>NC_069504.1:752897476-753524143 GCF_027579735.1 Bombina bombina
TACATATGTCAGGGCTGTTTTCAGGACTGTTTAAAGAAATGGTTTTGTATAAGAACCCTCACATATGTATTTTTCATTTGTGTTCCTTCTTAAAGCGGCAATATGGTCAGCCTACTATTGCACTGCTTTTATGTATATTTGTATTTAGTTATACATTGCATATAACAATTGCACTGCAATTATGTATACTTCTAACAAATAATTGAAACACTTTCACCAATAAGTTTTATAAAATTTGAGGGATTGTTGAATGATATCTAAAGATTATCATCACGAGTAGGCGCATCCAATTGTTGTCTTTTATGTAAGCTCCCAGTAGTGGCATTGCTGCTTCTGAGCTACCGAGGTATGCTTTCCATAAAAGGATACCAAGATAACAAAGTCAATTTGATAATAGAAGAAAACTGTTAAGTTTAAGGGGCCGATTTATCATGTGTCGGGCGGACATGGGGGCCGAATTATCAAGCTCTGAATGGAACTGTTTCTGCGAGAGCCTTCAGGATCGCCGGAAACAGAAGTTATGAAGACCTTTGAAGTTATAAAGACCTTTGCTCCATAACTTGTCCGCTGCCTCTGAGGCCGAGGTCTTCAATCCACCCAATCATATACAATCGGGCTGATTGACACCAGAACTGCTTGTGCAATGATAAATGCAGACAGCGTATCCTGTCGGCATTTATCGATGTGCGGCGGACATGATACATTGTATCATGTCCGTCCCCACTGTAATAATTCGGCCCATGATGTGAAATGCTTGTGCAATACCGTCCCCTGCACATTCACGGCCAAATTGACTGCTAGCAGGGGGTGTCAATCATCCTTATCGTATCTCATCAGGATGATTGCTATTCGCCGCCTCAGAGGTGGTGAATAAGTTAAGGACCAGCGGTCTTAAGACCACTGCTTCTTAACTAACATTTCAGGGGAACCTGACACTATGGGGGTAGATTGCAGCATCTGCTGCTTGTTAAATCTACCCCTAAAAGTCTATTAAAATTGCATGTTCTATCTGAATAATGTAAGTTTAATTTTGACTTGCATGTCCCTTTACCCACTCCCTAACCGTAACTGCCAACTAAGGCTAATCCTTTACATGTTTTAAAATCCGGTCCAGAATCTTTGCAATATTTTACAGGGACTTTAATTGATCACTTCTAATAAAGGTGCGCTGGCCTGTAACTTACTTTTTAATATAGCCGTGCCATTTTAACACCCCGCTCTCCAATTGCCCACTTCAAAACTCATATTTTTTGTGAGCTAACAGTTTGAACTGTTTTCCAATTGGTGCTATAACTACAAAAAAAAGTGCCGTAAGGCTAAAGTAGCGATTGGAGGAAAGTTCAAACCATTAGGTCACAAAATAAAAAGAGTTTTAAAGTGGGGGGAGGGGGGAAAGGTATTAGAAGAGCACGGCTAGATTAAAAAGTAAGTTACAGTGCATCTTTATTAGAAGTGGTCCATTAAAGTCCATCTAAACTATTGCTAAGATTCTGGACCTCATTTGATTATAAAAAATGAAAAGTTTATCATCACTTTAACCCAAACCCTTACCCAATCCCTAACCATAACTGCTACCATTACCTACAAAATAGCAAATATTATTGAACACAACTTTTGTTGTAGTTGAATGTACATCTATAAGATCCCTTAGCCCTTTGGCCAAATGCGGTAACTGACTCTTTCAGTTTCTTTTAAAATTAGCTGAGAGCTTGTGAGCGAGTGCTAGACTTTATTTTTGTGTGTATTGTAATGTCTGTTTAGTAATTTTCCCTAGGGACTTGCTCCCAGGCTGGTCTGGGCCAAGACTGCATGTGACTCTAGAAATAGTGCAGTTTTTTGAGAGTGCTATAGCACCATAGCTGGGCAGTGTTTCAGGGTCATGTGATGTGTCCCCGGTCCGATCTGGGAGTACTGTTCCACTTTCCTTGTTTTGCTTGTGCTTAAAGGGACACTGTACCCAAATTTTGTCTTTTGTAATTCAGATAGAGCATGCAATTTTAAGCAACTTTCTAATTTACTCCTATTATCAATTTTTCTTCGTTCTCTTGCTATCATTATTTGAAAAAGAAGGCATCTAAGCTTTTTTTTTGGTTTCAGTACTCTGGAAAGCACTTTTTTTATTGGTGGATGAATTTATCCACCAATCAGCAAGGACAACCCAGGTTGTTCACCAAAAATGGGCCGGCATCTAAACTTACATTCTTGCATTTCAAATAAAGATACCAAGAGAATGAAGAAAATTTGATAATAGGAGTAAATTAGAAAGTTGCTTAAAATTTCATGCTCAATGTGAATCACAAAAGAAAATTTTTGGGTACAATGTCCCTTTAAGGGTGATTACAAAAGTCTGTGAACCCTGACTAGTTCCCAGTTTGAATATTTCATCCTTCAAAAAAAGTCGGTATACGGCGAAACATGTTAGGGCACTGGTGAGGAGTCTGGGAGCTTCTGTGTTTGTTAGGTCAGTTAGTTAGGAGTCTAATGCATACCTTTGGTGCTAATGGTTCTATTCAAATTTGTACCTGTTATAATATAGTTGTAACTTAAAGGGACATGAAAGCCAAAATTTTTCTTTCATGATTTAGAATGAGCATACAATGTTAAACAACTTTCTCATTTACTTCTATTATCTAATTTGCTTAATTTTCTTTATATTATTTGCTGAAAAGCATATCTAGATAAGCTCAGAAGCTGCTGATTGGTGGCTGCACATAGATGTCTTGTGTGATTGGTTCACCCATGTATATTGCTATTTCTTAAACAAAGGATATCTACAGAATGAAACAAATTAGATAATAGAAGTAAATTGGAATGTTATTTAAAATTGTATTCTCTACCTGATTCATGAAAGACAATTTGGGGGTTTAGAGTCCCTTTAACCGGATCTGTAAAGAGTGTGTTAACTTTGGGCCCCCCTCTCAGTATAACTTTCTCTCTTGCATCCGTTTAATTGATTTTGTTCATCCAATTCAACAATTAAATTATGGCTGCTATTTTTCACATTATAAGCCTGAACTAGTTTCCTGCAGTATACAATGAGTCGATTCTCAGCAGATATATATACTTCATCGATATACCTCTATTTTGTTTGCTACATCCACAACCGCATAGTATAATCTAATTTATATTCCCAGCACATTGATGCATATTAATTTATTAATTAATTAAATATACTGGGGATATCTAAGTAATCTTGGAATGTTAATAGCAATTATTGGGAACCTCTTTCCAGGGTATAATCACCGGTAATATTTATCAGGTGTATGACACACTGATATCTTATTAAATCCGGTAGAACAGTTTCTTCAGGCAGACCATTGAAGTGATTTGATACATTACATCTACCACAATAATATATCACCTTGATGTCTTTATACAGTCACTTATATCACTGTACACTACCATTACTGGCAAAAGGAAGTTAGATTTGTCAAACCTGATACAAAGGGTCTATAAAAATTCAGCAATCCAGCTGACATTTTCCCTTGGGTTGTTGTACTGCAGTACTGTTTGCACCAATCATACTGACTTAAAGGGACATAATACTCATATGCTAAATCCAGAGGCGTAACTAGAAACCACAGGGCCCAGGTGCAAGAATCTAAGAAGGGCCCCCCCCCCATCACCCCTCCCCCCTCCAAAAAAAGGTTAATTTATTACATTTATTTTTTTTACATTTAACACAGAAAAAAATGTGAATCAGATTACATGTCTGCAAAAGGAGGTACCCTGTACCCACAGTCTGTGAGATGGTCTGACCCCCTATTACTGTATATATATATATATATATATATATATATAGTGACACTATTTAACCCCCTAGTACTGTATATAGTAAGTTAGTGACACAGTCTGTAATCTGCCGGTGAGATGGCTGGCCTGACCCTACCCGCCCAGTACTTTTTAAAGTGACCACAGTAGTCAGTGACATGGTCCACCCCCCCATACTGTATATAGTGGTACTGTATAGTGACACTGTTTACCCCCTGCCCCCCCATGCTGTAGTAACAAGGTCTGTAATTTGCTGGTTCCACAAACATACACACCCACACACATACATGCATAACTACACACACAGTCACATACATACACACACACCATACACACACACATAAACACCAATTGGTAAAACAGAAACACTAACCCCTGTAGTCATGTCACACTTACATGATATCAGTGCAGGCAGTGGTAGGTTAACGTTTTTTATAAAAAAAGAATATATATATATATATATATATATATATATATATATATATATATATATATATATATATATATATAAATTTGTTTTTTATTTTTTTTAAGCTGGGCCCCCACCCTCAGGGGCCCAGTCGTACCTGCGACCTCTGCACTCCTGTAGTTTCGCCCCTGACTAAATCACTTGAAACTGATGCAGTATAACTGTAAAAAGCTGACAGGAAAATATCACCTAAGCATCTCTATGTAGAAAAGGAAGATATTTTACCTCACAATTTCCTAAGCTCAGCAGAGTAAGTTCTGTGTAAAAAGGTATACTAAGCTGCAGGTAAAAAAATAAAATGAAGAAATGAACAGCAGCCAATCGGCATCAGCAGTGCTGAGGTCATGAACTCTTTTACTGTGATCTCATGAGATTTTACTTAACTCTCATGAGATTTCATTATAAACTTCCTTACACTGAATAGGGAAATAAGATGAGTGTGCACGTAAGCTCGCTCCTTCCACTGTCCCGGGATAGACATACTGATTTGTTGCTTAGAAGTCCTTTACAATGGGATGTGGCTACTGAGGAACTTTTGAGGTAAAATATCTTTCTTTTTTACATAGAGATGTTCAGGTGATATTTTCTAGTCAGCTTTTTAGAGCTATACTGCATCACTTTCAAGTGTTTAAACATTTGGGTATTATGGCCCTTTAATTATCGATTTAGCAATCATCTGGTACACAATATAGAACGATTGTTAGTCCTCTCTAACTGTTTATTTTAATTGCACATCCCAGGATTTAAATTTTTTGCATTTTTAATAAAAGTTATGTTTTAACTTCCATCACAGCGTATGATCTCGAATCCCCATTTATATCTATGTATCCAGCAATATCAACTGTATCTGACTGCGCTGAGTGCTATATGTGTATTCTTGAATGGTTTCCTCTCCATTCTTTTGTTGCATCATTTGAATATGTGCTTGCACCTGTGTGTGAGCCTGCATTTGTGTGACTGTTTTAGGGTCCCAGATTTTGAAAGAGACCTTGACGTGGTACCTGGACTTGTCCCATTTGGCCAAATGAGGTAACTGACTCTTCCAGTTTCTTTTAAAATTAGCTGAGAGCTTGTGAACGAGTGCTAGACTATATTTTTGTGTGTATTGTAATGTCTGTTTAGTAATTTTCCATAGGGACTTGCTCCCAGGCTGGTCTGGGCTAAGACTGCATGTGACTCTAGAAATAGTGCAGCTTTTTGAGAGTGCTATAGCACCATAGCTGAGCAGTGTTTCAGGGTCATGTGATGTGTCCCCGGTCCGGTCTGGGAGTACTGTTCTACTTTCCTTGTTTTGATTGCAGGTGATACTATACGTCTTTTGGGACAAATATATATGTGTACAGTCTGTGATTTCGGAATTTGATAAACAGAAGTCCAGATAGCAGTTAAACAGTAACGTCATAATTAGACATTCATGATTTAGACACCATACTATTTTAAACAACTTTCCAATTTACTTCTATTATTTAATTTGCTTCCTTCTCTTGGTATACTTTGCTGAAAGGTTTAGGTAGGCTCAGGAGCAGCAAAGAACCTAGGTTATAGCTGCTGATTGGTGGCTGCATATATATATATATATCCATTGTCATTGGCTCACCCATGTGTTCAATTAGAAACCAGTGGTGCATTGCTGCTCCTTCAACAAATGATACCAAGAGAATGAAGCAAACCAGATAATAGAAGTACATTTTAAAATTGTTTACATTTTGGGTTTCATGTCCCTTTAATCTCTGTAATTTATATTGATCCATAAAGTTTCTTCCTGTAACTCCTTTTATAGTTGATCCTATAGGTTTATACACTCATTACATTCCCCTCTCCATGAATGCAGTTGTGATACTTTTTGTTTAGAAATACAAATACAGCAAAACATAAACTATATTAATATTTAATGAAATCTGCAAAAATAAATAAACTTTATAATGCAAAAAGTTCATATTTTGGAAAGACAAAAATGATAATTATGGTTAAGGGGTTAAATTCCCACAATACCAATCTCAAGGCTAGCACATATAGTTAGAAGCCAGGCTTTGTATCTCTTCATACTCATACAAGTTAGGATTTGTTAAAAATTAACCTACAAAATTTATCAAAGACTGCTGCAATAGTTTTATCTATGACATGCCATTGTGCTGACTCAGAACTTCTTATTTGTATGAAATATATTAAATAAAGGTCTACTTGAAAATGTTGATTGTTTAAAGAGATAGATAATCCTTTTATTACTTATTCCCCAGTTTTGCATACCCAACACGGTTATATTAATACACTTTTTACCTCTGTAATTACCTTGTATCTAAGCCTCTGCAGACTGCCCCCTTATCCCCGTTAATTTCACAGACTTGCATTTTAGCAAATCAGTGGTGACTCTTAAATAACTCCACGTGAGTGAGCACAATGTTATCTATGTGACACACATGAACTATCAGCGTCTAACTGTGAAAAACTGTCAAAATGCATTGGGATAAGAGGCGGTTCAATGGCTTAGAAATCAGTTTATGAGGATACGTAGGTTTAGCTTTCAACAAAGAATACCACGAGTACAAAACAAATTTGATTATAAAAGTACATTTGAAAGTTGTTTAAAGTTGCATGCCCTATCATGAAAGTTTTATTTTAAATAGACTGTCCTTTGATGCCCATTTGCTCCCCCGATCAACATTATATACCATATAATACCTAAACTGACCATTCTTAGGAAAGGGATGAAATAACTCACTGTCAAGACAATTTAATGCAACTTTTCTAACCACATTCCCAGAGTCCCTAGAGAGAACAGATTTGACATCAACCACAAGTTAACCAATGGGACAACAGATGTCCTATTCATAATTTCAGACTGCAATGCATGAGTTTAGCTATTCATGTCACAGATTTCCTAGTAATCATCCCTACATGTGTTGTGATCTAATTATTGCAAATTCTTTTGTTTCTATTGTTAATTAAAAATCCTAAATTCTACCCTTGTTCTTATTCAAATATCAACACAGGAGAACAAAATCCAAAACAGAATTAATTATTTTTATTTTCTAGCTATACAGGGTTAATTATATTACTTATTGTATATATGTTTTTAATGCATTACCTGAAAATTATTCTGTTTACTTGAAAATGTTAATCCTTATATTAGGATTAAACAGGTCCCCTTATTTTTGTCATTTTCAAACTGTATTTCCCTTTTCTACTTTGCCTGTAGAACATTTCACATAAAACTTCACTTTTCAGCTTCTAAACATGACCTCTTGTTCTAGCCTGTTTTTTTTTTTGGTGGGGGGTCTGTTTTGCTTTTAACCTTTTTCAATGATTGGACTAGCCAATAGTTAGAAACGATCCTTCTAAATGTCATTGTCATTCTTTAACCCATTCAACAAGATCCTTCAGCTGCAACAGAGTGGGTCTTTCCATTATAGTTTTTACATAGATAAAATGCATGTCTGGGTCACTTGCATATGATAAATCCTAAATAAAGTAATACACGACCCTTCCCCCTTTACAACAGCTGCGTTCCCTATACAGATACCAAATAATAGTGACTGTGTCTAAGCAAGGGGGGTGGAGAGATTGAAGAGGGGGAGGAGACAAGAGGGAGTCAGTCTGTGAATTCTCTCTGAGCTCTTGTGTTAGTCCTAAAAAAACCAGACACTTTTGCAATATTCTGTACTAGTTTCTCCATACTGCTTGCAACTCCTTATTCTCTCCAAATTCTCCTCTCCCTCCTCTTTCTATCTCAGAGTCCCAGAGTGGAGCAGAGGAAAACATCTGGATTGTGGTTTTTTTTAAACAGAAGAGGGGGAACGAGAGAAAAAGAAAAGGAAAAAGGGATGGATGTTCTCTGCTTAAAGCAGAAACCCCCTGCTTTGATATATTTAAAGAGTGAAGGCTGAAGTTTGCTAGGATGGTTATTTGGGACGGAAGTTCAAGGAATCAATATATTTAGTACAAGAAAGAAGATACAAGGAAACCTGTCTTGTTTTTTTGGATGTGTAATTGTTACTGTTAGCAGCAGCAGCAGCTATACTGAGTGCTGCTGCTCTGTGGGGCTTTTCCACTGTGGAATGTATAGGGTCTATTTTGGGTTGTGGATGCGATATAGCTCTTATCTCTTACTGGAGGAAACATTAAAAGACGAACAATTAAGGTAAGGGCTCTTTAGGAAACAAGGAGTGTGCAGAGAAAATTTCCTGCAGCATTTGCTCTAAAGTTTTATCAGAATGCCTAATATATAAGGATATAATGCCCCCTTATGATTACACTTTAGCAATATATATATATATATATATATATATATATATATATATATATATATATATATATATATATATATATATATATATATATATATATATAGTGTGTGTGTGTATATATATATATATATATATATATATATATACACACACACACACACACATATATATATATATATATATATAAATCACTTAAATCCATATTTTTCATTCTTATATATGTGCATTTTTTTATTTATATGCATGGAAACACCTTTAGGTTGTGTTTTGTAACATTAAGCTCATTTTATATATGGGTATATAGTTTAATTAGTATTTGTGTGTGGCTATTTCCCATGAGTGTAAGCATACAATGACTTAGATTCAAGGATAAAAAATTATAAATAATGCTTCAAACTTGCAAAACGTCCTGCATCTATGTTATGTCGTATAGATTCACTAAAGAGCTCTCCATAAGTTAGTGAATTAAAAATCCATGGGTAATAGAATGTTTTGGCACCCTTAAATTAATAAAGACCAGTGTTTGTGTGTATGGACTAATATAAATAATATAAAAAACAAATAATAATCAGATCATTTGGGAAAATTGAACTTTCCCACAATATGCATAGAGAGGCTAATGCATAACTTTTAACAACTACCATGAACAAGAATGAACGTGTGAAGTTGCAATTAATGACATAAAATAAATAAATAATATGAAGAAGAGAGGGTGTGAATGAGAAGAGATGAGCTATGTACCTGACCTATTTTACACCACTAGTCGTTGGAGTGTGTAAATGGGGTATTTATACGTTTTTGCTTCTACAGATGTCTGTCTAAAAACAGAAAAATACACTGTGCATTATCAGAGACATAATTTCTTAAAGTATAGATTACCAGACAACTCAATGCTGACTCATCTCTTACTAACCAAAATATAAGAATATGTTTATATATAGGGTGTAAGTGTAAAATAGTAAGAAAAAACTGTTTCATAATTGCTGTACATTTTTTGAGTACTCAAATTTTAAATTTTTTTTTTTTTTACAGTTAATGTTTTACAGCAGCAAAATGCCCCTAAATCCCCATAGATATTTACTAAGCATTTTTGTCATTTCTGTATTGAACTGTGGGATACCAGTAATAAATCAAATTACAGGTAGTGTTATCATACATATAGTAGGCATTGGACATATTTGTGTCCCTGCATAGTTCTGGGAATTTTAAAGAGGGATTGTATAGTATGATAGATGTATATAGAGCTAAAAAATGGTACATATAGATAATGATGGCTATAGGGTGAGAGATTTTATGTAGATGTTGGATTATTGGATTTGTTATGGGGAAAGGTAGGAAAAGTATCTGGAATTATGAAATTAAAGGACAGGAGGCAAGACAAGAGAGCTTGTATATAGATTCATGTGGAGTCATCAATACTTTGTATTCATAAGTAACATTTTGGCAGCCCCTGCTCCTGTGATCTGTCAAACCCTGTATAAAAGGAGATGCTATACTGAGCAATTGACAAAGTTATAGTGAGATGTTATAAAGAGCAACAGGAGGACTTATAGGGAAATTTGATATGCAGAACCTTAAAAAATATATACAGAAAGGTTTATGGAACAATATAATTAGATTTATGGAGCAATATAATGAATTACATTGAAAAATATGACATTGGACAATATGAAGAGATTGCATGGCTCTATAGTAGGAGATACTTTGCAATATGAGGAGTGATAGTGAAAGGTTATGTGGTGCACTAGTAAAAGTTGCAGGTAGTTGGTTGGTATAGAAGTAGCAGGGAAATTATATAAAATAAGAGCTTATATGGGGCAATGTTAAAGTGGACAACTGGACACAGATAAAAGATAAAGTCTGTGTAAAATAGGTCAGTAGCATACAGAGATACACATTGTTTTCAGTCCAAGTCTTACTCAATTGCATTAAGTCATTCATACTAGAGCGTGTCAGGGGACAAGGAGAAGTGACTGGGGTTGGGATTGCCTCCATTTTTCCATTAAGAACTTTCTGAAAGTCTGAATGTTTGCAGGAGAGGGAAGATTTCCAGGCTAATTAAATGAAAACAAGTGAGGCCAGTGGAAGGGTGTATAAAAGACATTCATGAAAGCAGGGTGTGTATGATGGAGACAATTACCAAAAGGGAAAATAAGTGCAGTGGTTTTGTGAGTCTGCTTTTGACTTCTGCTTAGAACTAGAATTGCTTTTTACCTTATTAGCTCTATTCTAGCATGTAAAGGCATTGGGATTTTTACATTCTACCCCCAGGCAAAGACTGAAGGTCAAACACAAGGTGTGTGAAAACACGTAAAAGAAGGAAGGAAAACAAATGTAATGCAACACTTCTGTCTGCTTTATCTGGTCAGATATTTGTATCTCTGCACAATAATGTGATCTAGATAGACAGACAGACATATATATAGATTGACAGACAGATAAACCTCATCCCATGACTCTCAGCCATATACATTCATATGGGCTCATATCAAACGTCATTTCCTGGAGACCCAATGAGTTATACATTAGACCTCAGATCACACCCATGGCTCCAAGCCCCAGAGAATTACATGCCCATATCAGACTTCCAAACAAACCACTGGCACTTAGAGGCAGTGTCACTTATATGCCCACATCTGACCTCAGAACAAACTCTATGGTCTCTGCCATATGCCTAAATCTGACCTCAGATCAAACAACCATTACCTGCAGCCTCTGGCCATTATATCCATATAAAAACTAGAGACCTGACAATCCTACAGCAAAACAATCCTTTTAATTGCTGTAACTTGTAGATCATGATACAAGCTGGCTATCCCTCCTAGACTTGATACAGACTTATACTTATTTTGATTGCAGATACAGATGCTACCTCCTTTATTCCCTAATACCCACACTACTACACTTCCTCATAACACTATCTGTAATGTCTTCTACGCTTTGAGAACCATTTACATTTTCTGCCCTAGAGAACAATGTTACCTCTTCCTAACAGATTCTACTATCTCATGACATGCACTAGTACCACTTCCTGAATTACAACCTCTTTGCCCCCTGGCAAGTTTTCTGCTCTTTCCTCACTTTGAAACACTCTGCTCTCTCATATACTCCTAGGGCTAGATTTATTAAAGCTGAGGCGGACAGGGGCGCGTATACGCGCCCCTGTACACCTCAGCTCGCCTGTGGCGGGGCGAAATTACCCACAGGTATTCGCCATTGCACACAAACGCAATTTTGCGCTCGCGTGCGATCCCGCCCCCTGCCCGCGCACAGCCAATGAAGCACGGGCAGGAGCTGTCAATCTCCTCGGTCTGACTAGACCGAAGAGATTGAATTTCTCCACCTTAGAGGTGGCGAAGAGGTTAGGGAAGTGGCGGTCTGGTGACCGCTGCTTGATAAATTACGGCGAGCAAGTTCTTGTGAGAACTTGCAGCCGTAGGGCTTTAATAAATCTAGCCCCTAGTGTAACCATGTGGCAGATCTTCCTTATAATATAGGTGGGGGTTAAAATGAGATCAGCCACATGTTTCATGTCATTGCATGTGTGCAAAGCTTTAAACAGATGTTCCATATCACAATCTAGAAGAAAGGGAAAAAAAACTACTGCTCATTCTCTCCCACAAGACTCCTGAGTGCTAATGGATCACACATTTTCTATGTGTTCTTGGTGATATTTACCCCCTTGGAAGTTATACTGGAATTACATTGTATTGAACTTTTGAAACACTGTTCTCCAATCAGTGAGCTATATGACACTGCAGGGTTTTAAATATTGAAGTCCTTTTCACAATGTTTACAAGTTTTGTTTAAAAGATTAATAAATACAGTAGATTTGCACACTCAACAAATGCATGATAAAAAGACAATGCAATAGCACTTAGTCTGAACTTCATATGAGTAGTAGATTTTTTTTTCTGACAGATTTCAGTTATATCTTTCTCCACTCCTCCTGTATCATGTGAGAGCCATAAGCCAATCACAAAAATAGTTTTTCAGGATGAAAAGTGTTTTCTATTAATGTAGTGCATTTATCTTGAAACATTTTTAAAAGAATTGTAACATTTTATAAAAAAGAAATGTTGAAATGTCTGTCTGATCTTTATTTATTTAATAAAAAAAATGCCCAATACAAACTTACATAAAAAATGAATTGTATCTGAATAAAAACAATTGTATATTGTGTTTGTATACACAGCCACATACCACCACCGCACACAGTTGTCTGCAAATATTCTTGTTACCTTCCCCTTCACTCTCCCCCCTCTCATTAATTTGTCACATACCTATCTGTAGGATTTCTCTAGGACAGCTTCTATTACTTTGAATTGTTTGCCTTGCTCTGTAAGACACCAAGCATTAAATATTTTAACTTTCCCTAAAGGCACTCCTGATTTTAAAGGGACACTGAACCCAATTTGTTTCTTTCGTGATTCAGATAGAGCATGCAATTTTAAGCAACTTTATAATTTACTCCTATTATCAATTTTTCGTTGTTCTCTTGCTATCTTTATTTGAAAAAGAAAGTCCAGAACCTTGGACAGCACTTGTTTATTGGTGGATGAATGTATCCACCAATCAGCAAGAACAACCCAGGTTGTTCACCAAAATGGGCCGGCATCTAAAGTTACATTCTTGCTTTTCAAATAAAGATACCAAGAGAATGAAGAACATTTGCTAATAGGAGTAAATTCGAAAGTTGCTTAAAATTGCATGCTCTATCTGAATCACAAAAGAAAAAAAATTGGGTTCAATGTCCCTTTAAGATTCTCATTTGTTCCCTATGTACTTCCTTTAAAGGGATAGTCTGCTCCAGAATTGTCATTGTTTGAAAAGGATAGATAATCCCTTTATTACCCATTCACCAGTTTTGCATAACCAACACTGTTATAGAAATATACTTTTTACCTTTATGATTATGTTGTATCTAAGCTTCTGCAGACTGCCCCCTTATTTCAGTTCTTTTGACAGACTTGCATTTTAGCCTATCAGTGCTGACTCCTAGTTAACAACACTGGTGTGAGCACAATGTTATCTTTACAGCACACATGAACTAGCACTGTTTAGCTGTGAAAAACTGTGAAAATGCACTGAGATAAGAGGGGGACTTCAAGGGCTTAGAAATTAGCACATGAGCCTACCTAGGTTTATCTTTCAACAAAGTATACCAAGAGAACAAAGCAAATTTGATGATAAAAGTAAATTGGAAAGTTATTTAAAATTGCATACTCTATTTGAGTTATGAAAGTTTATTTTTGACTAGACTGTCCCTTTAACATGTACCCACACAAGCTCACCTGTTAAAGGTACATAAACCCTTTTTTCCCTTTCATGATTCAGAAAGAGCATACAATTGTAAACAACTTTCCTATTTAATTCTATGGTCACATTTGCTTCATTCTCTTGGTATCCTTTGCTGAAGGAGCAGTGATGTACTACTGAGAGCTAGCTGAACACAACTAGTCATTCAATGACAAGAGACACATGTTTGCAGGCACCAATCTTAGCTCCCACTTGTGTAGGCTATATACATATTAGTTTTCAAAATGAATACCAAGAAAACAAAGTACATAGAAGTGAATTTAATAGTGTTACAGGCCCTGTACCCAATTGTTGTCTATGCAAACGTAATTTATATTTATCTTAGTCCAGGGTTCGGCACACCCAGAAGCCACTGGCTCTTAGAATTGTTACCCTTTTTGGGTTATTCTCCATATATCTATATACAAACACCACTGCCTGGCTCCTAAAAGTATGTGTGGCTTCTAAATATGCTTATTGGCTACTAAATTTTAAACAGATTTTTCGACCCTTGTCTTAATCAGTAAGCATGAATCTAATGTCAGAGCATATTAAAGGCACAGTTTACACCAGAATTGTTATTATTTTAAAAGATAGATAATCCTTTTTTTACCCATTCCCCATTTTTGCATAACCAACACAGTTATATTTATATACTTTTTACCTATGTGATAATCTTGTATCTAAGCCTCTGCAAACTGCCCCTTTATTTCAGTTCTTTTGACAGACTTGCAGTTTAGCCAATCAATGCTGGCTCCCAGATAACTTAACGTGCACAGTGTTATCTATATGAAACACATGAACTAACACCCTCTAGTGGTGAAAAACTGTTAAAATGCATTCTGAAAAGAGGTGGCCTTTAAGGTCTAAGAAATTAGCATATGAACCTCCTAGGTTAAGCTTTCAACTAAAAATACCAAGAGAACAAAGCAAAATTGGTGATAAAAGCAAATTGGAAAATTGTTTAAAATTGCATGCCCTATCTGAATCATGAAGGACTAGACTGTCCCTTTAAATTAGTTTGAGATATTTATAAATACTAGCTTTATTTAGCTGTTTTACATGTTTGCTGCATAATAGCTGATAACTCTCCCCCACAAGAGAAACAGTTGAGTGTGGCCCAGGCAGAAGGTTTATTAGGAAAAATGGAGCGCAAAGCTAACACTGTAGGGTGATAAAGGCTATAAGGAACTAAATACTAAGGGATAAGTTCTAGGTAAGAGAACCTGTCCCTGTACAATGATAACACTAAAACACATCATAAACACATGGACCACTATGTAAAGAAATCCTTTTTCTTTTACAGTTATAGTAAAATATTGAGTTATTAACAGAGCTCATGGAGTTTTCTTTAACATGTGAATTGACAGTTGACTTTTTGAAGTAACTGTCCTTTGTTCTTTTGCAAATTTTGCATTCAGAAAGAAAGATGACTTTGAATGATGCTGACATTGAGATGTAATCCATAATTAGATCTGGAATCTATCAGGATTTGACCTTGAGACTCAAAGTTTCAGCTAAAATAAACAAATCTCAAGGATCATAGCCAAAGGGTATGGTAGTTTCTGCACATATTCACCCTGTTTTAAACATTTTGGCTTCTAATTATACATAACCATGTTAGCTGTTATCTACATGAAATTCTGAACATTTGTGCTATTCTGTGATTCCTCTGCCATTGTATGTACAGGTCTATCTAGAAGCAGCAAAGGCTTTTTATGTCCATTGGCACAAATAAATTGCAACCCATAGAAATAACAGGCTGTAAGACAAAACCAAACAACAAATCTATCCAAATGAAATTAAAGGGACAGTCTATGCTAGAATTTTTATTATTTAAAAAGATAGATAATCCTTTTATTACCCATTCGCCAGTTTTGCATAACCAACACGGTTATATTAATATACTTTTTACCTCTGTGATTAACTTGTATCTAAGCCTCTGCAAACTGCTCCCTTATTTCAGTTATTTTGACAGACTTGCATTTTAGCCAATCAGTGCTGACTTCCTAGGTAACCCCACGGGCATGAGCACAATGTTATTTATATGGCAGACATGAACTAATGCCCTCTAGCTGTGAAAAACTGTAAAATTCATTCATATAAGAGGCAGCCTTCAAGGGCTTAGAAATTAGCATATGAGCCTACCTAGGTTTAGCTTTCAACTAAGAATACCAAGAGAACAAAGCACATTTGCTTATAAAAGTAAATTGGAAAGTTGTTTAAAATGACATGCCCTTCTGAAAGGAAAGTTTAATTCTGACTACACTGTCCCTTTAAAAAAAAATTATAATTTCCACTTAGCTCAATCATGACATCCCACATATGGATGGAATATTTGTGTATATCAAAAATAACCTCTACAAACATAAATAACATGTATACATAAATAACATAACACCATACTACTGTGTCAAGTTGCCTCTCCACATAAAAAGGTGTTGAGGTTCTAGTATCAATTACAAGATGGATATGGATTGCATGGTTGCAACTTAGGGAATGAGATCAGATGTCAGACATCTGGGGATAATTATGAAAAAAATCTTTAAGAGAGATGGGGGTAGAGGAACAAATGTTAATGCATGTAGTCCCTATACAATTAAATGGTTGATAGCAACCATTTTGGTTATATAGGGACTACATGTATTAACATTTGTTCCTCTACCCCAATTTCTCTTAAAGATTTTTTACCATAGGGTAACCATAAAGGGTCATGAAACCCAATGTACTATTGGGCAGCAGTGTACTGTTGGGAATAGGGTTGCCACCTCAGCCATGTTTTCCTGGACACTTATGAGTTACACATGCTGCAGGGTGTGCAGGGAAGAACATGTATTGTGTTTCTGGACAACACTATTCATATTCCTCCCTGCACACCCTGCAGCATGTGTAACTTATAAGTGTTCTGTATTTTAAGGGACAGGTGGCAACGCTAGTTGGGAACTAGCTGAACACATTGGGTGAACCAATGAAAAGAGGCATATATGTGCAATCACCAGCCAGCTCCCAGTAATGCATTGCTGCTTCTTTCCAAGGTATTCTCTTTAACTAAGGATACCAAGAGCATGAAGCAAATTAAATAATAGAAGTCAATTGGAAAATTAATTAAAATTGCATGCTCTATCTGAATCACATAATTTAAATTGTGACTTTACTGTCCATTTAACCCCTTAAAGGGACACTAAACCCAAAATGTTTCTGTCATGATTCAGGTAGAGAATACAATTTTAAACAACATTCCAATTTATTGCTTCATTCTTTAGATATCCTTTGTTGAAGATAAAGTAATGCACATGGGTGAGCCAATCACACGAAGCATCTATGTGCAGCAACCAATCAGCAGCTACTGATGCTATCTAGATATGCTTTTCAGCAAAGGATATCAAGAGAATGAAGCAAATTAGATAATAGAAGTAAATTATAAAGTTGTTTAAAATCACATACTCTTTCTGATTCATGAAAGAAAAAACGTGGGTTTCATGTCCCTTTAAGGACTGGGGATTTCAGACTAAGACTTCTCCAAAAGACCAGAGCATTTTTGACATCGCTACATTTATACAGAAATAGAGCCTTTTTAAATTATATTTACCTATCAAAAGTATATATATATATATATATATATATATATATATATATATATATATATATATATATATATATATATATATATATATTTTTTTTTTTACTAGACAACCCAAAGGGGCATATGTATCAAGGTCTGGCGGACCTGATCCGACACTGCGACCTCGCAATATGCTCACCAAATTCAGCATTGCACCAGCAGCTCACAAGAGCTGCTGGTGCAACGCCGCCCCCTGCTGACTCGCGGCCAATCGGCCGCCAGCAGGGAGCTGTCAATCAACCCGATCATACTCGATCGGTTGTATTGTGGTGATGTCTGTCTGCCTGCTCAGAGCAGGCGGACAGGTTATGGAGCAGCGGTCTTTGTGACCGCTGCTTCCTAACTGCTGTTTCTGACGAGCCTGCAGGCTCGCCAGAAACACGGGGCATCAAGCTCCATTCGGAGCTTGATACATATGCCCCAAAGTATTGATCTAGGCCAATTCTGGTATATGTAGCTTGTGCAATCATGGCACATATTAATGTAAAAGCTTCTCTGGGACCCCTTTGTTCAGAAAAGCAGACTTATGTGACTTTGCCATTGCTTCTTGGTAATTAGAAGGCCACTAATTGCAGCTGCGCACCACACTTGTTATTCCCAGCAGTGAAGGGATTAATTAGGTAGCTTATAAGGTTAATTTTAGCTTTAGTGTAGAGTTTAGGCTCCCACCTGACACTTTCCACCCTGTGATCCCTCCCTGATCCCTCTAAAACAGCTCACTTCCCTATACAGCACTAGATGGTATTTTCTGCCATATAGTGCTTCAAACAATTATTTAGGTGTCTCTTCAACAAAGATTACCATGGGAACGAATCAAATTTGATAATAGAAGTAAATTGGAAACTTTTTTTTTTAAATTTTATGCTCTGAAAGAAAGAACATTTTGGGTTTTCATTTCCCTTTAAGAACTTTTGTCAAACAAATAAGAAACAAAGAAAAAGGCAGCTTTGTATTTTTTTTTCTTTATTAAACTTTGAGATACACATCTTCTGCACACTCCTTTAATGTTTTATGAGCACTTGCTGATTAGTGTCAATCACATGAAGTTATTTTTTTTTTTTTTTTTAAGATTGTATATAGCAAAGTTTCTTAAAACATTTCCACACATAAGAGCATTTTCATTTTGTTCCTTTATGTCTCTTTAAGGGGACAGTTTACCCAAAAAAACTTTCTCTCCTTTAATTTGTTCCCAAATATCCATTTTACCTGCTGAAGTGTATTACATTGTTTACAAATATGTCCTTAGCGTTTATATTGGCACTTGAAAAGGCTGATTTAGACTATAGTCTCCCTACCTATGCTGAAGTTTATATGTAGCAGGGTTTGTTTGCTGTGCCTGTCATTATGTGTACACTTTGGATATGCAATAAATCACAATTTTACCTGCAAATCTCTCCCGGTCATCATTTATATCACTGTTGCGATCTATGTTTCTTCTCTGAAGTTTATATACCCAGGTATAGGGCTTGATTTATCAAAGCTGAGTCGAGCAGGGGCGCATATACGCGCCCCTGTCCGCCTCAGCTCTCCTATGGCAGAGCGAATTTCCCCGCAGGAAATTACCATTGCACACAAGTGCTATTTTGCGCTTGCGTGCAATCCCGCTCCCTGCCCGCGCACAGCCAGTCATGCGCTGGCAGAAGCGGTCAATCTCCTCAGTTGGACTAGACCGTGGAGATTGAATTTCGCCACCTTAGAGGTGGCGAAGAGGTTAGGAAAGCAGCGGTCTGATGAAGTAATTAGACTCATAGTGGGAGGTGGAAGAGATAAAAAAGGATCATTTTCAATTGTTCTTTCTAAGTATTGTACAGAGACAGAGATAAGAAAGGGAAGCACTTGAGTAATAAGATAACGAGATTTGATCTGTCTGCAAGCTTATCCTATTTGGTATGGGCTGTGGTTTTAAAGAACAAATCCAGCTATTTCTTTTGAAAAAAGAAGCATAAATTAGCAATTTCTCATACATTTTACAGGTGTATGCTGCAGCTGGTATGGGGAACACATTCAGGGGAAAACAGTTTTACAGTGAACTGTGCCTCTAAGTGAGTTTGGAAATTAGTTTGATATATACATTGTCAAAAATCATAAAGGCTCCACCTGAAATCAGATATCTGGTTAGTTCAAAATACATTGTTCAAGGTTAGATATGTTTGCACAAAATATTCTTCTAAATTCATTTTTAATTAAAAAACGTAGAGAATCCTAAATCGTGGGGGGGAAGGGGGGTTGAATGAATGATTCTTGTGCAGCCATTAAAGGGACAGTATACACCACTTTTCATGTAACTGCATGTAATAGACACTACTATAAAGAATAAGATGCACAGATACTGATATAAAAATCCAGTAAAAAACTGTTTAAAAATTTACTTAGAAGCTCTCAGTTTAGCTCTGTTGAAAAGGTAGCTGGAAAGCCCACTGCAAGTGGGAAATAAGACACTTTTCCCCCCTCTCCCTTCTTTTGCATATGAAAAGACCCTTTACACCAACAGAAGCAAGCTGGAGTAGGTATCTGATGGTATTCTCCTAAAACTTTGGGGCTTAGTTAAGAGCCTGAAAATCAGAGCAATATTATTTTAAAAAAAAAAATGATTCAGATAGAGCATGCAATTTTAAGCCACTTTCTAATTTACTCCTATTATCAATTTTTCTTTGTTCTCTTGCTATCTTTATTTTAAAAAGAAGACATCTAAGCTTTTTTTTTTATTCAGAACTCTGGACAGCACTTTTTTATTGGTGGATGAGTTTATCCACCAATCAGCAAGAACAACCCAGGTTGATCACCAAAAATGGGCCGGCATCTAAACTTACTTTCTTGCATTTCAAATAAAGATACCAAGAGAATGAAGAAAATTTGATAATAGGAGTAAATTAGAAAGTTTCTTAAAATGTCATGCTCTATCTGAATCACGAAAGAAAAAATTTGGGTACAGTGTCCCTTTAAGTGTGTTTTTGAAAGCTGACAGTTTTTCAGTCATAATTTACATAAAAGAAATGCAAAGTGCAATCTAATTTATAATATATATATTTATATATATATATATATATATATACATACAGATAGTATGAGCCTAATTTGTTAAAGTTACACAGAAACTGTGAAGGCATAATCAGAATTGCAAAATCACAATCCTTGACCTATCCTCTGCCTTCGACACAGTTGACGCTCCTCTCCTCCTAAAAATCCTTCATTCTTTTGGAATCCAAGAGACAGCCTTCTTGTGTTTTGCTTCATATCTCTCAAATTGCTAGTTTTCCGTTTCCTTTAACAGCATATCTTCTCTCTCAGTAGGAGTACCGCAAGGCTCTGTCTTGGGTCCCTTGCTTTTCTCTCTCTATACATCCTCCCTGGGAAAACATATATCCTCCTTTGGGTCCCAGTACCACTTATATGGTGATGATACCCAAATCTATCTTTCCTCTCCTGATCTGTCCCTCTTTACTTAAAGGGACAACCTACCATAGAATTATTATTGTTTTAAAAGATAGATAATCCCTTTATTACCCATTCCCCAGTTTTGCATAACCAACACAGTTATATTAATATACTTTTTACCTCTGTGATTACCTTGTATCTAGGAACCTTCTTCCAGCCCCCTGATCACATGACTGTGACTGTTTATTATCTATTGTCTTAAATTTAGCATTGTTTTGTGCTAGATCTTAAATAACTCCCTGTGCCTGAACACAGTGTTATCTATATAGCCCACGTGTACTTTTAGTCTCTTTGTGTTGAAAAGACATTTAAAAAGCATTTGATAAGAGGCAGCCCTCAAAGGCTTAGAAATTAGCATATGAGCCTACCTATGTTTAGTTTAAACTAAGAATACCAAGAGAAAAAAGCAAATTTGATGATAAAAGTAAATTGGAAAGTTGATTAAAATTACAAGTCCTATCTGAATAATGAAAGTTTAATTTATACTAGACTGTCCCTTTAAACAGATTTCTAACTGCCTCTGCAATTTCCTCTTGGATGTCCTCACACTACCTCTAACTCAATATGTCCAAAACTGAGTTGCTTCTTATTCCCCCCTCTTCAAGGCATCTGACACCTGACTTTTCTCTGACAGTCGGAGACTCTATTTTCAACACCTCAACCTAGCATACTTAGGTAGCCTCAGGAGCTGCAGCTGCTGATTGGTTGCTGCACATATATGCCTTTGTAATTGGCTCCCAGTAGTGCATTTTTGTTCAATCAACAAAGGATACCAAGAGAATGAAGCAAATTTGGTAATAGAAGTAAATTGGAAAGTTGCTTAAAATTGTATGATCTGAATTTCTGAATCTACAGGATACCTAATTCTAGGCGGGGATTTCAATATGGCCCCACACCAACCCTTGGATAGACTTAGACAGAAGCCTACTGTGGGGAGGAATAAGCGAGACAGCCTAGAAACTAAAATGTTTAAGAAAATTTCCAAAAATTTGTTAGTCAGGGACATATGGAGACTCCAGAACCCAGATCTAAGAGATTTCACCTGTTTGTCTCGAGCTCATAAGACTCTATCTAGAATAGACTTGTTCCTTATTGATGAAAGACTATGTAAAATGAAAATTATAGCCAAAATACTCCCTATTTGTATATCAGATCATAGCCCTATTACAATAGAAATTCAATATAATGATTTCAAACTAGGATCCTCTCGCTTCTTCTTCCCCACATGGCTGACGAATGATGTAAAATTTAAAAACTGGTTAAAAAGCAAATATGAAGAGTATGCTGAATTTAACAAGACTTATGTTGATCGCCCAGATATTTTCTGGGAGGCTGCAAAGGCAGTTCTTAGGGGGGAAATGATTTCATATATTGCTAATAGAAATAAAACACTAAGAATTAGAGAATCAGAAGTGACAAAAGCTGTAATTAACTCATATAATCGCTACTTGCTTGATAACTCCCCGGGAAGTTGGATCAGATACATTGGAGCAAAAAACGAAAGAGACTCATTTCTAACCTATAGAGAGACTCAGAAGGAGCTTAAACTTCAGGCAAGACTTTATCGCTATGGCAATAAGGCTGGAAAGTTATTGGCCAATCTGTTAAAAAGAGAGAAAAGATCCCCATTAATAGATAAGCTTCTGCATAAGCAGAAAACCCATATAAATATAGATGATATTGCCAACATTTTCTCAGAATATTTTTCAAAAATTTACTCTCTAAGGGATTCAGACAAAGTTAAATCAGATGAATTCTGGAGCAAAATTGTCCACCCTGTACTTGACGGTGAAAAAATGCTAATGGTTAACTCCCCAATTTCTCAGGAAGAAATTCTAAAGACTATTCAGGAGCTTCCATCAAATAAGGCACCTGGTCCAGATGCATTACCAAATGAATTTTACAAAATCCTTGCACCATTCGTTGTTTCACCGCTAAGTAAGCTTTTTAACCACATGTTTATTGATGGAAAGGTGGTCTCGCCTCAGTTTTGTGCATCTCACACTACACTGATTCTTAAACCCGGGAAGGATCCGACAAAAAAGGAATCTTATAGGCCCATAGCATTATTAAATTCCGATTATAAGATCCTGACCTCCATTTTAGCCAAGAGATTGCAATTGGTACTTCCGGAAATAATACATAAAGACCAAGCAGGATTTTTGCAGAAACGAAATCTAACAGCAAAGATCAGGGAAGTATTAGTCACTATAGATTATTTTAAATCTACTGATTTGGCGGGGCAGAGGAGAGAGGGGGACTCCCCAGATTTAGCAATTGTTTCAATTGATGCAGAAAAAGCATTTGATTCAATTCATCAGGATCATTTGCTCTCGTCTCTCTATAGGTTTGGGTTCAGAGGACATTTCCATAAATTTGTGGAGAATTTATATAAAAAGTCATTCACGAGGTTAATTGTTAATAATACACTATCTTCGGAAATATCACTGGAAAGGGGAACACGCCAGGGATGCCCCCTCTCCCCTCTCCTCTTTAACATTTCAATTGAACCCTTGGCAATAGCAATAAGAACACAAATGGAAGGAATAAAGATAGGTAGAACAGAGCTTAAAATTGCGTTATACGCGGATGACATCCTGCTATATATCTCTAACACGCAAAACAATATACCCATACTTATTTCAATTATAGAACAATTCGGATCCTTCTCGGGTTATAGGATTAATGCGTTAAAATCTGAATTATTATGGATTAGAAGGAATCCTGATTCTTCGATGGAAATTCCTTTTAGAGTCTCAGAATCATTTAGATACTTGGGGATAATGATCACTTCCGATTTAGACAAATGTTATGATCTTAATGTAAAACCAGTACTGAGAGAGATTGAGGTGAGTTTGAAATTATGGCAGAATCTCCCACTCTCGATTTCAGGTCGCATTGCCGCATTTAAAATGATCTTGCTCCCAAAGTTATTATTCATCTTACAGAATACTCCAATAATCCTCAGAAGGAAAGATATTGAAAAAATTAATAGTATGATGAGAATTTTTATATGGCAGAGCAAAAAACCCAGAATTTCGTTAATGAAACTTTCACTTCCTAAGAAGTACGGCGGACTTGCACTGCCAAATATACAATTCTACAATCTGGCCTCACTGGCCCGAATAGTTATAGATTGGATTCTAAATAAAGATTATGTAACAAATAATGAACTTGAAAAAAATGTAAGTCTACCATACCTTCCCACAGCCTTAATACACTGTAGCCCTAAGACAATCCCCCAGGAAATTAAGATATTCAAAACATTAATATATCCACTACAGGCATGGAGAAAGATATGCAAGTTATTATCTATTAAAGGAAGTGTCTCGAATTATATGCCAATTAAAGGGAACCCTAAATTTCAAGCGGGAATACAATCGGCACCCTTCCAAAAATGGCACACATTAGGTCTGAATAACATTTCTCAGATAATAGACTGGAACGGCCACTGCATTAAAACATTCGAAAGTTTAAAAAGAGAATTCAGCCTCAGCAATAAAGAATTCTTTGCATATTTACAAATTAGACACTTCATAACTAAGATAATAAATGAATCTGGTTGGAACTGGTCCTGGGGAAAGCTGGAGAATTGGCTTGTATTAGCTAAAAATGGGTTTATGTCAATCTCACCATGCTATCAATTATTGATATCTAATAAAGGGGAGATGAATCTAGGAAACTTAGCAGTTGCATGGGATTCTATGATAACTCAACATCCTATAAATTCAAATAAAATCCAGGCTTCTATTTTAAAAGTATCACAAATTACTTTATCAGCCACATGGAGAGAATCCCACATTAAGTTATTGTATAGGACCTACTACACTCCAAAAAAAGGGACAAGATGTGGGAATATTAATTTTTGTACATGCCCAAAATGCTCATTACAATCAGCAGATCTTATCCATATGATCTGGGAATGCCCCAAGATTAAACATTTTTGGGCTAAGATAGAATACTGGATTAATCAAGTTTTAAAAATCTCTCCTCTGAGGTTGGACATAATCTCTGTAATCTTTTTATGGGAAGCAACGAAAGATCTTCGGAAGCATAATAAAATAATCAATATGATTATTCTAGCGGCAAGATATTTAATCTTCAAAAAATGGAAAGGAAGGGCTAGCCCCAGTATAAATGAGCTCAAAAACTGCCTAAAAAAACAATATATAATAGAGCAAAGAGACACTAATATAGAAGAAGAGAATGATATTGAAGGTTTCTTTAAAAAATGGACAGCTTTTATTAAGATATTTCCACTAAATGAAAGAGAACATATGATATACCCATTTAGGAACTCAGAACTAGTATTGATGGGACTATGGTAGTCTTCTCTGCTCATCTCCCATCCCCCCCTCTTTCTCTTTTTTTTTTTTTTTTTTTTTTTTGGGATAATTACATGTTGTGTTTTAGTGTTACTATGTTCAGTGTTGTCTGGTTGTTTAAGTCCTCTTTCCCCTAGTGGATTAGGTATGTTAGGTTGGTTGATTCTTTTTTTTTTTTTTTTTTTTTTTTTTTTTTTCTGTGTTTTTTTTTTTTTTGTTTTTGTGAATAATTGACCTAAGACGGAAAGGGAAGAAAAGGGTAAAACTTAATTATTGTTAAGACTGTTATTTAAAAGATAAGATATAGCATGACAAAATAATGTAAATTATAGTATACGTTGCATCTGAAAGTTCAATTCACATTAACATTTTCTGAAGAGGAATAAGCACTATAGCATTATATAATTTTGAATATCCTGAAGCTAGAGAAAAAGAAAAAATAGAAAAATGAGGTTGAGACTATTTTTGTTTCTTGCTTTTGTTCTTTTTTTGTGATGCAACAAAAATAATGTTCTTTTGCATCATGTGTATATTGTGAATATTTCTTTTTTTGTACCTATGCATTCTTTTTCAATGTATCACATATATGTTGTATTGTGATCTTAACCTCAATAAAAAAAAAAAAAAAAAAAAAAAAAAAAAATTGTATGATCTATCTCAATCATGAAATACATTTGTAGGTTTCATGTCCCTTTAAGAAATTGCCAGCATGAAGAGAAATTATGCAAATTGTTTTTTTATAGCATTTTATTATAATGTATCTGTCTGTATGTGTCTGTCATTCACGTTCAGAACCCTGCTTAGTGCATGTTTGGAGAAGTTGAAACCTGTTCATTCTTTACAGTCAAGCTCATAACATAAAATTTGTCTTTCTATAATTCTTTGATGTACCTTGCAGCACTGGCCCGACCTCATAGATAATCTCACATGACCAGACAGCTTTAGAGAACTTGGCCCTACGTGATAAGTGAGATGTTACTTCTTTGTTACAATTTGAGGAATTTTGCATTTGTAGTAGAATATTTATAATGATCTGGCATAACAGGTTAAAAAAATACTCTTCTAATTATTAACAAATTAGCCTGATTTTTAACAGACTATCTGCATAAAAGATTTGTTTTTAGATTTGTATTTTCTTAAATTAATCTGCTGATGTTAAAACCCAGAGATTCTGTTGTAATCAATATTTGGATCCTGTTTGTTTTCCCATTTGCTGGTGAGGTTTTCAGTAATGCAGTTGTGACTGTACAGTTCAGGGTTTTGTATCTTTGTACAACCTGATCCTCAGCTGGGTACTGTGACCAGGAAAAATTTAAGCTGATCTTGGACTTGCTACATGGGAAGCAAGAGAAAAAGCAATCCGTGAGAGTAACAGCGCACGCCTTTAAAAGAAAGCAAACTACAACTTCAATATCAGTATCCAAATGGTGCTGTATATGAATGGGTATACCACACTGCTGTTGTTAAAAGTTATTTTAATTTAAATTAGCCACTCATATACAGAACCATTTGGATACTGGATCCATTCCAGATTATTCCTGATGTTCCTGTCTGTATCTACTAGCACACTGGGGTGCTTTTGTCAAATGTAAGTACCCCCTTGTATGTGCAGTCCTTCTTGTTGGATGTAACTGATTGATATGCACATGAGGCGCCCCTTTATTTGTTTGATATTTAAGAATCGTTCCATCAGTATTGCGAGGAAGAGTGCAGCCTAAATGTTCTTTCTCTGGAAGAATTGACATTTACCTTCTACTGGGACTGCAGTATTGTAACAATATTTGTTACGTTTGGTACACTATTTTTATTTTTGCATTGATTTATGTGTATTATAGCTGCTTAGAGGCTCAGTGTTGAAGTTTAACCTTCACACCACTGTTTTTGGGCCAAGTTTTCTCCAAACTGGATACTATGTGTGCAATACTTTTTCAGTATGTTTTATTATAATTTTATAATATAACAGTATTTCTATATATTATATTACCTTATTAAAGGGACATACATGTGTAAAAAGAAAAATGCGTAAGTGCATTTTATTATTGCAGTATTCCTTGCATCTAACTCTGTATGTAACCCCTGAAATCAGTAAAAAAAAAAAAACAGCTCCAAAGCAGCAATGCACTACTGAGAGCTAGCTGAACACATCTGGTGATTCAATGACAAATGTGTATAACTATAAACTTCAAAAAACTCCAGCCACCAGCTTCATTAAAAGACCTTTATTCTTTCATTCTGGGTCCCAATAACACATACAACGTTTCAAGCCTGCACTAGGCTCTTAGTCATGTACATGACTAAGAGCCTAGTGCAGGCTTGAAACGTTGTATGTGTTATTGGGACCCAGAATGAAAGAATAAAGGTCTTTTAATGAAGCTGGTGGCTGGAGTTTTTTGAAGTTTATGGATACTGAAGAGACTTGGCAAGTCTGTTGCTCCGTGCCCCACTAAAAGAAGGTACAGGTGTGCTGTTTCCACTACTTGAAATGTGTATAACTGCCAATCACCAATTAGCTCCCAGCAGAGCTTTTCTGAGCCTACCTAGGTATGCTTTCCTAGAAAGGATACTAAACTAAATTTGGTAATAAATGTAAATTGAAAAGTTGTGTGCTCTAACTGAACCACAAAAGTTTTATTATGACTTGTATGCCCCTTTAAACATACACACCTTCTGTACACTCCAGGTCCAGTATAAGCAGCCACTAATTGGTGCATAGATACAGTATACTTGCCTGCTTGTCAATTAGAAAAGTGCAAGGTGCATTTGCACCAATCAGCTCCTGTGTTTCTGTCAAGATTGTCACCAGAAGGGTTGTAAAATGTGCCAGTCTTTTAGTTTTAACAAAAAGGCAAAATATATTTTTCTTTACAGAAATCTTATATATGAGGAACTTTCTTAAAATAGTATAATAGGGCATTGTGACCTAAATTGCATGATATATAGTTCTGCCCAGTGTTGTAGAGGAAGCCTGTTGTGACAAGTAAAACACTACGTGACAAAGTAAAAAGCTTTCATAAATATCACACAGCTATAGGGGTAGAGGGGAAGAGACTTTACATGAGGGTATTATGTGTACCTGCATGTACGCGCATTCCTTGTTTTAACCCTAACTTTAAAGGACAAGTAAATACAGTAGATTTGCATAATTAACTAATTAATTATACAAAGACTTGATGCAGCTGTTTCCGCGCAAGCCTTCAGGCTCGTCAGAAACAGGAGTTAAGAAGCAGCGGTCTTAAGACCGCTGCTCCTTAACTCGTCCACCTGCTCTGAGGCGGCGAACAGCAATCCGCCCGATCCCATATGATCGGGTTAATTTATACCCCCTGCTAGCGGTCGATTGGCCACAAATCTGCAGGGAGCGGCATTGCACAAGCAGTCCACCAGAACTGCTTGTGCAATGATAATCGGCATTTATTGATGTGCGGCGGACATGATCGCTACAGCGGATCATGTACGTCCACACTTTCATAAATTAGCCACTTAGTCTGAACTTCAAATGAGTAGTAGATTTTTTGACAAATTTCAAAGTTAAATCTTTTTCCACTCCTGTATCATGTGACAGCCATCAGCCAATCACAAATGCATATATGTATTTTCTGTAAATTTTTGCACATGCTCAGTAGGAGCTGATGACTCAAAGGGGCATAGTTATCAATGTGCAAGCGGACATGATACGATGTAGCGTATAATGTCTGCTGCACTTTGATAAACATTGATAAATGCCGACAGCATATGCTGTTGGCATTTATCATTGCACCAGCAGTTTTGGTAAACTTCTGGTGCAATGCCATCCCCTGCAGATTCGCCGCTAGCAGGGGGTGTCAATCAACCCGATCGTATTCGAACTTGAGTGTCCCTTTAATAAAGGAAACCCAGTGATGCTCAATACTATCTATCCACTGTATATTGAATACAGTTTCTTGTAAAACAATTGGAATCTTGGCTGACAATAAACACCCTGCACTATATAAAGATTCAGTATTTATCAACTGAACTGACAATAAACTTGCTGACCTGTATAATGATGCTGAGTATGCCAAAAATCCATATACTTATAATTGCATTATATGGGGGGGTCTCAAGTCGGTTTTGAGAGCCTTTGTACCTTTGTACATGATTGCATTGAGGAAGTTGCTATTTGCTGAAGTTTCAGTATGGCTAATGCTTATCCTTTTATGTTCTCATACACGATAAAAAGCTAAGTAAGGAACTTTGGGGCACGATGACACATATTGACGCATTCAGGAAACAGCCTTAAGACAGTCTGGCTGTCACATGGGGTAAATTTATCATGAACCCATATTTCTGATTATGATGACTGTATATAGTAAGAAATCATTTTGCATTTACAATGTTGCTAAGCAGCTATAATTTATTGATTGGCCATGGTAATTTCAAGCAGCAGATTTCCATTTATTATAGTTATATTTCATGCACTGTTTATTTAGTGAAAATAAATGCCCCATTTTGAGTTAGATTACAAGTAAAACTCTAATTTAACGTGTGCCGTAAAGGGGCAAATGTGCCCGTTAAATAACCAGCCATTACAAGTGGCTGGATAATGGTCCCGCAAGCTCTCTGTATCACTTTGCGCTAAGTGAAATTAACCAGAGGTCATAAAATAATAAAAATAGTAGATCCTTTATTTTTTAATAAAAAAACTGCACAAACCAGTTATAAGGGGATATGGGGTGTTAGAAAAAAAAAAGGCACTGAAAAGTGCCTTTACATTGCGGTCTATGGGGAATGTGTTTATACTGTTAATATATATGTATACACATATAAACACAAATATATATGTAACTATTCATATATATATATATATATATTAAATTTGCTGCACAACGCTACACGACTTACCCCCTGCGCTGCGCTAGGTTCTCTGCTGTGTCTCACAGCATGAGAACGAGGCTCCCAGGCAATGCGAATGCGAGGTTGTGTTTGCATTGCGCTTAACTTGTTATACCTGTGCACATTTGCATGTGCTCCACTCGTAATCTAGATTGTTATTGGTATCAGTGGTAGGGTAACCATATTGCCGCTTTAAAAAGGGACACATATGGAAAATACATATGTTTTCAGGGCTGTTCAACTAAATGTTTTTTTATAAGAACCCTGACATATGTATTTTCCATATGTGTCCCTTTTTAAAGCGCAATATGTTCACCATAATCAGTGGGCATTAACAGAAGAGTTTCTTATGCTTTTAAAATATTCTTCTTGCACAACTCCTCCACTCCTTAACTGCAGGCATGTGCACAGTAATCCAAAATTACAGCATGATGGGACGTGCACTTCCCCATGTGCAGCCTAGTTAAATGTATCAGAGAGACACTGCCAATTATAGCAAAGTTAAAGGGACACTGAACCCAATATTTTTCTTTCGTGATTCAGATAGAGCATGCAATTTTAAGCAACTTTCTAATTTACTCCTATTATCAATTTTTCTTCGGTCTCTTGCTATCTTTATATGAAAAAGAAGGCATCTAAGCTTTTTTCTTGGTTCAGAACTCTTGACAGCAGTTTTTGATTGGTGGATGAATTTATCCACCAATCAGCAAGGACAACCTAGGTTGTTCACCAAAAATGGACCGGCATCTAAACTTACATTCTTGCATTTCAAATAAAGATACCAAGAGAATAAAGAACATTTGTTAATAGGAGTAAATTAGAAAGTTGCTTACAATTTCATGCTCTATCTGAATCACAAAAGAAAAAACTTGGGTTCATTGTCCCTTTAAACTGGGCAGCAAACAGCAGCTTAATGGGCAATATAGAAATAGAATTCAGGCACAGGGTTAGTGTAGCAAAGGGTAACGACAAACATATTTGCATGACAGCCTAAACACAAGTGTGTTATCCCGATATATACACTAATAATGAACACACTGTACTCCACTGTATGGTGATATTGGATAATCATATACTGATTAGGTACACACAGCATTGCATGAAAATGAATGATTAGTGCTTTCATATTACTACGATAATCTGAATGTGCTTCATGTGTCTTTAAAGGGACATTCCAGTCAAAATTTAAATGCACATAGATGAATTACATCTTTGAATAGAAACATATTTACAATATACATTTATTGGCAAAAATGCTTCCCATTAAAAGTTATCACTGTTTAGTGTTAACATTTTTTGCTGCACGTGCATGTGAAGTATAACAAGATATTCTCAGTGCACCAGCATTTTAAATACTGCAGCTGCTCAGAGCACCAGTGGGGCTTGTATCCTATCAGCCATTAACAAATTGAGTGATTACCAGATGGTGCAAGTACCTTAGGCTGTCTGAGAAAGTTACGTGTTTAAAATGCTGGTGCACGGTGCATACTTAAATACACTTTTTAAACAGCTATAGCTTTTATTAGAAGCATTTTTGCTAATACAGGTAGCCCTCAGTTTACGCCGGGGTTAGGTTCCAGAAGGAATGGTAAATCGAAACCGTTGTAAATTGAAACCCATTTTATAATGTAAGTCAATGGGAAGTGAGGGAGTTAGGTTCCAGGCCCCTCTCAAAATTGTCATAAGTAACACCTAATACATTATTTTTAAAGCTTTGAAATGAAGACTTTAAATGATAAACAGCATTATAAACCTAATAAAATAATCCAATCTGGACTGATTTATAGACAGGAAGATCTTGTTCCTTTGAAATCTGCTCGATAGCTCAGGTCTGGTTAAACTGCTTAATTTCAGCTTGCATGGCTTTGCTGCAACACATGCGGACAGCTCCACCTACTGGCTATTTTAATCAATGCACTGCTTCTCAATGCTTTTCAATAGCAGTCACATGACTGGAAAAGAAGGTTGTTATTCTGAAACGTAAATTGAACCGTTGTAAACCGAGGGCCACCTGTATATGTATATTACAAAAATTATTTTATTCAAATTTGAAATGCATCTATTGTTGGCTGGAATGTCCCTTTAATTATAACAGCTCTATAATGCTCTAGGCAAATAAAGGGTAGGCAGCACATAAAAGGAAGCTGTTTAATACTATGACTACAGTTTATGATTTGTCATGACAAAAGTTGCAAAAGGACCTCAGGCATGCAGGTTGTCACTACTCAGCGAGACATTTAATGACAGACAGGTAGGAGCTATAGGACATTACAATCTGCCACATTCACTACACAGCATGATGTATTAAAATAAACAGTTTGTGCATTAAAGTGATATTCCAGCAAAAATTGGAATCCACATGGATTCGTTTCACTTTTGAATAGAAGCATTTTTGTCATATACATGTATTAGCAAAAATGCTTCTAATAAAAGCTATAGCTGTTTCAAAAGTGTATTTAAGTATGCACCGTGCACCAGCATTTTAAACACAGTCCTCAGAGAGTCTAAGTTGCCTGTATCATCTGGTAAATTATTCAATTTGTTAATTTCTGACATGATTAGTTGATTACAACCCCCACTGCTCCTCTGAGCAGCTTTTATTATTATTATTATCGGTTATTTGTAGAGCGCCAACAGATTCCGTAGCGCTATAAACAAATGGGGAGTACAACAAAACAATTATAGGGATCAAATGGGTAGAGGCCCTGCCAAGAGTCGCACTGTTGTAGTCAGCTCTTAAAAAGGTGATCTACAAACAGCTGGACTCTTAGGCTTACATGCTAAGTGGGTTCAGGGGATAGCAATGTAGGAGAGGAACTGGTATAAAGAAAGGTTAGCGTAGGTTGTATGCATCCCTAAACAGTAGTGTCTTTAGGGAGCACTTGAAGCTTTTAAAACTAGAAGAGAGTCTTGCGGAGCGAGGCAGAGAGTTCCACAAGATGGGAGCCAGTTTGGAGAAGTCCTGTAAACGGGAGTGTGATGAGGTGACAAGAGAGGAGGAGAGTAGGAGGTCATGAGCAGAGCGAAGGGGATGGGAGGGAGAGTATCTGGAGACAAGGTCTGAGATATAGGGGGGAGTAGTGCAGTTGAGGACTTTGTATGTCAGAATGAGAATTTTGTGTTTGATCCTAGAGGCAAGAGGAAGCCAGTGAAGGGATTAGCAGAGAGGTGCAGCAGATGAAGAGCGACGTGTAAGGAAGATGAGCCTGGCAGAGGCATTCATTATGGATTGTAAAGGAGCTAGGCGGCTGGTGGGGAGACCAGAGAGGACAAAGTTGCAGTAATCAAGGCGGGAAAGAATGAGAGAGTGGATTAAAATCTTAGTTGTGTCTTGTGTAAAGAAGTGTCTAATTTTAGAGATGTTTTTAAGGTGGAAGCGGCAGGCTTTAGCCAATGGCTGAATGTGAGGAGTGAAAGAAAGATCTGAGTCAAATGTGACCCCGAGACTTCGGGCGTGCGGGGTAGGGGTAATGATGGAGTTGTCAACAGTTATAGAGAGATTGGGGTGGAGAGTTTTGAGGAAGGGGGGGAATAAGGAGCTCAGTTGTTTAGCTTGAGGTAGTGTGAGGACATCCAGTTAGAGATGAGAAAGACAGTTAGTGAAACGGGTTAGCAAGGAAGGAGATAGGTCTGGTGCAGAGACGTAGATTTAGGTGTCATCGGCATACAAATGATATTGTAAACCGTGGGACTTTATTAGGGAACCTAGTGATGACGTGTAGATTGAGAAGAGAAGGGGACCGAGGACAGAGCCTTGCAGTCCTCCGATAGAAAGTGGTGACGGGGCAGAAGAGGCCCCAGAGAAGGCTACACTAAAGGTACGGTTTGACAGGTAGGAAGAGAGCCACGAGAGGGCTGTGTCACAGATGCCGAAGGATTGGAGGGTTTGGAGCAAAAGAGGGTGGTCAACAGTGTCAAAGGCTGCGGATAGATCAATGAGGATAAGCAGAGAGAAGTGGCCTTTTGATTTTGCTGTAAGTAGGTCGTTGGTAACCTTAACAATTGCTGTCTCTGTGGAGTGATGGGTAAGAAAATCCAGATTGTAGTGGGTCAAGGAGGGAGTTTATTGTAAGGAAATGGGATAGGCATGCATAAACTAGTTTTTCGAGAAGCTTTGATGCAAGAGGGAGTAGGGAAATAGGGCGGAAGTTGGATGGGGAGGTAGGATCAAGGGAAGGTTATTTGAGGATAGGTGTGACCAGTGCATGTTTCAGCGATGAGGGAAATATACCGGTGCTGAGGGAGAGGTTGAAAGTGTGTGTGAGTATAGGGGTGAGGGTAGCAGAGAGGGAGGGGAGTAGCTGTGAGAGGATAGGGTCAAGGGGACAGGTAGTGAGGTGAGAGCGCAGTATAAGTGCCGAGACTTCTTCCTCAGTGACAGGGGAGAATGAGCTAAGTTTAAGGTTATGTGGGTTGTGGTTGAGTGAGAGCATTTGAGGGGGGAGAGAAAGGAATTATGTTGAGAGCTGATTTCATTTCTGATGGAGGGCGGAGAAGGGTATTGAAAGTGGAGAACAAACGTTTTGGGTTTGAAGAAAGAATAGAGATAAGAGTAGAGAAGTAATGTTGCTTATGGAAATTAAGGGCAGAATAGTAGGAGTTCAAGATAAATTTGTGATGTTGAAAATCAGCTAAATTCCTAGATTTTCTCCAGTGCCGCTCAGCAGTGCGGGAAGATCTGCATAGGTATCATGTCAGAGGAGTATGCCAGGGCTGAGGATGAGTGTTGGATTTCCGAGCTATGGTAAGAGGGGCAAGATTGTCAAGGACGGATTTAAGGGTGGAGTTATAGTGGCAGATAGATAGGTCAGGGCAGGAAAAGGAGGAGGATGAGAGGAAAGGTTTGAGGGAATTAGAAAGCTGTTGTTGATCTAATGAGATAATGCTTCTGTGAAGTTTGGTGTGAGGAGCAGAAGGAGGGAAAGTTGTAGGGAGGGATGATATGTTGCAAGTAAGGAGATGGTGGTCAGAAAGAGGAAAGGGTGAGTTTGTGAAGTTTGAGAGAGTGCATCGATAGCTAAAGATCAGGTCAAGGGAGTGACCATCTTTGTGAGTGGGAGAATCAGTCCATTGTGACAAACCGAAAGAGGAAGTGAGTTGCAGCTGCCGTACATAAGATGCTGGTGCACTGAAAATATCTCGCTATGCTTCACATGCACGTGCAGAGAAAAATGTTAATACATAACACACTGCAGTGTATAATGATGCTGAGTAAAACTATTTATACACTTGTAATGAGCACACTGCTCTATATAATGATACCTAGTAACTATTTACACTGCACTCTATAATGATACTGAGTAGCTATACACTGATGCTGAACGCACTGCAGTGTATAATGATGCTGAATACAACTATCTATACACTTATAATGAGCTCTATAATGATACTGAGGGGCCGATTTATGAAAGTGCAGACAGACATGATCCGCTGTAGCAATCATGTCCGCTGCACATCGATAAATACTGACATATTACGCTGTTGGCATTTATCATTGCACAAGTAGTTCTGGTGAACTGCTTGTGCAATGCCGCCCCCTGCAGATTCTCAGCCAATTGGCCTCCAGCAGGGGGTGTCAGTCAACCCGATCGTATGCGATTGGGCAGATTTCTGTCTGCCGCCTCAGAGCAGGTGGATGAGTTAAGGAGCAGTGGTCTTAAGACCGCTGCTTCTTAACTCTTGTTTACGGCAAGCCTGAAGGCTCACGCGGAAACAGCTGCATCAAGCTCCATTCGGAGCTTGATGAATCGGCCCCTGAGTATCTATACACTGATGCTGAACTCATTGCAGTGTATAATAATGCTGAGTAATATTGAAAATGAAAAATTAATTGCAAAGGATTCTAAGTCTAACCCTAAAAGGTTCTTTAAGTACATAAATAGCAAAAAATCTAAGAAGGACAATAAATAGGTACATTAAAATACGTGGAGGGTAGCATGATAAATAATGACAGGGAGAAGGCTGAGGTACTAAACCAGTTTTTTTCTTCAGTATACACAAGAGAGGAACCATTGGATGATACTTTGGAACAAAATAGAACATGCCAGTTCATACCATTAACTGGGTTATGTTTGTTTAGAGGATATCAGGAAAAAAATGGATAATATTAAGGTAAATAAAACTCCAGGCCCAGATGGAATACACCCAAGGGTGTTAAGGGAATTTAGCACTGTTATAGACAAACCACTACTCTTAATTTTTCAGGACTCGTTATCCTCAGGCATGGTACCCCAGGATTGGCGTAAAGCTGATGTGGTGCCACTCTTCAAAAAGGGAAGCAGGGATGATCCAGGAAGCTATAGACCAGTTAGTCTGACATCAATAGTGGGGAAGATATTTGAAGGGATTATAAGGGATTATATTGATGAACACATTCGTGTAAACAAGATTATGAGTTCTAATCAGCATGGTTTTAGGAGAAATAGATCATGTCAAACTAATCTAATTAGATTCTACGAGAAAGTAAGTAAAAAATATAGATAAAGGGGAATCAGTTGATGTGATATACTTAGATTTTGCAAAGGCATTTGATACAGTGCCACATGAGAGATTAATGCACAAAATTAAGGGACTGGGAATAGCTAAAAATGTTAGCTCATGGAAAAATAACTGAATAAAAGATTGTGAGCAACGAGTAGTTGTAAATTAATCATATTCAGATTGGACAAAGGTAATCAGTGGAGTTCCCCAGGGATCAGTACTGGGCCCTGTTCTTTTTAATATTTTTATAAATGACTTGGAGCAAGGATTAAATAGCGACATCTCTATTTTTGCAGATGATACTAAGTTAAATAAGGTCATTAGGTCAGAGCAGGATGAACTTTAATTACAAAGGGATCTGCAAAAATTAGAAGTATGGGCAAGTAAATGGAAAATGAGATTTAATACGGGAAAATGCAAGGTTCTACATTTTGGAAGTAAACATAAGCAGGCAACGTTTTTTTTTTAAATGGGACAAGATTTAGCCAAACAGAGGAGGAAAGGGATTTGGGAGTAGCAATAGATAACAAGCTAAATATGGGTGCCCAATGCAGGACAGTGGCTTCAAAGGCTAATAAGATACTAGCATGTTTTAAAAGAGGCATTGATTCAAGGGAGGAAAGCATAATTCTGTCACTAAATAAAGCCCTGGTAAGACCTCACCTTGAGTATGGAGTGCAGTTCTGAGGACCAATCGCAAAAAAATATATTGCAGAACTAGAAAAAGTTCAGAGAAGGGCCACAAAGCTTATAAGGGGATTGGAGAATTTAACCTATGAGGAGAGGCTAGCCAAACTGGGTCTGGTTTCTTTAGAAAAAAAGGCGTTTGAGAGGTGACATGATTACTTTATATAAATATATTCAAGGCCCATATACAGAGAAAGCAGAAGCTCTGTTTATTCCAAGAAAATTGTTTCTGACAAGAGGTCACAATTTAAGGTTGGAGGAAAGGAGATTTAATCTCCTGCAACGGAAACGTCTTTTCACTGTAAGAGCAATAAAATTTTGGAACTCATTACCAAAAGGAGGTAGTGAATGCCAATACCCTAGATACATTTAAAAATAATCTGGATACATTTCTGTATATAAACAAAATTCATGGATATGATTGCTAGTATTAAATGGGTCACCTTTTAGTGGGGTTATTTAAGCTTAACTGGAGCTTTTTGTAAGTATTTTAGATTTGTATAGGTTGAACTCGATGGACTTTGGTCTTTTTTCAACCTTATGTTATGTTATCTATAAACTTATAATGATCACACTGCTCTATATAATGATACATAGTAACTATTTACACTGCCCTCTATAATGATACAGAGTATCTATACACTGATGCTGAACTCACTGCAGTGTATAATGATGCTGAGTAAAACTAGCTATAAACTTATAATGAACACACTGCTCTATATAATGATACATAGTAACTATTTACACTGCCCTCTATAATGATACTGAGTATCTATACACTGATGCTGAACACACTGCAGTGTATAATGATGCTCATCATATATACACAGATAGTGATCATGCTACACTGCAATAATGTTGTTAAATATAATATCAAACCCTGAGCTTGGGAGTGGAGTGTTGGTCCAGTAAGGTTTCCATCTCCATTGCAATGTTCTTTGGCACAGCCCTTGTAATATTCAACAGTCTCAGAGCTCTCCACAACCATCTTGCTCTCTTCCCACATCCAGAGCTGTGAAAGGAACGTGGTGTGCTGCATGAGTGATAATAAAAGCTAAGGGGGTAGTTAAAGGTTTAGTCACTGTTGCTTGTGTTACATGTAATCAAGGGTTTAAATCACTGCTGCAAGTGTGTTTTTGTTAGATTTAGCACAAAGCCATCAGCAAGTGAGTGCAGCAGAGTATCTACAGCAGCAGGTTGATATTTGATCAAAGTAAAACTTATGGTCAATTCCAGGAAAAAGGTCAGGCCCAGGCAGGTTAGGGCAGCCTGAACAAGTTCACAGGTCAAACACAGAGGGTTAGGACAGGTTCAACAAGTTCACAGGTCAAGCACAGACAAAGGGTTAGGGCAGGTTTAACAAGTTCAAAGGTCAAACAGAGGGTTAGGACAGGTTTAACAAGTTCACAGGTCAAGCACAGACAGAGGGCTAGGGCAGGCTGAACAAGACATAGAGCACAGACAGGGTTAGGGCAGGCTGAGCAAGACATAGAGCACAGACAGGATTAGGGCAGGCTGAACAAGACATAGAGCACAGACAGGGTTACGGCAGGTTCAACAAGTTTAGGGCAGGCTGAACAAGTTCACAGGTCAAGCACAGACGGAGAGTTAGGGCAGGCCGAACAAGTTCACAGGTCAAGCACAGACAGAGAGTTAGGGCAGGTCGAACAAGTTTACAAGTCAAGCACAGAAAAAGGGTTAGGGCAGGCTGAACAAGTTCACAGGTCAAGCACAGACAAAGCATAAGGCAGGCTGAACAAGTTCACAGGTCAATCACAGACAAAGGGTTATGGCAAGCTGAACAAGTTCATAGAACAAGCCCAGGCAGGTTAGGGCAGGCTGAATAATTTCAGAGGTCAGGTCTAGGAAAAAGGTAAGGGAAGACAAAACAAGGCACAGATCAAGACAGTTACCAAACCAGCTACTGACTGAGCAATGTGTCAAGATACAAATTGAAAAATGTATGTGCATGTTAAAGCATTCAACCTTTGTGGTAAGTAGTGTGGAACCTGAAAGTTGTGCTGCTCTGACTTAACACTTTTGTTGTGTATGTGAGTTTGTTTTGTCATTTGAGGGTTAAATTCAAAGCTTCATGTGTGTTTATGGCAATCAAGGGCATAAACCACTGTTGTGTAAGTTATGAAGCAGTGATTTAACCTCTAAATACCAAATATGTGTAGTATGCAATATACTAGAAATAAGACTTCAAAAAGGACAGAACATTTTTTAAAAGTGGAATGAAAATAACAAATTCATTTCAATTCAGCCAGTATTACACAAATTAAAAAAATATATATACTTTACATGTATGCACTGAACATAGTCCAACCAAGCCTTAGCAAATTTTTAAAAGCTGAGTCTTGTGGCAATACAACCAATCAAATGCCATACCTTCTGAGCCATTGCAGCCTATGGGGATGCACTAGTAAGTACTTCTACACTACTAGTTCAATGGATATAAGTACATACATGTCTGGTAGTTTACTCTGTATGTAGTGCAGTTCTAGGGACCAATTTCAAAAAGGATATTGCAGAATTAGGAAAAGTTCCTAAAGGGCCACAAAACTAATAAGAGTAATGGAGGGTTTAGACAATGATAAAAGATTGGCCAAACTGGGTCTGTTTTCACTATAAAAAAGGCACTTCAGAGATGGCTATAAACATATATTTGTGAAAAAAAACATTATATATATATAGAAATGTGTATTTATGAAAACATAGAACATATTCTTCTATTTGAAGAAGAATGGAATGTGAAATATTAATATTTTCATGTTGGGTAAGCACACTTGAGAATATGTGATGGGGTTTGCGTGCGAGTAGGGTGTTTCTTTTTCCCCTTTATTTGCTTCATTGACTTTTATATTGTGTGCGCAATATTTTAAGTTTGTCTTTTTATGCTAATCAGGTTATCGCGCGAGCAATAACTTTTTACTTTCAACTTGTATTACAAGTGCAACCCGATGCATGCAAAATGCTAACTTCTAGCACAGTTAATGCTCAAGCGGGAGCATTAAATAGAGCTCCACTTGTACTCTGGCCCTTAATCATACTTTTTTGAGAGTTCTTTTTAACTACTACTAAGAGTTTAAATAATGCATTTACAAGGGCTATAATCAGTTTACAAAAAAAATGAAGGTATTGCATGTGATACAAAATCTAGTAATCTTGGTTGTGATGCTGCTCATGAATATATTATTTTTAGGGAATATGCAATTCTCCATCCTTTACCTATATTGAAAGGAAATATGTTTTGTTTTCAATCAAGGCACTACATTTTACTTTTTAAACTCTGGGTACATTCCAATCTTTTATCATTGTTAACCAAACATCAATTTTCTCCCACTATTTGTTTTTTTATGTATTAAATATATATATATACTGTATGTATATATATATATATATATATATATATATATTCCAATTTTTGAGAAACAACTGGGGCTCTTAAAATACATCACTGATAGTTCACCTTAACTCCAGTTATGGCCCTATGTTACGATAAATTAGATTATATTAGATAGTAACAGATAGCCGCATCAACTTTTAATTAACCCTTTGGGTCAGTGGGGCGAGCTTACAACGCTAGGCACGCCCACCAGGTCTCAATCCTATTCTGGAAGCACCATTGGCTTCAGTACAGCTAAATGGCTAGGGCGTTCCATGCCATCCTAATAGCGCTAAAGCCCAGTGCAATTAGGACAGCGTAGAAGGTCTTAACGTACGGAAAATGTTAAATAAGTCAAAAAATAAATAATAAAATAAATAACATCATAATAGCTTTAAATGCAGTTACGCTATTAAACATAAAACACAATCCTAAATAACTCCCACCTGCTATTCTACAAGCTAGCACCCTTACACAACTCAAGTAAGATGTGCCTACTTCACGCTTTTGCCACGCCTATAGGAGTTATCCCTTTACAGTGAAAACCACCAAATTAGGCCCCACTAATAATGCAACACGTATCGTAGCCTAAAAAATAGAGAGTGAGGACAGACAATCATCCTTGCCATAAGGCACTAAAACTAAAGACACTTATGGTTTTACGCTACCTATATTATCCTACCTATATTTCCTCTCCTGAATACAGCCCCCTGAACTAGCTGTGGTGCCCCCTGCACAGACCGGCCTTATTGGGCCCACATTAACCCACTTCAAGTGCTTTTCATACAGGATAGTGCTTTATTTCCTGCATTTGGATTGGTTCAATACCAATAAGTTATAAGTGTAACTGAAGAGTGTTCACATACCAACAAGGAAGTAAAAACTGAGGCACCAATGGGAAAGAAGATCATTATTAAAAATGGATACATTGATGCTGACGGCTGCTTTGTATATTGCAGCTGGTCACCTTACAAGCTTGTGGTTAGCCATTTCCTATCATTTTGTGTCAGTAAATAATTACAAATTAAATAACACCCTAATTTTAATATTTTTCATAGTGAAAAATGCGTGTTTATTATTTCAATGTCCTGATGAAACTAGGAAATTATTCATTGTAATATAAACTTTATGTATGAGATTGGCACCAAAGCCTAGATGTGATCTGCTACTTTGGATTGGACAAATTGTTTTTTTCAATAGGATAAAGGTTTGAAAAGTATTTTTAAACATCTAGTAGAAAAAAAACTATATGAAGTTTGTTTTCTGATGTTAAAGGGACATTAAATGTAAAACAGGACCTCCAGTTTATAAATGTATTAATTTGTTTTGCTTGCTTTTGTTGTAAAATTCATTTGAATATGGTACATTTTCCACACTCCATAAAGAGACTGGAGTTCAAATCTATAAACTAATCATGCAGCAAATAATGTGAATTGTCTAGCCTGACTACACACTGCATAGTGATTGATTAGAGTAGGGTACAAACTAATTTACAACTAGCCCTTAAAGTAAACACCTTTAAATTACAAGACATTTCGGTTGTCTTATAGAATAACATATCAGTCAAGTTTAAACAACTTAAAACAAATTAACATTGTTTGCTGTAATTGTTTTTCAATAGCCAAACTCCACCCACCAACCTGTGCTTCAGTCTGCAGCTAACAAGGCTAGCACTGCTTATATTGTTAGAGCTCGATTATATATTCTTCGCCAGCTGAAACCTTCTTTTTCTCTCTGACACTCGCAGGGCAGCCCCGGTGCAATGATCGCAAAAAAGGGGCAGTCCCTGCAAGTTGCGAGATGGCTCCTATTAAAAGTAATGAAGCTTGCCGGATAGGGAAACTTCGCTCCTTAGTGCAAAGTTAGCAGGGAGCAGGGGGAGCACTTTAAAATTAATATCCTGCAGCCAATATAACTCACATTACGCTACTTACTGCTTATAGCATCTTACATTCGCCCATATTTTAGTATGCATTTGTTTTTCTATTGGGGTTACAAGTGTTCATATTGTTTTGACAAAAGCTCGCCACCTTTTAGTTGGCGAGAAAAAACTGTGATATCTGCAGTGCGAAAATCTTAATAGAATTACGCTGGGATTAGTGAGACATTGTCATATACGCCCATGGTACGCCCATGTTCAGCCCATTTTACGAAAAAACAATTACACTTTGCATTTTTTACTTATAAATTAAAATTTCTGTGTGATTTTTGCACATCCAGTGTACTACAATTACGATTTACGCTGTGCATATTTAATTTGATTTATTCCTGTGTAAATTACATACTAATTTTACTTTTTTGTTAACATACAATTTTTGGTGAATAATTTTGTTACGATTTTTGATGCACATTAACAATACAATTTTTCCCTGCTTATTTTTGTGTGAATGGTTCAAATATTTGTTTTGTATAATGTTTAAAATACAAATTTTGTTGTGCACATTTCATATGAAAATGCAGTATACGCCCCTTAGCGAGACACCCTGTTTTCAGGGTAAAAAATGGCTTTAGATCATTCCACCAGGGAAATAGGACTGGCAAGCATTCATTAACAATCTCGCCAGCCAAGAGAGCTTTCAATCATCAAGCCCTTAGTATATGGTGTATTGTTTTACATCTGTTGAAGTCAATTAGGGAAAGATACACTATATGGCCAAAAGTATGTGGACAAATGGCAATCATATCAGTTCCAAAATTATGGGCATTATTATGGCATTGCCCCCTCCCTTTGCAGCTATAACACCCACAACTCTTCTGGGAAGGCTTTCCACAAGATTTTAAAGTGTGTCTGTGGGAATTAGAGCCTATTCAGCCTAAAGGACTGAGCTTGGATGATAAGGTCTGGTTTACAATCATCATTCCAGTTCTTCCCAAATGGGGTTTATGTCAGTTCCTCCACATTAAACTCATCAAACTATGGTTTCATGGACCTCACTCAGTCATGCTGGAACAGGAAAGGAACAAACTGTTGCCAAAAAGCACCCACTTTTCTAAAATGTCCTTTTACCCTGTAGTATAAAGATGACCCTTCACTAGAACTAAGGGGCCTAGCCCAAACCCTGATCATTATCCCTCCTCCACCAAACAGTTGGTACTATGCTGCCTGGTACATTATGCATCCGCAACACCCAAACGTGATTCATCACTCCAGAGTCCAGTGATGTTGTACTTTACACCACTCCAGCCAACGCTTGGCATTGTACATATTGGTGTGAGGCTTGTGTACAGCTGCTTGGCCATGGGAACCCATTTCATAAAGCTCCTGACACCCAGTTCTGCTGTCAATGTAGCTTCTAGAAGCAGAGATGCAACAGATGATAGGCAATTTCATGTGCTACTCGCTTCAGCACTACTCTGTGAGTTTGGGTGGTCTACCACTTTGTGGCTAGGCTGAGGTTGCTCCTAGATGCTTCCACTTCACAATAATCTCACTTTTTGTTGACAGGGGCAGATCTAGTAGGGCAGAAATTTCAAGATTAACTTGCTTTATTTAAAGGTGACATCCCATGATAGTGACACATTTAAAGTCAATGAGTTCTTTAGAATAAGCTGTTGTACTGCCAACATTTGTCTATAGAGATTTCATGGCTATATGCTGGGTTTTATGTACCTGTTAGCAATGGGTGTGGCTAAAACATCTTAACTCAATAATTAGCAGGGGTGTCCATATACTTTTGGCCATTTAGTGTATGTAGCAGGGATAGCACTGAGAAGTCTGCAGTGTGCTTTTTCAGTTCTGAGAATCAGAAAAATCACAATTTTTCCCAGAGCTAAACTATATGAAAAGGGGCAAAATAAACAATAAATGTATATTGCAAAGTTATTTCACTACACATAACTAAAACTTTTATGTTAAAATGTCAAGGTTTTAACAGTCCATTTAATTGGTCACAAACAAGGGAGATAAGATTATTACTACCTGAGCATAATTTTTCAACGTTTGAAACCTTTTAGAAGCTTGTTTTGCAATTCATTGTCAAAGGCTCCATTACAGTGAAAAATAATTTGCATACTATTTTAAAGCCTGTTTTTTTTAATTTATTGAAATATACATTTGAAAACAGCTTATTGTAATGCAAGAAGCTAATCGAGAAGACTAGAATATACCCATCTGATTCTATAATACATGGACAGTAATGTGGTGGATTAAATCTGTTTAAACATTAAAGGGACATGATTCAATATGCAATTTAAAGAAACGTTTCAATTTACTTCTGTTAACACTTTTTGTTGTCTTATCTTTTATTGAAAAGCATATCAAGGTAGGCTCAGCAAGCAAGCTTGTGATTAATGACTATACATGCACATAAGCCTCTGAATTAGTGGCTATGCACATATAAGTATTGCAATTTGCTCACCAGATGTGTTCAAATAGCTCACAGTAATGCAATTGCTGCTCTTGAGCTGATTTTAACTATGTATGTAAACCCTTTCCAGGGGTTGAATACATTGTTATATGCAAGCAAGAGAGTAATAGTTGCATGCTCTAACACATAACATTTTCTTTATGCATTTTATGTCCCTTTAAAGGGACAGTCTACTCCAGAATTTTTATTGTTTAAAAAGATAGATAATCCCTTTATTAACTATTTCCCAGTTTTGCATAACCAACACGATTATTTTAATATACTTTTTACCTCTGTGATTACCTTATATCTAAGCCTCTGCAGACTGCCCCCTTATTTCAGCTCTTTTGACAGACTTGCATTTTAGCCAATCAGTGCTAACACAGAAATAACTCCACGGGAGTGAGCACACTGTTATCTATAAGGCACACATGAACTAATGCCATCTAGCTGTAAAAACTGTCAAAATGCATTAGATAAGAGGCGGCTTCCAAGGGCTTAGAAATTAGCATATGAGCCTACCTAAATTTAGCTTTCAACAAAGAATACCAATTTGATGATTAAAGTAGATTGGAATGTTGTTTAAAATTGCATGCCCTATCTGAATCATAACATTTTTTTAATTTTTTTTAATAATAATTTGTATTGAGGCAAATTAGAAAAGACATACAGAAATTCAGTAAAATACAATATGTAAGCTTAGCGAGGATGACAATGGAGAAGTGTTATGAAACAACAAAAATATTACTAGATATGGTCTGTATAGGTCATTGTATGCACAAATATTATAGCGCCTCTTTTTTTTTTTGAGGACTATATAAAGTCATATTTCCACATAACAAAACAATGAAACATATAACAATTCGGGGCCCACTTTCCATTTCTCACCAATTATTAATAGATTCTCAAAGAACCCACATGCCTGCCTATACTGCCAAATGGGCAAGGGACCTCCATACCATCATAGACCAAAAAGAGTGGCATAGTATATTCCAAAGAACAAAAAAATCTTCCACATCCCCTCAGATTCTTGAGCTAAATTATAAAATCCTCTCCCGTTGGTACCTAACCCCAACGAGACTGAACACTATATACCCTGAGTCCTCTCGAAAATGTTGGAGAGGCTGTGGGGAACTGGGTAGTCTAATACATATGTGGTGGGAATGTCCCATAATAAAACCAATGTGGAAAGAAATAGAGCTATACCTTCGGAGATGGGCAGGGAATTCATTCAAATTAAATCCTAGAATAACACTACTGAATGACAAACCTAATATACCTTGTAAACTACGATCTCTCCTGGTATAGATTAGCCTCAATAGTGCCAGGTCATTGATTGCCCGGGCGTGGAAAACGCCAATAACACCGACAAAGGGGATGTGGTTAGAGAGAACATCAGAACTTCTACGTTTAGAAGAATATGGGTATCTTAAACGCGATAAACTGCCTTTCTTCCTGGATGCTAAATTCTTATGGGATGAATATATCCTCCCTCATCCTAACCCCACTAGCATTACTAACACCAACACACAAGGGTAAAAAAAAACAACAACAAAAAACCATATATATATATAAACTACCCCTGGCAAAGACGGTCTCCCCCCGGGATTGGGGGACAGGAAGCAGCCATTATATAGCATCCAGGATCTTTAAGGTCCCTTTACTGGTTCAAAACACAAACACAACCCTAGGTAGAATTGAAATTTTAATGAAGATTATATATATGTAAAGTGCAGAGGGGGTGGAGACAGAGGTTGTGCCCTTCCTTGGAGGACTAGGCAGAGCTATAGAAGATGATTCAAATATGGTATGAGCAAAACTGCGGACTATCAAGTTTGTTAGTTAATTATGTTAGTTAATGTTGTTATTGCTGACGATGTAATGAGATACACTTTGTGAAATGGTAAAAATAACAAATAAAAAAAACAAAAAAAAAAAAACAATGAAACAACTAACATAATGTTTTACCCAAATAATAGATATAGGCCTCTCATGGACCTCTCAAAAGACGTCAGTAACTAAGGGGTGGCTGGGGGAAGATGAACAAGATATAGGGTATTCAAGGGATGCATTTTCCTTTGTTTACCAAAGTAAACTGAATGTGGGGAGGAGCCAGTATTGCCATATGAAGGGATAACTGATCTAATTGGTGGTATGATAGTAAATTTATTTGCAATCTTTATATATAGGGTAATACTTTCCAAATAGAGAAACTGACATAAATTGTAATTTTTATAATATTGGCGGAGATATCAGGATCTTGTAAAAAGAGGATTATGTTCCAAAGCTGATGGGGAGTAGATGAGTAAAGAGGATCTCTGTATGCCATGAACAATAAACATGAAACCCAAAAAACTTTCTTTCATACAAGATAGAGAATACAATTTAAAACAATCTTTCCAATTTACTTATTATTTAATTTGCTTCCTTCTCTTGTTATCCTTTGCTGAAAGGTTTATCTAGGCAAGCTCTAGAGCAGCAGAGAACCTAGGTTCTAGCTGTTGATTGGTAGCTGCATATATATATATATTGATTGTGATTGGCTCACCCATAAGTTCAGTTAGAAACCATTAGTGCATTGCTGCTCCTTCAACAAATTATACCAAGAGAATGAAACAAATTAGATAATAGAAGTAAATTAGAAAGTTGTTTGAAATTGTATCCTCTATCTGAATAGTGAAAGAAAAAAATTGGGTTTCATGTTCCTTTAATGAAGAGTATAATGTAAATAAGGTAAGAACATTAGGTGGTCTTAATAAGGTCTATGCATTTAAAACTAACTAGTTCTGCTCCTGTTATGAGCGTCTGGAGTTCAATGTAGCAATGCTGGCCTAGTAAAAGCCTAAGAGATTTCACTATTCATTCAATAAGTCAGTTGGTACATACTAAACACATTTGTATGTGAAGACTGGAGACATAGGGGTCTATCTATTAAGCTCCGAATGGAGCTTGATGCCCTGTGTTTCTGGCGAGCCTGCAGGCTCACCAGAAACACCAGTTATGAAGCAGCGGTCTAAAGACCGCTGCTCCATAACCTGTCCGCCTGCTCTGAGCAGGCGGACAGACATCGCCGCAATTCAACCCGATCGAGTACGATCGGGTTGATTGACAGCTCCCTGCTGGCGGTCCATTGGCCGCGAGTCAGCAGGGGGCGGTGTTGCACCAGCAGCTCACAATGGTGCGTATTGCTCTCCGTATTCAGCGAGGTCTGGTGGACCTGATCCGCACTGTCGGATCAGGTCCGCCAGACCTTGATAAATAGAGGCCATAGTCACCAAGGGAATTGGAATAAGAGGTATAAGTACAAATTCTCTGTGAGTAGCTAAACAACTTTGCATTGTAGTCTAATAAATAGCTTGAAAGTACTCTTTAGTTTTATATGATCATTGAAGACCACAATATAAGGTATATATGTAAAATATAACCTCAGAGATATATGCACACACTAAGGTAACTCTAACCATATATAACACTCCCAGCCAGAAAAGGTTGTAAAAGCCATACATGTAAAAATATCTTAACCAATTCTGAACTATTAAGCAATTTCCAAAAAAGGCAAAGCTAACACCTTATATAATAACAACATGACTATTAAAATAGTTAAATTTATAGAGAGCATAGAGTACATTAGGACTCACAATTCAATCATGAAAAACGAAAATATATATTAAATTGAAACTTGAATTTGTGACCTTCATAAAGATCTTAATGAACATTAAAGGGACAGTCAACACCAGAATTTTTGTTGTTTAAAAAGAAAGATAATCCCTTTATTACCCATTACCCAGTTTTGCATAACCAACATTGTTATAGAAATACACTTCTTTACCTCTGTGATTACCTTGTATCTAAGCCTCTGCAGACTGCCCCCTTATTTCCGTTATTTTGACAGACTTGCATTTTAGCCAATCAATGCTCACTCTAGGGTAACTTCACGTGCATGAGTTCAAAGTTATCTATATGAAACACATGAACTAATGCCCTCTAGTGGTCAAAATGCATTCAGATTAGAGGCAGTCTTCAAGGTCTAAGAAATTAGCATATGAACCTCATATGTTTAGCTTTCAACTAAGAATATCAAGCGAACAAAGCAAAATTGGTGATAAAAGTAAATTGAAAAGTTGTTTAAAATTACATTCCCTATTTAAATCGTTAACTTTTTTTTGGACTTGACTGTCCCTTTAATAACTATAGAAAATGTTTAGTGAAAAACTATAAGAGCCATTCCTGGAGCATAGAGGAAGTCCATATATCTGTAAGCATAGTGGCTTACAATAGTTTACCTCACCCTAGTTACATACAATTCTTATTGGGAAAAGAGATTGTCACAAATCTGAAGCTAGAGTCACTAACTTCACAGTATGGCCTGGCACACCGCTAGTAGCTACACGCCTTGCAATATTTATTCCACCCCAGATGGCCAAGGTAGTTGACTTCTCACAGTATCGTCCCAAAACTGATATTGTCCCCAGGGTAAAGCCTCTATTGCTGGTTTCAGGTGTCTCATGGTCGAATGTTTCCCATCAATCAGGCATTTCTCTTAAGCGGTATAGGTTAGCTCATTTCTGTAGGGAGCAAACTGGGAGAGACCTATGTGGATCCCCTCAGCGCTAACATAGTATCCACAGCTGATCCAGATATCGCCATGTTGACCCCCTCTTTGCAGACAAGCGTAGGTATACTCTGACGGCTCTAACTCTGTGAGTTCTCCATTGAGGTCCTCCCTCTGCTCTTCTAAGGAGTATACCTCCAGAGTCTGGGGTTCAGCCACATCCCTCATAATGCAAGTATTGAAAGGTACGGGGATTTCCACGGTAGTAGCGTCTGTGTCAGGAGTTTGGTCTAGAAGGCAGAGCATAGAGGTTCTCAGCTGCATAGGTCTATCCTCTGGTACTATTGTCGGCTTAGCATCAGTGTGCCCTGCCACCAGATCGGTACGGTTTAGTGCTTGGTTGATCTCTTGTAACGTTGAGACCTCAAACTTGGAAATTAAGGCATGTAGCTTTGTGAAGAGATCCTCCATAGTGAGAATTTGCTGCAGGTCTCTAAAATACAGTCTCCTGTTTAAAACTGACGCGCCGCGTGGCTAAGAAAATGGCCGCTCCCTAGTGAACTCCTATATGTTTTCAAAGTAAGCGGGAGTGAGACTCCTTCCTCTAGGCTGCTTCATAGGTTGATATGATTGGTTTTAATCTCCTTACGGTGTTATCCTCCTCATTAGTGTAATTTGGGCTGCATTGAGCGGTCAGAGATGCAAATAAAATCATTTCTGGTCTGGAGCTGCTGTAACATGCGACCGCTCAGATGCAGGGCTAGACCCGCCCCCTGAATCATAACATTTTAATTTTGACTAGACAGTCCCTTTAATGTGACTTTAGACTTCATACATTTTAAATAATAGTAAATCATTGTAAATAAATGTGTGAATTACATGTTCATTTAATGAAAAAGGCAAACAAACATAAAACATAAAAATAAAAAAAATATATTATTATAGCCAAAAAACGATTTCAAGATGTGTTACATAACCTCTTAATCTTCTTTAGCTTTTGATTTTATCTAAACCAGAAACCCAAACTGTAGAAAGAATATCAGCTCTGCTTGGTTTCCTTCTGGTAAAAAAAGTAATGGGTTTGCTTTTTGATATTATCATTTTTCTTACATGTAATAGTATGTGCAGTGATAAACATTAATATTCTAATTCATCACACAAGACAAAATATTTAGTTTTGTCTGAGTCTGTCAGAGTGGAAACTCCCTGTGAGGTCTTTGTAGTGAAACAATAGGCCACATGGCTATTCAGGTCAGTTCTCTACAGGACGTCTAACCTTCTGCATCAAAGGGCTTACTCTAATATGGAGCCTGTGATAATAGAATTGGCTCAAGTTAAAGGGACAGTCTACTCCAGAATGTTTATTGTTTAAAAAGATAGATAATCCCTTTATTACCCATTCTCCAGCTTTGCATAACCGACACGGTTATATTAATACACTTTTTGCCTCTGTGATTGCCTTGTATCTAAGCCTCTGCAGACTGCCACCTTATTTCAGTTCTTTTGACAGACTTGCATTTTAGTCAATCAGTGCCCTTTCACAAGTAACTCCACGAGCGTGAGCACAATGTTATCTATATGGCACACATGAACTAACACCCTCTAGCTGTGAAAACTGTCGAATGCATTCAGATAAGAGCCGGCCTTTAAAGAGCTTAAAAAATTAGTATATGAGTCTATCTAGGTTTAGCTTTCAACTAAGACTAAAACTAAAAAAGTGTCACAATGGTGAAAAAGTAACACAGTTATGTGATAAAGTGAATATAAAATGTGTGAATAAATACAATTAAAGTAATCCGATACGACCATAAATCAGATATCAAATACCAATATTCCTTTGATTAAAAAGTAAGGCAGTCTTTATTTCCAAAGATCTTCCACAGCAGTCCTCAATGAAAAGAAAAGATAGCCATAGTGTAAATTAGTTTACAAGTATGTGCACAAATCCTACTCCTCACGTGGTAAAGAGCTTAAACTAGCTCTAGTATAAGCGCTCAATATCATAACATCTCCCAGTTCACAGAATACAATTTATTTAAAAGCAAAAACCAGACATAAGCCACTATGGGTTTACAGCTTTGGCAATAATAACAAACACTAAGATTTGGAGTTCGGCGGTAGCCGTCAAAACCAGCGTTAGAGGCTCCTAACGCTGGTTTTGGGTGCCCGCTGGTATTTGGAGTCAGTGATTAAAGGGTCTAACGCTCACTTTTCAGCCGCGACTTTTCCATACCGCAGATCCCCCTACGCCATTTGCGTAGCCTATCTTTTCAATGGGATCTTTCTAACGCTGGTATTTAGAGTCGTTTCTGAAGTGAGCGTTAGAGCTCTAACGACAAGATTCCAGCCGCCTGAAAATAGCAGGAGTTAAGAGCTTTCTGGCTAACGCCGGTTTATAAAGCTCTTAACTACTGTACCCTAAAGTACACTAACACCCATAAACTACCTATGTACCCCTAAACCGAGCTCCCCCCACATCGCCGCCACTCGATTAAATTTTTTAACCCCTAATCTGCCGACCGCCACCTACGTTATACTTATGTACCCCTAATCTGCTGCCCCTAACCCCGCCGACCCCTATATTATATTTCTTAACCCCTAACTTGCCCCCCACAACGTCGCCGCAAGCTACTTAAAATAATTAACCCCTAATCTTCCGACCGCAAATCGCCGCCACCTACGTTATCCCTATGTACCCCTAATCTGCTACCCCTAACACCGCCGACCCCTATATTATATTTATTAACCCCTAATCTGCCCCCCTCAACGTCGCCGACACCTGCCTACACTTATTAACCCCTAATCTGCCGAGCGGACCTGAGCGCTACTATAATAAAGTTATTAACCCCTAATCCGCCTCACTAACCCTATCATAAATAGTATTAACCCCTAATCTGCCCTCCCTAACATCGCCGACACCTAACTTCAATTATTAACCCCTGATCTGACGACCGGAGCTCACCGCTATTCTAATAAATGTATTAACCCCTAAAGCTAAGTCTAACCCTAACACTAACACCCCCCTAAGTTAAATATAATTTTTATCTAACGAAATAAATTAACTCTTATTAAATAAATGATTCCTATTTAAAGCTAAATACTTACCTGTAAAATACATCCTAATATAGCTACAATATAAATTATAATTATATTATAGCTATTTTAGGATTAATATTTATTTTACAGGTAACTTTGTAATTATTTTAACCAGGTACAATAGCTATTAAATAGTTAAGAACTATTTAATAGTTACCTAGTTAAAATAATAACAAAATTACCTGTAAAATAAGTCCTAACCTAAGATATAATTAAACCTAACACTACCCTATCAATAAAATAATTAAATAAACTACCTACAATTACCTACAATTAACCTAACACTACACTATCAATAAATTAATTAAACACAATTCCTACAAATAAATACAATTAAATAAACTAGCTAAAGTACAAAAAATAAAAAAGATCTAAGTTACAGAAAATAAAAAAATATTTACAAACATAATAAAAATATTACAACCATTTTAAACTAATTACACCTACTCTAAGCCCCCTAATAAAATAACAAAGCCCCCCAAAATAAAAAATTCCCTACCCTATTCTAAATTAAAAAAGTTACAAGCTCTTTTACCTTACCAGCCCTGAACAGGGCCCTTTGCGGGGCATGCCCCAAGAATTTCAGCTCTTTTGCCTGTAAAAGAATAAATACAATACCCCCCCCCCAACATTACAACCCACCACCCACATACCCCTAATCTAACCCAAACCCCCCTTAAATAAACCTAACACTAAGCCCCTGAAGATCTTCCTACCTTGTCTTCACCATACCAGGTTCACCGATCCGTCCTGAAGAGCTCCTCCGATGTCCTGATCCAAGCCCAAGCAGGGGCTGAAGAGGTCCATGATCCGGTCAAAGTCTTCATCCAAGCGGGGCAGAAGAGGATCTTCCATCCGATTGAAGTCATCATCCAGGCGGCATCTTCGATCTTCTTCCATCCGGAGCGAAGCGGCAGGATCCTGAAGACATCCAGCGCGGAACATCCATCCGGACCGACGACTGAACGACGAATGACTGTTCCTTTAAGGGACGTCATCCAAGATGGCGTCCCTCGAATTCCGATTGGCTGATAGGATTCTATCAGCCAATCGGAATTAAGGTAGGAATTTTCTGATTGGCTGATGGAATCAGCCAATCAGAATCAAGTTCAATCCACTCACTGGCCACTTTATTAGGTATACCTTGCTAGTACCAGGTTGGATCCCCTTTTTCCTTCATGCAGTTGCTGCAGCTTTGTTGGCTGCACATCCATGATGTGAATCTCCCATTCCACAACATCCCAAAGGTGCTCTACTGGTTTAAATCTGGTGACTGTTGAGGCCATTGGAGTACACTGAACTCATTGTCATGTTCAAGAAACCAGTTTGAGATGATTTGAGCTTTGTGACATGGTGCATTATCCTGCTGGAAGTAGCTTTTAGAAGATGGGTACACTGTAATCATAAAGGATGGGACATGGTCAGCAACAATATTCAGGTAGGCCGTGGCATTTAAACGATGCTCAATTGGTACTAAGGGGCCCAAAGTGTGCCAAGAAAATATCCCCCACGCCATTACACCACCACCACCAGCCTGAATCTTTGATACAAGGCAGGATGGATCCATGCTTTCATGTTGTTTATGCCAGATTCTGACCTACCATCTGAATGTCAAAACTGAAATCGAGACTCATCAGACCAGGCGACGTTTTCCAATCTTCTATTGTCCAAGTTTGGTGAGCCTGTGCAAATTGTAGCCTCAGTTTCCTGTTCTTAGCTGACAGGAGTGGCAGCTGGTGTGGTCCTCTGCTGCTGTAGCCCATCTGCTTCAAGGTTCGATGTGTTGTGTGTTCAGAGATGGTATTCTGCCTACCTTAGTTGTAACAAGTGGATATTTGAGTTACTGTTGCCTTTCTATCATCTCAAACCAGTCTGCCCATTCTCCTCTGACATCAACAAGGCTTTTTCGTCCACACAACTGCCACTCACTAGACATTTTCTCTTTTTCGGACCATTCTCTGTAAACCCTAGAGATGGTTGTGTGTAAAAATTCCAGTAGATCAGAATTCTGATGCTCGGTTTGAACTTCTCAAGTCATCTTCACCACGTCTAGATGCCTAAATGCATTGAGTTGCTGTCATGCGATTATATATATATATATATATATATATATATATATATATGAAGAGTCATAGAATTATTGTATAAAAAATTAGAAAATCTAGGCTAGTATCTCCACTTGCTTTTTCCCAAACGTGCTCTGTATACATTGTTACCAATGCACCAGAGAACTCTGGGTAAGATATGCATATTAGATATACAATATCTCACGCTTTTGGCTTGCAAGTACTGTGTTTAACCACAGCAATCCCCTTTATAGTATAGGTGCAGCAAAAACAAACCACGTTGCCTTTCCTGCACCTACCCCATTAAGGGGATTGATGATAATAAATTTAGAAGGTATTCACCATTTTATAAAGTACCACCCATAAAGATTAGAGATACATTGTACATTCAAAGTAACATGAAACCAAATGAATGAAATGTTACGTTTTCTGTCATTTTTCCTTTTGCTTTCTGATGACATATCCTGTGATTTATTTCCCATTGATAAAGAACAAGCAATGTTTTTCCAGAGCCAAAAATGTTAAAATAGCTTTGATAACCATATCCTTCCAGCTGACATTTACCTAGTCATGTACTCCGCTTAGGAAGCAGCTCTTTCTCTCTCTCTCTTTTGTTTTATATTTTTGTATTTCATTTTGTACAGATTTTTTTGTGACTTTTGTTTTTTTTAAAAAAATAATGTTTTTTTAAAGTTACTTATAGTAATTGTATATGTATTTGCAACAATCTACTTAAACAGATTTAAAGGGACAGTCAACACCAGACTTGTTGTTTAAAAATAAAGATAATCCCTTTATTACCCATTCCACAGTTTTGCATAACCAACACAGTTATAATAATACACATTTTACCTCTGTGATTACCTTGTATCTAAGCCTATTTCAATTCTTTTGATAGACTTGCATTTTAGCTAATCAGTGCTCACTCCTCAGTAAATTCACGTGCGTGAGCTCAATGTTAACTATATGAAACACATGAACTTACACCCTCTAGTGGTGAAAAATCATTCAGAATAGAGGAGGCCTTCAAGGTCTAAAAAATTAGCAAATGAACCGCCTAGGTTTAGCTTTCAACTAAGAATACCAAGTGAACAAAGCAAAATTGGTGATAAAAGTAAATTGGAAAGTTCTTTAAAATTACATGCCTTATTTGAATCATGAAAGTTTTTTTTTTTTACTTGACTGTCCATTTAAGTGTAAATTTCATCTATGTTTTGTGGTAGTGATGGTACTAAATTACCACTGTAATCAGAACTGAACTGGATTAATATAGTAAGGTATAATAAATTGTTCTTATTTTTTAGTTACTAGTAACCACTGGATGTAAAGTTACTGTTCAGTGTTACCCAATCAGAGCTCTTTATTTAGGGTTGCCAGGTGTCCAGTATTAAACTGGACATTCCAGTATTTTAGCAGGCTGTCCGATAAAATGTAGGCAAAAATATCGGACACTTAAATGTCCAGTTTTTTTAAGTCCCAGAATAATGCCCAGAAGGAAGTGACACTCAAATGCTCTGTGTGTTACTGGCAGCCATGATAATGTGATATGTGTAGCTGTTGGTATAAACCTTATAGGTCTGTGTATGATACTGGCAATCAAGGAAGAGTGAAATCATCGCTGTGTGTGTATAACTCGCAGTCAAAGAAGTAAAATTATTGATTTGTATATTACTGGCAGTAAAATTAATGTTTAATTGTGAAGAATTTGTATGGATGTGGGTCAAGGTTATGGCTTAAAGGGACACTGAACCAAATTTTTTTCTTTTGTGATTCAGATATAGCATGCAATTTTAAGCAACTTTCTAATTTACTCCTATTATCAAATTTTCTCCATTCTCTTTGTATCTTTATTTGAAAAGCAAGAATGTAAGTTTAGATGCCAGCTCATTTTTTTGGTGAACAACCTGGGTTGTTCATGCAGATTGGTGGATAAATTCACCCGCCAATAAACAAGTGCTTTCCAGGGTATGAACCAAAAGTTGTCTGGCTCCTTAGCTTAGATGCCTTCTTTTTCAAATAAAGATAGTAAGAGAACAAAGAAAATGTGATAATAGGAGTAAATAAGAAAGTTGCTTAAAATTGCATGCTCTATCTGAATCACGAAATAAAAAATTTGGGTTCAGTGTCCCTTTAAGGAAAAGTTTGGGCAGGAGTCCTTTTATAACCCTCAACTACCACCGGTGCGGTAACTCATGGTGTCACCATTCCAGTAATGGGGTTTTTTTTACTGTTACTCGTAAATCATAACTCATTTAGTACTTTAAAGGACCATTAAACTTGACATTTCAACAACACATAAAATGTTTCATTATTGCAAGTGAAACATGATTGCAATATACATTCATCATTTATTTTGGCGTCTTTTATTGTAAAATACATGTAAAAAATGAATTTGTTTAATTTTCTCCCAGGTAGGCTTGGGTTAATACTTTAAGGCAATTTATGCAAGCTTTTGTTTACTTTTCCCTCCCTCCCTAATCTTATATGGTGTCACATGCTTTTAAAAGCTTGGTTATCAGTTTTGCATCAAAATCATGATAGGCAAATCATTCTTTGCAATAGTAACCAAGTTGAATCAGTGCTAAACCACAAGAGGCCAGGCTACTCCAGTCTGCACATGTGCAAACAGAGTTTGTGCTATATCTGAATATTAGTTTGTGATTGGGTAGCAGGGTTTCCTTTGTTCTGGTGGACAGAGAAATCAGTGAAACGAATAAACATAAAACAATATACTCATTTGACAAAATAAAGCTGCAATTTTCATTGCAAAATTATACTTATATATAAAGGTTTATAATCACGTAGTTTACAATTTGTGCTTAGTGTCCCTTAACAGATCTGCTTCTATTGTCTTTAATTAATATCGTTTTTATAAGAATTCACTTATGTTTTGTTTTACCTTTTTGCTACTGGCACTACTAGTATCCTAAGATAGAGGTTTAGGGAATGGCCACCTATCTGCGTGCTCACCTGGTATTCCAGTATTTTTGTGGAGAAGAGCTGTAATTTACTTATGCATCAAAAATACCCCAGAGTTGTCTCAACCTCAAAAGTACACAGTCTCAAAGCAAATTAAAAAAGTAAATAAATAAAGAAGGAACAAAACAATGTATAATGGTATTGTATGTCATATAATATAGTGATTTACCATATACAGTTTTATCTCTGGCCGTTTGTCAATTCATTCATCCTGTAATTCTTGAAATAACGGTCATTTAACCAGTTGACTTTTAACTTCCCCCTTTATTCATTAGTTCTTCATTCTCTCTGTTTGAATTTATATTTATTCTCTTTTTATGAGAGAGAGAAGATGAACAGAAAAAGGATGATGTGATAATGATAAAGTTGAGCTAAAAATGAGCTTGGTAAGTAGACTTAAAAAAAAGACGATAATTTGAGAGAGGGAGAAGTGGGTGTGACTAAATACATAGGCCTCACAGAGCGTTCAGCAGACTCAAAAATAGAAAAAAATAAAATAGTGTCAAAAATGGTGGATGACCCAACCTCTGAGATTAAACACAACTGTTTTCACTTTATGATCCTGGAAAGGTTGAATTTAATTGTTAAATGCAAGTGTAGTAATATACATTGTATAGTCCTACATAATGTCTCATTGTAAGTTTATTCTATTGTATTGTACCATTATGATTGTAATGTAACTTTGTATAGCGATGTGTAAAATTTTGGTGCTTTATAAATAAGTGCTAATAATAATTTAATAATAATAATGATAAAATGTATTTAAGATGAACATGCGTACATACATGTGTGTGTGAGACTGACATATTTTTTAATGAAATCACAATTTTCTTTTTTTATACTATTTTGACACTGTTGAAGCCATCAATTCAGTTAAAGGGATACAGTTAAAGTCAAAATTAAACTTTCATGATTCACATAAAGCATGCAATTTTAAACAACTTTCCAATTTACTTTTATCTAATTTGGTTTATTCTCGTGTTATTCTTTGTTGAAAAGCATACTAAGGTAGGTTTAGGAGCAACAACGCACTCCTGCAAGGTAGCTGCTGATTGGTGGCTGCACATAAATGCCTCTTGTCATTGGCTCACCAGATGTGTTTAGCTAGCTCCCAGCAGTGCATTGCAGCTCCTTCAACAAATGATAGCAAGAGAATTAAGCAGATTTGATAAAAGTAAATTGGAAAGGCGTTTAAAATTAAATTATTTTATTTATTTTTTTAAATTGGTTTTCATGTCCCTTTAAATAAGATTTTTTTTTTTTTTTTAATTGAAAGGCATTATTACAGGGAGCTAAAAGTCCTACTGAGCTGAGGCTATTTCTCCTCAGCATACACATATTTTACTGCCTACCTGGATCAAGGAGTGTGCAGAGATGCTGATTGGCTCTGTAAGTTGTCACTCATGCATGTGCATGGTGTGTTCATCCTAAACAGAATATCTCTAGGCTCTAAAAAACACCACAGTTAAATTTGAGAACTAAAGGTTGTTTTTACATTTAAAAAAGAAAATATTGGGCTCCATGTACGAAGCAACAAAAGCTGCTCTGGAGCCCTTGCAATGTAAAAAGCAGCAAGGGAAAATCACAGAGAGCTTGCTCGCTCTCGGTGATTGACAGCCCCCTCAGTCGCGTGAATGAAGGGGCGGGCATCAGGGGCGATACTACATGGGGTGCAGAGGTCGCAGGTGCGACTGGGCCCCTGAGGGTGTGGTCCCAGCTTAAAAAAAAATAATATTTTTTTTTATAATTTTTTTTTATTTATAAAAAACGTTAACCTACCACTGCCTGCACTGATATCATGTGAGTGTGACATGACTACAGGGGTTAGTGTTTCTGTTTTACCCATTGGTGTTTATGTGTGTGTGTATGGTGTGTATGTGTGTGTATTTATGTGACTGTGTGTGTATTTATGCATGTATGTGTGTGACTGTGTGTGTATTTATGCATGTATGTGTGTATGTATGTATGTGTGTGACTGTGTGTGTATTTATGCATGTATGTGTGTGTGTATGTATGTGACTGTGTGTGTATTTATGCATGTATGTGTGTGACTGTGTGTGTATTTATGCATGTGTGTGTGTGACTGTGTGTGTATTTATGCATGTATGTGTGTGTGTATGTATGTGACTGTGTGTGTATTTATGCATGTATGTGTGTGACTGTGTGTGTATTTATGCATGTATGTGTGTGACTGTGTGTGTATTTATGCATGTATGTGTGCATGTATGTGTGTGACTGTGTGTGTATTTATGCATGTATGTGTGTATGTGACTGTGTGTGTATTTATGCATGTATGTGTGTATGTGACTGTGTGTGTATTTATGCATGTATGTGTGTATGTGACTGTGTGTGTATTTATGCATGTATGTGTGTGTGTATGTTTGTGGAACCAGCAAATTACAGACCTTGTTACTACAGCATGGGGGGGCAGGGGGTAAACAGTGTCACTATACAGTACCACTATATACAGTATGGGGGGGTGGACCATGTCACTGACTACTGTGGTCACTTTATAAAGTACTGGGCGGGTAGGGTCAGGCCAGCCATCTCACCGGCAGATTACAGACTGTGTCACTAACTTACTATATACAGTACTAGGGGGTTAAATAGTGTCACTATATATATATACAGTAATAGGGGGTCAGACTGTGGGCACAGGGTTCCTCCTTTTGCAGACATGCAATTTGATTCACATTTTTTTCTGTGTTAAATGTAAAAAAAATAAATATATATATGTATTAAATTCACCTTTTTTTGGAGGGTTGGTGAGGGGGCCCTTCTTAGATTCTTGCACCTGGGCCCTGTGGTTTCTAGTTACGCCTCTGGCGGGCATTACACACTCCATTGAATGTGTAATGATACATACGGGCAAGCGGATCAACAGATCCGATGCTCGTGTGTAGCGAAGGCGGCCGGACAGCTTCGCGAGTTGAGAAGCTCTCTGCCCACCGGTTAGTACATGGAGCTCATTATGTAGAGTAGCAACAGCAAACTTTTTGCAAGCAACTTTACAAAATAACTTTCTTTTCCATTTTCTTTCATTTGAAGATCAGCACTATTTAGACTTCCCCCAGTGGCAATCTCAGACACATACACAGTCACTGATTGGTAAATATGACTTGTGCACATGCTGGATTGTTATGCAAATAGATACACAGTGTATAGGCATCTGAAAGAGGCTCACAAGTTGTTATGATGCCAAGTTGTATTAGAATAATGTATGTTTAACATAGACATACAGCTAACTCTGATTAACCCCTTAGTGACCAGAGCACTTTTCCATTTTCTGTCCGTTTGGGACCAAGGCTATTTTTACATTTCTGCGGTGTTTGTGTTTAGCTGAAATTTTCCTCTTACTCATTTACTGTACCCACACATATTATATACCGTTTTTCTCGCCATTAAATGGACTTTCTAAAAATACCATTATTTTCATCATATCTTATCATTTACTATAAAAAAAATTATAAAATATGAGGAAAAATTGAAAAAAACACACTTTTTCTAACTTTGAACCCCAAAATCTGTTACATATCTACAACCACCAAAAAACACCCATGCTAAATTGTTTCTAAATTTTGTCCTGAGTTTAGAAATACCCAATGTTTACATCTTCTTTGCTTTTTTTGTAACTTATAGGGCCATAAATACAAGTAGCACTTTGCTATTTTCAAACCATTTTTTTTCAAAATTAACGCTAGTTACATTAGAACACTAATATCTTTCAGGAATCCCTGAATATCCATTGACATGTATATATTTTTTTTTAGAAGACATCCCAAATTATTGATCTAGGCCCATTTTGGTATATTTCATGCCACCATTTCACCGCCAAATGCGATCAAATACAAAAAATTGTTCACTTTTTCACAAATTTTTTCACAAACTTTCAGTTTCTCACTGAAATTATTTACATACTGCTTGTGCAATTATGGCATAAATGGTTGTAAATTCTTCTCTGGGATCCCCTTTGTTCAGAAATAGCAGACATATATGGCTTTGGCATTGCTTTTTGGTAATTAGAAGGCCGCTAAATGCCACTGCGCACCACACGTGTATTATGCCCAGCAGTGAAGGGGTTAATTAGGGAGCATGTAAGGAGCTTTTTGGGGTAATTTTAGCTTTAGTGTAGTGTAGTAGACAACCCCAAGTATTGATCTAGGCCCATTTTGGTATATTTCATGCCACCATTTCACCGCCAAATGCGATAAAATTAAAAAAAACGTAAAATTTTTCATAATTTTAGGTTTCTCACTGAAATAATTTACAAACAGCTTGTGCAATTATGGCACAAATGGTTGTAAATGCTTCTCTGGGATCCCCTTTGTTCAGAAATAGCAGACATATATGACTTTGGAGTTGCTTTTTGGTAATTAGAATGCTGCTAAATGGCGCTGCGCATCACACGTGTATTATGGCTAGCAGTGAAGGGGTCAATTAGGTAGCTTGTAGGGAGCTTGCAGGGTTAATTTTAGCTTTAGTGTAAAGATCAGCCTCCCACCTGAAACATCAGACCCCCTGATCCCTCCCAAACATCTCTCTTCCCTCCCCTACCCCACAAATGTCCCCGCCATCTTAAGTACTGGCAGAAACTCTGCCAGTACTAAAATAAAAGGTATATTTGGGCTTTTTTGTGCATTTTTTGTTAGCATATTTACATATGCTTCTGTGTAGGGATCCCCCTTAGCCCCCAACCTCACTGATCCCCCACTAAACAGCTCTCTAACCCTCCCCCTCTGACTTAATGTGCGCCATCTTGGGTACTGGCAGCTGTCTGCCAGTACCCAGTTTAGTGAAAAAAAGCTTTTTTTTTAAATAAAATGTCCCTTTTCTGTAGTGTAGCTTTCCCCCCCCCCCCCCCAAGACCAACCCCCACCCCTTCCAGATCCCTTAGATGGTTTTTAAAATAAAGTTTATTACATTATTTTTTTACTTTTACTTGTTAACTTTTCTGTAGTGTAGCGGTTCCCACCCGCTCCCGCCCCGTGCACGCGCCCGCCACCCCCGTGCACGCGCGCGCGCCCGTGCGCGCCCTCGACGGTCCCGATCCCGATCCCGATCCCGCCCCCCGTGACGTCACGCGCAACACCGATGGCCGCCCACCCGCCTCCCAATTCGGCTCCCACCCACCAACGATACCGGCCATCGATGTCCGGTGCAGAGAGGGCCACAGAGTGGCTCTCTCTGCATCGGATGGCCATGTATGGTTATTGCAGGATGCCTCCATATCGAGGCATCACTGCAATAACCGGAAAGCAGCTGGAAGCGAGCAGGATCGCTTCCAGCTGCTTTCCACACCGAGGACGTGCAGGGTACGTCCTCAGGCATTAACTGCCTTTTTTTTGAGGACGTACCCTGCACGTCCTCAGTCATTAAGGGGTTAAACGATATGCAGAGGCCAAATAGCCATATTTGGATTTTCTGATTAATGTTTTATCAGGTCCTAAAAACATCTGAAAAATAGTTTATTGGGAATTAAACATATGATCTTGCACAATTACATAAAAACAGTCTGCAAACTAATGGAAAAAAGTGATAATTTAACCGACTTCTGTTTACACTCGGCAGTTTCAAGGCCTCACAAGATTATGACACTGGCTCTCAATAACATAGTTCCCTGGCACCAATTCATATTGCTCCTGTCCTCTGCTCTCTTTGGGTGGAATGTTAAGTTTAATTGCTTGGTCATATGACAAACATATTCCCATCCCTGCTATGAAAGGACCATTATATACAATAGAATTGCATAATCACCAAGAGCATAATAAAAATACAATGCAATAATGCTTACTCTGAATTTTAAATAAGCAGATTTTTTTTTCTGATAAATTTCTTCAATTTGCTGGCCACCTGTATCATGTGACAGCCATCAGCCAATTACAGACTCATATACCTTTACACTTTGAACGTAGTGGTAGCTTGCCTCAGAAAATCTGTATATAAAAAGGCTGTGCCCAATTTGAGAATGGAAGTAAAATAGAACGTCTCTCAAAATGACATGCTCTATCTGAATCCTAAAAGTTTAATTTGACTTGCGTGTCTCTTTAAAGGGACATGAAACCCAACATTTTTATTTAATGATTCAGATAGAGCATAACATTTCAAACAACTTCCAGCATGTATCAAAGTATTGTTAAAAATAGATATTAGTTCCCATTTTGCTAAAGGACTTGTCACAAGGCAAAGTAAGCCTTAAATAATACATACAAAAATTTATATTCTAAAAGAAGACCACATGTTACAGACAGATTTCCTGCTGCTATGAAAACTTTAATTAAAACATCAATATTCCTCTGTATAGGGTTGTATGATGCAAATGAGAATAATTACATTTGGCATGTTAAGCCATGTTGTATGTTACATGGTAAATGTTAAAAAGTTTGACTGATGTGCTGGGGTTGTCAGTCATTTTTGCACATTTAATTGAAAGCAAAGCAGCAGCTAGTTCCCAGGCAAAGTGCTGAACTGACATTACAAGCAAAATGGGTATTAAAGGGACGCTCAGGTTTTATAAAATGTTCACGATTCAGATACAGCATGTAATTTTAAACAATTTTCAAATTTACTTCCATTAAAAAAAATGTGCAGTATCTTTTATATTTGCACTTTTTTGAGTCACCAGCTCCTACTGAGCATGTGCAAGAACTCAGACTATACGTATATGCATTTGTGATTGGCTGATTGCTATCACATGGTACAGGGGGAGTGGAAATAGACATAACTTTGAAATGTGTTAGAAAAGAATCTACTACTCATTTGAAATTCAGAGTAAATGCTATTGGATTGTCTTGTTATCTTGCATTTGTTGATTATGCAAATCTACTGTGTTCACTGGTCCTTTAAGACCTCTTTTTGACAGCATTTTGACACACACTGGAAGTGTATTTCCAAAAATAATTAAAACAAAACAAACAAAAAAAGGACTTCCAAAAGAAAAAATTGTTTTGTATTTCTAAAAAAAGAAAAATGTACTTCCAAAAAAAAAATATATTTGTAATTAAAGATTAGTATTCTAAAAAAAGCACACACACACACAAAAAAAAGAATTTCCAAGATTTTTTTTGTGTAAATTTAGATTTGTATTCTTATGTCCCAATTTTCATACAATTAGAAACAATTAGACACGTGGCTTTTTGACAGCAATCTTATTCCATATACTGGTCAGGTCAGTAAAATACCAGTTGGGTGGCAACCCTATGCACCTTTATGATATATTCATTACACCCTACAGGAAAAGCAGGCAGAATTAAGAATGACATTTCATTGCAGTCAAAATGGAACTTTTTATGGGAAAGAAAATTTTGAGTTGACAATTTAAGGGGTTGATTTATCAAGCTGTGGCGGACAGGGGTGCATAGAAGCGCCCCTGTCTGCTGCAGCTTGCCGCTGGCAGAATTCAGCATTGCACACGAGCGCTATTTTGCCCTCGCATGCAATCCTGCCCTCTGCCCGCGCAGGCAAGAGCTGTCAATCTCCATGGTCGGACGAGACCAGGGAGATTGAAATTTGCCACATTTGAGGTGGCGAATGGTTAGGAAAGATAGAAATTTGCCACATTTGAGGTGGCGAAAGGTTAGGAAAGCAGCGGTCTGATGACCACTGCTTGTTAAATACGGACTGCAGGGGTTCTCTTATGAGAACCTACAGTCATAGGGGGTCGAAAGGCTTGCAAAGCCTTTAATAAATTGACCCCTAAGAGACATGTCAGGAGGTGTATCCCTGGGCTGCTCTAAAAACCAAACAAGAATTTTTTTTTTTAAAGGACAGCTTTCAGAATGTAGTGCTAATTTGCTGACACTTACTATGTAAAATAATTTTAAATGGATATAAAGTACATTAAACATGCTCTAATATGTTAGAACATTATACAATTGCTCTATTGTCTGTCTGTAACTATTTGTTTTATTTTATTTTTTATTTTGGGGGGGTAAAGCAGATGTTACCTCAATCTATTACTCATAAAACTTATCATGTTTATAGTTTACAGCATAAGCTTATGGAGCCATTTTGTTGCCAAAAAGAAAGAGCTTCCAAGAAATTACACAGTATTAAACTGTAGATGTTTTATTTGTGCGTCTGAGACTGGGGTTTACTGAGAAGAAGAATCTATGGGGTCAATTTATCAAGCTCCGTACAGAGCTTGATGCCCCGTGTCTAAATACCTCTGCTTCATAACCTCTCCGCCTGCTCTGAGGCGGCGGACACCCCCTGGGTTGATTGACACCCCCTGCTCGCGGCACAAGAACTGCTGGTGCAATGATAAATGCTGACAGCGTATGCTGTCGGCATTTATCGATGTGCAGCGGACGATACGCAACATTGTATCATTTCCGCTCGCACATTAATAAATTGACTAGTTTACGGTTCTTGTTGAAAAAAAGAAAAATAAATAATTAGTTTGGTTTCTTATGATGCAAAATGTCTGGGGTGTTCCCATCATAATTAATAGCCTGTATAAGTTTTCTGAAGAAAAAGATGTATCACTTACTTTAATATGAGTTGACATGCCAGGGGTGTAGTATAGACTTGCATAACATTTCTGTGAGTATTGCTTAAACATTTATTCTCTATTAATGTTATAGTTTTTTGTTCACTTTTTGCATGTTCAAAGTTGTCAAACCCTTAAAGGGACATTAAACACTAAATACATGCTAGATAGAATGATGCATTTAAAGAAAAGATTAGTCCATGAGTAACATGTAGAAGTATTTTTTAAAGTTGCATTAGTAGTTTAAAAAGTGACAAAATAAGTGTAAAGTTTTAGTGTCTATAAAACACTGGGAGCTGCCATGTTGTAACTTGTGTTACCTTCTCTGCTGTGGCCAATTAGGGTCAGTTATAAATAGGTCACTAGAGTGTGCAGCCAATGGTTGTGCTGGATTTAACAGTGTTCTGCACTTCCATTTCTAACAGGAACTGAAAAGCTCGCAATTTCAGAATGGAATTACAGGCAAAGAGGACAAAATAAATAATGAAAGTATATTGCAGAGTTGTTTTACTGTATATATACAATTTATCATTTTATATTACCATCTCAAAGTGTTTAATGTCCCTTTAAAGGGTTATGAAACCCCAAAAATTATTTTGTGATTCAGGCAGAGCATACTATTTAAAAAAAAATCCAGTTTACTTATATTATTAAATTTGCTTTGTTCCTATAGTACTCTTTGATGAAGAGCTACATAGGTAGACATCTGGAGCACTACATAGCAGGAAATAGTGCTACTATCTATTGCTCTTACAAATTGGTAACATTCTTGCAAAACTGCTGCCATATTGGACCAGGTTTATCAAAAGTTCTGGTTGCAAGCTCGCATGAGTGAACTTACAGTAGGAGACTTAAAGGGACATTAGATAATAAACCCAACAATTTAAACAACATTCTCATTTAACTTCTATTATCTTAATTGCTTCATTCTTTAAATATCCTTTGTTGAAGAAATAGCAATATCATGGGTGAGCCAATCACACAAGGAATCTATGTGCAGCCGCCAATCAGCAGCTACTGAGCCTATCTAGATATGTTTTCAGCAAAGGATATTAAGAGAATGAAGCAAATTAGATAATAGAAGTAAATTTTAAAGCTGTTTAAAATGACACGCGCTTTCAAAATCATAAAAGAAAAAATTTGGGTTTCATGTCCCTTTAATAAGCAGCGGTCATCAGACCGCTGCTTCTTAACCCACTTTGTCACCTCTGTTACGTGGCGTATCTCAACCATCCCTGGACTTTTCCGACTGGGGAGATTGACAGCCGATGCTCGTGCGAGATTGGCTGAGCGCAAGCAGGGGGAGGCATTGGTACACTGGCACACAAAATTTCTCACCACGAAATGCCAAAATAACCAGCTGTCAAATGGGCTGAAAAAGGGGAGAGTAAAAGTTAACTTTTATTTAGTAATGCAGATAAAAACGATTTGCCAAGCAATCGTGCATAAAGCTATATCACAGCCAGTGAAAACAGCCAGCAACTAGCCAGCACTTCGTCAGGGATAGGGTTAAATTCAGTACACACAGTATAAAACAAGGTGTGATCCAATCAGGACAGTCCTGACCTTTTCTGATTAATCAAGTGTTGTTAATATTTATGCTATGCAACAGAAGCTAGAATCACAAAACTGTTTTTTAGTTTCAATTACCGAATCATTGCAAAATGTTTTCTTTGTAAATTTTTCTTTCTAAAATGACCCCCATAATAATATAGCTTCAACTTAAAGATACTCTATATCAAATCCTTGATCGCCAATAGTTGAGAAGTCGATAATACAATCTCTACACTGTGGATTATATGGGATTTGCAGATGTAGTTACAGTGGGACCTCGGTTTATAAACGACTCGGTATACGAAATTTCGGTTTACGAATTCAAAATCTTGAAAAAAATTGTCTCGGTTTAAGATTTTTTTTCGCAATACGAAACAAATGTTCCGGTTTGCCCCTCGGTTTACGAATTTTTTTCGCAATACGAAACAAGTGTCCCGGTTTGCCCCTGCATACTGAAGTGTGGGTAGCAGTTGGAGAGGTTTTGGAGCCATTTGCAGCAAATTGTTGAGCCTTTTGGAGCCATTTGCAGCAAGTTGTTGAGCCCTTTGGAGCCATTTGCAGCAAGTTGTGGAGCCTTTTGGAGCCATTGGAGCCATTTGCAGCAAATTTTGGAGCCTTTTGGAGCCATTGGAGCCTTTTGCAGCAGGTTTTGTAGACTTTATTTGACTTTTTCTCTCACCTCCGGAACGCATTAATTGGTTTTCAATGCATTCCTATGGGAAACCGTGTTTCGGTTTACGAATTTTTCGCAATAAGAAACGTCCCGGAGAACGAATTAAATTCGTAAACCGAGGTCCCACTGTATATCGATAAATTATCTGACTGCTAAATGGGATTTTTCCTTCCTCTTGTGATAAAAGTTTCTTGTGATAAAAGTGATTGTCAAACAGCGATATAAATACAGGCTATTAAGCAAGCTGTTAAATACAATTTTATGATATTTCTATGACAGCTATTTTTATAATCACTATATTACTGGCTGTTTCATTATAATAAGTGTTTTCTGAATTTAAAAAAAAATGTAAGTTCCTACGAATATCAAAGAAATATAATCTTTCTGTTCTAAATACTATCTGTTTAAGAGGTAGTTTTAATATCCTTTAAAATGTATTGTACGTCAAAGTGTGATCCTAAAACAAATATGTTAATATGACAGTATTTAATTAACACATATGAAGTTTTTCAAATCATTACAGGCTGATTGGCCAGAAAAGGTCACGACTGTCCTGATTGGATCACACCTTGCTTTATACTGTGTGTACTGAACTTAACTCTATCCATGATGAAGTGCTGTAATGGCACGAAACATGTTGGACTAGATGTATAGTTGCTGGCTGTGATATAGCTAAATTGTTTTTATCTGCATTACTAAATAAAAGTTACATTTTACTCTCCACTTTTTCGGCCCATTTGACAGCTGGTTATTTATTTTGCCATTTTGTGGTAAGAAGTTTTGTGTTTTATTCCCATTTTAAGCGGAGTGTACCAGGCTACATCCGTTACCAGTTTGTCCCAACAACGCTCACAATTACAGTTTGCTACATGTGAAGCTGACCGGCATATCCCCCCTGTATACACAGGGCTGCTCTCGGAAGCACAACTACCTGCAACATTGGGATATAACCTTTAACACAGCAGAAAAAAGATTACCTGTGAGCACTAATATATTTGTACTTGGACACCACATAAGCAACATTGATACACACCGGACATGGTGAGTGAGCGTCTTTTTATTTTTTTATTGTGCTAAGTGAGGTTGTGACATACCTATAATACAATCCTAGTGAGGAAAAATAGTCACAACACAGGACACTTTAGAGACTTCCAGAAAAGAAACAAGCAGCAGTATTTACTTTGACACATATCATATACGCAAAATATATAATCAAACTGCTAGCATTGTGTGAAAGACTCTATGGGGTTGATTTAACATGGTGCGGACAGACATGATCCGCTATAGCGAATCATGTCGCCACACATCGATAAATGCCGACAGCATACTCTGTTGGCATTTATCATTGCACCAGAAGTTCTTGTGAACTGCTGGTGCAATACCGCCCCCTGCAGATTCCCGGACAATCGGCCGCTAGCAGGGGGTGTCAATCAACCCAATCGCATTCGGTTGGGCTGATTGCTGTCCGCCACCTCAGAGGTGGCGGACGAGTTAAAGAGCAGCGGTCTTAGGACCGTTGCTTCTTAACTTCCGCTTCAGACGGAACTGAAGCGGAGTGGGTTGGACACAGCATCCGCTGCTTCATAAATCGACCCCTATCACTGCACGATACAAACAGTCCTGAATCTTTATACATTTCAATAATAAATGCTAGAAGGACTGCATATCAGACTCTTTTCTCATAAAGCATTGTACACTAGTCATAGATGTACGTGAAGATGTACGCCCCTGTCCACGGACTTTAATAAATCTAGGCGTCCCTGCTTTTCAACAAAAGATACCAAGAGAACAAAGAAAATTGATAATAGAAGTTAATTAGAAAGTTGTTTAAAATGGCATCTTTTATCTGAATCTATAAAAGAAAGATTTTGGGTTTCATATTTTTTGGAGGAAAACAAGTTGCTATGGACCTTTGAAATATGGCCAGGGCCGCCATAGTCACAAGAATTGATTTGTTTGCACTGATGCCTCCATTATCTTACTACATATATATTTCTGTAATAAACGCCCTATTGCTGCCTCCTCTGGATGTAGTGAGCAGCTAAGTTTGCTACAGACTTACAACCAAGCATATAATAAACTGTTCATTTGCTATCGCTCTTTAGTGTTAAGTACCCTTTGGCAATCAAATATTTTGCCTAATGTTAAAGGGACATAAAACACAAAGGGCCAGATTACGAGTGGAGTGGTAATGTTTGTGCGTGGACGATAAGAAGTTTATTGCAGGTGTTTGCACGTGTCTTGTTTCCCGCTCGTATTACAAGTTAAAAGTAAACGCAATCTCTTGAGTGCAATTCAAGTTAACGGTCGTTAGATTAGGGCGTCCTCAGAGCACTGGGTAACTGTTTTGCAAAACAATAAAGTGCTACAAAACACATAAAAAATACATTACACAATACAGTTACACTCATACTAGCACTATCTAATTAAAAATATTTTAAAAAATTGCACAAAAAAAGTCTCAAAGATATGAGGTCTTAGGTCTAAGAAAAAAAGGCATTCAAAGGGTTTTAACAGAGAGACATACATACTTAGCATGTCTAAATATGTATATGTTTGTTTATATATGTGTATATATGTATTTACAGACATATATACACATATAAACACAAAAATACATATGTACACATATATAGACATATAAATGTGTATTGGAGCCCTTTGCAGTTAAAGTGAATGTCAACTTTCATGATAAAGTGCCCGGTTTCTAAAAAAAACTATCAAAAACAGGGGCACTTTCATTCATGAAAGTTTACATTGCACCGGATTTTACAAATACTTACCTTCTTCTCCTGAAACGCTGGATCACCGGGCACTTTATCATGAAAGTTGACATTCATTTTAAGGGGCCGAATTATCAAGCTCCGAATAAAGCTTGATGCCCCTGTTTCTGCGCGAGCCTTCAGGCTTGCCGGAACAGTAATTATGAAGCAGCGGTCTAAAGACCGCTGCTTCATAACTTGTTCATTGCCTCTGAGGTTGCAGTCTTCAATCCCCCAATCCTATACGATCTGGCTGATTGACACCCCCTGCAGGGGGCGGCATTGCACAAGCAGTTCACCAGAACTGCTTGTGCATTGATAAATGCCGACAGCGTTTGATGTGCGGCGGACATGATACGCTACATTGTATCATGTCCGTCTGCACATTAGTAAATTGGCCCCTTGGTAGATGAAAACATGAAAAAAACATATTTATGCAATATTCATTTTTAATAATGGTTTTAACTATGTATTTACTGTAAATATTTCACATTACAATGTTCTGTACATTGTAGAATATGTTCTATGTATTTATAAATAGATATTCTTATATACTGTATATATCTATACCCTATATATAATCAAGATTATATAGGTATAGTTATATATTGTAACAAAATACCATCATATATATGTAGAAATATGTATTTATGAATAAATAGAACATATTCTGCTATGTGAAGAACATTGGAATGTGAAATATTCATATTTTCATGTCGGGTTAGCGCACATGAGTATATGTGATCGGGTTTGCGCTCAAGTAGGGTGTTCTCCATTGACTTTTATGGGGTAATACGTGAACGCGCACGCAATATTCTAAGTTTGGCTTTGTGCTTGTGTTGTAGACAGAGCCAAAGCAGTCTTCAGAAACCATGACATTTTCCCGGGTCTGGGGACCTGAAGACAGGAAAGCGGGAAGACTTCCCAACCCATGAAAATCCAACAAAATCCATAAGGCAGCGGCTAATAAGATACTAGCATGTATTAAAAGAGGCATGGATGAAAGGGACGAAAGCTTAATTCTGTCACTATATAAATCCCTGGTAAGGCCTCACCTATAGAGTGTAGCTCTGGGGACCGATCTCAGAAAAAAACATTGCAGACTTAGAAAAAGTTCAGAGAAGGGCCACAAAGCTAATAAGGGGAATTGAAAATTTAAGCTATGAGGAGAGGTTAGCCAAACTGGGTCTGTTTTCTCTAGAAAAAAAAGCGCTTGAGGGGTGACATAATTACTTTATATAAATATATTCAAGGCCCATATACAGAGATGGCAGAAGCTCTGTTTATTCCAAGAAAATTGTTTGTTATAAGAGGTCACAATTTAAGGCTAGAGGAAAGAACATTTAATAATCTCCAGCAACGGAAACATTTTTTCACTGAAAAAGCAATAAAATTGTGGAACTCATTACCTAAGTAGGTAGTAAATGCCAATACCATACATTTAAAAATGGTTTAGATACATTTCTGGCGTCACCCTTTTTAATTAGATTAATTTAAGCTCAACTATTGAGATTTGTATAGGTTAAACTCAATGGACTGTCTTTTTTTTCAAACTCATCTACTATAATAGTTGAGAGGTCACTACATTGTTTAATTTTTGTTCTATTTTATGCATATAGCGCTCTATTTTCCTTTTCTTCCATCTAAATCCCATTCTGCCTTTATTTTATGTTCTTTGTTTGTTTCTCAGTACATTTCTCTCTCTCATAATGTAGCTTGCTAGTTTCTCACAATCACATAACGTTCTGAGGCCAGCAGTGATTATAGATTAACATAAATTTTACTAGCATATATGTTTTTTACTGTCAGTAACTCTTTATTTTTATTGTTGACATTTTGGTGCAGTTTACTGTACATTAGTCATCTTGCTTTCAGGGCATTGTATTTTTATTTATGACATCCCTCAACCTATATTTATAACAAGACTCAGCAAATCCCAGGATCAGTAGGGCCATAATACCTTAAATGTACTGGCTTTTATTTATTTAGTTTGTTATTTGGTTGTTTGTTTTTCTATGTATTTATCATTTATATCTTACATACAATATGTTTATACACTTAACATTATATAAATATGGCTTGTACACCACTGGGCACTGAAAATATTATATTAGTTAATCAGTTTCTAATATACTGAGGCTCTCAGAGGGAATTGCTAGTATATTTTTTTTCACCCAGAATTTATGCCATATGTAATTAACAACCTTAAAGGGACATGAAACCCCAAATGTTTCTTTCAAGATTCAGATAGAACATTTAAACAGCTTTCTAATTTACTTCTATTATCTAATTTGTTTCAATCTCTTGGTATTATTTGTTGAAGGAGCAGCAATGCACTAATGGTTTCTAACTGAACTCGTGGGTGAGCCAATCACAATCGATATATATATGCAGCTACAAATCAACAGCTAGAACCTAGGTTCTCTGTTGCTTTCCTAGATACAGTTTTCATCAAAGGATAACAAGAGAAGGAAGCACATTAAATAATAGAAGTAAATTGGAAAGTTGTTTAAAATGGTATTCTCTATCTGAATCGTGAAAGAAAAATTTTGGGTTTCATGTCCCTTTAAACTTTGTTTGTATTGGTTTGCTTCAACAACATGAATTTACAAACATTTTATTATGTGTCACTGGCATTTGGATTTCCCTGTGTTCTGTATATTAATACCCACACTTAAAGGAGCATTAAATAAAATACAGTAGAATTGCACAATTAACAAGCACATAATAAAAAATACAGTGTAATAGCCCTTATTATGAATTTTAAATAAGCAGTACATTTTTTTCTGACTACTTTTTTCCCCATTTGCCGGCCCTCTGTATCATGTGACAGCCTTTAGCCAATCACAGACTAGTATATGTATACACTGAATTTGTGCACATGCTCAGTAGGAGCTGGTGTTTTAGAAGCTGCGCTTTAAATGTGACTTTTTATAAACAGTTACTAGTTAAAAGTTGAGTTTGCTTGGTGTTATATTTGGGATTCTTCCTAGTAAGCCACAGTTTTTTTGTTCTTGTCATATTTTAACTGGGCTTGACATTTCCCATAGCCAGAAAGCCACAGTGCGTGGCTGACTCCTAAATTTGAAATACATTTCTCAACCCTCGTTCATAATTGTTATGTCGAATGTTTGCAACAGAATGCAGCAAGTTATATAAATTGCTATTAAATAATAAAATATTTTATATAAGGCAACAATGTTTTTCATTCTAATGTATTTTTCTTTATATTGTACCTTCTCTGTTTCGTGTGTTTTTCCAATCCTGTATGAACATAGCACAGCAGTGAAAAAAATCATATTCATAAAAAAATTCCTTTGACAGAGACTTGGTGTCAGGAAATTAGGCCTCAACTGTTTTCCCGAATTGGAGACGTAGGCTGAAGGAGCAGAAACCCTATTGTTATAGTATGGGATGTGGGACAATGTCAGGCTTTGTATTTTGTTTAATGACATCCTTTTATTTCTAATCCCCCCTCTCAGCCTGACCCTTGGACAGCTGTTTTGTAAGATTTCCTCCACACTCCATCTCCCTCACGCAACAACAGAGTGTGTGGGAGGCAGAAGAGCGGTGTGTGTTGGGGGGGGGTAGATAACAGTGGGCTCACAATCTCAGATTAGCTTCAAGAGTCACATAACCTCTTGAAACAAATCACAATTGTTTTTTATTATTTATTCTTTTTACTTTGGGAATGAAGGAATTAAAAGGACTTGATAGTCAAAATTAAAGTTTTATGATTCAAATACAAGGGGAAATTTAAAAAAGACAAGTTACTTCTTGTATGAAATATAACCCTTTCTCTTGGTCTCTTCTGTTTAGAAATAACTCCTTTCAATGGGCACAACACACACACACACAAAATTAGTTATTTCGCAACTTGTAATAGCTTTAATATTGAGATTTATGCCACATCACAGATTACAACTCAGATAAACAGAAATCGCCAATAGTAGTGCTAGTAGTCAGATTTTACTGTTATTTAGTTACCCTGGCAATACAGCTAGTAACAAGTCAGCGTAACTAAGCAATCATTAACCATCAGTAGAGAATGATACAAATATACTTGCATAGTCTGAGAGAATTATTTAGATATATATTTGTTTATAGTTATAAATACTGTGGCTAATTTATTTATGGGAGATGGGGAAGCGTTATATTGACTGCAACAGAAAGACAATGGCATGTATTTATCAAGCCGTCAATCGCAAATACACTTGAATTCCGCAGCGTATTTGTGGCGAGCCCGATTCGCCTTAGTTATCTAACCCTACAGACCGGCAAAAGTAGAATTTAGTGACGTAACATACGATCCGCCAGACTCAGTCCAACACAGATCAATGCTTACATCACTACAGATGTTCCAAACGCAAGTTCGGCACTATCTGTCTACTTTTGGAAGTTATCAAATTCCTACCAGGTACGCTCAGAACTATTCCGGCCCAGCGTACCTGGTTTTCAATCCGCCGCCCAGGAGGCGGCGGATGCCATAGGAATCAATGGGAGTCAGAAAGCAGCGAGAGCTTATGTTCGCTGCTGCCCGATATCCCATTGATTCCTATGGTAATGTCTACACCTAACACCCTAACATGTACCCCAAGTCTAAACACCCCTAATCTGCCGCCCCTACACCGCCGCAACCTACATTATACTTATTTTGCGAGGTGGGGGGCCAGCGATTTAGGGGTTAATAGGTTTAGTTTATTAGTTACAATGTGGGGGGCTGGTAGTTTAGTTGTTAATAGCTTTAATTTATTAGTTGCAATGTGGGGGGCCTGCGGTTTAGGGGATACTAGATTTATTTAGTGTTGGTGATGTGGGGGGTCGATGGTTTAGGGGTTAATAGGTTTATTTTAGTGTCACTGATGTGGGTGGGCAGCAGATTAGGGATTAATAGGTTTAATATAGTATTTGCGATGCTGGAGGGTGGCAGTTTAGCGGGTAATAGGTAGTTTATGGGTGTTATAAGTTTTGTGAAACATTTTTGTTTCGCAAAATCCATAACTACTGGCCTCAGATCGCGTCGGTATAGGCTGTAACACAAGCATTTTAGCTGGACCACACAACCTGTAATATAGTGCTATGGAAAATCCTGCACTCAAACGTCATTTTTTGAGTGCGAAATGGAGGGTTAAAATGTTTGCGGTATAGCTATACCACAGCGACTTGTAATATGCGTTACCTGCCATTCCATGCGCAATGGCCAATTTTTCAGCGATATAGCCGTTCCGCACCATATCGCAAAACTTGTTATCTAGCCTAAAGTAAATAGCAGTCGCCAATTGCATCTTCAGTTCAAAAGAGATTTAGTTTAGGCACAAACAACGTCTGTATCAGGGGTTCGTTAGTATACATTCGGTATCCTTTAAATTAGGTTTTAAAGGTTAATATACTCACCTAGAGAGCGATGGGGCGCTGCGCTAAATCTTGCCCTTTTTCACAGAGTCTAGGGCTGCGCTTCTAGGAAGATTAATGCGGCGGACCTTCTTCTTCAGCGCATTTCACACTTCAGGAAGTAAAAGATTTTCTTGTTCTAATAACCATATGTTAGAAATAACAAAAATGTACACAAAGGCAGACATCTTATTTGGTATAAGTGTTTTGTCTGGTTACAGTTTCTTAATTTAAATTTGAAACTTAAATAAACTCCCCCCAAGAAACAAAACTAATTAAGCTATTAGTGCTTACATGCAGCATATTTAGGAGGAAATACAGGTTTAAAGTGACATAAAACTCATATCAAATGTAAGCAATCCTTTGACACTACCATTTTGTTACCACAATTTACAAAGTTTTGCAAAACAAGAGCAGTTCAGAAATACACCTCTTGAAAAGCCTAGAAGAATTCTTCTTCTTAGTCTCCTTTGCTGTAGCCAAATAGGGACAAATTAAAATTAGCTTGTGATTTGAGGTAAACAATCACTGTGTAGAATGTTGCAGGTTCATGCAATTGTATATGTTCTCATACTTAAGTACAACTTTAGCACTTCACCTACTCAGGGGAGAATGAAATAAGCACAATCTTTACATGTATATTTAACAAAAGTAGCATTGTATTTCTACAGCAGCAATCACACAGATGGGCCAGTACTGATTGCCTTACCAGCTGTGTCTGCTCCTGTCCAGTAGTTCTCTGTGGTTTTAAAACAATACTTTAACTATGTTTTTAACCTCTGCAGGGTTGGTGGTGCTAAAAGAAATGCTGGAACGCCGTAGAGCATGTCATGTTTGCACTATATTGGCCCTTTAATTGAACCATTAACATCTAATATTCCTTACATTTCATGTTTTCACTATGAGAATGCTGCAGTTTTTTTCAAATTGTTTCATTGCAAAAATGCATTTTTTTTGTGTGCAATTAATATATTATCTAAACCACAGACACACATCTATACAGATCATGACATCCGGTGTGAAAAAACAATGCTTTACATTTATATTGAGATTTATGCCACATCACAGATTACAACTCAGATAAACAGAAATCGCCAATAGTAGTGCTAGTAGTCAGATTTTACTGTTATTTAGTTACCCTGGCAATACAGCTAGTAACAAGTCAGCGTAACTAAGCAATCATTAACCATCAGTAGAGAATGATACAAATATACTTGCATAGTCTGAGAGAATTATTTAGATATATATTTGTTTATAGTTACAAATACTGTGGCTAATTTATTTATGGGAGATGGGGAAGCGTTATATTGACTGCAACAGAAAGACAATGGCATGTATTTATCAAGCCGTCAATCGCAAATACGCTTGAATTCCGCAGCGTATTTGTGGCGAGCCCGATTCGCCTTAGTTATCTAACCCTACAGACCGGCAAAAGTAGAATTTAGTGGCGTAACATACGATCCGCCAGACTCAGTCCAACACAGATCAATGCTTACGTCACTACAGATGTTCCAAACGCAAGTTCGGCACTATCTGACTACTTTTAGAAGTTATCAAATTCCTACCAGGTACGCTCAGCACTATTCCGGCCCAGCGTACCTGGTTTCCAATCCGCCGCCCAGGAGGCGGCGGATGCCATAGGAATCAATGGGAGTCAGAAAGCAGCAAGAGCTTATGTTCGCTGCTGCCCGATATCCCATTGATTCCTATGGTAATGTCTACACCTAACACCCTAACATGTACCCCAAGTCTAAACACCCCTAATCTGCCCCCCCCTACACCGCCGCAACCTACATTATACTTATTAACCCCTAATCTGCCCCCCTACACCGCCGCCACCTACATTATACATATTAACCCCTAATCTGCCGCCTCGACACCGCCGCCACCTACATTATACATATTAACCCCTAATCTGCCGCCTCGACACCGCCGCCACCTAAATAAAACTTATTAACCCCTATCCGGCCACTCCCGGACCCCGCCGCAACTAAATAAAATTATTAACCCTTAAACCGCCGGCCCCGGAGCCCACCCCCACCTACATTATACTTATTAACCTCTAATCTTCCAACCCCTACACCGCCGCCACTATATTAAATTTATTAGCCCCTAAACCTAAGTCTAACCCTAACCCTAACACCCCCTAACTTAAATATAATTTAAATAAATTGAAATAAATTATTCCTATTTAAAACTAAATACTTACCTATAAAATAAACCCTAAGATAGCTACAATATAACTAATAGTTACATTGTAGCTATCTTTGGATTTATTTTTATTTTACAGGCAACTTTGTATTTATTTTAACTAGGTAGAATAGTCACTAAATAGTTATTAACTATTTAATAACTTCCTAGTTAAAATAAATACAAATATACCTGTAAAATAAAACCTAACCTAAGTTACAATTACACCTAACACTACACTATCATTAAATAAATTAAGTAAACTAAATACAATTAAAAACAATTATCTAAAGTACAAAAAAAAAAAAACACTAAATTACAGAAAATAATAAAATAATTACAAGTTTTTTAAACTAATTACACCTAATCTAATCCCCCTAATAAAATAAAAAAGCCCCCCAATAGTAATTAATGGGCCCACAAGTGGTCCTTATATTCATGATCCCTGTTACTCCCCTATCTAATTTTGACCAGCTATCAACATTCCAACAGTGACTGATATACTTTCATATGGGGAAATTATTTATCTATTACAATGATTACATTTATTAAGGGATATCTTTAATAGCAAATTTAAAAAATGAGGTTTCTCTAATCTACCAATACATCTCAGCTGTACATGCTTATATTAAGATTGTGTCCATTCTTGGGTATGTATTATTGATGCGCTTCAGATTTCTATTCAGTTTGAAATGTAAGAAGTTTGTTTGTGTAATTACAAGCTTAATAAAAATTACAATATTAAAAAAAAAAAAAAAAATCCCTACCCTATACTAAATTACTAATAGCCCTTAAAAGGGCCTTTTGCGGGGCATTGCCCCAAAGTAATCAGCTCTTTTACCTGAAAAAAAAGTAAAATACCCCCCAACATTAAAACCCACCACCCACACACCCAACCCTACTCTAAAACACACCCAATCCCCCCTTAAAAAAAAACTAACACTAACCCTTTGAAGATCACCCCACCTTGAGACGTCTTCACCCAACCGGGCCGAAGTCCTAAACGAAGCCGGGCAGAAGAGGTCCTCCAGACGGGCAGAAGTCTTCATCTAAGCAGGGCAGAAGAGGTCCTCCAGACAGGCAGAAGTCTTCATACAGGTGGCATCTTCTATCTTCATCCATCCGGAGTGGAGTGGGTCCATCTTCAAGACATCCGACGCGGAGCATCCTCTTCCAACGACATCCGACGACTGAATGACGGTTCCTTTAAATGACGTCATCCAAGATGGCGTCCCCTTAAATTCTGATTGGCTGATAGAATTCTATCAGCCAATTGGAATTGTTATTGTATCACCAGATGTGTTCAGCTAACTCCCAGTAGTGCACTGCTGCTCTGGAGAAGATATGAAATATGTGTTTAACCCTTTTTAGGGAAACGTGTCACAGTAATTTTCTTTGATTAGTGCACATAGTACAGTTGCACATATTGAGTAGGGATGGGCGAATGTGTTTATATTCTAATTCGAATGTTAGAACGAATGTTATTGTAGAAATTCGATTTACATAATACAATGTTGATTCTATTCTATTATCGAATGATATTTACAGTTTTCGAATATCACTTTCGAATTCGAATGTGATAATTGTATTCAATTGTGACATTCAAATTCAAATGTAAATATTACATTTATAAAACACAGACTAGAAATACTATTTTGAATTTGAATGTCGCATTCTAATTTGAATATTACATTTATAAAACACAGTATTAGATTAGAAATACTATTTAGAATTTGAATGTAGCATTCAAATTCGAATATTACATGTATTAAACACAGTTGTAGACTAGAAATACTATTTTGAATTTGAATGTTACATTTGAATGTCACATTTGAATTTGAATATTACATTAAGAAAACACAGTATTAGACTAGAAATACTATTTTGAATTTGAATATTACATTTCGAAATTGAATGAATACATAGCTAAACATTCTATTAATGAAAAAAATCGAAAATAGAATGTTAGAATGTTATATAAACATTTGAAATTCGATTTCAACAAACAAATGTATCAAAATTCGTTTTAAATTTCGAATTTTTAGAAACATTCGCCCATCCCTAGTCTTGGGATAGAAAAATAATTTATTTACTAAAAAAACATTTTCATGCAAGGTGTTTCCATTGGGGTGTTTACTTGTTGATATACAGTATATATACACACTATGCATAGATTACATTAAAATCAATTTAAAGGGACAGTGATGTCAAGATTAATAGCGTGCAAGGGTCTTTAGCAGTCTATGGTAGCAGTGTTTGCAACTATGTATAACACTGCAATAAACAATGTTGCTAACACCACTGCCATAGACTTCTAAAGACCATTGCACACTGCTTTGCCCCTATAAGCCTACTCTTCAACAAGGGATATCAAAAGAACAAAGCTAATTTGATAATAAAAGTAAATTGGAAAATTACTTAAAATGTCATGCTCTGTCTAAAACATTTAAGTTAAAATTTGGCTTTATTGTCCCTTTAAGTATTAGCTGTATAGACAGTCTGGCACTGTTATGCAGAAAGAAACGTTTTGCAAAGTAAAGGATGTGAAACAAAGCTGAAAATAGATTGCTGTAAGTCCAGCGGAAGATCGGAACAGAATAGCAGATGTGACCTTACAACTCCCTGCCTATGATTGTCCCTTCCCACTGGGGACGTCTGCTCTTTTACCCTCTTCCTTCATCTCCACAATCCATTGACATAAACTGGGGATCTTGCCAGTAAAATGTGATAGCGGAAATATCCCTCTGTGACCCCTCTATCCGCTGTGAATTGTTTTATTTCAAATACAGTGACCAAGGGAGTGTAACACCTATAAACAAAGGCTACTGTAAAAGCTGTATAATGGCTATAGATAGGATCTGTATATACATTTAGCATTAAAATAAATCTATAGCCATGTGCACACTATTTTCTTGAATTTCTTCATATGAGTGAGTATATCTATAAATGTTACTGTTAGCAAATACCTGTGTATCTTTCTTAAAGGGACATTAAACTTAAAGCGGTTGATTTATTATTTATCGAGCGGATATGATTTGCTATAGCGAATCATGTACGCTCGACATCGCTAAAGGCACACAGCATACGCTGTCCGCATTTATCATTGCACAAGCAATGGTAAAATGCTTGTGTAATCCCGCCCCCTGCTCACTGGCGGCCAATCGGCTACTAGCCGGGGATTATTATTATTATTCTTTATTTATAAAGCGCCAACAGATTTCGCAGCACTACCCATGGGTACAAGGATAAAAGTACAACGGAGAAACAAATATATGAAAAATGCCGTTGCACTACCCTTTTACAAATCATGTGTACTTATAAATAAATGAGTACTTAAATTATAACCTTTTTACTACATCGCTGGATCATGGTCTCTCAGAAGGAATAAATATATATAAAAAGAGTTCCAATCAATGCTTGGGAAAGTAGTCCACAGTCTGATCAAAGGATGTGTGTTACAAGCTATTACAAGGAGTTATATTTCAGAGAAGCGAAAAAAGGAGCCACACCGACCTTATATTACAGGACTGTTAAGGATAAAAAGTCTGAGGCACTAGTGCGGGTCCATATATAGGATAATCCTTTTAATCCATACAAAAGAAACCTCCAAGTCATGTCTGTGTATTTCCCAGAGGTTGTAGGGCTGCAGCTTCGTGTTGTGGGAGGTTTTCTGCAAAGCGTATTCCAAAAATGTAGGCACTGTAGGAAAGAAGAAACACAAGCGCCCACAACGGACCTCTAAGGGTAAAAGTTTTAACACAAATTTATTTAGCGCTATATAAAAAGCACATACAAGATAAAAGATTAAATGTTACGCTGAGTGATAGTGTCACCATGCGTCAGCTGCTTTTGCCAGACTATATCTTTGACAAACTGCTGTGATCTTGGCTCATTCACCGATCTGGTGTGTAGATCTCAGATGTAGCCTGTTCGCTCTTAGCAGTCTGGCTGGCGTTGCTGCGATGACACGTATACCCATCCTCAACGCTTTTCATCTGGTGACGCCCAGATTTTCTCAAGAGGTAGGTTACGGAGCAGTTGAACTCCGGACTTAAATAATCAAATTCTAAAAGTACCCGGTTTTCATATCGGGTCCTGATTGGCTGTTAGGTGTCCAATTGCACGGACTTGATTTGCTGTGTAACATCCCATCTCGGAAGGCAACGTAATATACTAGTCAGTCCAATGTGAGTATTACAAATTGATACAACATTGCAACAACAAATTGTACACAGTATTAGAACTATTACTTGTTACATGAAAAGGCTTTATATGGCACACAAAACAGAGTAGAAGCTGAGAATTCCAAATATCACTATCTCTATTTCCGTGGTATATAATAATGAAATCTTATTGTGATTAACTCATGATATCACGCTGAGATTTCATTATTATATATAAATGGAAATAGAGATAGTGATATTTGGAGTTTTCAGCTTCTACTCTGTTTTGTGTGCCATATAAACCCTTTTCATGTAACAAGTAATCGTTCTAATACTGTGTACAATTTGTTGTTGCAATGTTGTATCAATTTGTAATACTCACATTGGACTGACTAGTATATTACGTTGCCTTCCGAGATGGGATGTTACACAGCAAATCAAGTCCGTGCAATTGGACACCTAACAGCCAATCAGGACCCGATATGAAAACCGGGTACTTTTAGAATTTGATTATTTAAGTCCGGAGTTCAACTGCTCCGTAACCTACCTCTTGAGAAAATCTGGGCATCACCAGATGAAACGCGTTGAGGGGATATGTGTCATCGCAGCAACGCCAGCCAGACTGCTAAGAGCGAACAGGCTACATCTGAGATCTACACACCAGATCGGTGAATGAGCCAAGATCACAGCAGTTTGTCAAAGATATAGTCTGGCAAAAGCATCTGATGCACAGTGACACTATCACTCAGTGTAACATTTAATCTTTTATCTTGTATGTGCTTTTTATATAGTGCTAAATAAATTTGTGTTAAAACTTTTACCCTTAGAGGTCCGTTGTGGGCGCTTGTGTTTCTACTTTCCTATTTCCTACAACGGAGAAACAATACAATAAAAGACAACATTTTACAGACAAATACAGGGGGAATTGAGGGCCCTATTCCCGTGGGAACTTAAAATCTATCATCCCTATCGTATCAGATCAGAATTATTTTAATCCGCCACCTACAACTGCTGCTTCTTAACTCGCCTGAAACGATGGGCCTCCAAAGCAGCATCCACTGCTTGATAAATGTCTTAAATGTAATAATTTTTCTTGCTTTTTCTGTAAACCTTGTGCTTGTCCGACAAAGTTCAAATTCTCAAAGTATTCTGTAAGATGCTACACATTGTTACAGATTCTGTATTTGTGAAACTTATAGGAAAAAAAATCACCCTCTATAAAACAGTCCACTCTAACATATGTACAAAATAAAAATTTGAATGTGTTCAATATAAATATAAGGGAGTTAAAAATGAGACAACCTTGTCAGCTTTGAAATAGTAATACTAAACCCCCCGACTGAGATACTTGTAGAACACCGCGAGTGCCCACAGCCAGCCTCTTGTTCACACCTGCAGGGATTCTATAATGGTTCTCATTCTATCCATTATCAAATGTCTGTCCGCCAGACATCGCTGAATGCTGACAGCATACGCTGTCGGCATTTAACATTGCACAAGCAGTTCTGGTAAACTGCTTGTGCAATGCCACCCCCAGTAGATTCGCGGCCAATCAGCCTCTAGCAGGGGGTGTTAATTCAACCTGATCGTACACGATCAGGCGGATTGATGTCCGCAACCTCAGAGGCAGCTGACCAGTTAAGGACCAGCGGTATTAACACCGCTGCTGCATAACTGCTGTTCCGGCGAGCCTGAAGGCTTGCACGAAAACAGGTGCATCAGGGGCCATTTGGCCCTTGATAAATCAGCCCCAGAGACTATATTTTTCTGCTTTGTTAGCTCCCTTTGGCTTTCTGAACAAGATATCAAGGCCCTTAAAGGGACATTAAATTTAATATATATTATTGTGCAGCATGTGCACATTGAAAGAGGCTTACTGTGAAATTGATTTTGTAAAGTTTTTTCCACAGATATGTTGCTTGGTTGAAGCAACTTTTTTAAAGCATATCACAAAAGTTGTCCATTTTACCTGCTAGAGTGTATTTAATTGTTTGCAAATTGCTCCTTTACATTTATGTTGTTATTTTAAATAGCTTATTTAACCTGTAGAACCTACATTTAAGATAACAATAACAAATGTAATATCTGTAGAAAAGCTATGTAAACATTAGACAATAACACAAATTAATCTCCCAGTGGGGGGTATGAGAGAGATTTTTTGTATCTGAAATAATTGTGCTTGTTGAACCCCCAGCCCAGCCCAGCCCAGTCCAGTCTCGCCCTGCAAATCACCTGTGGGCCTTCTGGAAGTGCCCCACCAACAAGAAATTTCTGGGGATGCCTCTGTCTGCGGTAGGTATAACAAGTAATTTAAAACTCATTAAGGGGAAACAATTCTCACAGTTCCTTATACAGGTACAAAGGACTATTTGTGCATCTGAAGGACTATAATAAACATTCCTAACCATGTTCCCTGGGACTTAGAGTTACTATCTTTCTTGGGCAAAAAAATATTGCCCTTGATAAGTAGCATAAAAGTAGCTATCATTTATTTTTCCCATACAATTAGAAAAACATTTACCTTAAAAGAACATTAAACTCAAATTTAAAATGCACATTAATGCATTTCAGTTTAAAATTATAATACAAATGTATTAGCAAAAATATATTATAATGTGACAACTTTTACTGAGCGCATAGTATATATATGTGTGTGTGTGTGTTCCTAGACTGATATGAATGAAACCACTATTTTTTTTATTTTATTTTTTTAAATAAGCAACTATTTCTCAGGTTTTTTGCAGGGATTCACTGCTTTCTGGTTTAATTTAAATATAGTCACCAAGTGATATGAGCGCTGTGTATGTATGGTATCAGGGGTGGGGCAATATTAGAATACAAGGAAATGTGCTGTTTCCTTATACACTATGGCCTAGATTACAAGAGTAGCGCACAAAAATATTAGCACTGTTGAAAGCTAACACCATAATTCAATAGCGCTCCTATTATTGTGCTCATATTACAAGTAAAAAGTTTGCGCACATCTATAGGTCGGATAGTGCAACATTTGCTAACTCCCTTTCCCCATAGAATTCTACAGGGTGCTCTACAAAAACCTCTTCTGGCTTATTATCGCACGCTAACCTGAATGTGCACTAGGCCAAGTGTGCTCTAAAGCCATAGGTGCATTAAGAAATACTTTAAATACCTTTGTTCTTCACCTAAAATAAAATGTCATTTTTATTTATCTTTATATTTATGTATGTACCTTTTTTTTAGTACAAAAAAGCACTGTGTATGTATGTATATATATATATATATATATATATATATATATATATATATATATATATATATATATATATAGAGAGAGAGAGAGAGAGAGAGAGAGAGAGAGAGAGAGAGAGAGAGAGAGAGAGAGAGAGAGAGAGAGAGTATTGCTTCAGACTTGAAAAAGGAAGGCATTCATCCGAAAGCTTGTCATCTTATAAATGTATAGATAGTCCAATAAAAAAGTTTTCTTGTTATTGTGATATCTAAATCTCTGGACTAACACGGCTACTCCAATCAACGTATATATATATACATGTATATATGTATTTGTGCACATACATATATACACATATATACATACATGCATACATACATATATGTATATGACAAATGAAGACAATTGCACTCTCTGGATTTATAAATCACAACTGTTTACTGCATAATGTTTCGAGGTATCCACCCCTTCCTCAGACGGCTCTGAGGAAGGGGTGTATACCTCAAAACGTCACGCAGTAAACAGTTTTGTTCTTTATAAATCCAGACAGTGGAATTGTCTTCAACCTTCATTTATAATTATTTTTGCAACCTGGTAGATTGAAGACTAAAGGATAGTGAGTGTTTTATATATATATATATATATATATATATATATATATATATATTTATATTATATATACGTGTATATATGTATATATATATATATATATATATATATATATATATATATATATATATATATATATATATATATGTGGTTATTCTGTTTTACCATGTACTTGTAATACTAGATTGTGCTTTAATCTTACTGCGGTCCTGTGATATTGATAGCGCACCCTGGACTACCAGTGTAATCTAGGCCTATGGCTAAATATATATCCAGTGTGCATGTCAGTAGCCATATTAAAGTGAAACAGAGAAGAATGCCCACATCAATCCATCTGCAGCCCACATCCCTCACATGTTTCCTAGTTTGATGATTAATAATGTACACACTTCACAGGAAGTGTTGTTAAAGGAAACAATATTTCTATAATTGAATTTGCTGCTTTCTAAAGCAAAATGTAGATGTTAGACACAGCAAACCTTTTTAAAATAAAAACAAAAATAAAAAACACAATAATAAAGAACATATGTTTGTCTATATAGTTTATAATTATGGTTGTTTTTTTTTAAATTCAAAGTATAAAATAACCTGTGTTTATTTCTGTAACATTTTACTGTTTAAGTTGATGTATCTTATATAATTTAATTTGTGTGTCCTGATTTATGGAGTGAAAATGCTTACCATATTGGTAGAAGAGACTCCACTCTGTGTGCCACACTACCTGAGAGACTGAGTTCACTGCTCATCTATATCAGTGTATGATTGCCTCAGCAACTATTTATTTTATCAGCAACTATGTGTGTGTGTATATATATATATATATATATATATATATATATATATATATATATATATGTGTGTGTGTGTGTGTATATTTATATTTTTATATATATATATATATATATTTGTGTATTTTATATATATATATATATATATATATATACACACACAGTATCTCACAAAAGTGTGTACACCCCTCACATTTTTGTAAATATTTTATTATATCTTTTCATGTGACAACACTGAAGAAATGACACTTTGCTACAATGTAAAGTAGTGAGTGTACAGCCTGTATAACAGTGTAAATGTACTGTCCCCTCAAAATACACAGCCATTAATGTATAAACCGTTGGCAACAAAAGTGAGTACACCCCTAAGTGGAAATGTCCAAAGTGTCAATATTTTGTGTGGCCACCATTATTTTCCAGCACTGCCTTAACCCTCTTGGGCATGGAGTTCACCAGAGCTTCACAGGTTGCCACTGGAGTCCTCTTCCACTCCTCCATGATGAGCTGGTGAGTGTTAGAGACCTTGCGCTCCCCCACCTTCTGAGTATGCCCTACAGATGCTCAATAGGGTTTAGGTTTGGAGACATGCTTGGCCAGTCCATCACCTTTACCTTCAGCTTCTTTAGCAAGGCAGTGGTCGTCTTGAAGGTGTTTTTGGGGTTGTTATCATGTTGGAATACTGCCCTGCGGCCCAGTCTCCGAAGGGAGGGGATTATGCTCTGCTTCAGTATGTCACAGTACATGTTGGCACTCATGGTTCCCTCAATGAACTGTAGCTCCCTAGTGCGGGCAGCACTCATGCAGGCCCAGACCATGACACTCCCACCACCATGCTTGACTGTAGGCAAGACACACTTGTCTTTGTACTCCTCACCTGGTTGCCGCCATACATGCTTGACACCATCTGAACCAAATACGTTTATCTTGGTCTCATTTTACCACAGGACATGGTTCCAGTAATCTATGTCCTTAGTCTGCTTGTCTTCAGCAAACTGTTTGCGGGCTTTCTTGTGCATCATCTTTAGAAGAGGCTTCCTTCTGGGATGACAGCCATGCATACCAATTTGATACAGTGTGCGGTGTATCATCTGAGGACTGACAGGCTGACCCCCCACCCCTTCAACCTCTGCAGCAATGCTGGCAGCACTCATACATCTATTTCCCAAAGACAACCTATGGATATGACGCTGAGCATGTGCACTCAACTTCTCTGGTCGACCATGGCGAGACCTGTTATACAGGCTGTACACTCACTACTTTACATTACTTTACCCTCAGCTTCTTCAGCAAGGCAGTGGTGGTCTTGGAGGTGTGTTTGGGGTCGTTATCATGTTGGAATACTGCCCTGCGGCCCAGTCTCCGAAGGGAGGGGATCATGCTCTGCTTCAGTATGTCACAGTACATGTTAGCATTCATAGTTCCCTCAATGAACTGTAGCTCCCCAGTGCCAGCAGCACTCATGCAGGCCCAGACCATGACACTCCCACCACCATGCTTGAGTGTAAGCAAGACACACTTGTCTTTGTACTCCTCACCTGGTTGCAGCCACAATTGCTTGACACCATCTGAACCAAATAAGTTTATCTCAGTCTCATCTGACCACAGGACATGGTTCCAGTAATCCATGTCCTTAGTCTGCTTGTCTTCAGCAAACTGTTTGCGGGCTTTCTTGTGCATTATCTTTAGAAGAGGCTTACTTCTGGGACAACAGCCATGCAGACCAATTTGATGCAGAGTGCGGCGTATGGTCTAAGCACTGACAGGCTGACCCCCCACCCCTTCAACCTCTGCAGCAATGCTGGCAGCACTCATACGTCTATTTCCCAAAGGACACCTCTGGATATGACGCTGAGCACGTGAACTCAACTTCTTTGGTCGACCATGGCGAGGCCTGTACTGAGTGTAACCTGTCCTGGGAAATGGCTGTATGGTCTTGCCCACCGTGCTGTGGGCAATCTTCTTATAACTTAGCCCATCTTTATGTAGATGAATAATTCTTTTTTTCAGATCCTCAGAGAGTTCTTTGCCATGACGTGCCATGTTGAACTTCTAGTGACCAGTATGAGAAAGTGTGAGAGCGATAACACCAAATTTAACACACCTGCTCCACATTCACACCTGAGACCTTGTAATACTAACAAGTCACATGATACCAGGGAGGGAAAATGGCTAATTTGGCCCAATTTGGACATTTCCACTTAGGGGTGTAGTCACTTTTGTTGCCAACGGTTTAGACATTAATGGCTGTGTGATGAGTTATTTTGAGGGGACAGCAAATTTGCACTGTTATACAGGCTGTACACTCACTACTTTACATTGTAGCAAAGATTTATTTCTTCAGTGTTGTCACATGAAAAGTTATAAAAAAAATGTGAGGGGTGTACTCACTTTTGTGAGATACTGAGGCCTATTTATTAAAGGTTTCGCTGACCTGATTCGACAGTGCGGATCAGGTCTGCAAGACCTCGCTGAATGCAGAGAGCAATACGCTCTCCATATTCAGCATTGCACGAGCAGCTCACAAGAGCTGCTAGTGCAACGCCGCCCCCTGCAAACTCGCGGCCGCCAGCAGGGAGGTGTCAATCAACCCGATCTTACTCGATCGGGTTGAATTGTGGTGATTCCTGTCCGCCTGCTCATAACTGCTGTTTCTGGCGAGTCTGAAGACTCGCCAGAAACACAGGCCCACAAGCTCCATACAGAGCTTGATAAATGGGCCTCACTGTGTATATATATATATATATATATATATATATATATATATATATATATATATATATGAGTATACATACATGAGTGTGCTTCCACTGGTATTAAAGGGCCACTAAACCTAAAATCTTTCTTTCATGATTCAGATAGAGAATAGAAATTTAAACAACATTACAATTTACTTCCATTATTTATTTTGCTTCATTTTTTAAATATCCTTAGTTGAAGAAAAAGCAATGCACATGGTGAGCCAATCACACAAGGCTTCTATGTGCAGCAACCAATCAGCAGCTAGTGAGCATATCTAGATATGCTTTTCATCAAAGAATATCAAGAGAATAAAACAAATTAGATAATATAAGTAAATTAGAAAGATGCTTAAAATTGCATTCTTTTACTAAAGAAAAAATGTGGGTGGCATGTCCCTTTAAGTTTGTATGAAGATTAATTTAGATTCATATCAATATACTTTGCAAATGTTTGTGTATAACTGTGTTTTAAATGATGTATACAAAACTAGAAACAGCTGAGATTACCTTTTGATATATTTTACACACAAGTCATATTGCATCACTAGAAGATAACATTAAAAGTCATGTTGTTGCCTTTTAAAACAGAAATTCCCCATTTACACCCACACGTCTGTGCTGTTTAATTGATGCACTAATTTCTGCTTATTTCAGCAGAAGCTGTGGTGAAAAGAGGAAGCAGGAGTAGAATCAGGCGTAGCACACCGTGCTTGCAGCCAGCTCACAGGTAAGTAATACTGAGAGCATCTGTTTTAACGGTAAAACTATTGTATCAGGATTAAGGGATCATTTGATGCATGTTCCTGCTAAGAACACTACGGATTAAAAATGAGTAACTGTAATTGAATACAAAGAAGGAAAAAGTAATATGATCTATAAGATGAGTAATATATAGGGAAAGGTTACATTGGGCTATAGAAAGAGGTTACATGGAAGCTATTGGAAGTGCTATAGGATTTGCCAATAGAGTATATATTGAGTCATCTGTTGCTTTAAAGGGACATGAAACCCAAAATGTTTTTTTAAATAGTCTAGTCAAAATTATTAAACGTTCATGATTCGGCTACAGCATGCAATTTTAAACAACTTTCTAATTTGCTACTATTATCATTTTTTCTTCTTCGTTCTCTTGCTATCTTTATTTGAGAAAGCAAGAATGTAAGTTTAGGAGCTGGCCTATTTTTGGTTCAGGACCTTGGGATTAAGAGATATTCTTGCTGTAACATTTTTGTGCAACAATCCGCAGTCCACATTTATCATTGCACATGAGCAATCCCAAGCGTTTGTGTGCAACCACGCCCCCTGCCCGCACACAGCCAATCACACACAGACAGGAGCTGTGAATTTCCCTGGTCGGAAGAGACCGGGGAGAATGAAATTCTCCACCTGAGAGGTGGAGAATGGGGCAGGGAAACAGTGGTCTTATGACTGCAGCTTGATAAATCCTGACTTTAGGTTAGCTTGTGCAAACCTGCAGTCGAAGGGGAGAAAAGGGCTTGATAAATCAAGCCCCTTTTTGTGACTTCGTATCTGTGGTATACCATATTGTGAAATGATGTGGATTTAAAAATTAAAAATAAAAATTATAATACTATTTTTTAATGCATTAGATACATTTTACATAAATTAACACAATTATTATACTAGGCCAAACACAGGTAAAAGTCTATATCATGAAATAACCTGGTTTAAAAAAATACCTAGTACAATATAGCCACTTTAACACACTCTACTTATTTTGAGCTAACAATTCTACTGTACATTGCCAGTATATTCGCAGCTATATCAACCACAAACAGCTGTTAGATTGTGCTCAGAGCTGATTGTTGTGTAGTTCCTTTGAAGAGTGTAAAATTAAAAATTAAAATGAACATCTGTTGATATAGTGGTGTCTATCAGAAATTGTGAGAATTTCAGCTCCTGTTAGAAATGGAAGTGCAGAACATTGTAATATTACACACAGCCATTGGCTGCACACTATAGTGGCCTATTTATAACTGTCTCTAATTGGCCACAGCAGAGAAGGTAACCTAAGTTACAAAATGGCAGCTCCCATTGTTTTATAGACACTAAAACTTTACACTTATTTTATCGCTATTTAAACAACTAATGCAACTTTATAAGATGTATCTACATGTTATTCCCAGACTAATCTTTTCTTTTAAAGGGACACTGAACCCAAATTTTTTTCTTTTGTGAATCAGATAGGGCATGCAATGTTAAGCAACTTTCTAATTTACTCCTATTATCAAATTTTCTTCATTCTCTTGGTATCTTTATTTGAAAAGCAAGAATGAAAGTTTAGATGCCAGCCCATTTTTGGTGAACAACCTGGGAAGTTCTTGCTGATTGGTTGATTAATTTAACCGACAAATAAACAAATGCCGCCCAGGCTACTGAACCAAAAAATAGCTTATATGCCTTATTTTTTAAACAAAGAAAGCAAGAGAAAGAAGAAAAATTGATAATAGGAGTAAATTAGACAGTTGTTTAAAATTACATGCTCTATCTGAATTGCAAAATAAAAAATTTGGGTTCAGTGTCCCTTTAATGCATCATTCTATCTAGCATTTATTTAGTGTTTAATGTCCCTTTTAAGGTTAAAGTGCTTTTGTGATAACTTTTAATGTTACAAATCACTGCAAATATTAGTTACGTGTGCACATCTTTATCACCCTAAAGCAGAGCTTTCCAAACTTTTTATGTTGGTGACACACTTTTTAGACCTACATCATTTCGCGACACAGTAATTCAGTTGTACTAGCAAAAAGGAGGTTAAACTAACTTGTTTTAAGAGATACAGGCACATACATACATTATATAATAATGAAATGTATTTACAAGTAACTGTAAGTATGTGCAAGAATTAAAAAAAGTTTAATAACACCAATAACTACTTACTATTTTAATGGGATTTATGAGGTTGATGGGATGAACACAATTTCTGAATATTTGGTGGAATATTAGATAAATACACTCGCATTTCATCATCAAGCATTTCTTAAGCTTCCACTTCCTATCCATAAATCAAGAGCAGGAGCAGCAATGCACTACTGGGAGCTAGTTCCAAAAAAAACCCACTGACATTCAGCTCAGCATTTAAGCTGCCGCCCTCAGAGCTCGGTGAGTCCGATTGACTACTGCCCGCGCTGCAAACACACTGCTCTCCCACTCACTGACTACACATGCAGTCACGAGCCGATTAAGGAGACTGCACATGCAGTCACGAGCCAAAGTGCCGCCAATGGGAATAGTTTCAGTTCCCACTGAGCTGCGCCAATAGGTTAAGATGATCTGTGTCCCACTAGGTATCAATCACGTGTCAACCATGTGATATGCATAGCAGGCAGGCGGAAAGTCAGAAACCAAAAAAAATAAAAATAAATTTGTGCTGAAGCAGGGACACACCTACACACTGCTGCCGACAAACTAGTGTGTCCCGACACACAGTTTGGAAAGCACTGCCCTAAAGGATCTGAGCACTGGTGATATTGCTTGTCACGTCACCATCATCCCACAGAGCATTAGGGGGCAGCCAAAGCATAATTTATTTTAATAGTATTTAAAATTCACAGCTACAAATTTGAATTCCCATAATATATTTAAAGAAACATGAACCCCCAAATTTTTCCTTAAAGGGACACAAAACCCAATTTTTTTTCTTTTATGATTCAGGCAGAGAATACAATTTTAAACAACATTCCAAATTACTTCTATTAACTAATTTACTACATTCTTTAGATATCCTTTGCTGAAGAAATAGCAATGCACATGGGTGAGCCAATCCTATGAGGCATTTTTGTGCAGCCACCAATCAGCAGCTACTAAGCATATCTAGATATGCTTTTCATCAAAGGATATCATGAGAATGAAGCAAAATAGATAATAGAAGTAAATTAGAAAGTTGTTTAAAATTGTATGCTCTTTCTAAATCATGAAAGAAAAAAAATTGGGTTTCATGTCCATTTAACGATTCAGATAGAGCATGCAATTTCAAACAACTTTCTAGTTTACTTTTATTATAACATATTCTTCTTTCTCTTGGAATCTTTTTGTAGAAAAGCAGGGACGTGAGCAAGAATGTGAGCAAGAATGTTATCCATTTGCAAGAGCACTAGATGGCAGCACTATTTCCTGCCATGTAGTGATCTAGTTGCCTACCTAGGTATCTCTTCAACAAAGAATACAATTGGAATCAAGCTAATTTGATAATAGAAGCAAATTGGAAACTTTGTTAAAATGTTATGCTCTGTCTGAATCAGAAAAGGATTATTTTTTGGTTTCATATCCCTTTATCTATGTACAGTAAACACTAACACATGTATGTATAATACACTTTTATTATTTATTTTGCCCCTTTACCTGTGAATAAACACTGAAAATTAAAATGTTGCTACAAAATTACACTTTGAAACATTTTGTATGTCTATTGTTTTGCTCTATAACATTGTGCTAAAAAATGTTCTTTCATCCATATGGAAAGCAGCATTTAACCATGCTAAACTTTTTCTTTACCTGAAAAAAAGATAAAGCTGTTCAAACAAACTGAAACTAAGTACTCGTTGTATCTATTAACAGGAAGGACACTGCTGTATAGTTTGAGTTTAAATTGAAACTGCTTTTACTACACACTTTGTTGCTATTTCATGCGGATGAAATATTGTGTACAATGTCCCTTTAATTGCTGATATATATTATGTATATATAAAGCAACACAATTTATATTCCTTTTACCAGATAAACCAGAATATTAAGATCATTGTAGTCTTGGAAAACATTTACATTAAAATTAAAATTGAGAAAACTTAAATGACCACAAAATACAGTAGAACTGCATAATTATCAAGTGCATAACAAAAAGACAATGCAATAACACTGAATTTCGCAAAAGCAGTAGATTTTTTTCTGGAAATGTATTTTTTTTCTCCCATTTGCCAGCCCCCTGTATCATGTGACAGACATCAGTCAATCACAGACTAGTATATGTATACCCTGTGAGCTTCTGCACATGCTCAGTAGGAGCTGGTGTCTTAAAAAGTGTGTGTATAACAAAAGATTGTGCAAAGTTTGATCATGGAAGTAAATTGGAAAGATTCTTAAAATTGTGTGCTCTTTCGGAATCATGAAAGTTTAATTTTGACTTGAGTGTCCCTTTAAAGGACCAGTAAATACAGTAGATTTGCATAATCAACAAATGCATGATAACAAGACAATACAATATCACTTAGTCTCAACTTCAAATGAGTAGTAGATTTTTTTCTAACAAATTTCAAAGTTATGTATATTTCCACTCCCCCAGTACCATGTGACAGCCATCAGCCAATCACAAATGCATATACTTATAGTCTGTGAATTCTTGCACATGCTCAGTTTCTACTGAGCATGTGCAAGAATTCACAGCTGGTGACTCAAAAAGTATAAATATAAAAGACTGTGCACATTTTTTTTAATGGAATTAAATTAGAAAGTTGTTTAAAATTACATGCTGCATCTGAATCGTGAACGTTTAATTTGACCTGAGTGTCCCTTTAATAATAGTGCTTCTAAAGAAAACATAAATTAGTTTATTCACAGCAAGTCAGTCATAATGTTACTGTAAAATATAAAACTCACAGCAGGTTGTAGACTTCTTCCTACCATCACAGTGCGGTATAATGAATATTCTCATATTACACGCCAAAAGCCCTTATAGAACTAGACAACTCCCTTCCTTCAGCATCTGTAGAACATCTATTTTACATGACTGATCTTGGCAGCATAGGGGATTACAGCTAAAGAGACTACTGTCTGCATTTTTTGGGACGTGTAAGAACAATAACAGCACATACAGATAAACCAACCCTCAGGAACTATAATCCCTCAGTTATGGTCCAACAGGTCGTGACCTTGGGACAGCAGGGTATACTACTACCACTTTTTGGAGATTAAAACTAAAATAACAAAATGTTGCTGGATTTAAAAGGACATTGTTAAATGTTTCCTAGTTTCAAAGGGCAACATAAGTATGTAATCTCAGGCTAAATGTTGGCATTTGCATAGGGAACTATGTAAATGTTAGTTTAATTTTAGGGCTAACCCTAGGATTAAGTTTATGACTGTATAGGCAATATACAGTATGCCATTCTGGTAACCAATGGATACAAAGGAGACTGCCTTACTTTCAGATTTTTCAAGTTTTAACAATGTTTACCTGGGCCATTTTCACATTGCTCTTTAAAGTCTGGAAATGTTTTAATATCACTTTTACACCCTGCAACATTTCAGTGTTGCCACTATAAAAGGGACATTATAGGGACAGTGTATTAAAAATGGGTTCTCCTTAAAATGTTTCCAGTGACTTGTATTTATTAAATATAAAATATTCAAAAATAAAAATTAACGTAAATAATTATTATAGATGTACTGTTAAATTTCTAAATGTTCCATATAATATATATACTGTGTATTTTACAGTATCTATAATAACAATTAATAATAATTATTTTTTAATATTTTATATTTAATATATTCATTACACGCCTTAAGATAATTAATTCATGTGCGCTAACCCGAAACCACGCTAGACCTAAAGTGGGAAACCCAAAGCGTGTTGCACATATTTTACATTCCAATATTCTTCACATAGAATTTTTTTATTGTTTTATTATATATATATATATATATATATATATATATATATATATATATATATATATATATATATATATATATATATAATAATGTAAATGTAAAATAAATATTTATACCTATATTTCTATAGGAATATATATAGGTATATACAGATATATATAGGAATAGAAAATTAATAATAAAAATAACATTTTCCTCTATGTGAATAACATTGTAATGTTATATTTACAGTAAATACAGTATTAAATATTGATTACTTATTTAGACATATATATATATATATATATATATATATATATATATATATATATATATATATATATATATATATATAATAGCCCCTTGCAGTCGAATACATGGCCATATACCATATACATTTGAACCCTTATAAAAAAATATATAAATATTTATATGAATATTTTTCATAAGATAGTGTTTATGTCAGTGTAACAGTATATTTTAATGTATTTATGTTGTGTCCTAGCGCTTTACACAAGGTCTTCAATCACGCTAACCTGATGCTCATTAAATTTGATTGCACTTTTGCGTTCATGTTTACGTTTAAGTTATAATATATGAGCAAGTTAACGCTGGTACAATATTCCTATATCGCTTGCGGCACTTGTAATCTAGTTCAAAATTTTAAATTATACATAACAAATACTTTGCAATGCATGTTCATTATTTACATGTTTCAAATCAATTGGTTAATATGTGCAGGAGCCCATTTATATATGTCCCTGATTGGCAATAGTAAAGGAAGTAAGTTAAACATAAGCGGTTTTAAAGGTGATGTGACCAGGGATTGCAAAGAACTGATATTATTTGTATTTCCAGTCATGGTTTCAGGTCAAGTGTAGGGATGGGCGAATGTGTTTATATTTGAATTAGAATGTTAGAACGAATATTATTGTAGAAATTTGATTAACATAATCGAATGTTGATAAGAACGAATATTCTTAAAAATTCTATAACTGAATGCTATTTACAGTTTTCGAATGTCACTTTCGAATTTGATCGTTTATAATTAGATCGAATGCCCCATTAGGTCTCATGTCATAAAATTAAAGCGTAGAAAGGTATGCGCTATTTGAATAAATAGGGACACAACAGTTATTTAGTTTTATGGTAATGAGAGTGATTAAATACATAGCTGTAGTCACCTCCAGAGCAGCAACACACTACTGGACTTAAAGGTACATAAAACAGGTTGAGATCTGTGCATATCCTAAAAGGGCTAATTAATTAAAAATAGTTTGCAGGAAATTTTTGTTTAAAAATTGCTGGCGAATATTTTAAAATAATTTTCAAAAATAAGCAAAATGAATTACATAGCTAAACTGCCTGGAGCAGCCAACTTCACCCCTCTTATCAGTGGTTAGACACAGGCATTGTATTCAACTGAGTTTACAGCTTCTATGCATGCTCCAGCAGATAATCCCTTTGCATTTTTGTATTCTACCAAAATAACAATAGATATAGATACAGCCATAGAAGAAATTGTGAGGGGGGAGTTAGAGCTTTAAATTCAGAAACTAAAAAAAGAAAGGGTTAATGTTGAGGCACTGCAGTATAAATTTGCAGGTAAAGTAATTAAAGTACATATTATATTTTGTCTCTATCCAGACTTGTTTTATGTCCCTTTAAGCTGAACATGACTACAGAGCCATTCAATAGCAGCATATGTGTTTAGCTCAGAATCAGCAGTGGATTGGGGGTTCAGAGCTAACTTCAACTATGTTTTAAACACATAGTCTAGGTTAAACACTTTGGTATAGGTGAGTAATAATGCAGTATGAACATGCTATATCCCTTCAATTGAGATGTATATGTATTTTTTATTATCTATTTGCTGTCTATATATACTTTTAAATGTTACATTGTTATTCCAATAACTCCTACTGATGTGTTAATTAACTCTGATCCCTATAACTTACATATTGTTCAGTATAACCTTTTACTTGTACTGTATATGTGGCTCCATATCATTTTTCCCTGTAACATATTCATAGATAAAAAATTCTTCATTTGACATCTTCAATTGTTCCATAAATTCTCTTTGAAGGACCCCTCTTCAATATCCATTATATTACATACAACTAATTTATATCACTTTCTCATATTACTGTATGTAACTGTTAAAGGGACAATCTACTCCAGAATTGTTATTGTTTAAAATTATACATAATCCCTTTATTACCCATTCCCCAGTTTTGCATAACCAACATGGTTATATTAATATACTTTTTTCCCTCTGTGATTACCTTGTATCTAAGGGGCATATTTATCAATGTGCGAGCGGACATGATACGAAGTAAAGTATCATGTCCACGGCACATCAATAAATGCCGACAGCATACGCTCTCTGCATTTATCATTGCACTAGCAGTTCTTGTGAACTGCTGGTGCAATGCCACCTCCTGCAGATTCGCTGCCAATCGGCCGTTAGCAGGGGTTGTCAATCAACCCGATCATATTCGATCAGGTTGATTTCTGTCCGCGGCCTCAGAACAGGCAGACAAGTTATGGAGCAGCGGTCTTCTGAAGGCTCGCCGGAAACAAGTGGCATCCAGCTCCATACAGAGCTTGATAAATATGCCCCTACGCCTCTGCAGACTGCCCCCTTATTTCAGTTCTTTTGACAGACATGCATTTTAGCCAATCAGTGCTGACTAAATCCACGGGAGTGAGCACAATGTTATCTATATGGCACACGTGAACTAGTGCTGTCTAGCTGTGAAAAACTGTCAAAATGCCCTGAGATAAGAGGCAGCCCTAATTGGCTTAGAAATTAGCATATGAGCCTACCTAGGTTTAGCTTTCAACAAAGAATTACTAAGAGAACAAAGCAAATTTGATGGTAAAAGTAAATTGGAAAGTTGCTTAAAATTGAGTGCCCTATCTGAATCATGAAAGTTTAATTTTGACTAAACTATCTATTTAACTATAAATTTGTCATTATCACCTCTATTGTTCTCTATAATTGCTCAAACTCTTCATATATCTCCTGTAATGTTTTGTATACGCTGTCCTTATAATGCATCCTATTGCTGTATATAGCCCTTGCATATGAATAAAGGGACAGTAAACCTACACAATAATGTCATTTAATTTTGCACATAGTGCAGAATTATATATCATTAGTTTAGCGGCAACTTTATACTTCAAAGCATTTCAAAGATTTTTTATCTCAAAGCAGAATTTTTTAGAACGCCGCTCCTGGCTCTACTGAGCGGGTCTGTTTTTTTCAGAAGTGCATTGCGGCACGCTCTCGAGTCACAGCCAGCCCTATTGCGCCATCAAACTCAATGTAGCTCGCTCCCGTTACCAGACCAGAGTGGGAGCAAGCTACATTGAATTTAATGGTGTGATCAGTCTGACTGTGACTAGGCAGCGTGCCACAATATGCTTCTGAAATTAAAACAGACCTGCTCAGTAGAGCCAGGAGCGGCGTTCTACAAAATTCTACTTTGGGATAAGAAATCTTTGAAATACTTTGAAGTATAAAGTTGACGCTAAAATAATGGTATATAATTCTGCACTATGTGCAGAATTATATAACATTATTGTGTAGGTTTACTGCCCCTTTAAGTTGTTCCCTATAGCTTCCTCACATATCTCTTCATATTATTCATATCCCTAAAATCTTCTATTTCATATAACCTCTCCCTATATATCCTATTGTTACATATAACTTCTTCTATTGCTCCATAAATGTTCCACTAGAATTTATTTTTATTGCTCTACATTTCCCTTCCCAAGAATTCATTTTTTATGCCATATAACCTCTCTAAACTGTAAAATAAGTCCTGGTGAGTAAAAAGATGAGAAGATGATGAGAAGATGAGGAGAGAAAAAAAAACACTGTAAATATAGTTTTTTTTTTATTTTATTTTTTTAGTAACACATATGTTTTATATTTACCTTCCAGATTTTCAGCAACACCGAGAGAATGGGTTGTGTGAGCAGACACTTCTGGTTGTCTAAGTGTTGACCACCTCCTATGTTGTATTTGAAAAAGAGACAAAGGAAGGCTGAGCTGAAGAAGTGGTATATTTACGGCTCACCAACACAGTCAGGATGCCCAAGATCTACGAGGATTACTTGAAACCAGATACGGTCAGAAAACATTACAATTACACCAAAGAGAACCGTGTTGAGAGTGCTTCTCAGGAGGTTGTCTCTGCAATCGTTATAATAATCTGTTGCATTATTATCCTGGAGAACCTACTTGTACTAATTTCTATATGGCGCAACAAGAAATTCCACTCTGCTATGTTCTTTTTTATTGGAAATTTGGCATTTTCCGACCTCCTTGCTGGTTCTGCATACATTGCCAACATCCTGCTGTCAGGGAAAGTTACACGTTCATTAACTCCAGTTCAATGGTTTATTCGTGAAGGAACTGCATTTACAACACTATCTGCTTCTGTCTTCAGCCTACTGGCTATAGCCATTGAACGTCATGTGGCTATTGTTAAAGTGAAGGTCTATAGTAGTGACAGAAACTGTAGGATGTTTTTTCTTATAGGGGCCTGTTGGGTTATATCAATGGTCATTGGAGGGCTACCCATACTGGGTTGGAACTGTATTAAAGATATGGATGAGTGTTCCACTGTGTTTCCTTTATACTCCAAGAATTATATTCTTTTTATAGTCACCATCTTCACTGCCATACTGTTATCCATTGTTATCTCATACGTACGGATATATTTAATTGTGAAGTCCAGTCATGCTGAGATTGCTGCCCCTCAGACACTCGCCCTTCTAAAAACTGTGGCTATAGTTCTTGGTGTATTTATCATCTGTTGGTTGCCGGCATTCAGCATCCTGTTAATGGATTTCTCCTGTGAGAGGAAAAAGTGCCCAATACTTTACAAAGCTGAATACTTTTTTGGAGTGGCCACCTTGAATTCAGCCATGAACCCAATCATTTACACACTGAGGAGCAAAGAGATGAGGAAAGAGTTTTTGAGAGTACTGTGTTGTTGGGGTTGCTTTCATAAAAACAGGAATCCTGACAGACGTATGCTTCCACTACGAAGCTCCAGCTCCCAGGAACGTTGCACACAAAAACCTGACAGTCCCATATCACCAATTATAACTAATTGCACAACATTTGTGTGACTTAAAAATCTGACAATTTGGAGGAAAAAACTTTGGGAAAGATTCTCTCCAAAGAATTCAGAGTGCACCATTAATATACAAGCATAATGCTTTCACCAATATAGTCCTGAGCCATTTTACTTAATTACAGGCAACTTACATTTTTGCACCGGAGTATGTAAAACCATCACACTGCTTCTTGGTTAAACACCCCTTTCAAATTTCTATTTTTCGGCACAGATTGCTGGTTTTCTGTATATTGTGAATTCATACTAGGCTATTTATCTTAAATTAGGAATTTATTTTTTAACATTAGAATTCTGCTGAGAATACACATTCCAAACTTCCTGGTATTAGGATAACACATTTCCACCCCCTTGATTTGAGCAGTAATAATGTGATCAAAAAAGTAAGCCTAATTTTTTTACAATAATTTAATTTAAATATTATTACATACATTTTCTCTATCTTTAAAGGAAACGCCTAAAATGTATGATTTTTTTTTAAAAAAATCAATGTTCCTGTGCTGCAGGCTTTTCAACGAGAGTTGACTATCCCATCCAGTCAGCAATAGAGTCCCAGGACTACACTGTAAACAATGATGCACTTCCTGCTAGTTTAAATTTACATTTAAATAGCTTTAACTTAACCTTTTTCTAATGCAAAAAATATATTTTAACATGCAAAAATATATTTTAACATGTTTTACTGATGCTCTTTTGTACACATAATAAAAAGAGTTTGAGTAATATATCCCTATAAATACACTAGTGCACTTAAGATTTTCTCAGTAGAATGTAATGTTGTGTTAATTTACAGTACCCCTATTCTGCTAGACTTCAGTTTACAGCTGCTTAATAGTATTATACTTTCTATAATATCTACTTTCTTACCTGTTTTCTCCTATAACACATACATATTGACGAGTTTGTATTATGAAGACAGTATTATAGCAACCATCTCATGAGGGCTTAAAGGGACACTAAACCCAACATTTTTCTTTCATGATTCAGGTAGAGAATACAATTTTAAATACTTTTAAAAGTTACTTCTATTATCTAATTTCCTTCATTTTTAAGATATGCTTTGTTGAAGAAATAGCAATGCACATGAGTAAGCCAATAACATGAGGCATCTATGTGCAGCCACCAATCAGCAGCTACTGAGCCTATCTAGATATGCTTTTCTGCAAAGAATATCAAGAGAATGAAGCAAATTAGATAATAGAAATTAATTAGAAAGTTGTTTAAAACTGCATACTCTTTCTAAATCATGAAATATAAAGATTGGGTTTAATGTCCCTTTAAATAAACCTCTCAATGGTTGCTTTCATAATATTTATTTTGTGTTTTGTATATTTTAAACTGTACATAACAAATAATACAGAAACCACCAATTTATTTTAGTAGTCCAGATGATTTCCTTTTTTTAATATCCTGAATGCTATGTATTTTCTTATGAAAATGTGATATATTTTTTTTAATGGAAAGACATAAAGCAGATCCTGCCCCCTTCACTTCCTGTGCAGACTTTCCCATGCTTACAGAATTGAAATCTGCAAGAGACTAGTATAAACAAGCATAAAGATCAAGAACTGTACCGTCAAATCTTCAATCTGCTATGTACCAACGAGGCCTTGTTAAAGCAAAAATATTTTTAGGAGAGATACAAATCACTATTCATTTTTTTAAGGTTGTTTAATACTAAAACAAACATATTTATGTAAAATGACTTTAATATATCAAGACTGGAAAATCCCCCCACTTGTTTACATTCTCCAACAATGAAAATATATAGTTCACCTTCAGTAGATACAGGGCATTGCCCACCCACAATGCACTGCCTCTCTCATGAGGGCTTTGTTAAAATACAGTGAAAAAACCATACAGACCCCTGATTATGGTAGTTATAAATTCAAAATATTTTGTTCTTACTTTGAACCAAGTGCATTTTAAAATGTGTTATAGTTTATTTATTTGTTTTAATTTGTTTTTTTTCTGCGGAAAAAAAACAAAAAACTTTGTTTTTATGTTTGAGGTATCATTACCCACCAATACAGCTTTTGGGGGTTGTCCTTATAACCAATTACAATTATTTCCATCAATCAGTTAAAGGAACAGTCTACTCCAAAATGTTTATTTTTTTAAAAACATAGATAATCCCTTTATTACCCATGCCCCAGTTTTGCACAACTAACACTATTATATTAATATACTTTTTAGCTCTGTGATTACCTTGTATCTAAGCCTTCTCAGATTGTCTCCTTATCTCAATTCTATTTATAGACTTGCATTTTAGCCAATTAGAGCAGACTCATGAATAACTCCATGAGCACAATATTATCTACATGGCACACATGAACGAGTAGTGTGTTGAGGTGAAAAGCCATAAAAATTTCCTGAGATAAAGGTGGCCTGCAGGGGCTTAGAAACAGGCAGACATTTAGATTTTAAAGGCTATAAAGTATATAATGGTTATTAACGGTGTTACCTATTTTTTTTAAATACAATTTTGGAGTAGACTGTCCCTTTAAGCACAAATATTTACCTCCTGTCCTTTTTAAAAATGAACAGACTTAATTTAACTTTTTCATGCAAAAATGTTGTAGCATATTCTTTTATATTTTTGAGTTTAATATCCCTTTAAATAAATGTGACAAACAGCAGCACATTTTTTATATTGACATTCACAATTTATTCATGGTGCATTTTTTATGCCAATTTTAAAAGATTGTGCACATTGGTAAATGAAGAAAATGTCTTGATATATTAAACCTACAATAGATAAAAAAAAGGTCGTTTGTTTATGCTTGTGTGCTTTAATACGGTCAGGATCGCTTTGTTTGTTCTGCCAGAGAATCTGAAGCATGGGATTAATATAAATTATAGTTACATAAGAGGCAAGGGCAATATTTAGCCTTTTTGAGTATGTGCCAGGCGCTCTTTACATCAGAGAGAGTGTCAGACTGAGTTTGATATATATAATCTGTGTGAGACATAAAGGAGATTATAGCATTTCTATGTGTGGATGCCCATTTGTCCTGTCAGAGGAATGTACCATTGACCCTAATGACCTTTAGTAAAACCTATGAGTCAAACAACAGTATCATATGGAAGTCATTACTAAGTAATGTGAATACTAATTAAAAGGACATGAAAACAGAAAATGTAACTTTATGATTTGATTAGAGCATACATCTATTATCAAATATGCTTTATTCTCTTGGCATCCTTTGTTGAATAAGCATCAATGCACTACTGAGAACTAGTTTAACACACAGGGTGAACCAGAGGCATAAATGTGCAGCCATCAATCTGCAGTTAGCGCCCAGTAGTGCATTGCTGCTCCTGAGCCTACCTAGGTATGCTTTATAACAAATTATATAAAGACAAAAAAGGCACAATAGATAAAAGAAGTAGATTGTAAAGTTGCTTAAAATTTGCATGCTATCTGAATCGTGAAAGAAAAAAAAATTGTTTCATGTCCCTTTAATTCTTTTTTCCACAGGTTTATTTAAATGCTTGCAGTTAACTATGTTTTTAAATACCAGGGATATGAAACCCAGTATTTCATGATACAGATAGAGGGTAAGATAAAAAAAAAAAACAGGTTGATTGGCTCAGGAGCACCCACGTGTCTGGAGAATATATAGCAGCAGTTTTGTAAGAATATTATTAACCAAGAGCTATAGGTGTTTTGTTGCCCTGTTGAGCACCAGACACTTGCATGTTATCTACCTAGGTATGCTCTTCAACAAAGAATACAATGAGAAAGAAAGAAATTTGACAATAGAAAAAAGTAAAGTTTTTTTGTTTTTTTTAAACTGAATGCCTTATCGGAATCATGAAAGAAACAATTTGGGTTTCATATGCCTTTAAACACAAAGTCAAGCTTGCACATTGGGCTGCTGAGCTGGTCCTGCTACATAATACGTATGCTGCTCAATGCTGCTTCTAATGGTCTCACTGGTCGTGTCTGCCTCAGAAGCAGCATTGCATTAGCAGATTCTGAGCAGACATTAAAGGGACAGTCAACACAAAAATTGTTATTCCTCTAAATTTCTGCCAGTAACTAAGCCACTACAGACAGCCTCTTAATCACATGTTTTTATTTGATTTTCACAACAGGGGAATGCTATTCATGTGAGCCATATAGATAACATTGTGCTCACGCCCGTGGGTTGTGCACAACACAGCACTAATGCGAGTCAATAGATAATAAATAAAAAGTCATGTGATCAGGGGGCTGTCAGAGTATGCTTAGATACAAGGTAATCACAGAGGTAAAACATATATTAATATAACCATGTTTTCTGTGCAAAACTGGGGAATGGTTAATAAAGGGATTATCTATCTTTTTAACAATACAATTTTTTGAGTTAACTGTCCCTTTAATTACATCATAGTTCAGATTAAGCTTTTGTACAATAATAAAATGCTCTAATTACATGTTCTTTTAATATTGTATGTGTGCTGTTTACAATATTAAAATGACTCCTTTTAATAAATGAAATAAAATATAGAACTAAGACGGGGGCAGTTATCTTTTTATTGTTTTTTTTAACAGGGTTAATAAATGGCACTAATAGCACCAGTTTACTTAATGGTGTTTTTAGCACCAGTTGATTGTTTAAGTTTGATTTATTTATTTCTTGAATAGAGTGAGGATTGTAATCAGTATCCGCTCTGTATTAATATGCAGTTAGATTCAATAGTGCACAGTATAAGCCCTTTACGCACAATATGACAACATTTTGACGCACATTTTGTTACTCAAAGTGAAGAATGGAATCTGGCCCCAATTTGCACAATACGTTTGTTTTCACTCCTGTGTTTAAAAATTCTGGATAGTGTCCTACACTTTTGTTTTTATTATGCATGTCTATATCTACCTATGTCATTATAAGCGGTACAGACCTTGTTTCAATAGCTTTTCTAATTGGTACTAATATTTTCCATCGCAGTGGTACATTTTGTTTTTTTTACAACACAATATTACAGGCAAAGATTTATGTGACTGAATCTTATCCATGTAACCTTTTGAACCTGTTTCTGACAGAGGTCAACAAACTTTGTTAACTTTTCACCGTATTTTTATGAACATTTAAAAGAAAAAAAAAATGACGTACATTTTCTCTTTTAACATACACTACAGATTATGTTGTATAAATGTTAATAATTGTGCAATTTTGAAGAGTTGTTTGTTATGTCTAATGTGTATACACATATTAAAGTTGTGCTTTTTAGTAAATATATGCTACATTTTTATTTATTAAAAATATAAAGCCTTTCTTTTCTTTTAGTTGTACATAGGCCGGGATTGGGATAAAAACCCTTGCACATAAGCAATTCAAACAGTTTAGTAGCCTACTAGAATATTTAGGAGCTAGATAATTACTTCCGAAAGTCTACCAGAAGTGAATTGAACACTGTACATGTTGAATACGGATGGGCGAATGTGGTGAAAGTGTAATTCCTTTGGTAGAACAAACAGTCCTGTGGACATTAATTTTGGACAATCGAATGTTGATATAAACGAAAATCCATTAAAATTTAGTAATCTAATGTTATTTCCGGTTTTTGAATGTTAATTTCATTTTTAAATGTTCTTATTAGATTGAATATCAACATTCAAAATTTCAAATGTAACATTCAATTTAACAAATACTATTCAGAAGCTCAATAGTTCATGTGGTAGGGGATTTAGTAGATTGATACATAATAGATACAAATATATTGATTAAAATTTTCTATTTCGAGTATTGCATAATTTGAATATTAGATTTAAAGAGAGCATTAGAAATACTATTTCAAATATATTGATTCCATTTTTTTAAATTAAAATATTGCATAATTTGATTTCAATTATGCAATATTCAAATTAGAAAAATTTAAATCAAATATTACATTTTAAAATATAGCATTAAAATGCTATTACATTAAATGGATTTTAGATTGTTTTGGAAAAATTCAAAAGTCGTTTCATTTTTCAAATGTTGACTTTTTTTTTTTTTTTGCCTGATAAAAAAAAAAAAGTAAAAGTAGTAAAATGTTAATGTATACTAAAATACCTGTGTCAGTTGTACACTCACTGTTATAGCTAAGTGGCTTATTTTAATTAGTGGAAATTTTAATATAAAATGTTAATTTATGAGTTTCTAATTCTCAGAACTGAAAATGCAGTCTGCTGACTTCTCAAGGTTCACTCTGCTACATATTGTTCCCTAATTCAGAATATGGAAATGACCTTTAAGTAAGAAGTATTTATCAGCTAATTAATGTTAGCAAGAAGTACCTATCAGCCATTGAGATGTAGGAGAAAATATATACAACTAATACAGTTGTATTAGTTGCAATTTAAAGAGATAGAAAAGTCAAAATTAAACTTGCATGATTCAGATAGAGCATGTCATTTTAAGACACTTTTAAACTCAATTCTATTTTCAAATTCGTTCTCTTAGTATCCCTTGTTAAAAAATGAATATGCACATATCATACACTAGTGGGAGCGCTGCTGCTAATTGGTGCCTGCAAACATTTGTCTCTTGTGATTGGCTAAATAGATATTTTCAGCTTCCTGTCAGTAGTCCCTTCAGCAATGGATAACAAGAGAATGAAGAAAATTTGATAACAGAATTAAATTGGAAAGTTGTTTAAAATTGTATGTTCTATCTGAATCATAAAATAACATTTTGGGCTTTACTATCCCTTTAAATGTAAACAACTTTTAATTTACATTTTTATTGTAAACATAAAAAAAAATATTCACATACTACTCATATATACGACAGAAAAAATTGGAGTACAGTGTCCCTTTAAACAGAGCTCATAATGTCTAATGTAGCAGCCTTTGTGTTAATACAGTAGAATTGCATAATCAACACATGCGTTTTAAAAGAAAGTAACAGTCTGAATTTCAAATGAGTGGTAGATTTTTTTCCCTGACAAATTTATTTAAATTTTCCCTTTCCACTGTACCGAGTTCCCTGTATTATGTGACAGCCATTCTGTCAACCAGCACAGTAGGAGGTGGTACCTCAGAAAGTATTCATATAAGGAGATTCTGCACATTCAGAGATGCAAAAATTTAAAGTTTCCTAAATCTAAAGCTAAGGGGGTTATAAAGTAGGGAATTATAACATATGTAAAATGTATGTGCCAGGAATGGCTTATTTATCCATGTTCCCTCCAATTTTCTCCAGTGGTAAACATATGTAGACAATATAAATATATTTTTTTCCAAGGAAGGGACAAAAAATAAATAAACCCCCTAACAAAATAATATCAGTGGCAAATTAACTAGCAGGAAGAGTTACTTGTTGTTCACATTGCCATTCTTAAAAATGGTGGCTTATGCATTTACCCTTCTTGCCCATACTTCCATAGAGTGCTAGACATATGCACTCTCCTGAACTCCAATGAGTCTACCTAGGTTTACTCTTCAAAAAAAATACCAAGATAATTTTTTTTGATAATAGGAATACATTGGAGAGTTTTATTATTTATTGTGCCCTCTACCAAACCCATGAAAATGTATTTCAACTTCAATGTCTCTTTAAAGGTCAACATCTACCTCATTCAGAGCAAGATCTTATGTCAGGCACTACAACTTTGAGACATTGTAGATTTTCCTGGGTATTGTTGACTGCCCAAGAGTATTGCTTAGTAACAAGGTCTTATGCCCTGTGTAGTAGGACTTTTTTCTTCTGAAATGAAGTTGCACAAAGCCATTTTCAATTGTAAGATGTATCGAGTCCACGGATTCATCCATACTTGTGGGATATTCTCCTTCCCTACAGGAAGTGGCAAAGAGAGCACCCACAGCAGACCTGTCTATATAGCTCCTCCCTTAGCTCCGCCCCCAGTCATTCTCTTTGCCTGCTTAACTGCTAGGAAGGGTAAAGTGAGTGTGGTGACAAAAATGTTAGTTTTTATTTTCTCAAGCAAAAGTTTGTTATTTTAAATGGCACCGGTGTGTACTATTTACTCTCTGGCAGAAAAGGGATGAAGGATTTCTGCAAGGAGGATGATGATCTTAGCATTTTGTAACTAAGATCCACTGCTATTCTCACAAGGGCTGAAGAGTACAGGAAAACTTCAGTTGGGGGAACAGTGTACAGGATAAACTGCATTAAGGTATGTTCAGTCTATTTTTTTCTAGACAGACTGTGTTATTTCTAGAAAAGGCTGGCAATATCCCCATGAGGGAAAGGTAAGCTGTATTTAGTACAAGAGGAATCCAAGCTTGCATAAAGGGCTCATAGTTACTGGTGACACTAATAGGAAAAAACGTTTTGGTTTAATTACAAATATAACGTTTTTTGAGGGACTTTAAGGGGTCTTTGTGTCTTGTTTAAGGGTTATTAACCCACATGGCTAGTTTAAGAAACACTCTGTGGTTTTTCTTTTAGGCCCCATAACATCGAGTGAGGTGGGAGGGGCCTATTTTTAGTTGCACAGTTTATTTACCTCAGAAGCATCCAGCTACTTCTCCAGAGATTCTGCTGTATTTGAGGGCTGTAAATAGTTTTTTTCCCCCACAAATCGTTCCTAAAGGGCAGGTAGGCGCCACAGCAGAGCTGTGGCAAGGTGCTGAACGTTATTTTACCGGTTTTGAAGTTTTTTCAATCCGGTTTTTACATTAAGGGGTTAATTGTTTATTTGCATAGTGGTGCAAAGTTACTAAGGCTTTATGATGCTACTGTAAAAATTTCGTTTTGTTTACTGCTTTTTTACACTGTTTTGCAGAGTTTGTGCAGCTTTTTTTCTCTTAAAGGCACAGTACCGTTTTTGTTTAAAGTGTTATTTTCTTTGATTAAAGTGTTTTCCAAGCTTGTTTGTTTCATTACTATCCTGTTTAACATGTCTGACACCAAGGAAAATCCTTGTTCTATGTGTTCAGAAGCCATTGTGGAACCCCCTCTTAGAATGTGTCCCACTTGCACTAATATGTCTATAAATTATAAAGAGCATATTTTAGCACTTAAAAATATTGCAATAGATGATTCTCAGTTAGAAAATGAGGGTTTAGCATCTAGCTCTCCCCAAGTGTCACAACCAGTAACGCCCGCACAAGTGACGCCAAGTACCTCTAATGCGTCAAATTCATTTACTTTACAAGACATGACCATAGTTATGAATAAAACCCTCACAGAGGTTTTCTCTAAACTGCCTGGTTTACAAGGAAAGCGTGATAGCTCTGGGTTAATAACAAATGCTGAGCCGTCTGACGCTTTAGTAGCGTATCCGATATACCCTCACAATGTTCTGAAGTAGGGGTAAGGGATTTGTTATCTGAGGGAAAGATTTCTGATTCAGGAAAGACGCTCCCTCAGACAGATTCTGATATGACGGCCTTTAAATTTAAGCTTGAACACCTCCGCTTATTGCTCAAGGAGGTATTAGCTACTCTAGACGATTGTGACCCTATAGTGGTCCCAGAGAAATTGTGTAAAATGGACAGATACTTAGAGGTTCCTGTTTACACTGATGTTTTTCCAGTCCCTAAGAGGATTGTGACTATTGTTACTAAGGAGTGGGATAGACCAGGTATTCCGTTCGCTCCCCCTCCTGTTTTTAAGAAAATGTTTCCCATATCTGACACCATACAGGACTCGTGGCAGACTGTTCCTAAGGTGGAGGGAGCTATTTCTACTCTTGCTAAGCGTACAACTATACCTATCGAAGACAGTTGTGCTTTCAAAGATCCTATGGATAAAAAATTAGAGAGTCTCCTAAAGAAAATTTTTGTTCATCAAGGTTTTCTTCTCCAACCTATTGCATGCATTGTTCCTGTAACTACTGCAGCTGCTTTCTGGTTTGAGGCTCTAGAAGAGGCTCTCCAGGTGGAGACTCCATTAGAGGATATTATGGATAGAATTAAGGCCCTTAAGTTGGCTAATTCTTTCATTACAGATGCGGCTTTCCAAATGGCTAAATTAGCGGCAAAGAATTCAGGTTTTGCCATTTTAGCACGCAGGGCATTATGGCTTAAGTACTGGTCTGCTGATGTGTCATCAAAATCTAAGTTGTTGAACATCCCTTTCAAAGGAAAGACCCTATTCGGGCCTACACTGAAAGAAATTATTTCAGACATCACTGGAGGGAAAAGCCATGCCCTCCCTCAGGATAAAACAAATAAGATGAGGACCAAACAAAATCATTTTCGTTCCTTTCGGAACTTCAAAGGTCCCGCTTCAGCTTCCCCTGCAGCAAAGCAAGAGGGGAATTCTGTCCAATCCAAGTCAGTCTGGAGACCTAACCAGGCTTGGAACAAAGGTAAACAGGCCAAGAAGCCTGCTGCTGCCTCTAAGACAGCATGAAGGGGTAACCCCCGATCCGGGACCGGATCTAGTAGGGGGCAGACTCTCTCTCTTTGCTCAGGCTTGGGCAAGAGATGTTCACGATTCCTGGGGTTTAGAAATTGTGTCTCAAGGATATCTTCTGGACTTCAAAGACTCCCCCCAAGGGGGAGATTTCACATTTCTCAATTGTCTGTAAACCAGACAAAGAGAGAGGCGTTCTTACGCTGTGTAGAAGACCTACATACCATGGGAGTGATCCGCCCAGTTCCAAGAGCGGAACAAGGGCTAGGTTTTTACTCCAACCTGTTTGTGGTTCCTTAAAAAGAGGGAACTTTCAGACCGATCTTGGATCTCAAAATTCTAAACAAATTCCTCAAAGTACCATCTTTCAAGATGGAGACTATTCAGACTATTCTTCCTCTGATCCAGGAGGGTCAATATATGACTACCGTGGATTTAAAGGATGCGTATCTACACATCCCTATTCACAGAGATCATCATCAATTCCTCAGATTCGCCTTTCTGGACAGGCATTACCAGTTTGTGGCCCTTCCTTTCGGGTTGGCCACGGCTCCCAGAATTTTCACAAAGGTGCTAGGGTCCCTTTTGGCGGTTCTAAGACCGTGGGGTATAGCAGTGGCGCCTTATCTAGACGACATCTTAATTCAGGCGTCGACTTTCCAGCTAGCCAAGTCTCACACGGACATCGTATTGGCTTTTCTGAGATCTCACGGATGGAAGGTGAACATAAAAAAGAGTTCTCTCATCCCTCTCACAATAGTTTCCTTCCTAGGGACTCTGATAGACTCGGTAGAAATGAAAATATTTCTGACGGAGGTCAGAAAATCAAAACTTTTAATCACTTGCTGAGCTCTTCATTCCATTCCTCGGCCATCAGTGGCTCAGTGTATGGAGGTAATCTGACTCATGGTAGCGGCAATGGACATAGTTCCTTATGCCCGCCTACACCTCAGACCACTGCAACTATGCATGCTCAAACAGTGGAATGGGGATTATACAGATTTATCTCCTCAACTGCATCTGGACCAAGAAACCAGAGATTCTCTGGTGGTTGTCTCAGGACCACCTATCTCAGGGAATGTGTTTCCGCAGGCCAGAGTGGCTCATAGTAACGACAGATGCCAGCCTGCTAGGCTGGGGTGCAGTCTGGAAATCCCTGAAAGCACAGGGCTTATGGTCTCGGGAGGAATCTCTCCTCCCGATAAACATTCTAGAACTGAGAGCGATATTCAATGCGCTTCAGGCATGGCCTCAGCTAGCTGCGGCCAAATTCATCAGATTTCAGTCGGACAACATCACGACTGTAGCCTATATCAATCATCAAGGAGGAACACAGAGTTCTCTAGCGATGATAGAGGTAACCAAAATAATCCGATGGACAGATGTTCACTCTTGCCATCTCTCAGCAATCCATATCCCAGGGGTAGAGAACTGGGAGGCGGATTTCCTAAGTCGTCAGACTTTTCATCCGGGGGGAGTTGGAGCTCCATCCGGAGGTATTTTCCCAGCTGACTCAGCTATGGGGCACACCAGAATTGGATCTGATGGCGTCCCGACAGAACGCCAAACTTCCTTGTTACGGGTCCAGGTCCCTGGATCCCCAGGCAGTACTGATAGATGCTCTAGCAGTGCCCTGGTCCTTCAATCTGGCTTATGTATTTCCACCGTTTCCTCTACTCCCACGTCTGTTTGCCAGAATCAAGCAGGAGAGAGCTTCGGTGATTCTGATAGCACCTGCGTGGCCACGCAGGACTTGGTATGCAGACCTGGTGGACATGTCATCTGTTCCACCGTGGACTCTGCCAATGAGGCAGGACCTTCTAATCCAAGGTCCATTCAAGCATCCAAATCTAATTTCTCTGCGTCTGACTGCTTGGAGATTGAACGCCTGATTCTATCAAAGCATGGTTTCTCTGAGTCGGTCATTGATACCCTAATTCAGGCTAGAAAGCCTGTCACCAGGAAAATCTATCATAAGATTTGGCGCAGATATCTTTGTTGGTGTGAATTCAAGGGTTACTCATGGAGTAAGATTAGGATTCCTAGAATTTTGTCCTTTCTCCAAGAAGGATTGGAGAAGGGATTATCAGCTAGTTCCTTAAAAGGACAAATATCTGCTTTGTCTATTCTTTTACACAAACGCCTGGCAGATGTCCCAGACGTTCAAGCATTTAGTCAGGCCTTGGTCAGGATCAAGCCTGTATATTTTTTTTTTTTTTTTTTTTTTTATTGAAGTTTCAAGAAAAATAACATAAAGGGAATACAAGATTCAACAATTGCCCATCTATAGGATAAACATCAAGGTACACCTCATAATATTATGACCTTCAAACTAACTATGCAGTTAACATGGGAGTATCTGTTACAGGCATCAAGTAAAGTCATGAATTCTGAGGTTTTGTAGAGAGAATCATAATAACAGAAATACATAAAAATTACTCTTAACAAGCATAAGTCTATATTAAGTTTAGATAGGTGTCAGAGATAAGTATGGGCGCGTTAAGATGAAACTTCATTTTATATTTTATTAAATGGACTCTGGTCTCCACATCTATAAAGTGAGTAAAGTGTGAGTTCCTGTCATGATGTGGGGAGTTAGCATTTAATGTGACCGCAAAGGTGTCATAGGTATCAGGAAAGAAGAGGGGTTACAGTGGACAATAGCCACTCGATGTATGGGAGGGGGAGGGGGGGGAGGAAAAAGCGGGGAGGGCGGAGCCAGTTGTGATAGGGCTTCAGAGTGAGACTATTTATACAATTATTTATACTGTGGGTGTCTGAAGAGCAATGACTAGAATAAAGAGCTATGGTGGGGTATCATATGTACAATGTATATCTATGGGGTGGGAAAAGATATAGTCATGGTAACAGAGGTGTAGGGAGGCCAAGAGATTCTATTAACACCCTAAAGGAAATTAGGTTGTTAGGCCTAAAATGGGGGCATTGATATGGAGGAGAATAATCTGGTACACCACTACAGACCTCCTGGTAGATTTGGAGGGGGAGGATAGTTAAGTGATAATCCCAGGTGTAATAGGGGGAGGCTAGCCATTAGGGGCACTTAATGTGAAGCTTATAGAGGTGATTTCCCAAATGTACCCTCCAAGACCTAGAAACTACAGTCTCCACTTTATATAAAAAGTCTATACATTAACATGCATATTTACTCAGGAGCCAGAGAGGTGCATATGCGAGCAGTAGACTGTGAGATGTGACAGTTTTACTATAAGGGTATTCAGACATATCCTGAGGACATCAGTCTTTAATATGTGCTATGATATATTACTATCCTCTAATCACCTCTTGAATAAATTGAGGCTGAAATATGTAACATTAAGGAGAGTTCCCTAAGGAGGATATAAATAGTGGAGGTCGACTAAGCATATGAAAAAGTACATGAGAGACAGAGATAAATAAGGCCCTCGCCTATTCAGATATCTCCAGCACCATGTATTATGTTAGTTACTACCCATATATCCGAACTAAGGTCATTAATTTATCTAAGATACTGAGCTGTGCCTTCCCAGTTAACACCGCCCAGCACTAACCTTTATATCATGTATTGAGAGACCTCAGTAGGGTCTATACCAACTCTCGAACTGAAAAGTATTGTTTGGAGATACTCAAGTAGTGTGGTTTTCAAACAAGAGCAAGTAAACTCGACATCAGAGATAGGTTTACACATTTAGGGTGCAATAGGATATATGCAATAAGAAAACTGGTTCATGTCTATTAGCTAGGTATGTTGAAGCTAACTAGATGTATGCGTCATGGATCTAGCCGGGAGATTAAATCAGGCCCTGAAGATATAGCGAGGATAAGGGGACAAAACTAAAGATGGCCATGTTGCAGACATTGAGGAGTGGGAGTAGAAGCTGTTCGTTAGTCCTTTATATAGACATAAGGGAGAAATTATAATGCTCAGTTCTCCACTGGAGGCTATAGGAGTGCTCAAAAGACAGATTATGTGAGGCTAGGAAATCCAGTATCACATTGTAAACATGTGTAAAACAGTGTATAGAAGAGAGAGCAACTCTAGAAGGCATTGGGAGGACTGAGTATCTAAGTATTGAGCACACTGTATTAAGATTAACACTATATAATAATAAGTGATATTTGGCTAGAAGAGTGTCTCTAGGGATTAGCTTAGGTAGAACAAGATAACTAGGAGTTTGTCTCATGAGTCCTATCCTTCTGCCAGGTACATATCACATATTAAATGAGGTACTATTAACCTTATGAGTTGAACTATAAGATACACTCTAGTACTCTTCATGTCAGGCAAAACAGCCTAAGAGTAATATTATGCAGAGTCTCATAATGAGAGAGGTTAGATTAAAAAAAGGATAAGAGTTGGGATTTCAAAGTAGTATGCGTAGGATAGTTACAGGGAAGTTTATGTCTCTGCGTAGATAATAGCGAGTATGGTAGGACCTATAGGTAATCGCATTGTAATGATAGACTAACTACTATGCTCCAAGATTCTACAAGTGTGCGTGTTAACCAAAAGAACAAACCAAGATCTTACATGATCTCAACATATAACATTGCTGTATAGGCATATAATCAGGTTACTAGAAACATAGAGGTATAATGAGCATGTACCCTTTTTATGTGCTACATACATAGTTCCTCATAAAAAGTGGCAGAACTTGTGCAATGCAGCTAATATAGGCCTATTAAAGGTGGCGTATAACAGTAGAGCTCAAATATACATTCTCCTGGGGAGTATTGTCTCAAACAGTATATCAACAGATGGATAAAAGTTAGCTATATATGAAAAATAATAAAAAAAAAAAGGTGGTAGGATACATTCATCTAACATATAAACATACAGACGTGCATAGATGTTAGTGAGAGATGCAGATGCCACTAGAGTCTATGTTTAACATATAATTTCCAGATAGATGCCTAGTTATGTTCAGACTGATTTCAGGTTTTAACACCTTCATATGTAACTGAGTTCTAGCAGCTTTGTGAGGTGAGACAGAGATCTGTTATGTCGTATGAAAAGTTCAGTTCACTGCCAGTCTGTCACACTTATTGCACAGTAACCTATAGATCGATTACTTGCAGCTATATTTGAAACAGAGTTAAGTTATGGCATCCGGAAAGCTTTGAAGTATCTCTTGGTAATCTCCGCTAATGGAGTGGATCATCTGCCAGGTAGAGCTAAGCGAGGTCCTCCACCTCCGGAGTAAGAGCTGTTCTATTTCCCCCTTACCTTCCTGTATAGTGGTGAGTACCATAAGTAGCGGTCGTGTATGCTCCGCTAGTTGTCTGCAAGAGCCTCCCGTAGCCGTCAGAGTCCCAAGAATGTTAAGTGTGGGAGTCGCTTTCATACCTAGGCAAGGAGGGGTAATGAGCTGAGGACTTTGGCCTGAGTTGATCCGAGCAGTTCTTACTGCTCCCGGTGCAGCGGCTTGTATGTAGAACAGGTCAGCTGCGCTTGGCTGCTTCGGCTCGCTGCTTACAGGTCCAGAAGGAATACAGGTTGAACCCTGACTAGATTGCCAGTCTAGTGGACGATCAAAGGAATATAGCAGAAGTAGTGGGTCTGCCGTCTGGGCTGTAATGTGAGGGTCGTAGCTGGGGAGGACAGAGACGCCATCTTTGTTGCGTATCTCCGAAATTGTAGACCTCAAGCTGTAAAACTGACTGTCTGCCTTAACAATCAGACCTTCCAGTAAAGAAATAAAGTATGTAGGGAGCTCCTCCATCCTAAGGGCAATGTAGGGAAAATATATATAGGCTCCCAAAATGCCAAAAAGCAAAGGTTTAGAAGTTAAACTTCAGGAGCTCTGTAAAAGTATGTCTTGGCGCTTTGGTAGTTGGCTCCGCCCCCATCAAGCCTGTATTTAAACCTGTTGCTCCACCATGGAGCCTAAATTGGGTTCCGTTTGAACCTATGCATTCCATAGATATTAAGCTTCTATCTTGGAAAGTTTTGTTTTTAGTAGCTATCTCTTCGGCTTGAAGAGTTTCTGAGTTATCTGCTTTACTGTGTGACTCACCTTAGCTAGTTTTCCATGCAGATAAGGTGGTTTTGCGTACCAAACCTGGGTTTCTTCCTAAAGTTGTTTCTAATAGGAATATCAATCAGGAGATTGTTGTTCCTTCTCTGTGTCCTAATCCTTCATCAAAGAAGGAATGTCTGTTGCACAATCTTGATGTGGTTCGTGCTTTAAAGTTCTACTTACAAGCAACTAAAGATTTCCGTCAAACATCTTCATTGTTTGTTGTTTATTCTGGTAAACGGAGAGGTCAAAAGGCTACGGCTACCTCTCTTTCCTTTTGGTTGAAAAGCATAATCCGTTTGGCTTATGAGACTGCTGGCCAGCAGCCTCCTGAAAGAATTACTGCTCATTCTACTAGAGCAGTGGCTTCCACATTGGCTTTTAAAAATGAGGCTTCTGTTGAACAGATTTGTAAGATGGCGACTTGGTCTTCGCTTCATACTTTTTCCAAATTTTACAAATTCGATACTTTTGCTTCTTCGGAGGCTATTTTTGGGAGAAAGGTTTTACAAGCAGTGGTGCCTTCCGTTTAGGGTACCTGTCTTGTCCCTCCCTTCATCCGTGGTATCCCACAAGTATGGATGAATCCGTGGACTCGATACATCTTACAAGAGAAAACAGAATTTATGCTTACCTAATAAATTTCTTTCTCTTGTGATGTATCGAGTCCACGGCCCACCCTGTCTGTTTAAGACAGGTAGTATATTTTTAATTAAAAATCTTCAGTCACCACTGCACCCTATAGTTTCTCCTTTTTCTTCCTAGCCTTCGGTCGAATGACTGGGGGGCGGAGCTAAGGGAGGAGCTATATAGACAGCTCTGCCACTTCCTGTAGGGAAGGAGACTATCCCACAAGTATGGATGAATCCGTGGACTCGATACATCACAAGAGAAAGAAATTTATCAGGTAAGCATAAATTCTGTTTTTAAAGGGACAGTCTACACCTGTGATGCACTTAATTTATCTGAATGCTTCTTAACACACAATTCTCCAACACCCTAATGCATTAATAAGCTAATATAGGAATAACAACATGTGTTGTCTTTTTGTGTGCCATATCGATCCTCAAAATGGCCCACAAACTCCTCGCTTATGTAATGTGGGATTTCTGTACTTTCAGAGTCAAATTATTGCCAGCGACTCGCAAATTAGCTTTCAAAGTAGTGCACAGAGGTTTTGGGCATGCGCATTCCACCCCTTCATCCTGTTATCCTAAACATTTTTGTTGCATAAAATTTGTACTGATGGAGGAATATATTGTGGACACAAAGAAGCAGTATACATTCAATTCGTAATGAGCATAGCAAAGGTAAGTAGTACCTAAAGAGATGATTAGGGAATTTAAAATATATGGCATGTATCTAGGGTTTTGGTAACATTTTATTATTGAAACAGAATACTTTTATTGTAAAATAAAGATGAAATAATTTTGCTATATTAGTTGTCCTTTGAGTATAATGAATCATATTATATCTGCTATGGTAACCATTTTGTATAAGCTTATATGTTCCAACTGGTGCTGACAACCACTCCCCAGATCTATAGTCTTCAGAGGGGAAGTAGAATGCTTCAGTTACAGTCCGATTTTGAAGATGTTCCCCTGCTCTTCTGGCCGCATGTTAAATACACTATGCATGTGCTGTGACTCGCAGTATGGAATAGTGGCATTATCATAATTAAAAGGAATAGGCCTAAAAAAGTTGGTGGGGAAGACGGAGGAGGGGGTGGGTGCCATTTTGAGGATAGATACGGCACACAAAAAGGCAAACAAATGTAATCCGATATGTTCTTAGTAAAGGGGCATGAAACACTTTGAGATGGTAATATTAACCTTTTAACGCCGTTATGCCGTTCTATTCCGTCATAATTACACTGGGCTTTAAAGCCGTTATGACGGAATAGAACGTCATAACAAACGGCTGTCCTGAAGCCTTCTGTGCTTCTAGGACTTTATCGCGGTCTGGAGGGCGTTCCTAGGGTTGTAGGGACGCCCCCCAGATGCGATCCAATAATTGAAATCTCACGATCGTATGCACGATCGCGTAGTTTCAATTTGTCTACATCGGAACAGGTGTTCCGATGTAGGCACTTTAACCCTGTCACTAAAGGGTTAAACTTATATATCAAATATATAAAAAAACCTCTACAAAATATTTTCATTATTTATTTTGTCCTCTTTTCCTGTAATTTCATTCTGAAATTGTGAGCGTTTTAGTTCCTGTTAGAAATGGAAGTACAGAACACTGTTATATTCCATAACCAAAGTCCTAAAAGACAAAAGGAAAGGCGCCACAATTGAGGTTGGCAAACTCAAACTCATGTCCACAGATGCGCCACAGGCTCAGGTCAAGGTTCAGCAGGAGGTCCCAAAGAAAATGCCAACCATCACAGGAACTGGCCAATCAGGGAGCTGAAGGTCCATGGAAGGAGAATCAGTGCAGAGACAAGACAGAGGCCTAGATTTGGAGTTTGGCGGTAAAAGGGCTGTTAACGCTCCGCGGGCTTTTTTCTGGCCGCACCATAAATTTAACTCTGGTATCGAGAGTTTAATCAAATGCTGCGTTAGGCTCCAAAAAAGGAGCGTAGGGCATTTTTACCGCAAATGCAACTCTCGATACCAGAGTTGCTTACGGACGCGGCCGGCCTCAAAAACGTGCTCGTGCACGATTCTCCCATAGGAAACAATGGGGCTGTTTGAGCTGAAAAAAAACCTAACACCTGCAAAAAATCAGCGTTCAGCTCCTAACGCAGCCCCATTGTTTCCTATGGGGAAACACTTCCTACGTCTGCACCTAACACTCTAACATGTACCCCAAGTCTAAACACCCCTAACCTTACACTTATTAACCCCTAATCTGCCGCCCCCGCTATCGCTGACCCCTGCATATTTTTTTTAACCCCTAATCTGCCGCTCCGTAAACCGCCGCAACCTACGTTATCCCTATGTACCCCTAATCTGCTGCCCTAACATCGCCGACCCCTATATTATATTTATTAACCCCTAATCTGCCCCCCTCAACGTCGCCGACACCTGCCTACACTTATTAACTCCTAATCTGCCGAGCGGACCTGAGCGCTACTATAATAAAGTTATTAACCCCTAATCCGCCTCACTAACCCTATCATAAATAGTATTAACCCCTAATCTGCCCTCCCTAACATCGCCGACACCTAACTTCAAACATTAACCCCTAATCTGCCGAGCGGACCTCACCGCTATTCTAATAAATGTATTAACCCCTAAAGCTAAGTCTAACCCTAATACTAACACCCCCTAAGTTAAATATAATTTACATCTAACGAAATTAATTAACTCTTATTAAATAAATGATTCCTATTTAAAGCTAAATACTTACCTGTAAAATAAATCCTAATATAGCTACAATATAAATTATAATTATATTATAGCTATTTTAGGATTAATATTTATTTTACAGGCAACTTTGTAATTATTTTAACCAGGTACAATAGCTATTAAATAGTTAAGAACTATTTAATAGTTACCTAGTTAAAATAATAACAAATTTACCTGTAAAATAAATCCTAACCTAAGATATAATTAAACCTAACACTACCCTATCAATAAATTAATTAAATAAACTACCTACAATTACCTACAATTAACCTAACACTACACTATCAATAAATTAATTAAACACAATTCCTACAAATAAATACAATTAAATAAACTAGATAAAGTACAAAAAATAAAAAAGAACTAAGTTACAAAAAATAATAAAATATTTACAAACATAAGAAAAATATTACAACAATTTTAAACTAATTACCCCTACTCTAAGCCCCCTAATAAAATAACAAAGCCCCCCAAAATAAAAAATTCCCTACCCTATTCTAAATTAAAAAAGTTACAAGCTCTTTTACCTTACCAGCCCTGAACAGGGCCCTTTGCGGGGCATGCCCCAAGGATTTCAGCTCTTTTGCCTGTAAAAAAAAACATACCATACCCCCCCCCCAACATTACAACCCACCACCCACATACCCCTAATCTAACCCAAACCCCCCTTAAATAAACCTAACACTAAGCCCCTGAAGATCTTCCTACCTTGTCTTCACCATACCAGGTTCACCGATCCGTCCTGGCTCCAACATCTTCATCCAACCCAAGCGGGGGTTGGCGATCCATCATCCGGTGCTGAAGAGGTCCAGAAGAGGCTCCAAAGTCTTCCTCCTATCCGGCAAGAAGAGGACATCCGGACCGGCAAACATCTTCTCCAAGCGGCATCTTCAATCTTCTTCCATCCGGTGCGGAGCGGGTCCATCTTGAAGCAGGCGACGCGGATCCATCCTCTTCTTCCGTTGTCTCCCGACGAATGACGGTTCCTTTAAGGGACGTCATCCAAGATGGCGTCCCTCGAATTCCGATTGGCTGATAGGATTCTATCAGCCAATCGGAATTAAGGTAGGAATTTTCTGATTGGCTGATGGAATCAGCCAATCAGAATCAAGTTCAATCCGATTGGCTGATCCAATCAGCCAATCAGATTGAGCTCGCATTCTATTGGCTGATCGGAACAGCCAATAGAATGCGAGCTCAATCTGATTGGCTGATTGGATCAGCCAATCGGATTGAACTTGATTCTGATTGGCTGATTCCATCAGCCAATCAGAAAATTCCTACCTTAATTCCGATTGGCTGATAGAATCCTATCAGCCAATCGGAATTCGAGGGACGCCATCTTGGATGACGTCCCTTAAAGGAACCGTCATTCGTCGGGAGACAACGGAAGAAGAGGATGGATCCGCGTCGCCTGCTTCAAGATGGACCCGCTCCGCACCGGATGGAAGAAGATTGAAGATGCCGCTTGGAGAAGATGTTTGCCGGTCCGGATGTCCTCTTCTTGCCGGATAGGAGGAAGACTTTGGAGCCTCTTCTGGACCTCTTCAGCACCGGATGATGGATCGCCAACCCCCGCTTGGGTTGGATGAAGATGTTGGAGCCAGGACGGATCGGTGAACCTGGTATGGTGAAGACAAGGTAGGAAGATCTTCAGGGGCTTAGTGTTAGGTTTATTTAAGGGGGGTTTGGGTTAGATTAGGGGTATGTGGGTGGTGGGTTGTAATGTTGGGGGGGGGTATGGTATGTTTTTTTTTACAGGCAAAAGAGCTGAAATCCTTGGGGCATGCCCCGCAAAGGGCCCTGTTCAGGGCTGGTAAGGTAAAAGAGCTTGTAACTTTTTTAATTTAGAATAGGGTAGGGAATTTTTTATTTTGGGGGGCTTTGTTATTTTATTAGGGGGCTTAGAGTAGGTGTAATTAGTTTAAAATTGTTGTAATATTTTTCTTATGTTTGTAAATATTTTATTATTTTTTGTAACTTAGTTCTTTTTTATTTTTTGTACTTTAGCTAGTTTATTTAATTGTATTTATTTGTAGGAATTGTGTTTAATTAATTTATTGATAGTGTAGTGTTAGGTTAATTGTAGGTAATTGTAGGTAGTTTATTTAATTAATTTATTGATAGGGTAGTGTTAGGTTTAATTATATCTTAGGTTAGGATTTATTTTACAGGTAAATTTGTTATTATTTTAACTAGGTAACTATTAAATAGTTCTTAACTATTTAATAGCTATTGTACCTGGTTAAAATAAATACAAAGTTACCTGTAAAATAAATATTAATCCTAAAATAGCTATAATATAATTATAATTTATATTGTAGCTATATTAGGATTTATTTTACAGGTAAGTATTTAGCTTTAAATAGGAATCATTTATTTAATAAGAGTTAATTAATTTCGTTAGATGTAAATTATATTTAAGTTAGGGGGGTGTTAGTGTTAGGGTTAGACTTAGCTTTAGGGGTTAATCAATTTATTAGAATAGCGGTGAGCTCCGGTCGTCAGATTAGGGGTTAATAATTGAAGGTAGGTGTCGGCGATGTTAGGGAGGGCAGATTAAGGGTTAATACTATTTATGATAGGGTTAGTGAGGCGGGTTAGGGGTTAATAACTTTATTATAATAGCGCTCAGGTCCGCTCGGCAGATTAGGGGTTAATAAGTGTAGGCAGGTGTCGGCGACGTTGAGGGGGGCAGATTAGGGGTTAATAAATATAATATAGGGGTCGGCGGTGTTAGGGGTAGCAGATTAGGGGTACATAGGGATAACGTAGGTGGCGGCGCTTTGCGGTCGGAAGATTAGGGGTTAATTATTTTAAGTAGCTGGCGGCGACGTTGTGGGGGGCAGGTTAGGGGTTAATAAATGTAATACAGGGGTCGGCGGGGTTAGGGGCAGCAGATTAGGGGTACATAAGTATAACGTAGGTGGCGGTCGGCAGATTAGGGGTTAAAAATTTTAATCGAGAAACGACTCTAAATACCAGCGTTAGAAAGATCCCATTGAAAAGATAGGATACGCAAATGGCGTAGGGGGATCTGCGGTATGGAAAAGTCGCGGCTGAAAAGTGAGCGTTAGACCCTTTAATCACTGACTCCAAATACCAGCGGGCGGCCAAAACCAGCGTTAGGAGCCTCTAACGCTGGTTTTGACGGCTACCGCCGAACTCCAAATCTAGGCCAGAGTGAACACAGAGCGATGATAATTAAAACTTTAATAAAAGAATAAAATGTTACAACGCGTTTCTCAGCATGAAAGCCATTTCATCAGGCTGATAAAACTAAACAACCTCGCTCTAATGATAAAACCAAAATTGGCCAATCAAAAAGTGGGCAGCATGCTCAAACCTCATGAGAGAGCCAATAAGCTCAAACATAGAGTAATTCGTACAAATATAGCATATAAACGTGTGTGAACAATTTTGGTAATCATAAGGTATTCTGACAATTACAATCTAACACGATGTAAAAAACACACATAGAACTCTTGTTCAAATAGTCCCATAAAGAGGTTAGCAAAGCTTGGGGCAAATCTGGTACCCATAGCAGTCCCCTTCACTTGAAGGTAAAACCGATCTTGAAAAAGAAAACAATTATGCTTCAAGATAAAAGATATAAGTAGTAATATAAACTTCTTCTGACATGCAGGTAAGTAAACATCATTCTCTAAATAACAAGATACAGGTTTCAACCCCAACTAATGTAGAATATTTGCATAAAGAGCTTGCACGTCGCAGGTAATCCACAGATAATCGTTATTGATCTGTAGTGTGTCTCACTTGCATAGGTGGTCTGATGAGTCTCTAATATATGAGTCTAGACCCAACACATACTGTTGAAGAAAGTGATAAACGTACAAAGAGACATTGGGGCCTATCTATCCGAATGGAGCTTGACGCCCCGTGTTTCTGGCGAGCCTGCAGGCTTGCCAGAAACAGCAGTTATGAAGCAGCGGTCTAAAGACCACTGCTCCATAATCCTGTCCACCTGCTCTGATGAGGCGGACAGGAATCGGCGGAATTCAACCCGATCGAGTACGATCGGGTTGATTGACACCCCTCTGCTGGCGGCCGATTGGCCGCGAGTCTGCAGGGGGCGGCGTTGCACTAGCAGCTCTTGTGAGCTGCTGGTGCAATGCTGAATAGGAGAGTGTATTGCTCTCCGCATTCAGCGATGTCTGTCGGACCTGATCCGCACTGTCGGATCAAGTCCGACAGACATTTCATAAATAGGCCTCATTATCTGTCAGGCTTCCAATGCCTGCTATGATGGGCCGACAGGGGGTGCTCTCTCTTCTTGTGAATCTTGGGTAAATGGTAGTAAAAAGCTAAATTAGGTTCCTTAGGGATTAGAAATTCTTTCTCTTTTTATCGAGACTATACCTTCAGTGAATGCAAATTTGTCAAGCTCTGTCAGAACCTTTAAATAACGGCAAGTGGGATCACAATCTAAAAGTGTATAGTAGGATTAGTCTGGCAGAATCCTCTCAGCTTCTAAGAATTTCATCTTGAAGATTCTGCAGAACGATGCCTCCCACTTTGTCGGCCTGGAGGATCACCAAATTAGAGTTATTCTGAAGGGTTGCCAAGGCTCTTTTTTCATTAGGATACAAATTAGATGCACCATTATATTTTTAAGGGATAGACTCAAACTCTTCAATAACCAGTTCTTTGAAAATATCAATATGTGTATTATTGCTTAATTGTGGAGAGAAATTAGATTTGCTCCTAAATTTTGTTTGTATGTATTCCTCACTTAATTGTTCCAAAAGTGTATCTGGTTCATAATAAAAAATATTACATGATATTCTTGTGTCCATTGAGTCAGTCAGTATGGGCAACTTAAGTTTATAATTTAGATTCTTTTCAGCAAAGCATTTCTGCATTGACAATTTGTGTATGAACCTATTGAGATCCACAAATAAATTGAAAGAATTACGATTGTTGGTAGGGCTCAGTGACGTGCAGTAATAGGAGGCAAGGGAGGCAGTGCCTCCCCTGCCAAATCAGAGAAAAAAAGTTTTTACATCTGATGAATAAAATGTATTAAATTTAATTTAATTTTTTCAGTTTTTTTTTTTTGTGGGCCACTTTTTTGGTTTTTTTTGGGCCACCCCCCCCAGGTTCCCCCCCCCCCGACCCTCCCGCCGGCGCCACTTGATACACAATAATATTATATTTTATAGGTATTGCAATACATTGACATTCAGCAGCATCCATTGTTGCGCAATAAGGAGGCAGTGAGCTGCTCCGCTGCCCTCCATTTATTGCGCAACCTGGATGCTGAATACTGTTCTTCGCTCAGAATGAGCTAGCACCATCTAGTGGTGGCTTACCGGGCTTGATACATGCTTCAATAGAGGCGGTTCTTAAAACCGCCTCTATGATGGAGCAGCAGTTCCACAGCCAATCAGCAGCATCAGGAGGTGTGCCTGCTGGTCTTGGCTGAGTGACGTGAATGACGTCGCAATGGCGGTAAAACACTGACAGCAGTAAGCAGGACTCAGGACAGAGCTGCTGCGGCGTAGTAGATGAGCCGGGAGCGGGGAGCTACATGTGAGACTGAATCTCACTCTGTCAATTTTGTCAAAGAGCAGTCTGTCAGGTTAGTCACATCACAGTCAGTGTGAGTGAGGGGAGCGAGACTAGCACTATCCAGACCAGCTGGCAACAGTGTCGACGACGTGTCTATGTAAGTAGATAGACTTTAAAAGTATTACAAGTTACAACAGAGTGACTAACTATATATTTTATGTATTATTTTATATAAAATGCAAAACAAATAGTTCTGTTTGACCTTTATGTAACATTAGCAATATATCCTATTCTCAGAGAATTCCCTCGTTGTCTTAGCGAATATATAAACAGGGTCAAGTTAACATGTCTGTAAGCACAAAAAAAGTACAGTCATCATTTTCTGCCTGAGCACAGAATTCTTGTCAAATTAATCATGTGTGACCCCAAGAACATATTTAGAAAAGCACTTTCAAAGTCAGACACCTGAATCTGAAATATATATAAAAATAAATATAAATAATATTAATAAATAAAATATATATTATCACAAGTAAAAGACTGGTAAAATATGCTTAAAAATGCATCTTTTAGCCTAGTTAGAAAACTGTATTGTGAGATTAACCTTTTTTGTCACTTGAATGTGTTATGAGAATTTGTTCTCAAAAAATACCCCATAAAGAAATAGAGTATATTTTATGCAGTTTGCACTATTAGGCTATGTAGCTATGTGTGGTTATTTAACCCACTTATGGTACTAGTAGGAATTACCCAGCTACATAGCCTAATAGTGCAAACTGCACTAGGCATCAGTCTTTGATTGATTGCATTTTATTTGCACCTGCCACAATCTTTTTGTACACCATTATATATTTGATTTTGCACAGGTTGACAGGTGTGCACACATTGCTCTTGCCTTTCTTTTCTCAGTAGCAGATGGGTTAACTTAAAAGGACATTAAACCCAAGATTTTTATTTCATTATTCAGATAGAGAATACAATTTTAAGCAACATTCCAATTTACTTCTATTATATCATTTGCTTCATTCTTTAGATATCCTTTGTTGAAGAAATAGCAATGCACATGGTTGAGCCAATCACAAGAGGCATCTATGTGCAGCCACCAATCAGCAGCTATTGGGTCTATCTATATATGCTTTTCAGCAAAGGAAATCAAGAGAAAAAAGCAAATTAGATAATAGAAGTAAATTAGCAAGTTGCTTAAAATTGCATGCACTTTCTAAATCATGAAAGAAAAACTTTGGGTTTCATGTCCCTTTAAGCTTTGCAGTTTGCACAGTGCAGTGAAAGATACTTTATTTAGTGAGTAATATAATATATGAGGTTAATATATTGGGGTTGGTATTGGAGCTGAATTTGAGGTTTTATCTGCTGGTTTTGGAATTGTATTTGAGATATATGCATTACTTTTACTACATGCTTTTATCCGCTGGTATTGGGTTTGGCACATTTTAAACTTTATATGTAGCAATCCCTTGTTAGGCTAAAAGTTAGGCAAAAGCAGTTTGTGTGTGCTCCATTGAGCAGGGCTGCATGCAATGTCTTTTTAAGCTTCTTACATTTATAATAGGAAACTAGGAGTGGATTTCTGGCACCTCCTAGTATGGTAACTTATTTTTCTTTTTACAACACAGTAGTGAGTAGAGAAGAGCTTGTGTGTCATTCTAATTGCTTAGTAGCTGTCATTGTGCCACAGAAATGTGTGAATGGGTATGTGAGCAGAGTGTGCCTGTAGAGTGTGTGTCAGTGAGCAGAGTATGTGTGCTTTATTCTCCAGGTAATCAACATATTTCAGATGAGCTGGTGCTTTAGTGCAGTGTTTCTTAACCACTGTCCTAAAGTACCCCCAACAGGCCAGGTTTTCATTAAAGCTGAATCGGTGCACAGGTGAAGTAATCAGCTGGTTAGTAACCATGGTTACTAACTTGCTCTCACCAGCTGAATATTTAAACTGTGCACTGGTTCAGCTATAATTAAAACCTGCCCTGTTGGGGGTACTTGTGGCCCGCGGTATATGTGTTTCTCCGGCGTATCATATCTAGTGCCTCACCAGCCTCTGACCTCACCGCACATCACTGGTAGGGCTAAATGATAACCCCTTACCTAACACTCTAAACTCATCATCAGTTAATTTATGTTTGGATGGGTTATAGATCCCTTTGCTTAGTTTCTGTAATCTTGCCATTTTAGCAGGAGTGGCATATCCTTGGTTACCCCATCTATGTATGGCCTTTTCCATTTTTGGGAGGGGGTCTGGGTCACTATAGGTTCTAAATAACTCACTATTATCCGCTGGGACCAAGACTGCTGTTTTGGACTCTGATCTAAAGAAATAACGATTATTGGAGTAATTCGTATTTTGGTAGTTCGTAGTTTGATACCCAGCTGAGTCAGTACCAGAAGTGGAAGGCCTTTTCTCAGTATGGCCATCAAATGACTCACGTAAGGGTGCAAATCTATTGCCAGTCCTATTTTCATTCATGTTTCTATTTCTTTAATGGGAAAGGTCTCTATTATTTACCCCTGTCTGGTGGTGAAGTCTAGATTAATGTTGGTTGGTTGGCCACTGTGTATTCCTCACCTGGGGATCTCTGGGTCTTTCTTACCCTATTATGTTCTGATTTTTCTTTTTCTTATGGCTATTACTCCTAACTAAGGTCCAATTGTTCTCCTTACAGTCACTCTGGTGTATACTGCCTCTAGTGTTCCTTTGGTTTCTATTTGCACCTTTTGCTTTGGTTTGCACTATGAGGTGCCTCTCCTTTTGTCTTTTAGGACTTTGACTATTAATCATCTCTTGTTTGGGAGTGCATCTAAATGTTTGGACATTCACCACTATTGGGACTTTATCGTATTCCATTTAGTCCAGATGTGTGACTAGTCCCTCTGTCATATGTTATTATTTTTTATTCACAGGTACACTTTATTATTTTATATGTATTTTTTTAGGATATTTATTATAGCGCACCTTTCGATATTGTTTTGGCAATATTTTTGATACTATTATATTCCACACAGACATTGGCTGCACACTCTAGTGACCTATTTATAACTGTCCCGAATTGGCCACAGCAGAGAAAGTAACCTTAGTTACAACATGGCTCCCATTGTTTTATAGACACTAAGGGCCAGATCACGAGTGACACCTTAACAGTTATGCGCGAGCGATAAGGGGTTTATCATGGCTGTTTGCTCTCGTCGGGTTTTACGCTCATTTTACAAGTTGAAAGTAAATGTGATTGCTTAAACTCAATTGAAGTTAACGCACATAAGCTTAGTGTGACCTCAGAGCTCTGATTAACTGTTTTGTAAAACTAAAAAGTTGCACGAAACACATCAAAAATACATTACAGAGTATAGTTACATTCATAATAACACTATTTAATAAAAATGATTTCAAAAAAATATTGCACTCAAAAGTTATAACAGCTCAAACATATGAGGTCTCAGGTGTTAAAAAAGAAAAGAAAAAAGGCACGCAGAGAACTTTAACGCTGAGATACATACATTTACATGTCTGAAGATGTATATGTATGTATATATAAATATATATATATATATATATATATATATATATTTATATATACATATATATATATGTATTTATATGTGTACAGGGAGTGCAGAATTATTAGGCAAGTTGTATTTTTGAGGATTAATTTTATTATTGAACAACAACCATGTTCTCAATTAACCCAAAAAACTCATTAATATCAAAGCTGAATAGTTTTGGAAGTAGTTTTTAGTTTGTTTTTAGTTATAGCTATTTTAGGGGGATATCTGTGTGTGCAGGTGACTATTACTGTGCATAATTATTAGGCAACTTAACAAAAAACAAATATATACCCATTTCAATTATTTATTTTTACCAGTGAAACCAATATAACATCTCAACATTCATAAATATACATTTCTGACATTCAAAAACAAAACAAAAACAAATAAGTGACCAATATAGCCACCTTTCTTTGCAAGGACACTCAAAAGCCTGCCATCCATGGATTCTGTCAGTGTTTTGATCTGTTCACCATCAACATTGCATGCAGCAGCAACCACAGCCTCCCAGACACTGTTCAGACAGGTGTACTGTTTTCCCTCCTTGTAAATCTCACATTTGATGATGGACCACAGGTTCTCAATGGGGTTCAGATCAGGTGAACAAGGAGGCCATGTCATTAGATTTTCTTCTTTTATACCCTTTCTTGCCAGCAACGCTGTGGAGTACTTGGACGCGTGTGATGGAGCATTGTCCTGCATGAAAATCATGTTTTTCTTGAAGGATGCAGACTTCTTCCTGTACCATTGCTTGAAGAAGGTGTCTTAAAGAAACTGGCAGTAGGACTGGGAGTTGAGCTTGACTCCATCCTCAACCCGAAAAGGCCCCACAAGCTCATCTTTGATGATACCAGCCCAAACCAGTACTCCACCTCCACCTTGCTGGCGTCTGAGTCGGACTGGAGCTCTCTGCCCTTTACCAATCCAGCCACGGGCCCATCCATCTGGCCCATCAAGACTCACTCTCATTTCATCAGTCCATAAAACCTTAGAAAAATCAGTCTTGAGATATTTCTTGGCCCAGTCTTGACGTTTCAGTTTGTGTGTCTTGTTCAGTGGTGGTCATCTTTCAGCCTTTCTTACCTTGGCCATGTCTCTGAGTATTGCACACCTTGTGCTTTTGGACACTCCAGTGATGTTGCAGCTCTGAAATATGGCCAAACTGGTGGCAAGTGGCATCTTGGCAGCTGCACGCTTGACTTTTCTCAGTTCATGGGCAGTTATTTTGCGCCTTGGTTTTTCCACACGCTTCTTGTGACCCTATTGACTATTTTGAATGAAACGCTTGATTGTTCGATGATCACGCTTCAGAAGCTTTGAAATTTTAAGAGTGCTGCATCCCTCTGCAAGATATCTCACTATTTTTGACTTTTCTGAGCCTGTCAAGTCCTTCTTTTGACCCATTTTGCCAAAGGAAAGGAAGTTGCCTAATAATTATGCACACCTGATATAGGGTGTTGATGTCATTAGACCACACCCCTTCTCATTACAGAGATGCACATCACCTAATATGCTTAATTGGTAGTAGGCTTTCGAGCCTATACAGCTTGGAGTAAGACAACATGCATAAAGAGGATGATGTGGTCAAAATACTCATTTGCCTAATAATTCTGCACTCCCTGTATATATGCATTTCTTTCATGTAATTGGCAAGAGTCCATGAGCTATGGGATATACAATCCTACCAGGAGGGGCAAAGTGTCCCAAACCTCAAAATACCTATAAATACACCCCTCACCACACCCACAATTCAGATTTACAAACTTTGCCTCCTATGGAGGTGGTGAAGTAAGTTTGTGCTAAGATTTCTAAGTTGACATGCGCTTCTCAGCATTTTAAAGCCCGATTCCTCTCAGAGTACAGTGAATGTCAGAGGGATGTGAAGGGAGTATCACCTATTGAATGCAATGGTTTTCTTCACGGAAGATCTATTTCATAGGTTCTCTGTTATCGGTCGTAGAGATTCATCTCCTACCTCCCTTTTCAGATTGACGATATACTCTCATATTCCATTACCTCTACTGATAACCATTTCAGTACTGGTTTGGCTACCTGCTATCTGTGTATGGGTGTCTTTTGGTAAGTATGTTTTCATTACTTAAGACACTCTCAGCTATGGTTTGGCACTTTATGTATTTTATAAAGTTCTAAATATATGTATTGTACTTATATTTGCCATGATTCAGGTTTTCAGTATATTTCCTTTTTCAGACTGTCAGTTTCATATCTGGGAAATGCTTTTTTAGGAAAAATGTATTTCTTACCTGGGGTATACTCTCTTTTTCAAATTGACTGTTTTTTAAATTCACGGGCAGAATTAGGCTTGCGAGGGCACAAAATGCCAAAGTATACTGCGTCATTTTTGGCGCAAAATTTTTTGGCGCGGTTAAGTTCGTTGAGGAAAATTTGTAATTTCCAGCATCTTAGTTAACGCCGAGTCCTTCACAAGGTTGCGTCTTCTGTGACGTGAGTGTGTCATTTCCAGACGTTTTTGGTGCCAAAAAATATTTTTCTGTTTGTGTGCGTCATACTTGGGGCCAAATATTTTCATTATTTAAGACCCCATTCCTATATGCCTCTTGCCTTTTTTTCTCTATCAGAGGGCTTTGCTGTTTGCATTTTTTCCCATTCCTGAAACTGCCATATAAGGAAATTGATAATTTTGCTTTATATGTTGTTTTTTTCTCTTACATTTGCAAGATGTCTCAATCTGATCCTGTCTCAGAAATCACTGTTGGAACCCTGCTGCCTGATAACAGTTCTACCAAAGCTAAGTGCATTTGTTGTAAACTTGTGGAGGTTATATCTCCAGCTGTGGTTTGTAATAGTTGTCATGATAAACTTTTACATGCAGAGAATGTATCCATCAGTAGTAGTTCATTACCTGTTGCTGTTCCCTCAACATCTAATGCACAAGATATACCTGTAAATGTAAAAGAATTTATTTGTGATTCTATTCATAAGGCTTTCTCTGCCATCCCACCTTCTAATAAATGTAAAAAGGTCTTTTAAAACTTCTCATAAAGTTGATGAAATTTCAAATGACCGGCAACATGCTGAATTATCCTGCTCTGATGAGGATCTATCTGGTTCAGAAGATCCTACCTCAGATATTGACACTGTCAAAACTTCTTATTTATTTAAAATGGAGTATATTCGTTCTTTGTTAAAAGAAGTGTTGATTACATTGGATATGGAGGAAACTAGTCCTCTTGATATTAAAACAAGTAAACGTTTAAATTCTGTTTATCAACCTCCTGTGGTTATTCCAGAGGTTTTTCCAGTTCCTGATGCTATTTTTGATATGATTTCTAATGAATGGAATATGCCTAGTACTTATTTTATTCCTTCTTCAAGGTTTAAAAAATTGTATCCTTTGCCAGCAGTTACTTTAGAGTTTTGGGAAAAGATCCCCAAAGTTGATGGGGCTATCTCTACTCTTGCTAAATGTACTACTATTCCTACGGAAGATAGTACTTCTTTTAAAGATCCTTTAGATAGGAAACTTGAATCTTATCTAAGGAAAGCCTATTTATATTCAGGTCATCTTCTCAGGCCTGCAATTTCTTAGGCTGATGTTGCAGCTGCTTCAACTTTTTGGTTGGAAACTTTAGCGCAACAAGTATTGGATACTGATTTGTCTAGCATTGTTAACTTGATTCAACATGCTAATAATTTTATTTGTGTTGCCATTTTTGATATCATCAAAATTGATGTTAAATCTATGTCTTTAGCTATTTTAGCTAGAAGAGCTTTGTGGCTTAAATCTTGGAATGCTGACATGACTTCTAAGTCCAGATTGCTATCTCTTTCTTTCCAAGGTAATAAGTTATTTGGTTCTCAGTTGGATTCAATAATTTCAACTGTCACTGGGGGGAAGGGAGTTTTTTTGCCTCAGGATAAAAGACCTAAGGGTAAATCTAAAGCTTCTAACCGTTTTCGTTCCTTTCGACAAAATAAGGAACAGAAACCTAATCCTTCCCCCAAGGAATCTGTTTCCAATTGGAAGCCTTCCTCAAATTGGAATAAATCCAAGCCATTTAAGAGATCAAAGCCAGCCCCCAAGTCCGCATGAAGGTGCGGCCCATTCCAGCTCAGATGGTAGGGGGCAGATTAAGATTTTTCAAAGATGTTTGGACCAATTCGGTTCAAAATCAATGGATACAGAGTAAGACCGCCTGTGAGAAGATTTTTTTCTCTCACGAATCCCAGCAAACTCAGTAAAGGCTCATGCTTTCCTGAAGTGTGTTTCAGACCTGGAGTTATCAGGGGTAATCATGCCAGTTCCGTTTCAGGAACAGGGTCTGGGGTTTTATTCAAATCTATTCATTGTCCCAAAGAAAGAAAATTCATTCAGACCAGTTTTGGATCTAAAAATATTGAATCGATATGTAAGAGTACCAATTTTCAAAATGGTGACTATAAGGACTATTCTGCCTTTTGTTCAGCAAGGGCATTATATATCCACAATATACTTACAGGATGCATATCTTCATATTACGATTCATCCAGATCATTATCAGTTCCTGAGATTCTCTTTTCTAGACAAGCATTACCAATTTGTTGCTCTTCCTTTTGGCCTAGCGACAGCTCCAAGAATCTTTTCAAATGTTCTCGGTGCCCTACTCTCTGTAATCAGAGAGCGGGGTATTGCGGTGTTTCCTTATTTGGACGATATCTTGGTACTTGCTCAGTCTTTACGTTCTGAAGAATCTCACGCAAATTAACTAGAGTTGTTTCTTCAAAGACATGGTTGTAGGATCAAATTACCAAAAAGGGCTTTGATTCCTCAGACAAGGGTAACCTTTTTAGGTTTCCAGATAGATTCAGTGTCCATGACTTTGTCTCTAACAGACAAGAGACTTTTGAAATTGGTTGTAGCCTGTCGGAACCTTCAGTCTCAGTCATTCCCTTCAGTAGCTATGTACATGGAAGTTTTAGGTCTCATGACTACAGCATTGGACGCGATCCCCTTTGCTCATTTTCATATGAGACCTCTCCAGCATTGTATGCTGAACCAATGGTGCAGGGATTATACAAGGATATCACAATTAATATCCTTAAATCCCATTGTTCGACAATCTCTGACTTGGTGGTTAGATCACCGTCGTATTGTTCTAGTGGCCTCTTTTGTTCATCCAACCTGGACTGTGATCACATCAGATGCAAGTCTTTCAGGTTGGGGAAGCTTTTTGGGGATCTCTGACAGCACAAGGGGTTTGGAAATCTCAAGAGGTGAGATTACCTATAAATATTTTGGAACTCCGTGCGATTCTCAGGGCTCTTCAGTTTTGGCCTCTGTTGAAGAGAGAACAGTTCATTTGTTTTCAGACAGACAATATCACAACTGTGGCATATGTCAATCATCAGGGTGGGACTCACAGTCCTCAAGCTATGAAAGAAGTATCTCGGATACTTGTTTGGGCGCAATCCAGCTCCTGTCTAATTTCTGCAGTTCATATCCCAGTTATAGACAAGTGGGAAACGGATTATCTCAGTCGTACATCTGGGAGAGTGGTCTCTCCACCCAGATGTGTTTTCTCAACTTGTTCAGATGTGGGGTCTTCCAGAAATAGATCTGATGGCATCTCATCTAAACAAGAAACTTCCCAGGTACCTGTCTAGGTCCAGGAATTCTCAGGCGGAAGCAGTGGATGCATTGACACTTCCTTGGTGTTATCAACCTGCTTATATTTTCCCGCCTCTAGTTCTTCCAAGAGTAATCTCCAAAATCATCATGGAGCAATAGTTTGTGCTGCTGGTGGCTCCAGCATGGCCTCACAGGTTTTGGTATGCGGATCTTGTTCGGATGTCCAGTTGCCAACCTTGGCCACTTCCATTAAGGCCGGACCTTCTATATCAAGGTCCGTTTTTCCATCAGGATCTCAAATCATTACATTTGAAGGTATGGAAATTGAACGCTTAGTGCTTAGTCATAGAGGTTTTTCTGACTCCGTGATTAATACTATGTTGCAAGCTCATAAATCTGTTTCTAGAAAGATTTATTATTGAGTTTGGAAGACTTACATTTCCATTTCATGGTGTTCCTCTCATAAATTCTCTTGGCATTCTTTTAGAATTCCTAGAATTTTACAGTTTCTTCAGGACGGTTTGGATAAAGGTTTGTCTGCAATTTCCTTAAAAGGACAAATCTCTGTTCTTTCTGTCTTATTTTACAGAAAGATTGCTAAACTTCCTGATATTCATTGTTTTGTGCAGGCTTTGGTTCGTATCAAGCCTGTCATTAAATCAATCTCTGCTCCTTGGAGTCTTAATTTGGTTTTGAAGGCTTTACAGGCTCCTCCATTTGAACCTATGCATTCTTTGGACATTAAAATACTTTCTTGGAAAGCATTGTTTCTTTTGGCCATCTCTTCTGCTAGAAGAATTTCTGAATTATTTGCTCTCTCTTGTGAATCTCATTTTCTGATTTTTCATCAGGATAAGGCAATTTTGCGGACTTCATTTAAATTCTTACCTAAGGTTGTGAATTCTAACAACATTAATCGAGAAATTGTTGTCCCTTCCTTGTGTCCTAATCCTAAGAATTTTTTGGAGAGATCTTTAAATTCTTTAGATGTGGTGAGAGCTCTGAAATATTATGTTGAAGCTACTAAAGATTTCAGGAAGACTGCTAGTCTATTTGTTATCTTTTCTGGTTCCCGGAAAGGTCAGAAGGCTTCTGCTGTTTCCTTGGCTTCGTGGTTAAAGCTTTTGATTCATCAAGCTTATTTGGAGTCGGGTCAAGCCCCGCCTCAGAGAATTACAGCTCATTCTACTAGATTAGTCTCCACTTCCTGGGCTTTTAAGAATGAAGCTTCAGTTGATCAGATTTGCAAAGCTGCTACTTTGTCTTCTTTGCATACATTTACTAAATTCTACCATTTTTATGTATTTGCTTCTTTGGAAGCTTTTTTTCTGTAGAAAAGTTCTTCAGGCAGCTGTTTCAGTTTTATTCTTCTGCTTCTGATTTAAGTTTTTTTCCTTTCATTTATGAGAAAAAACTTATATTTTGGGTTGTGGATTAATTTTTTTCAGCGGAAATGGCTGTTTTTATTTTTATCCCTCCCTCTCTAGTGACTCTTGCGTGGAGTTCCACATCTTGGGTATTGCTTTCCCATACATCACTAGCTCATGGACTCTTGCCAATTACATGAAAGAAAACATAATTTATGTAAGAACTTACCTGATAAATTCATTTATTTCATATTGGCAAGAGTCCATGAGGCCCACCCCTTTTTTATGGTGGTTATGATTTTTTTGTATAAAGCACAATTATTTCCAAATTCCTTTGTTGATGCTTTTTACTCCTTTCTTTATCACCCCACTACTTGGCTATTTGTTAAACTGAATTGTGGGTGTGGTGAGGTGTGTATTTATAGGCATTTTGAGGTTTGGGAAACTTTGCCCCTCCTGGTAGGATTGTATATCCCATACGTCACTAGCTCATGGACTCTTGCCAATATGAAAGAAATGAATTTATCAGGTAAGTTCTTACATAAATAATAAGTGCATTGGAGCCCTTTGCAGATAAAGGAATAGTCTACACCAGAATTTTTATTGTTTAAAAACATAGATAATCCCTTTATTTCCCATTACCCAGTTTTACATAACCAACACAGTTATATTAATATATGTTTTACCTCTGTGATTACCTTGTATCTAAGCCTCTCTAGACTGCCCCCTTATCTCAGTGCTTTTGACAGACATGCAGTTTACCCAATCAGTGCAGACTCCTAAATAACTCCACAGGAGTGAGCAAAATGTTGTCTATATGACATACATGAACTAGTACTGTCAAACTGTAAAAAAACTTTCAAAATGCTCTGAGCAAAGAGGCGGTTTTCAACGGTTTAGAAAGCAGTTTGAGCCTACCTAGGTTTAGCTTTTCAAAAATACCACCAAGGGAACAAATGTAATGATAAAAGTAAATTGGAAAGTTGTTTAAAATGTCATGCCCTATCTGAATCATGAAAGTTTAATGTTGACTAGACTTTCCCTTTAAGTAGATGAAAACATGTAAAAGCATATTTATGCAATATTCATACTTAATAAAGTGTTATACTGTGTATTTACTGTAAATATTTCACATCCCAATGTTCTGCACGTTGCAGAATATGTTCTAACTTTCAACTCATAATATGAGCGCAACCCGATGAGCGCAAAAAGCTTACTTCTAGTGCAGCTAACGTACAAGCTGGAGCGTTAATTAGCGTTCCACTTGTAATCTGGCCCTTAGTGTTTAATGTCCCTTTAATGTATCACGGTGCTGGAGGATTGTGTGGGGAGAAGCATTCAGAGAAAGTGTGTCACAGGTGTAGACTGTCCCTTTAATGGTTTTATGGGGCCTCAAATATTATTATTATTATTGTTTGTGGTCCCAACTCATAAGCCATCAAAAAACTTTTTTTATTACTGCTATAGAACACCCATATTTATGTTTAGCAATGTCCCACAAGTACAACAATACTGCACATATACAGGTTTTATGGTGTTTCAGGAAGTTACAGGGTCAAATATGGGGCTTACCCATTTCCATGGAAATTTGGCACATTTATTTTCTGGGCCTATGTCCCCTTTAAGACATAGGCCTCTATTTAACAAAGTCTTGGGGACCTGATCCGACAGTGCGGATCAGGTCCGCCAGACCTCACTGAATACGGAGAGCAATACGCTCGCCGTATTCAGCATTGCACCAGCAGCTCACAAAAGCTGCTGGTGCAATGCCGCCCCCTGCAGACTCGCGGCCAATGGGCTCAGAGCAGGCGGACAGGGTTATGGAGCAGCGGTCTTTGTGAAACACGGGGCATCAAGCTTCATTCGGAGCTTGATAGATGGGCCCCATTATGATAGCCCAGTAAAGCAAATAGCCCCATTGTGGCATACCATTTGTAATAGAAGACAACACACAGTATTTCCCAAGGGGTATCTCCAGTCTTTTTTTTGCCACTTAGTCACAACAGCTGACCAAATTTAATGGTCATATTTTTTTATGAGTTTTTCTCACAAATACTGCACTTTGCTTGTTTTTATCATCACAAGTATAATGTCACCCCCCATGTACAGGTTTATGGTTTTTCGGGAAGTTACAGGGCTAAACATGGGGCCTATTAGAGCATTTTTCATTTTACACTTGTATGTCACTTAAAAGTTATTGAAGATCTCTGAGTCTAGGTTATCAGATAAGGAGTTTTTAACAATTTAATTTTCCATTTACATAGTAACATAGTAACATAGTAACATAGTAGATAAGGTTGAAAAAAGACTGAAGTCCATCGAGTTCAACCTATACAAATCTAAAATACTTACAAAAAGCTCCAGTTAAGCTTAAATAACCCCATTAAAATGTGACCCATTTAATACTAGCAATCATATCCATGAATTTTGTTTATATACAGAAATTTATCCAGACTATTTTTAAATGTATCTATGGTATTGGCATTCACTACCTCCTTTGGTAATGAGTTCCACAATTTTATTGCTCTTACAGTGAAAAAACGTTTCCGTTGCAGGAGATTAAATCTCCTTTCCTCCAACCTTAAATTATGACCTCTTGTCAGAACCAATTTTCTTGGAATAAAAAGAGCTTCTGCCATCTCTGTATATGGGCCTTGAATATATTTATATAAAGTAATCATGTCACCTCTCAAGCGCCTTTTTTCTAAAGAGAACAGACCCATTTTGGCTAGCCTCTCCTCATAGGTTAATTTCTCCAATCCCCTTATTAGCTTTGTGGCCCTTCTCTGAACTTTTTCTAGTTCTGCAATATCTTTTTTAGCAATCGGTCCCCAGAACTGCACTCCAAACTCAAGGTGAGGTCTTACCAGGGCTTTATATAATGACAGAATTATGCTTTCCTCCCTTGAATCAATGCCTCTTTTAATACATGCTAGTATCTTATTAGCCTTTGAAGCCGCTGCCCTGCATTGTGCACTCATCTTTAGCTTGTTATCTATTACTACTCCCAAATCCCTTTCCTCCTGTGTTTGGCTAAGTCTTGTCCCATTTAAAAAATACATAGCCTGCTTATTTTTACTTCCAAAATGTAGAACCTTACATTTTTCCGTATTAAATCTCATTTTCCATTCACTTGCCCATAGTTCTAATTTTAGCAAATCCCTTTGCAAAGAGAGTTCATCCTGCTCTGACCTAATGACCTTACTTAACTTAGTATCATCTGCAAAAATAGAGATGTCGCTATTTAATCCTTGCTCCAAGTCATTTATAAAAATATTAAAAAGAACAGGGCCCAGTACTGATCCCTGGGGGACGCCACTGATTACCTTTGTCCAATCTGAGTATGATCCATTTACTGCTACTCGTTGCTCCCTATCTTTTATCCAGTTATTTATCCATGAGCTAACATTTTCAGCTATTCCCAGTCCCTTAATTTTGTGCATTAATCTCTCATGTGGCACTGTATCAAATGCCTTTGCAAAATCTAAGTATATCACATCAACTGATTCCCCTTTATCTATATTTTTACTTACTTCCTCGTAGAATCTAATTAGATTAGTTTGACATGATCTATTTCTCCTAAAGCCATGCTGATTAGAACTCATAATCTTGTTTACACGAATATGCTCATCAATATAATCCCTTATAATCCCTTCAAATATCTTCCCCACTATTGATGTCAGACTAACTGGTCTATAGCTTCCTGGATCATCCCTGCTTCCCTTTTTGAAGAGTGGCACCACATCAGCTTTACGCCAATCCTGGGGTACCATGCCTGAGGATAATGAGTCTTGAAAAATTAAGAGTAAAGGTTTGTCTATAACAGTGCTAAGTTCCCTTAACACCCTTGGGTGTATTCCATCTGGGCCTGGAGTTTTATTTACCTTAATATTTTTTAGTTTTTTCCTGATATCCTCTAAACAAAACCCAGTTAGTGGTATGGACTGGCATGTTCTATTCTGTTCCAAAGTATCATTCAATGGTTCCTCTCTTGTGTATACTGAAGAAAAAAACTGGTTTAGTACCTCAGCCTTCTCCCTGTCATTATTTATCATGCTACCCTCCACACATTTTAATGTACCTATATTATCCTTCTTAGATTTTTTGCTATTTATGTACTTAAAGAACCTTTTAGGGTTAGACTTAGAATCCTTGGCAATTAATTTTTCATATTCAATTTTGGCTAATTTGATTGCTTTTTTGCATGCTTTGTTACATTCCTTATAAATATTGTATGCTGAGTCTGTACTATTTTCTTTTAATAATTTAAATGCCCTACGTTTTTTCCTAATTTCTTTTAACACATTTATATTTAGCCATAACGGCTTATTTTTTTTATTTTTATTTTTATAACCATATGGTATGTATTGATATGTATATTTATTTAACAAATTTTTAAATATTATCCATTTATCCTCTGTATTTTTATTAGAAAATACATTGTCCCAATTTATATTATTTAATGATTTCCTTAAATCGTTGAATTTTGCTTTCTTGAAATTAAAAGTCTTAGTTAAGCCTTTAAAACACTGCATATGAAAAGAGATTTCAAATGTGACCATGTTATGATCACTGTTACCCAAATGTTCTTTGATTTCTATGTTTGATATTATATCTGTATTGTTTGATAGCACTAAATCCAATATAGCTTTACTCCTAGTTGGCTCCTCTATTAATTGTGACAAGAAGTTATCCCTGAGAACATTTAAAAATCTATCCCCCTTAGCTGAATTACTAGTTTCATTGGCCCAGTTTATATTTTACTTTAAAATTTCATATTGTAATTTTACTGATCCATAGCATTATCTGGAGAACAGATTTCAAATTGTGTGTCTCATAATGTGACTTCATTGCTATAGGAATGAAGCCTCATACAAACAAAGAAGTGTCAATTATGGGGGGAAAGAAACTGTCCCTCCAATTCATAAGGTGTTGCACTGAAAGGAAACAGATCTGGGCTATGGATTGATGTCATTCAACCAAAACTGCCCTGCCTCTTACAAGGTGACAATGTTAAACTGAGATTGTTTCCACATAACATATCTGAAGATCTTAAATAGCCCGGTCTCAGACAAGTTTTACAACATTTTAGTGCAGTTTGGTTAGAAAAATATGAAAGCAATTCTTGAAATGTTTGAAACTTTGCAATGTTGTGTCTATAAGGTAAAGGTATCGTTTTAGAGAAATGAACTCAATGACGGAAACAATGTAGAAGAGGTGTGTGAATGTATGTAATGTGTGTTTGTGTGCTATGTGTTTGCCTAGTGTGTGTGAGCGATTTATGTATATGTTTAAGCAGTGTGTGTTTGTGTATGTGTTTGTGCAGTGTGTATGTGTCTTTGTAGTTTGTGTTTATGTAGTGTGGGTGTCTCTGTATTTATAATTTGTGTTTATGTAGTGTGTGTTTGCGTAGTATGTGATATATGTATGTATTTGTTTATGCAGTGTGTGTTTGTGTAATATGTATGTGGTTTTGTAGTTTGTGTTTATGTAGTGTGTATGTTTGGATTTGTGTAGTGTGTGTATGTGTGTGAGTGTTTGTGTGTATGTGTAGTATATATCTGAGTAATGTGTGAGTGTTTTTGTAGTTTGTGTTTATGTAGTGTGTGTTTGTGTAATGTGTGTGTTTTTGTAGTCTGTGTTTATGTACTGTGTGTGTGTGTGTGTGCAGCAAATGTTGTAAAGAGGGAACTTGTCAGGAACAAATTCTCAGATGATGTGGGCACTTAAAACACTTATTACAGTATGTTACTTAAAGGGATAGAAAAGCCAAATGTACACTTACATTAGATAGAGCATGTGATTTCAAGACACTTATAAATTCTATTTTCAAAGTTGCTTTGTTCTGTTGGTATCCTTGGTAAAAAATAATATGTACATACCCAACACTACTGGGAGCTAGCTGGTGATATGGAAACTATCAATGTGAACACATATCATGAATTGTTATTATTAAACTGGAAAGAACTGCACTTTAACATTAAAGGGGCAGCAAAGTCAAAATAAAACTTTCATGATTCTGATCATGAGCATTCAATTTTAAACAACTTTCCAATTTACTTATATAATTTGCTTTGTTCTCTTTGTTGAAAAGCATACTTAGGTAGGCTCAGGAGCAGCAATGCTTTACTAGAAGCTAGCCACTGATTGGCAGATGCATATATATGCCTCTTGTCATTGGCTCACACAATGTGTTCATTTAGCTCCTAGTAGTGCATAATGCTACTATAACAAAGGAAAACAAGAGAAATAAGCAAAATTAAGAATAGGAGTAAATTGTAAAGTTGTTTAAAACGATAGTTTCTAACGGAATCATAAAAAAATGGGGTTTCATGTGCCTTTAACACTTTAGGTAGTTATCAATAATGCAATAATTTGCTACATTGTTTTAATTTTGTGTTAGCCACATATGTTTGCTGTGATGGCCTTTGGACCCCTACCCACCACCCCCGCCAAAAACAAAGCCTGAGAAAAAGTGTTTCTTATGTGTGTGTTTGTTTTTTTTGTAGTGTTTGTGTGAGTAGTGTCTATTTGTGTGTGCAGTGTGTATGTTTAGTGTCTGTGTGTGTGTGTTTGTTTTGTGTGTAATGTGTATGTGTGTGTGTAGTGTCTGTGTTTCTGTTCTGTTTTGTGTGTAGTGTGTATGTTTAGTGTCTATGGTGCCCATTTAACAAGCTCCGTAGTGAGCTTCTGGGCACGTGTTTCTGGTGAGCCTTCAGACTCGCCAGAAACAGCAGTTACGAAGCAGCGGTCACAAAGACCGCTGCTCCATAACCTGTCCGCCTGCTCTGAGCAGGCGGACAGACATTGCCGGAAATCAACCCGATCGAGTACGAACGGGTTGATTGACACCTCCCTGCTGGCGGCCCATTGGCCGCCGGTCTGCAGGGGGCGGCGTTGCACCAGCAGCTCTTGTGAGCTGCTGGTGCAATGCTGAATACGGAGAGCGTATTGCTCTCCGCATTCAGCAAGGTCTGGCGGACCTGATCCGCACTGTCGGATCAGGTCCGGCAGACTTTGTTAAATAGAGGCCTATGTGTGTGTGTTTTTGTTTTGTGTGTAGTGTGTATGTGTAGTGTCTGTGTGTCTTTGTTTTGTGTGTATGTGTGTGTGTCATTGTTTTGTGTGTAGTGTCTCTGTGTGTGTGTGTCTTTGTTTTGTGTGAAGTGTATATGTGTGTGTCTTTGTTTTGTGTGTAGTGTGTAGCGTCTGTGTGTGTCTTTGTTTTGTGTGTAGTGTGTATGTGTAGTGTCTCTGGGTGTGTGTCTTTGTTCTGTTTTGTGTGTGTAGTGTCTGTTGTTTTGTGTGTAGTGTGTATGTGTAGTGTCTGTGTGTGTCTTTGTTTTGTGTGTAGTGTGTACGTGTAGCGTCTGTGTGTGTCTTGTTTTGTGTGTAGTGTGTACGTGTAGCGTCTGTGTGTGTCTTGTTTTGTGTGTATGTGTAGTGTCTCTGGCTGTGTGTCTTTGTTTTGTTTTGTGTATGTAGTGTCTGTTGTTTTGTGTGTAGTGTGTATGTGTGTGTGTAATGTCTCTGTGTGTGTCTTTGTTTGTGTGTATAATGTGTATGTGTGTGTTTAGGGTTTGTTTTAACCCAGTAGTGACATAAGAGAACCTGATTTGTTTATGTTACAAATGAAATTCAGCTAGTTGTAATAGTGGGCTCTCTTGTAATAGATTCAAATGCCACAGATAAGAAAGCCAAAGAGCACTTGAGTTAAATATAAAACATTTTGCCCAGCAAATACTAATAGATTTGAGAAAAACAATGAGATAAAAATGACAATACTGTGAGCTACATTTGTTTCAGGACTATAAAAGTTTATGCTAACAAATGCATAAGCAATTTTAGTTCTATACTATAAGTTTCTATTCTGACCCCTTCTCTGTTGTAAAAATAGATTTTACTTTTCCCTTAGAGCATTTTATTTTTAAACAAGTTCCACTCAATTACTATGTGTTAAACCCTTTTAAAACATGTAGTAAAAATTCAACTTCAGGAACACCCTATTCTGCTCCAGATTAAGATATGGCCAATGATTGGAGCATACACGTGTATGCCTGCTTCTGATTGGCTCTCCATCTGTATCCTCATCTGCATTGACACAATATTACAACTTTAACTACGTATTTAACCCCTTTGCAGGGTTTTAACATAATAAAACAAAGGAATTTGTTTTAAAATAACAGGCTCTAATGAAATTGAACATTTCATTTTTTCCCTTGAATATCAAAAATCATAGACAAGTCTGCAATTTATGCTAGTAAGAAACAGGATGATCAGGTTAAACACTGTCCCACAGGTCTGTATGTGACTACTGTGAGAAATTGAAAGAACTCAGACTGCTGCTACCGTGTGAAAGTGACCGCGGGAATAGTCAGACAAGGATAGGTTAAGTGAAAACAACAAAGGAAGGTTGAGACAGAAAGATAAAATTAAAGGGACAGCATGTCCCTTTAATAAAAATGAAATTTCCCATAAAACCCCTTCGTTACTGGCAATTTCATAGAAAAACGTGCCCAAAATACCAGAGAATTTTTAGCATTTTTGCTATCACTCAATTTAAAGTGAATGTAAAGTTGAGCATATTAGCTCAAGTCATAAGATAGAATTTAAAAAATGAATGAGACTTTCATTCATGAAATGTTTAGTATATACTTATCTTCAAAGATATTTAACTTGTAACGCTATAAGGAGAAGAGCCGATCCTCCGGCCGCCATATTCAGCAATTGATTGACAGATGACTCATCTATAATCAACTAATAGTTGTTTCCAACCGGGCCGTGACGTTTGTGCAAAGGGGCTGAACACCCCGGGGTGGGGTGGACAACAATTAGTTGATTGCATATGAGTAATCAGTCAATCAATTGCTGAATATGGCGGACGGAGGATCGGCTCTTATCCTTATAGCGTTACAAGTTAAATATCTCTGAAGTATATACTAAACATTTCATGAATAAAAGTCTCATTCATTTTTTAAATTCTATCTTATGATGAGCTAATATGCTCAACTTTACATTCACTTTAAAGAGAAATAGAGCCATGTTTTCTTTTTTATTTATGGAACAGAGCTTTGGTACTTGGACTATCTCCCCTAGCAAAGCTTCCTCAGTTACTGAAACCTCCCAAAAGTGATTATAGCTTCCCCAAAGTAAAAAGAGCTTCTGAAAGTATCAGTCAAGACTTGTTGTTAGGGTAAACAGAACTGACTTGATTGGAAAAATAGCACAGTATTTATACACACACATTGACCCTCCCCCGGTGCCACCTTGGTTTTCCCGCCTATAGTGTCCCTTGTCCCAGTGTCCTACACAAACAAGTGCTCCTCCATCTCTCCCAGAGGGTAAGGACCCCTAAACAAATAGTATGTCCAGGTGCCTCACCAAATTGCCGACTACATGCCCAGAAAGCGACCTAATCCCTTAAACCCTGATCGATCGACACCCCTTTAAAAATGGGGGGAGCTTTTTGTGAGGGATCAGGGAGGTTAACTCCTACACTACAATACTATTACCCTTACCTGCCCCTTCACTGTCAGGAATTACCAAAAAGCAAAAACATGCATGTCTACTATTACTGAACAAACAATGATTTTTCAACCATTTGTGTTATGACTGCACAAGCAGTATGTAAATGTTTCAGTGAGAAAAGTTTGTGGAAAAAGTTAACAATTTTTTTTCTATATGATCTGATTTGGCAGTAAAATGGTGGCATGAAATATACCAAAATGGGCCTAGATCAATATCTTGGGTTGTCTGCTTGAAAAATATATATAGTTTTGATAGGTAAATTGTCATGGGAGGCCGACAGACATGTCGCGGAGAACCAGCAAAACCCTGGTTGCCTACCCGGGCTCCTGGAACTGAGCGCCGGACCGGAATTTGTGCTTTTTAGTAATTCCTGGCAGTGGAGGGGTTAATTAGTTAGCTGGTAAGGGTAATAGTATTATAGTGTAGGAATTACCCTCCCACCTCCCTGATTCCTTTACAAACAGGTTCACTGTTTTTTTATTCAGTGTAGATATCCTTCCTCAACCGTCCCACCTCCCTAATCCTTCCCAAACAGCTCTCTAACCCTTCATTCTCCAACTAGTATTAGCCATGCCAGTACCAAGTTTATTTCTTTGTATTTATTAATTTGTTTCTGTAGTGTAGTTTAGTATCCCCTCTCACCCTCCCCGCAATTGTTTTGTAGCCCCTCCCCCTGATTTTCCATTTTTTTCTGTATTGTAGCAACCCATTACTTCCTCTCATTTCTAAAGTTCCTTGGAAAGTTGTTTAATATCACATACTGAATCACAAAAGAAAATGTTTGGGTTTCATGTCCCTTTTAAGGGGTTAAAAAGTTTGTTCATTATTTATTTTCCCTGCTTTTCCTGTAATTTAAACCTGAAAGTTGTAATGATTCTACTTCCTACATAGACATAAGAGCAGACCTCCCAACTATTTGTGAGGAACAGTCCCTGATTCAGAGTTCTGTCCCTCTGAAACAGCCATATGTCACACTTTACAGAATTTCCCTTAACCCCACCCATGGAACACCCACAAACTGCCCTGACACAGACCACTCAGAAACACCTACAATCCCGCCCTTTAACTATCCATGATCCCTCCGCTCCCAACACAGCTTCACTCATAAAATGGTAACAGGTTCCTATCAACCTCTGTGTCCCTCATCCTTAGCCACAAATGTTGGGAGGTATGAGAGTGCATTCCATAGAACGCAGAACCCTGACACTCCTAACAGCTGCCCAGTGATTGGTTAATGTAAATTATGTGTGCAGGACATTCTTTATATATGCCCCTAATTGGCCACAAGACAGGAAGTAAGATAAACAACATTCAAGAGGCTTTTCAAGGAGTGTGTTTCCAACCTAAAAAAAAATGCATATTTATTTAGCAAAATGACAGTTGCAAAGCAGTGAATATTTGCTAACTCATACATAAAAAAATGACTGTAATGTTCCTATAAGGATCACATTAAAGGGGCATGAAAGTCAGAATTAAACTTTCATAGCTCAGGTAGAACATGCAATTTTTTTTTGTAAATTTTTATTGAGGTTCTTTTCCAAACAAACAATTATTAATTGTCAAAACATAATAAAAAGGAGAATAAATTGTTACAGAGTAAGCTGCCAAAACAAGATCGTATAGGTACATAATACAGTTAAATGACAAATTACCCATTAGATATAAGAAATAAACTTTGTTCAAACATTACACCTACTATAAGATATAAGCGGCCACTTGTAGACCGCAAAGATGCTGTAGCATAATATAAAGCAGGTAAGCAGTGATGTGATAGGGCCACTCATGGACCCCTGATGGAGAACTTCTATTTTATTTCTTTAAAACTATAGTTAGGATATATTTTAATAAGGCTTACAAAAAAATAATTTCAAGGAATAACAAAAGGTGAAATATTTGAATAATAAAGTAAATTTAGAATATTTGGTACAAGCTAGGTGAAAAGTATGTAGCAATATATGCAAAGCCTATGGTAAAATCTGTTATGTATATATAGACATGAATGTTATACGATCAAGCTGCCCCGCTATACTAGGAGGAGAGAATAAACATGGAAGTCAGTTATGAAGCAGGGCGTACTTGGAAAAGGAATAGTTTGGGTGCGGTATAGGTTAGAGAATCCGCTTATTTCAACTTCCTAAATTAGGAGGAAAATTATGTAAAATGGGGGGAGAGGTGGTAAATCAAGTTTAGAATAGTTAGCTGATATTATTTTGGGCTGAAGCTGTACCTATTTTAGTGGAGACCAGGGGCCAAACTCTACCATTTAATATGGTTTATATGACTCACAGGGGATATCCCAGAGAAAAAGATATAAGAACTCCAGCAGGTCCAGCCCACATTGGAAATCTATCGGGCATTGTGAAGTGAGACTTTAGTGCCATTTTTCATCTGAATGTATATGTGCATATATACACATAAGTGGCCCAGAACAGCCAATGTACTGTGCCCCTTAAGGCCAACCTTTCATATTGCAGTACAATTGAACCTACCGTGTATGGAGCACCGCCTCGGCCGCCGACAGCGCAGCCACACAGGGTTAGTAGGCAAAAGCTATAGGGTTGCTTTGGTGTTAAGGTTGAGCTCTGAGTGTAGCTAATTGTTATACTGTAGTATAATGGCTGTGCTGAATTATAGAAAACTATACAGATGGAATTGATTGCTATCCTGACACTCGGCATTTAATATCCTGCTGATCCAGGACCATATCTACGTATTGCCCACAAAGCTTATATATATCAAGCATTTACTACTCTCAAAAGCTCCCTTTAGCATGACCCGCTGGTGTATAAAACATGTCTAAGACCTGGGCCAACGGCAACACCTACTTAATATGAATTAAAGCTGGCTATTCTGTTACCCCATATAAGCAGCAATATGGTAATGAAGTAAAAATGAATAACAAGATACATGGGAAGCCAATAAAATTGAAACTATGACCATCTATAGGAAGCAGATAATAAGGTGTGATCTGTCTGAACCTCAGATATAACAGGAAAGATGCACTATAAAATAAGAGCTGTTGGAATTGAAAAAGAAAAATAATATGTACTTTTGCTAAAAGACACACTCTTATATAGGCATCATCATATGGTACATTATCTATATGGAATAGTACTTCTTGGATGTCCCATATCTACCATTACACAGTTATTTGAATTCAAAAGCAGACTCAATCCATACAAATAATCAAATAGGTGCACAAAATTCTGGGTAAACTGAAGCAAAGGGATTCTCATTAGCAGTAGCGGTGATCGAAGTCCTGCATAGCCTGGACCTCAAACTACTGAAGAAGACCCCAGAATATATCAACTTGGAAGCAAACCATAACATCTGGTAGATACATTATAAGACCTAAGGCATACCATCAGCTATAGAAAACACAGTGTACATAATAGCACTCTTAACAGAACATATATGTTAAGGACGCAAAATGGCATAGATAAATGGCAATAAAAGGGACAGAAGTAAAAAACATATATGTGCATAAAATCATGGGTGAATGAGCATTACTAGGCTTAAATTTAGCTTCATAAACCTAAAGGTAGGGTGTAAACAGGACCGGGTGGAAAAAGGGGTGACCATCATGAGGACTTATACCAACAGTGCATTGCTCAAAATATAACCCCACCATAGTAGAATAGATGCATATATAGAATATTCCACAACTGAATAATATTTCAACGTGCGTAGCTGTGTTAAAGGCTAGAACCAACCCTTCCAGTACATTTATAAAAAAGAAAACTATGTATGTCGTAACAAAAACCAACACTGTCAGACAAGGTTATCTCAGTATTCTCTATAAACTATTGCTAACATTATAGTAACCTTTAGTTAAAGTCACTATAGGATAAAGGTCCCAAGTAGAACAGTAGATGAGGTATGAAATTGCTCCGTGAAGCAATCCAACGACTGAATGTCTTTCCGTCTGTCATATGAATTTTTTCAAGAGGCTAAATGCCTGAACCGTGATCTGAAGGTATGAATCATGTCTCAAGATGATGTAGCATAGTCACTCAGCCTGACTATCGGAGCAAGTTTAGGTCAGTAGGCAATCAACCTATTCCCACTTTAAGATACGTGTCCTTTTCAGGAGCACTCTGTACTGCATGTGCGGGTGAAGACTCTTCAGCATAAGTGATGTCCGCTCCGAAAAAAGAGGTGATTGACTGAAGTTTATGGGACATTGCCAGGTATTGAGATAGCTCTATTTAAAATTTTAGGATTCCCTGAGCCTCAGCTTTCCAAGTAGTTAAGTTGTCTCCTGGAGTGGTGTAGCCGGCTGGATCAAATACTTCATACGCAGCAGGCTGAGTAGCGAGGTTACTCGTTGTGTACAGCCCGAACTCAGTGTCCGGACTATCCTGTCAGCTTGCTACCGTCATAAGTGTTGCTTCTGTAGTACTCCAGGTATCTTTTAGAACAGTAGGTGCCATGGTCCCAAAGTGTCACCACCATTAGAGACAGTTATGAATGCTGATGTGTTAGCGCTAAGGTCTACAGGCCTGACATCATCGGGTTGGAGTGCCCTATGGAGCGTGAGTTCAACCTTAACTCATCATGCATCTAGGAGGTTGCTTATCTCCTGTATTATAAAGGATGCCGGTTCCATTTTACTGTTGTGCAGGGGTTGTCGGTGTTGGAGGTAAAACAATGCCAATGAGCCGGACTTACTCCCCACACTGAACGCCACGTGAAGGAACAAAATGGCGACCCCTGCGATCTCAGAGCGTTCAAGTAAGCTTTAGGACCTTGAAATTCCGTCTGCAGAGTGTTTCTCATTTAAAAAATTAGACGGCCAGATCCTTGGAGCCTAGAGGTTAACAAAAGTAACTAGTTACCGGTGCTAGAATGATCGCTAAACTTGTTTTGTATATAATATAGCTGGAGCTATTGTGATCTGCGTCCGCTCAGTTTTAGTGTTGGCTCCGCCCCCCCCAAACATGCAATTTTAAGATACTTTTCAACTGACTTCTATTATCAAATTAACTTAGTTTTCTTGATATCCTTTGTTGAAAAGCAGTAATGTGGTACTGGGAGCTAACAAATGAATGGTGGCTACATACATACATACATATGCCTCTTGTCTATATGTTTAGCTGCATTGCAGGGGCTTACAGTAACCTAGCTCAGATGATACTCACAGTTATTCTTCTCTCCTCCACACCGCGTCATAATCATCTATCTTCGCTAGACAGGATCCACTGGTGGACCTCTGTGGGATTGAAGGCAAGGAGCTTCCAAAAAATCTGTGTATAGTAGGCTTTTTTTTAAATTCTTTTTTATTGTCGGAAGTGAAGCAGCCACAGGAAAATTGACAAATATAGAATCAATTAAGCACGGTATACAGATTTTCAAGTATACAAAGAATAAGAGGAATTCGCATAATACAGTTATTAGCAATACATTGTACCTTCATACATTATCTTTGCAATGACAATTAGAACATTCTGGTAAAAGTTCCTGAACAGATCTGCCCATTTATCTGTGTGATAATAACGTTGTTGAAGATTGGGATCCAATCCTGTGTGGTCGCTTTACCTCCAAAACTTTTTAATAACAATATAACTCAACATTTAGAGCAATCAACGAAGAGAGAGGGGATAGGAAGAGGAAGAAGAAGAGAGAGAGAAGAAAAGAAAAAAAAAAGGGATGGGGGGAACTTCCGGGTGGCGGCCATGATAGGCTGCTTTTTTCCACACTGCTCCTGCATCCTATCTATCTTTCCTTGAATTGACCTTCTACACAGCTCGAATACTAGTAAATCATACAGATCTTCAAACAGTTTGAGAATCTGCATCTGGCGAGCCTAATACCGACAAGATATCTGCAGTTTTGAGCGCCCGGAGCAGCTTGGAAGGTTGAGGCCTTTTTATTATACCCCCCGGCGAGGCACACTAGGGCCTTGTCGTTAAGCGGCACAGAGTGTTTAATACAAGAAACTAAAAGACTTATCACGTTTTATCTGCCTGCCTTAAGATCACCATTGTCCATCTATTATGGAGATAACCAGTTATTTCTGGGAGGAGCTGCACATCTTAATTGATTATCACCACGCTGCTTTAGCGGACGCGCTACATAATTCCCTGACCGGTGGCAATGATGGCTCGGTCCTACAATCACTTCAACCAGAGCCTGTCGCTATAGAAGGGGGGGGTGGTGGCGTTCTGGGGCCCCGGCGCACACCGCCCCCCTCCAGTCCCGTTGCCGGAGAGATGGTTGTGGGGATTGTGCAACTAGTAAAGCGTCTGGAGACTTGCATGGATGCCCTCGCTGCTTTGCCCCTAGTTGAAATGGCTGGAACCACAGGGCTTTCCCTATCCTTAGCGCTGCCTCAGAACAATGTGAACTGTAACCCGCATTTGATTTCGCCTGGAGGTGAAGGCCGAAACACTCTACCTGCGCAGACGCCTGTCTTATGTCCCATGGCTGCAGTGGAGGCAAGCGAAAGGAGGACAACTTTTGCTCCGCTACAGATCTTAGCCACACATATCCCTAAGGAGTCCCTAGCAGGGAATTCTGCCCAGACCAGCGAGCTCATGCACCTCGGAGAGGCGCAGAACCCCAATATAGCCTGGCTGACACGGAGTTGTGACCCTAGCGGTCCGCACCGGACTGTCCCTCGAGAGTATAGCACAAGGAGCAAGGGTGAGTCTGCATCAGTGTCTGCATATGCTCGGTGATGCTGAGCTGGAACATTATCATGCCTCTCTCTCCTCATGTATGGGAACTACTGGAGAATATCACCATACCTCAACGTCTGAGCATTCTCTGCCTACGGACTGCATGTTTAACATTTGGCTTTATTATTTGAGGGGTAACTGCTTGCTATAAGAGTGGGGCTACGATCCCCAGGTTATCACGATATGCATGCCTGTATTTTATAAGGAGCAGCATGGTGATCCTCCACTATTCTTGTTAATGTTTAGCTACCCATGACGCATTCCCTGCTCCACGCATAGCACCACGATGGGGAATGTAAAATGTTTACCGCTATTTCCTTTATTTATAATACCCTATGCTCTTAGTGAGGTCCCAATTCAATGTTCCTGTACCCACCCAGCTGCGGCCTTTGAGGTACTCTTTATATACATATTTGATAATGCCTCAGCACTACTATGCCCTAGTTATATTCCCCTGGAATTGGTTTACATGGGGGTCCCCTGGAGGCTACCCTTTGGTCCTAAGCAATGAGCATGGCAAGAGGTTGGAATGACTTATAGTGGACCCTTATATATCTTACAATTGCCAAGGGTAATTCTAACAGCAACCCATAGGCCATTATCTAACTGCTAGTTGTGTGTTTATGCTCTTTTATTTTGCTTTAACTACTTCCAGTAATTGCATGTTTTTTTTTTTTTTTTTCCTTTGTAAAGAATGTTATGTGTTATTTTAATTATGGCTCCACTCTAGGACTGTTACTCATTAATGTATACCCTTTCTGGGACTATGAAACATTCCTTACACTATTGTAGGGCTTCAGTAGTGCTATCTTGCTTACACTTAGAGAGTCCCTACAGCTTGTATAGCGTTCACCGGTTTGCAAATAGACAGACACTTACAATTCGGTATCTAGTTCATATACTATTTATGTATATAAATACAATCTATACAACCGCTCTCTCAGTTAATACCCCTATATATATGCACCTAGGGATTTAGCTTACAATAGTGGCTCTTTTTGTTTTCTCTCGCCATCTGTGGCCAGGGTGGTGGGAGATTTTTCCCCTCATACTTACCTGGGTTATAAACAACCCTTAAAGTTTATAGCCTATAGCCTACACCTAGGATGCTACTGATGATGCTCTTTCCTCTAGATGGCGCTGTATTTGAATACATGGCACTGCATAGGTTCCTCACCCCACATAGAAGAGATATATTTACTGTTCCCAGCTTAGTCTATTGTTATTAGTCAATCACAGTATTCCTTCTAGTAATGTACCAAATGTTTGTTTCTTCCCTCCCTTAGTCATCGTGGCTGGGCCTTCTCCCCTCCTATCTGTGTTGCAGAGGTTTAGTCTGACTATAGAACTTCCCCACAACTTGGTGGTTTTATATATCCACAGTGAGTTGCGTTCACTGCATGTATTAGACCCCACTTAATTAAAGCTCTTAAACCTAGGTGTGGCTCCTCCATATAACAGATCCTACCTTTAAAATCTCCTATTCTAGTTGTTTGGCAGGCAAAGCTTGAGTTATAGCTTTCCATCATTATATTATACTACCCTGATATATACACTTTTCTGAAACGTTATTAACGTATAAAATAGAGGTTCTCATTGGAGATCCAAAAGTGGTCTCTTTCCCTAGAAATATCCCCCAGACTAAGGTTTTGAGCTTCCAAGTGAGGTCCAAGAGTGGCCTCTTCTATCATATGGGGGACTCCTGAAGCAATAGGCGCCATATTTCCAGATCATACCCTTGTATTTTCCTTTTTTTGGCATTATACTCTGTTTGCATACCTAATTGTATTTTACCATATCTGTATACCATTGCTATTTATATATTATTGCTTTTCGTATTTTCTGTATGCCTACCTTAGAACCTTAATAAAAAAAAGAAAAAAAAAAAAAGAAGGTATGACTCTGCTTTGTGGTCTGTGGGTTCCTATGTATTACCGGTTGGAATAGCTTAAAATAACATTTCTTCAGGGGGGTTTACAACAGGATGATGGGTCTCTTCTGGCTCAGCCAAAACCCGCCACTCCCCATTGAGGGTTGCTAAAAGCATCGTTTCCAAATGGGAAAAAAGTTTAAGAATTTGTCTTTGCACATCTGGATTGCGTGCAATTATTAGGGATTGCCACTTTTTTAAAAAAGGTTGAAGCCTATGACTTGTGTTCAATTTGACGTCATGTTGTTCTACAAAGTTGTTTCATTAAGAAACTTTTAAATTGAGCCATGGTTGGGGGTTGTCTAGAGATCCATCTGTCAAGGATGCAATGTCTCGCTATTAATGTACACAAAGTGAGTAGTCTATGATACTTTTATATGTGTCATCCCATTGAAATAGATATATTTTATTTGTATTCAGTACTACATCTATGGTGAATGTGGATTTTATTTAGTATTGGTAATGTCCCCAAAATCGTCTGATGACTGGGCATGAATAAAGGTAGTGCAGAAATGATGGCGACTCGCTGCTGCATTTAATGCATAGATTAGGGGATTGTGCGTTCCATTTTGAGAGTCTATATGGTGTGATATAATCTTTGTGAAGCATTCTAATTTGCGCCTCTCTAAGAGGAATCACCTTTTTGGTAATGTCTAAGCTATTTTTTATATCTTGTATGCTTACTTCTGTTGAGACATCTGTGTTTAATTTTGTTAGTATATTTGTTTGTATTGTATTTTCCTTCTGTTTTATTAACTGAGTGTAGAAATTTGATAGTGAGAAACACCCCAATTGAAACTAGGTCTGGTAGATAGCGAAAGGTGATTTATTCCAAAATTCTGGATTAGTTACTTATACACATAGGCCCCAAGTTATCAAGGTCTGTTGGTCCTGATCCGACAGTGCGGATCAGGTCCAACAGACCTCGCTGAATACGGCGACCAATACGCTCGCCGTATTTAGCATTGCACCAGCAGCTCACAAGAGCTGCTGGTGTAACGCCGCCCCCTGCAGACTCGCGGCCAATGGGCCGCCAGCAGGGGGGTGTCAATCAACCCGATCGTACTCGATCGGGTTGATTTCCGGCGATGTCTGTCCGCCTGCTCAGAGCAGGCGGACAGGTTATGGAGCAGCAGTCTTTGTGACCGCTGCTTCATTACTGCTGTTTCTGGTGAGCCTGCAGGCTCGCCAGAAACACGGGGCATCAAGCTCCATTCGGAGCTTGATAAATATGCCCCATAGTGTCTCATCTGCAGGTAAGCATAGAAGTGTCTATTAGGGAGGTTAAATTTGGTTTTCAGTTCTTGAAAAGATATTATCGTGTGCTGTAGCGTGTCTAACACGTCCCTCACTACTCTAATTCCACGGTCCTTCCAAGCATGAAACGGTTGCTAATCATCTCCCGTGGGGAACTCAGGATTTCCCGCTAGAGGTATAAATTTATGGGGTGGGGTAGCTGATTTTCAAATATTTATTAATCATTTGCCAAGCTTCTAAGGGGTCTCTATATAAGGCACTGTTTGCGACTGAAGGTGGTATATTTTTTATATTTGCATATGGTAAATAGGCCAATGTCAATGGTGCTACCGCTGCTTCTTCAAGTTTTGCATCGCAAAAAAGATAGGTGTTAAGTTCCCAATCAGTGACCAATCTGGCTAATGCTGCCCAATTATAAAGTTTATACACGTGTTTTTCCCCTCGCTATACAAAAGATGTTATAGCTCTGGTCAATAGTGTTAGATATGTTTTAGTAATAAGAAATGGAAGCATAAGTAATGGGTATAATATTTTAGTTAATATTGCCATTTTATTGCCAAATGTAACCGTATGCCTAGATATGTAAGGGAGTCTGATACTTCTACAAATGGAAAGCTATGTCTCAAGTTAGATGGTTTCTTTAACCACAGTATTTTTAATTTGAATGTATTGATCTTGTAGCCAGAGAAGCTGCCAAAATCCATGATCATCTGCAATATACGTGGTACGTGAGTTGTCGGTTTATCTACAAATAACAGCATATCATCCGCGTATAACGCCAGATGCAAAGAAATTCCACCCATCTTAATTCCTGGCAATATCTGTCTCAGCTTCAAAGCCATGGGTTCTAATGCTAGAGTGAACAATAAGGGCGACAGAGGGCAACCCTGTCTGGTGCCTCTTTGTAGTTTAAAGTCCAGGGAGAAAAGTCCATTAGCCAAGATATGCGCCTCAGGAGAATTATATACTTTACAGATTACATCAAGAAAAGGGCCATTAAAGTTGAACTGTTGCCTAGTGTTTACCAAATGAGGCCATTCTACATGGTCGAAGGGCTTCTCTGCATCAAGAGATAACAGGAAGGCCTCCGGTAAGGTGTTCGACCCCTCTTCCCCCTACAGCGACCAATAATGGTTAATAACCTGTAAAAAACGTTTACTATTGCGTTTAAAGACAAAACCTGTCTGATCCAGGTGTAGTAATGTTGGGAGAATAACTTTTAGTTTATTTGCCATAATTTTCATAAAGAGTTTATAGTTGGTGTTTAATAAAGATATAGGCCGAAATGCTTCTGGCAAAGAGTGGTCCTTGCCCGGTTTGGGAATGAGGGTTATTTGGGCAGAAGTGAAAGTTTTTGAGAGGGGCATATCTGTCAGTAGAAAGGCGTTGTATAATTTGGTTAGTGTGCTGGTAAGTTGTGGTTGTAGAATCCTATAGAATTCTGTAGGCAGTCCATCTGGACCTGGTGCCTTTCCTGTCGGTATGGATTTCAGAGTGAAATAAATTTGGTTATTGGTGAATTTAAATTGTCCAATTGATCTTGTGTTAGTTGGGTTAATTTAAAGGGACACTGAACCCAAATTTTGTCTTTCGTGATTCAGATAGAGCAACTTTCTAATTTACTCCTATTATCAAATTTTCTTCGTTCTCTTGGTATCTTTATTTCAAATGCAAGAATGTAAGTTTAGATGCCGGCCCATTTTTGGTGAACAACCTGAGTTGTTCTTGCTGATTGGTGGATAAATTCAACCACCAATAAAAAAGTGCTGTCCAGAGTTCTGAATAAAAAAAAAAAAGCTTAGATGTCTTCTATTTCAAATAAAGATAGCAAGAGAACGAAGAAAAATTGATAATAGGAGTAAATTAGAAAGTTGCTTAAAATTGCATGCTCTATCTGAATCACGAAAGAAACAATTTGAGTTCAATGTCCCTTTAAGGGAGTGCCAAAATTGGGTCTGGATCTCATGGGGCAAAAAGTGCTGTCGGGTGTAGCGTTGTGTAAAGTATTGTGCAAAGCACTGTGCAATGTCTGATGGTTTGGAGTAGGTCCTACCCTGGAATCTCAGCGCAGCTACACTGGTTTGCGGGTTTTCTCAGAGTTGCTAGTAGTTTACCTGATCTGTTACCGAATCTATAGTATTTACCCACAGTTTTCAATAGTCCTGATGCAGCTTGCTGTTTCATAAAGGCATTGAGTTCTGCTTTTACAGCAATATAAGCTTCATGTGTTTCTCCCGTGCTAGTCTGGAGGTATGTTTGGTATGCTTGTCCTAGGTGTTTTTGCAGAGCATTATATCTATGATGAATTTTGAATTTAAGTTTAGAAATATATGATATTATGGAACCAATTAGAACTGTTTTTGCAGCCTCCCAAAATAGCTGGGTGTTGTCTAAGTGGATTGCATTGTCAGTGTAATAATCTGTCCAACACTGTGTCAGGAATTTTATAAACGCTTCCGATGTCGTCAAGTATGTTTGAAACCTAAGCGTGTTTCTATTTGAACGCGGCCCGTGAGACCCCAGGGTCAGTTCGACAGGCGCATGGTCAGACAGTAAAATGTTGTGTATTTTGCATTGGCGGACATGTGCAGTTAGGGAGATAGAAATCAGAAATAGATCTAATCTAGATAGGGTATGTTTAGCTTTAGATAGACATGTATAATCCCTAACCTCTGGATGTTGCAACCTCCATATATCACAGGTGTCTAGGTCTGATTCAAACATGTTGAATATTTTCGTTTCGGATCTAGTTTTATAAAAAAAAATTGGGTCCTTAATGGAGTGGGACTCTAGCCAAAATCTATCTAGTTTGTTTGTAGGGGCAATGTTGAAGTCACCTCCAATTATCAATCTAGATCCTATGTGCGGGATTAATTGCTGTATCAAATCTTTCCAGAAATTCTCAGATCTATGATTGGGATCATATAAATTACAGAGTAGATAGTCAATTGAATTGATATTGGCCTTAACAATCAAGAATCTTCCTTCCTTATCTGTATAAGTTTGGCTAATGCGGACCAAAAGACTTTTTCCAAATACAACAGCCAGACCGCAGCTGGCACTAGTATGTGATAGAAATGACATATGTTCCACCCAATCTCTTTGCAATTTCGGATGTTCAATGTCTGTTAGGTGTGTTTCTTGTAATAGAGCTATATCAGCTCCCATTCTCCTGAGGTGAGTGAGAACTGCCTTACGTTTTATGGGTGAGTTAATTCCACCCACATTCCATGTTATTATTTTAAGTGACATGTTTGTCTATGGGATAAAGAATATACGTATACAAGGCTGAGTCATTGGGGAGAGAGGGGAAGAAAAAAAAAGGGGGGGAGGAGAAAAGAAAGGAAAAGGGCGAGAAGAAGGTTGTAGAGAAGGGGAGTAGAAAGACAAGCAAGAACACAAAACTCCTATCATCATCTAACGTATATAGACCTGTTAGCTGCCAGTTTGAAAAAGTTAATCTAGGCGGCGATGAGTATGGACATTTCAAACCATCTCAAAATATTATCATATCATATGTACAAAACAGTTGTCTGAGGACAGTGGATGATGTCTGATGTGTCAGATATGTAAGCCAGTTCCTATACGTTCTTTTAAGAAAGTAACACACTAAAACAATCTGCAATTCGCATAGCATATGTAGATTATAAATAACATATAACGGAAAACAAATGTTAATAGATTTGAAACCTATTTGACTGAATTGTAATGCAAATGTATGCATAAGAGTATTGTGATGTTACCTGGCCGATAGTAATTCGAACAAAGAACTTATAGAGTGTGATGTAAATCTCCAGGCTCTCAGTTATTACAGTGGCCCTAGGGCGTAAATATGACACATGGATTAGTAATAGGAATTCAACAAGTTTTCTGAATAGGGGTCTGAATAAGGTTTGTTTCTTTAAGTGAATGGTGCTTATTCTATACCTTACAATATATATTATGCTGATGATTGAAGTGCATTCAGGTTTGAGTATCACCGACCAAAGTACTCGTTGAGTACACGTTGATGTGGCAGTCACAATTACATTTATAGGGAGTAAATAAACTTTGACAATTATTTCCCTCTTCAGAGCTAACATTAAAATCAGCCCAAATATTATTAAAGACCTAGAGGTATTAAGTTTGGGTAGTGCATTGGTATATTGTGTGTTGCTTGTTTTACATCTATGAAAAATGTTTCTCTTTACTGCTCTGTGGTAAGTGTGTGTGTATTTCCCTTTAAATGTTAACCTTAAAACATAACTGCAAAAAAACATATGGTTGATCTGTGCGTTCATTCAGAGCTGAGCTTTCAACATGTATTTCAGCTATATGCTTTTGCTGCTTTTTCTGCGTGGTTTTTGCTCTGTGAGCCTTGGCAACTTTAGTTTATAGAAATATTGATCACATTTCATGGAAATAAGGGGGATAAGATGTGTATATTGGTGCTCTGCGGGTATGCTTGAGAACTTGTACAGTTACTTTGGGAGTCACGGTGTACAAAATCCAGCTAAGTCAGGGTTAGTTCTGGTTCAGGTCAGATTGCAATTCAGTTAAGCGTTTCCGGATGAGCTGGGTAGTGAGAGCTCTAAGCTTGTTCTTCCCTCGCCTGCCTTTCCTCACCTCCCCCTCCCAGTGTGAGTGAGAGGACTTTTATATTTCAATAAACTATGCAAGTCTGCGTGAACGTGTAAACAATAAAGTCCAAGCGCTGTATTAATGCTTTGTTGTCAGATCAGAATGGAGGTTAAGGTGGCAGGATTGCACCTCTGCAAATTATTACTCTGTAATTGACTGTCCCAGTACAGTGTAAATGACCCCTGATTATTTAGTTTCCCCTTATTTCTTTCCCTTTATAGAGCCTCAAGGAAGGATTTAGCAATGTGATCCTTTTTCCCTCGTGTAGCCCCCTCGTTATTAAAATGATGCCTGTGGTTTTTTAGTTGCTATTTTTCTCCACCTCTCTCCTATTATGAATTTTTCCCCTCAACGAGGGTACACCCTTGGCTCTGTATCAGCTTCTGGTTCGGTACTTATGGCGGTCTGTGGTGCTGCATTCTCCCTGGTTGCATTGTAGTAGGCCGTAAGTAATCCGCCACCTCCTTGAAGCTTTGATGCAGCCTGGAGTAATCCAAGATGGCGCTGAAGAAACATTCAGGGGCCTCCGGTTGCCAGAGCTGATGATATCTGCCTCGCGCACCAAGGTAGACAGCTGGCACAATATTTCTCCCACAAGCCCAGCAAGTCTGTCGTGCGAGACGAAATAGAAAGATGTAGTTTTCAGGCTATAATATGCTCCGTCAAACGGAGCTCTGAAGATTAACGTCTGCTTAGCTGGCCCACCAACCGGAAGTCCCGTATAGAAGGCTTTTTATAATAAAACTGTCAGCCGCTCTGGAATCAATCCGGGATGTAACCCAACTGCTAGCGTGAATTGAAAGCACACGCTAGCACACTGAGAAATATCCAGGACGTGACCCACTCAGGAAGCAGATTAGAAGATAACAAAAATGAATATTGTTCCAGAATGCAGGAAAGCCACAAAGGATAAAACGTCCCTTTAAGTAGTACAAAGAACAAAAAGGAAATGCTCTTACTTGAAGCTTCTGAAAAAGGTCCTCTTTAGCAGGCTTGTAAAACAAAGGAAAAGTTCTCTTTTGCAGCTTGTAAAAGTAAAAGTTCCTTTTAAGCAGGTGTATAACAAACAGAAAGGCAAAGTTCTCTTTTGCAGCTTGTAAAAGTAAATGTCCCCTTTTTAACAGGTTTAGAACAAACAGAATAGCACAGTTTCTTGTACAGCTTGTAAAAGTATAATGTCCCTTTAAGCAGGTTTATAACAAACAGAAAGGCAAAGTTCTCTTTTGCAGCTTGTAAAAGTAAATGTCCCTTTTAAGCAGGTGTATAACAAACAGTAAGGCAAAGTTCTCTTTTGCAGCTTGTAAAAGTAAAATGTCCCTTTAAGCAGGTTTTGTTTATCAAAGAAAAGGTTTAAAGGTAAAGGCACAAGCTAGGTCAGGCAGACAGAAGTCGGCATCCAAATATCAGCAAAAGGTATAGGCAAAAGACAAGGTCAGGCAAGCAGAAGTCGGCATCCAAGTATCAGCAAAAGGGTAAAAGCTACAGGCAAGGTCAGGCAGGCAGAAGTCAATATCCAAATATCAGCAAGTAGGGATTAGGCAAGAGGCTTGGTCAGGCAGGCAGAAGTCGGTACACAAAAGAACAAAATAGATATGGTACTCACAATCCAGGGAAACAAACAAACGGGCCCAGATTCAGATCTCCCGCCGTGATTTAAAGGGCAGGAGCGTAACCGTCATCAGAGGGGTGTGAGAGAAAGCGTCATGTTGCTAAGCAACATGACGTCAGACACACAGAGAAGTTCCGGGAGCCGCGGCGACACGGCGATGAACGGAAGCAATCATGACAGCACCCCCTCCTCAAGGACCCCTCCGGGGGACAGGACCAGGTCTATCAGGATGAGTCTTGTGGAAGGTCTTGACCAAAATAGGAGCATTTACTTGATGAGCAGGTTCCCAAGAACGTTCCGTGACTGGATAACCCTTCCAATGAATGAGATAATACAATTTCTTGCCCCGCCACTTGGAATCTAGAATATGGCTGATCTCAAACTCAGGATGTCCATGCACCAATAACGGTGGAGGTTTAGAAAAAGGCTTAGAATACCTGTTAATCATCACAGGTTTTAAAAGAGAAACATGGAATACCGGATGGACTTTGAGAGACTTGGGTAAAGCTACCCGATAAGCAGTGGAGCATACCTGACCCAGTATTCGGAAAGGACCCACATATCGTGGTCCCAATTTGTTAGAAGGTTGTTTCAGGCGAAGAAATCGAGAGGAAATCCAAACTTTATCACCAGGGCGATATTTGGGAGCCTTCTTCCGTCGAAGATCCGAAAAGAACTTGTAACGTCTAGAAGTTACAGAAAGAATACGATGTATCTTCTGCCAATGTCGAGTTAATCTTCGGGCTGTAAGATCAGAAGCAGGATTCACTGTGGAGGAAGTATGCAAAGGGAATGTCCTAGGCTGATATCCGTAAGCTGCATGAAAAGGAGAAGTCTGAAGGGAGGAATTGTACCGGGCATTATGAGCCAATTCAGCCAAAGGAAGGTAAGAAGTCCAGTTAGAGTGATAATGATCCACATAATGTCTAAGATATGTTTCAAGACACTGGTTTACTCTTTCAGTCTGACCATTCGATTGTGGGTGGTGAGAAGTAGAGAGAGATATAGTAGTACCAAAATGTTTACAAAGTGACCTCCAAAATCGAGAAACGAATTGTACCCCTCTATCTGAAACAATATCTAGAGGAAATCCATGGATTCTTACAATATGTAGAATAAAAAGTTCAGAGAGTCTTTTGGCAGATGGTAATCCTGGCAAGGGTACAAAATGAGCCGTCTTAGTGAACCTGTCGACCACCACCCAGATAGTATTGTTCCCAGTGGACAAGGGAAGATCGGTAATAAAGTCCATGGATACATGAGTCCAAGGCTGGTGAGGTATAGGCAATGGTTGGAGTAATCCTGAAGGAAGTTGGCGTGGAGTTTTGTTCATGGCACATTGTGTGCATACTGAGACGTAATCCTTCACATCTTGAGAGAGTGTAGGCCACCAGACATGTTGTTTGAGGTTTCGAGTGGTAATACTGATGCCAGGATGTCCAGAAAGGGGACTATCATGAGCCCAAAATAAAATCTTGGAACGAAGGCGTTCAGGAACAAATAGTAAACCACCGGGAGGTTTACAGGACAAAGGAAGATGCTCTTGAGCGGACTGTAATTCTTGTAACCAAGAAGTTGTTAACTGGGCAATGACTTCATGAGGTTGGAGAATGGTACCAGACTCAGGAACTGGGGTATCTTGAAATTGTCTGGAAAGTGCGTCTGCTTTAATATTTTTTGAACCAGGTATGTAAGACAAATTATAGTGAAACCGAGAGAAGAATAATGACCAGCGTGCTTGCCTGGAATTTAATCGTTTGGCTGTTTGAAGATACAGAAGGTTCTTATGATCAGTAAGTATAGTAAATGGCAAAGAAGTACCTTCCAGCCAATGTCTCCATTCATCCAATGCCATTTTGATGGCAAGCAACTCTTTATTCCCTACGTCATAGTTAAATTCGGAAGGAGTGAATTTTTTAGAGAAAAAAGCAACAGGATGAATCCTTCCAGTCTCTGGTATTCGTTGAGACAGAACAGCTCCAGCAGCAACAGAGGAAGCATCCACCTCCAGAATAAATTGAAACTCAGGATTTGGATGACGAAGGATAGGAGCTGAGGAAAAAGCTTCTTTGAGAGATTCAAAAGCTTCTATAGCCTCAGACGGCCATACCTTACAGTTTTGTCCTTTTCTTGTGAGAGAAGTAAGAGGAGAAGTAATAGTAGCAAAATTCTTGATGAACTTTCTGTAATAATTGGCGAAGCCTAGGAAACGTTGTAAAGCCTTCAAAGAATCAGGTCTAGGCCAATCCAAAATGGCAGAAAGTTTAGTAGGGTCCATTTCGAATCCAGATGCCGATATTACATAACCCAGAAAGGGTATGGATTTTTGATGGAAAGAACATTTCTCCAGTTTAGCAAACAGATGGAATTCTCTTAGACGTTGAAGTACTTTCTTGACGTGGTGCACATGATCTTGGTGGTTCTGAGAAAAAATTAAGATGTCGTCCAGGTATATGATAACAAAAATATTAAAAAAATCACGAAAGATCTCGTTTACAAAATGCTGGAAAACCGCCGGAGCATTGCATAGCCCGAAGGGCATGACCAAATATTCATAATGCCCAAATCGAGTGTTAAAGGCAGTCTTCCACTCATCTCCTTTGCGTATACGGATCAAGTTGTATGCACCACGTAGGTCGAGTTTGGTGAAAATGGTGGCTCCCTGAAGATAAGTAAAAAGTTCAGGAATAAGGGGCAGAGGATAACTGTTCTTGATGGTAATCTGATTCAATCCACGATAATCAATACAGGGTCTTAATCCGCCATCCTTTTTTCCCACAAAAAAGAAACCAGCCCCTACAGGGGAAGAGGAGGGTCGAATAAATCCTCTAGCCAGATTGTCTTTTATATATTCTTCCAGAGCCATGTTTTCTGGTTTAGAAAGTGGATATGTCTTGCCTCGAGGATAGGCAGCCCCAGGAAGGAGATCAATGGGACAATCAAAAGGGCGATGAGGAGGAAGACGTTCAGCTTCTTTTTTGGAGAAGACATCCACAAAGTCATGGTAATGCATAGGTAAGGATTCCGGAGTTTCAACTGTGAGAGCAATAGTGAGTGGTAACTTAGTAATCTTTTGAAGACATTTAGTCTGGCATGTAGATCCCCAGGAAGTGAGTTCACCGAAAGTCCAAGAAAAAATGGGATTGTGAATCTGGAGCCAGGGTAATCCCAAGATAATGGGAAATTGCGGAGTGGGAATGACATCGAAACAAATTGTCTCAGAATGAAGTATTCCTACGGTGAGGAGTAAGGGTTGAGTAGAAAACTGAATGTATCCAGAACCCAAAGGATCTCCACTGACCGTAGAGACTGAAATGGAATACTCCTTCTTTAGTAAGGGTATAGAATGAGTAGAAACAAATGTAGAGTCAATGAACACACCTCCAGCACCAGAATCAATTAGAGCTTGGGTATAGATCTTCTTATGTCCAATTAGAAGAGTTACTGGAACAAAGAGTTTCTTGTATAGGGAATGACCACTATTTTGGCTTAACTCAGTTCCCTGGACTAGAGTTAAGCCCTGGCTTTTACTGGCCTAGTAGGACAATCCCTTAATAAATGCCCTTTAAGGCCACAGTACAGACATAAGCCAAGAGTCCGTCTTCTCAAGCGTTCAGTCTCAGTTACTTTTATACTTCCTACTTCCATGGGTTCAGCCTGATCAGTAGTAGGAGAGGCTGGAGTGACTGGATTAGAAAAACGAGGAGCTAAACGAAAAGGAGTTCGAGTTGAAGTCCTCTATGTTCTATCCTTTTCTTGTTGGCGTTCACGAAACCTGGCGTCGAGACTGATGCAGAGATTTATTAAGGCTTCTAAGGACTCTGGAAGTTCACGATACACCAATTCATCCTTGAGACGCTCAGAAAGTCCTTTACGGAAAGCGGCTCTGAGTGCTCCCTGATTCCAAGTGGTTTCAGAGGCAAGGGTGCGGAACTCAATTGCATATTGAGAGACTGGTTGATTTCCTTGACGTAAATCCAGGAGAGTAGCTTCAGCAGCGGATGACCTTCCAGGTTTATCGAATACGTTTGAGAATGTAGATAGAAATGTATCAACATCCAACAGTATAGGATCATTCTTTTCTAGCAAAGGTGACACCCAAGCCAAGGCTTTTCCTTTCATTAAGGAAATAAGAAACGTGATTCTAGAAGAGGCAGTAGCAAAGAGAGTAGGGCTATTTCGGAAATGAAGACGGCATTGATTCAGAAAGCCTCTACATTCTTCAGGATTCCCATCATATTTATCCGGAAGAGGTATCCTGGGACTTAATTGTACCTGAGACTGATTGTTAGGAATCGGAGGAGGTAATGCCTCAATCGGATTTGGATTGGGATTAGGATTGGGAGGTGCGGTAGCAACCAAATTTTGTAATAGAGCAGTAATTTGATCAAGTTTAGTGTCCAGAGACTGCAAGTGAGTGGCATGAGAACCCAAGAGCTGTCCCTGGTGAGCCACGGCCATAGATAATTCAGTGGGGTCCATTTTTATGGCCCGTTTGTAATGTCAGCCGCTCTGGAATCAATCCGGGATGTAACCCAACTGCTAGCGTGAATTGAAAGCACACGCTAGCACACTGAGAAATATCCAGGACGTGACCCACTCAGGAAGCAGATTAGAAGATAACAAAAATGAATATTGTTCCAGAATGCAGGAAAGCCACAAAGGATAAAACGTCCCTTTAAGTAGTACAAAGAACAAAAAGGAAATGCTCTTACTTGAAGCTTCTGAAAAAGGTCCTCTTTAGCAGGCTTGTAAAACAAAGGAAAAGTTCTCTTTTGCAGCTTGTAAAAGTAAAAGTTCCTTTTAAGCAGGTGTATAACAAACAGAAAGGCAAAGTTCTCTTTTGCAGCTTGTAAAAGTAAATGTCCCCTTTTTAACAGGTTTAGAACAAACAGAATAGCACAGTTTCTTGTACAGCTTGTAAAAGTATAATGTCCCTTTAAGCAGGTTTATAACAAACAGAAAGGCAAAGTTCTCTTTTGCAGCTTGTAAAAGTAAATGTCCCTTTTAAGCAGGTGTATAACAAACAGTAAGGCAAAGTTCTCTTTTGCAGCTTGTAAAAGTAAAATGTCCCTTTAAGCAGGTTTTGTTTATCAAAGAAAAGGTTTAAAGGTAAAGGCACAAGCTAGGTCAGGCAGACAGAAGTCGGCATCCAAATATCAGCAAAAGGTATAGGCAAAAGACAAGGTCAGGCAAGCAGAAGTCGGCATCCAAGTATCAGCAAAAGGGTAAAAGCTACAGGCAAGGTCAGGCAGGCAGAAGTCAATATCCAAATATCAGCAAGTAGGGATTAGGCAAGAGGCTTGGTCAGGCAGGCAGAAGTCGGTACACAAAAGAACAAAATAGATATGGTACTCACAATCCAGGGAAACAAACAAACGGGCCCAGATTCAGATCTCCCGCCGTGATTTAAAGGGCAGGAGCGTAACCGTCATCAGAGGGGTGTGAGAGAAAGCGTCATGTTGCTAAGCAACATGACGTCAGACACACAGAGAAGTTCCGGGAGCCGCGGCGACACGGCGATGAACGGAAGCAATCATGACAAAAACTTTAATATTAAAGGGATATTAAACCCAACATTTTTCTTTCAGGATTCAGATAGAGAATACACTTTTAAATAACATTCCAATTTACTTCTATTATCTATTTGCTTCATTCTTTATGTATCCTTTGTTGAAGAAATAGCATTGCACATGGGTAAGCCAATCACACAAGGCATCTATGATTGTGCAGCCTCCATTCAGCAGCTACTGGGCCTAATTAGATGTGTGTTTCAACAAAGGATACCAAGAGAATAAAGCAAATGAGATAATGCAAATAAATTGGAAAGTTGATTAAAATGTCATGCTCTTTCTAAATCATGAAAGAAAAAAAAATGGGTTTCATGTCCCTTTAAAGTTAGTTTTTGTAAGGTTATTTAGCATTACATTAGCATTAAAAAGACAGTAAAATAAATTTTTAGATGTGGATAGTATATATGAGTAGTCTACATAAAAAATACATGTTTAACAGCATTTCAAAATATTGCTTTCAAACTCTGCACATTGCACTAGCATCTACATGAAAACTCTACTGATTATGCTTTCATTAGCAAATATGACATATATATGCTGTTCATGTCTGTGTACTGCTCTAAGCAATCACTGTGTAGCATGTAGTTTGTTCAGGCAATTTGCCGTCTTTGCAGCATATGTAGGTTACAGAATTAGATTTTTTGACTTCTCTAGTGAGTGTGGCACTAGCACAATTTTTACGCAGAAGCAAGGTATTTCACAGCAAAATATATCATTTATATGTTCACATTTTATTATAAAAAAATGATAAGTATAAAACGTTTTAATATTATTTTCATTACAGTAATACAGTTATGAGGAATTACGGTAATCAAGAAGAGTTTTTTTGCACAATGTGATTTTTCTCTTTATATTGTAATTTTGCTGATAATTGTGTGGTGTGGAATAAAGTGTGTCACACAGTCTCATACTGTAACTTGCCGACTCTGCAATATGCAAATCAATGTGGTGAGAAAAATCCAATTTTTTATAGTTTAAGTTTACAAAAATTAGTCAGTTGGATCTAAGAGATGATTAGCAGCCAGACAAAGAAAAAGTCATGTAAAGTTCATCATGTCTGCTTAGAGATTTGAAAAGTTAAAGGCACAGAAAATGGGTCCCTTGAAAATTTAACATTAAATACCTTTAACACTTATGTTTTCTTCTGCAAAAATACAGGTTTCCTTCACTTAAAGGATAAGCTAGAAGGAGCGCTTAGATCTCTTAGAGGGATCTTAGCTGTGTGGGGTCTGAGGGTAAATTCAGAAATGGACTTTGTAAGTTTAAAATGTATACATATTTATTCCAAATTTAAAATACAAGATAGTTAAACCAATCGCATCTGCTAAAAACAATAAAGACTGATAAAAACAATAATGATAATTCACAGTACTATACAGGATTATCCACAGTGCTAGAAATAATCTCCACAATGATGAAAAAATACCTTATGAAAATACCTTTAAAATGGATGAATTGATATACCTTTAAAATTGATATACCTTTAAAATTGATATACCTTTAAAATGATATCAGTACAACAATTTGTGCTATATGTGGTAATGCTGTGGTACTTAAAATGTATAAAAATGTAAAAATAGAAATATGTGACCTTTAGGTGTACACCTTAGGGATTTACACGCGGCGTGAGGGTGAAAAAATGTAAAATTGGTCAAAATTAGTGACACAAAAATACGTGACCCAAAAAAATAATAATTGACATAGAAATATAAAAATATATAAAAAAATATATAAAAATAATAATTCTTGTGAAAAATATTGCTGTGAAAAAAATTACCAAGTGCTGCAAAAAAATCTAGTGAAAAAATAGTCCAGTGAAAAAATAGTTCATGTGATTGTGAATGTTCTTGTCTTTTATAATTAACTAAATAGTGTCTTTGCAAAATAATATCCTTGTGATCCGTATCCTAAGAAGGTGGTCCAATTATTCTTCAAATGGCACAATTATAATCCAATTAGGGTGTTCCATAAATCTTTAACCTGAGTGAAAAAAATAAACATACATAGTGCAATATGCTTTGCTAGGAATGGCTGAATAGGTATAGAACTCACCAAATAGGGACCTGAGCCGTGAATATCAGTAGCAGTCTACGCGTTTCGATCCTCCTGGATCTTTCTCAAGACTGATATTGGCTCTAGTGGTCCCCTGCCTTAAATAGGGTATGTGTTGTGAATTGTGGTCTGCCAAAAGGGCGCCAAAGAAGGGCGCCAAAAAACCGCTTCTGTTGGTTACCTTTGACCCGGAATTGTATTTTTCAATATCGTCGTTATTGTGCGAAACCGGAAGTTGCCGGAATCGTCACTATTTGCCTGTACATGGCGCGAGACCGGAAGTGACGTTTCGCTTATGACGTCACTTCCGCAGTTTCACTTTCGTTTCGGGTATACTTTGTTTGTAGAAACTGAGAGAAAATAGTATTGTGTTCACTCTCAAGTCCCTTAATCGAGAGAGTCTATACCTTTACATAATACAGCCATTTTGATTCGCTAAAAATATCGGACACAATTATGTTTAAAATATCGGACATAATTCTGTGTGTGAGATGTCTTTAGTGGCTGTCACCCACCTATCGGAATATTCTTGATGTTCAATGTTAAATGAGCAGTTCTTCTGTACTATTAACCCCTTAGGAATAATACTTAACTCTAGACATTTTTTCAAGTATGAGATTTCTGCTGTATATTTTGTTTCTGAGACTAATAATTTTTCTAAAACCTTAAAAGTGGCATCTATATCTACCACTTGACCATCAGGTTGTTTATTATCCTTATTGAGAGCTTGAATTATATCAAAGTTGATATCTGTTCTTAAACTACTAATAGTAGATAGGGGGTTTTGCGAGGATGTGTTAGAGGGTATATCCTCCATTCTGTATATTCTTACTAAATAGGTCCTATTAACCCTTGCGGTTATGTGAACCCTAGACCACTGCACTCTAGGCTGCTTAGGAGATTGATCGAGATGAAGGACTTAGATAAATAAATAAATATAGCTCCAGCGCCAGGAGTGCCACTACACTAGCTCCTATGTGCAAAATCTCCCGATCAGATTTCAGATTACCTAATTTGTATAAGCTAGAAGGAGCGCTTAGATCTCTTAGAGGGATCTTAGCTGTGTGGGGTCTGAGGGTAAATTCAGAAATGGACTTTGTAAGTTTAAAATGTATACATATTTATTTTTCAATAGTAATATAGAGATATTACATTTACTATAGAAGGAAACCTTTCCAAAAAATCCTCCCCATCAATTCCCTACTCATACAATATTTTATTCATAATTTTTCACCCAATATTTTTATACTCTTATAATATTTTATACTCCTACAATTTTATCCGCATTTCCTCTCTGATTATATAGTATTTTTTATCCGTATCTTTTATCCGTATTTTTTATCTATTTTTTATTCATTTTTATACAAGAATGCTTTCGAATAGAGACCTCTCTGGATCACACTACACTAAAATCTTTGAGGGGGCATTACAAGTAGAATCAATGTTCTCACTGTCAGACCATACCTATGTCTTAGAAGGGTATATCAGAGGCCACCCCACTTCATATCCATCCCCTCTAAACTATTAATGTAAGTTATTAACTTTATACAGATAGTAGTATATATAGGGAGGTATGAGGCAGATGTAGCAATTCACTAAGAATTATAGAATAACCCTTAGCCCACATTGAGAATCAATACTACCTTCCACATGGATTACCAGAATATGCATTTTAAACAGAATTATGTCCGATATTTTAAACATAATTGTGTCCGATATTTTTAGCGAATCAAAATGGCTGTATTATGTAAATGTATAGACTCTCTCGATTAAGGGACTTGAGAGTGAACACAATACTATTTTCTCTCAGTTTCTACAAACAAAGTATACCCGGAACGAAAGTGAAACTGCGGAAGTGACGTCATAAGCGAAACGTCACTTCCGGTCTCGCGCCATGTACAGGCAAATAGTGACGATTCCGGCAACTTCCGGTTTCGCACAATAACGACGATATTGAAAAATACAATTCCGGGTCAAAGGTAACCAACAGAAGTGGTTTTTTGGCGCCCTTCTTTGGCGCCCTTTTGGCAGACCACAATTCACAACACATACCCTATTTAAGGCAGGGGACCACTAGAGCCAATATCAGTCTTGAGAAAGATCCAGGAGGATCGAAACGCGTAGACTGCTACTGATATTCACGGCTCAGGTCCCTATTTGGTGAGTTCTATACCTATTCAGCCATTCCTAGCAAAGCATATTGCACTATGTATGTTTATTTTTTTCACTCAGGTTAAAGATTTATGGAACACCCTAATTGGATTATAATTGTGCCATTTGAAGAATAATTGGACCACCTTCTTAGGATACGGATCACAAGGATATTATTTTGCAAAGACACTATTTAGTTAATTATAAAAGACAAGAACATTCACAATCACATGAACTATTTTTTCACTGGACTATTTTTTCACTAGATTTTTTTGCAGCACTTGGTAATTTTTTTCACAGCAATATTTTTCACAAGAATTATTATTTTTATATATTTTTTTATATATTTTTATATTTCTATGTCAATTATTATTTTTTTGGGTCACGTATTTTTGTGTCACTAATTTTGACCAATTTTACATTTTTTCACCCTCACGCCGCGTGTAAATCCCTAAGGTGTACACCTAAAGGTCACATATTTCTATTTTTACATTTTTATACATTTTAAGTACCACAGCATTACCACATATAGCACAAATTGTTGTACTGATATCATTTTAAAGGTATATCAATTTTAAAGGTATATCAATTTTAAAGGTATATCAATTTTAAAGGTATATCAATTCATCCATTTTAAAGGTATTTTCATAAGGTATTTTTTCATCATTGTGGAGATTATTTCTAGCACTGTGGATAATCCTGTATAGTACTGTGAATTATCATTATTGTTTTTATCAGTCTTTATTGTTTTTAGCAGATGCGATTGGTTTAACTATCTTGTATTTTAAATTTGGAATAAATATGTATACATTTTAAACTTACAAAGTCCATTTCTGAATTTACCCTCAGACCCCACACAGCTAAGATCCCTCTAAGAGATCTAAGCGCTCCTTCTATCTTATACAAATTAGGTAATCTGAAATCTGATCGGGAGATTTTGCACATAGGAGCTAGTGTAGTGGCACTCCTGGCGCTGGAGCTATATTTATCCTTCACTTAAAGGGACAGTTTACTCAAAAATGTTCTCCCCTTTAATTTGTTCCCAATGACCCACTTTAGCTGCTGGAGTGTATTAAATTGTTTGCAAGTATTTCCATTACCCTTATATTGGCATTTTAATTATTTTATTTAGCCTGTGGTATCCCCACCCATCCTGAAAGTTTTTGGCCACGAGGCCAAGCTGTATTAACACAGCCAGTAGAAGAAATTACACTCCCAGTGGGTTATAGAAGAGATCAGGTAATAAAATGTTAATTTTCCATTGTTCTCTCCAAGTATTGGTGATTGGTTTATGGACAGATATAAAATAAAGAAGCATGTATATGTACACAATGTGATAAAGTAATGAGATCTGATTATAACTACAAGCTCAACCCATTTTATTAGGTTGTAGCTTCAAAACACAAAATCAGCTGATTCATATACACAAATAAACCTTAAAAAAGCAAATTTCATACGTTTTATACTCTGCAGCTGGTAAAAAAATGAATTGAAAAAAGATTAAGAGAAAAACAATTTTATAGTATACTGTCCCAACTTACACAATGAAATCTCCGTAGTGCTACAGACAATCAGAAGCTGTAATGCTCGCTTCTGTAGAGGCTGAAGGCGGATGCTCAAGCTTCAATCAGTTTCTGCTGTGTCAAGTCTCACAGGCTTCTTCCAAGCACAAAACAGTTTAACTTATTTGCGGAGGTTAAACTCATAGTAAGCTGGAGTCAGTAGAGTTATCTAATACACTCACAAAAATAATGTATGACCTGTAGGTGACTGGATACAGGTGGTAGGTGGGGGTCACACAATGGAACCCTAGACCCCACCTTTGAACCCGCCATATATATTTTTAACAACTGAATAGTGATATTATCCCTTTGGCTGCCATACCACTAGAGTTGTCACCTCAGCCATGTTTTCCTGGACATGTATGAGTTACACATGCTGCAGGGTGTACAGGGAGGAACATGCATTGCGCTGTCCAGGATCACAATTCATGTGCTGTGCATGGGAACAAAATTATGTTCCCCTCTGCACACCCTGCAGCATGTGTGACTCATAAGTGTCCAGGAAAGCATGGCCAAGGTGGCAACCCTACATACCACACTTATCAATGATTTTACCTCTGTCTGTCAGTAAAATGCACAGCAATGCATGTATTTAGACACGCCTCTTTGACTGCCAGTAGCACCCGCCTCCCATGGCCCCTATTAATAAGAAGTAGAGCAGTGGTTTTACCCTGGTGGCTACCCTAAAACACACAGAACAATAATTACCACTTCCATAGTCTGCCATAAACACAGGGTTATATTTTTACCATAATTGGCTGCGACTAACACATAGGGTTAGATGTATTATGCAGCGGACTGATTGACACCCCCTGCTAGCGGCCGATTGGCCGTGAGTGAGCAGGGGGCAGCATTGCACAAGAAATTCTTGTGCAATGATAAATGCGTATGCTGTTGGCATTTAGTGGGGTCGAGCGGACATGATTCGCTACAGCGAATCATTTCAGCTCGACCAATAAAAATCTACCCAATAGAGTGTAGTTCATGTGTAGAGACTTAAAGGGACAGTATACACTCATTTTCATATAACTGCATGTAATAGACACTACTATAAAGAATAATATGCACAGATACTGATATAAAAATCCAGTATAAAACTGTTTAAAAACTTACTTAGAAGCTGTCAATTTGGCTCTGTTGAAAAGGTAGCTGGAAAGCCCACTGCAAGTGACAAATAAGACACTCCCCCCCCTCCCCCTTCTTTTGCATATGAAAAGACCCTTTACACAAACAGGAGCAAGCTGGAGTAGGTAGTCGAGCGTATTCACATAAAACTTTGGGGCTTGGTTAGGAGTCTGAAAATCAGAGCAATGTTATTTAAAAATAAGCAAAACTATACATTAATTAAAAAAAAAAAACTTTATGGGCTATATAAATAGATTATCTACAAAACATTTATGCAAAGAAAAAATGAGTGTATAATGTCCCTTTAATTGATCACCCAATCAGTTACACCCTGAGGGTATATACATGTTTAGCTATATTATGCTTTCAGGTCACAGATGAAGGTGTGAGTTGAAACGCGTCTGTCCCCTCTCTACAAGTAGTATTTTTTATCTTATGTTTTTTACCTTCCATGCAATAATCAATAAATACGTTTTTTCCCTGTTTCTACCCGTGATCCGCTTTTTTGTTGTTTTTCTAGAGACTTACAAAGCCTTTAAAATTGAGCTGCCACTCAGAGGACTTTAACAAAAATGGACACATAATAACCCTAGGAGTTGGTTATGCAAAAATTGCCTGCTTTTACTGATTAGAGCAGGTCATTTGGATAAATCGTCTGTTTAACTATGAAAACAAAGGTTCAATTTTTTGATCTTTCAGAGTCGCCATATATATATATATATATATATTTATATGGCCCATTGATGAATTTCTTAAAGGGATATCTCTTACCTTTATATAAAAATTGTGCTTGTACCACACTCTAGTCTATAGGAGTCAAAAAAGCATGGGAAAAAGTACAAGTTTTACACAAATAAAAGGTGTATAATGTCCCTTTAATATCTAGAATGTTTGTAAACTCTTGAGAGAAAAACACACTTTATAAGATTACAGGGACAATAAAATATTTTACAAAATGTTCAGCTGAGCATAGTAAAGCATAATGCAATGTGCAATCATTAAGGCCTAGTGGAGACCAAAAATAGCATTAACATTGTTTAAGTTAAATCAAGTTCTTTTATTTTTGCGTTCATATTAAATTGACTATTCTTTGCACTGGGTTGCTTTATAGATAGCGCACCTTGCCCTATCGATTGCGCTCCACTTGTAATCTAGGCATATACATTTTATCTGCTTTTTTTGTCTAGTACCTCTGAAAATTGCATGCTGCAAACTTAAAGTAAATTTTGATGCTAAAGTGCCCGGTTTTTAAAAATTCGATTAAAAACAGGGGCACTTTAATTCATCAAAATTTACATTTCACTCCTGCTGTGAAAACAAACTTACCTTTTAATCTTCACAGCAGCTCCAGCTTCCTCCACCCGTTGCAAAGCCTCTTCCTGGGTCTAAAATGAAGAATCCGGCTTCCTCCAATCACGCCGTTGAATCAGACACTGATTCCCCCAGGGGGGAAGCTGTAATTGGAGGATGACCTATCCATAATTTCTGACATCAGAAATGGCTTGCGACGACCGGAGGAAGCTGGAGCTGCTGTGAAGATTAAAAGGTAAGTTTTTTTTTCACAACAGGAGTGAAATGTCAATTTTGATGAATTAAAGTGCCCCTGTTTTTAATCAAATTTTTAAAAACCGGGCACTTAAAGGAACACTTTTTTTTCTTTTGTGATTCAGATAGAGCATGACATTTTAAGCAACTTTCTAATTTACTCCTATTATCAATTTTTCTTCATTCTCTTGGAATCTTTATTTGAAATGCAAGAATGTAAGTTTAGATGCCGGCCCATTTTTGGTGAACAACCTGGGTTGTCCTTGCTGATTGGTGGATAAATTCATCCACCAATAAAAAAGTGCTGTCCAGAGTACTGAAACCAAAAAAAAGCTTAGATGCCTTCTTTTTCAAATAATGATAGCAAGAGAACGAAGAAAAATTGATAATAGGAGTAAATTAGAAAGTTGCTTAAAATTGCTGTTCTATCTGAATAACAAAAGAAAACATTTGGGTTCAGTGTCCCTTTAAAATTGCATGCTATATCTGAATCACAAAATATTTTTTTTGGGTTCAGTGTCCCTTTAAGCATCAAAATTTACATTCACTTTAAGAATGCTGCAATTTACCCTCAATCTGCTACATGAAACATTGTGATTGTTTAGATTAATTTAGGAGATCATAGACATCTGTTCATTATAAAGCACCACAGAAAACAAGATAAACATACATAAAGAAACATTTTCAAGAGGCGTATGCAGATCTTTTGCAATGCATTGTTTAATTTATGAGACATATATTAAAAAAAATACTTAAAGGACTGGCTATTACAGAATTGTTATTGTTTAAAAAGATAGATAATCCCTTTATTACCCATTCCCCAGTTTTGCAGAACCAAGCACTGTTATATTAATACACTTTATACCTCTGTGATTACCTTGTAACATAGTAACATAGTAGATAAGGTTGAAAAAAGACCCAAGTCCATCGAGTTCAACCTATACAAATCTAAAATACTTACAAAAAGCTCCAGTTAAGCTTAAATAACCCACTAAAAGATGACCCATTTAATACTAGCTATCATATCCATGAATTTTGTTTATATACAGAAATGTATCCAGACTATTTTTAAATGTATCTAGGGTATTGGCATTCACTACCTCCTTTGGTAATGAGTTCCACAATTTTATTGCTCTTACAGTGAAAAAACGTTTCTGTTGCAGGAGATTAAATCTCCTTTCCTCCAGCCTTAAATTGTGACCTCTTGTCACAAACAATTTTCTTGGAATAAACAGAGCTTCTGCCATCTCTGTATATGGGCCTTGAATATATTTATATAAAGTAATCATGTCACCTCTCAAGCGCCTTTTTTCTAAAGAAAATAGACCCATTTTGGCTAGCCTCTCCTCATAGGTTAAATTCTCCAATCCCCTTATTTGCATATTGGGGGTCAATTTATTAAATGCTGGGCTGCTTCTTAACTTACATTTCCGTTGAGTCAGAAACTTCGGGCATAGAAAGCAGCATCCACTGCTTGTTAAATCTACCCCTAAGCCCCTGCAGACTGTCCCTTATTTCAGTTCTTTTGACAGACTTGCATTTAAGTAATCAGTGTTGACTCTTAAAGGGATAGCCTACTCCAGAATTGTTATTGTTTAAAAAGGTAGATAATCCCTTTATTACCCATTCCTTGGTTTTGCATAACCAACACGGTTATATTAAAGGGTCACTAAACCCAAAAAAATTATTTTGTGATTCAGATAGAGCATGCAATTTTAAGCAACTTTCTAATTTACTCCTACTATCAAATTGTCTTCATTCTCTTGGTATCTTTATTTGAACAGCAAGAATGTAAATTTAGATGTCGGCCCATTTTTGGTGAACAACCTGGGTTGTTGGCTGGCTCCTTAGCTTTGATGCCTTCTTTTTCAAATAAAGATAGCAAGAGAACGAAGAAAAATTGATAATAGGAGTAAATAAGAATGTTGCTTACAATTGCATGCTCTATATGAATCACCAAAGAAATTTTTTTGGTTCAGTGTCCCTTTAAAACACTTTTACCTGTGTGATTACCTTGTATCTAAGCCTTGGCAAACTCTCCCCTTATTTCAGTTCTGTGGACAGACGTTCATTTTAGCCAATCAGTGCTGACTCTTAAATAACTCCATAGGAGTGTGCACGATGTTATATATATAGCACACATGAACTAGCACTGTCTAACTGTCAAAAACTGTCAAAATGCAATGCAATCTTAAACAGCTTTCCTATTTACTTCTATTATCTAATTTGATTCATTCTCGTGGTTGAAACGCATACCTAGGTAGACTTAGGAGTAGCAATGCAGCACTGGGTGCTAGCTGCTTATTGGTGGCTGCATATATATATATATATATATATATATATATATATATATATATATATATATATATATATATATATATATATGCCTCTTGTCATTTGTTCTCCTGATGTGTTCAGGTAGCTCCCAACAGCTGCTCTTTAACGAAGTATACCAAGAAAATAAAGCACATTCAATAATAGAAATAAATTGGAAATTTGTTTAAATGTATATGCTCTATCTGAATCAAGAAAGAAAACATTTGTTTGTCACATCTCTTTAAATGTCATTATATTCCCACGCAGTGTACTAACTACAAATAAGTAGACTGCATCACAATGTGTTTGGTCTCACAAACTGCCTAAGGTTGTGTCATCATAAAAGGGGACCAAAAAACAACAAAAAGAACGGTGTGAACCTATCTCCTTAGTTCATAGGTTAATTATTACCTTTTAGCAAATACTCAGTTCTATCCTGAGAACTGCTGCCGTGGGTATGACCTTTAGCAGTAAGAGGTATATTTAGCTGGACAGAATGACAAGCAAAGATGAGAGTCAGTGAGGAATAGAGAACTATAGACTACTTTTGTATATTATCTGTATATCCCATTAAACAGACTGAAGCTTTTTTGATATGACCAATTTTGCGCCCTATATGGTAGTAGCAACACTTTCCCCACAAAAAATAACCAATGGAAAATAAAACATGTACACTAGATACAACAACTTTATGTAGAAATAGGGACAAGCAATATATAAATTATTACATATATAATGCAATTGGCTGGTTTATATGGCCATATGTAAGGGGTATTCGACTGCTGAACATAACTTCAACCGAGTGGTTACTACTGGTTAATAGTGTTTTTTATACACAGATTAAAAGATAAATAACATGTAAAAAAAATGTTCCTGCTCTGTATCATGCATGCTTAACCGAAGTGCTCAATACAGCTGTCAATAACAATGATCTGTAAATGCACATTGATTCTTTCACTTAGTACAAGAATACCTACGCTACAAGATGGCGGTGCCCAGTATGAAGAAGTGGACTGTAACCTGTGAAGGGTTAAAAATAAGAAAATGCCTTTGAAGAGAGCTGCAGACACAGAAGGAAACCAATAACAGGGTGAAAACAATAACATGCTATTGTGGTTGTGCCCAGTCATGTTCATAGGGATGGGGAACCTTGGCCCTCCAGATGTTTCGGAAATACATTTCCCATGATGCTCAACTGGACTACAGAGTGCCTAAGCATCATGGGTAATTTAGTTCTGAAATATCAGGAGGGCCAAGGTTCCCCATCCCTACTTTAGTCCTTAGAATAAACAATCATCAGAGGTAAAATATTGCTCAATAATGCAAAGGTTAAGCTTGGAGGATACAATAACCAATTAAAGGGACATTCCGGTCAATATTTAAATGCACATAGATAAATCACATCTTTGACTAGAAACATATTTGCAATATAAATGTATTGGCAAAAATGCTTCTAGTAAAAGTTATCACTTATCACTGCTTCAGTGTTAGCATTTTTCTCTGCACGTGCATGTGAAGCATAGCTAGATATTCTCACTGCGCCTACATTTTAAATACTGCAGCTGATCAGAGCACCAGTGGGGCTTATATCATGTCAGCAATTAACAAATTGAGTCATTATTACTAGATGGTACATGCACATTAGGCTCTCTGAGCAAGTGTTGTGTTTAAAATGCTGGTGCACGGTGCATATTTAAATACTTTCTTGAATCCGCTATAGCTTTTATTAGAAGCATTTTTGCTAATGCATGTATATTACAAAAATGCTTCTGTTCAATACCAAAATGCATCAATGTGGTTTCCAATTTTGGCTGGAACATCCCTTTAAATAAAGCATACTCCATTTTTTTTATAGGTTTTAAGGATCTGACTACTCCCTCTTCTGCATCACTGTAAGGATTGGGTAGAGACAATATAACATTTCTTAATAAACATCTCAGTCCCTTAGCCTGCAATTCTTCAAGAACACCTGCTTCTCCCATGTAGTTTCCTAGAACAAAACTTTAAGAAGAGGCTAAAATTGTTTTAAGGACAGTAGTCTAACAGACACTAGCCTACAGCTGACGATAAGTAGGGATGGGCGAATGTGCAAATTTTCGAATTTCGAATGTAGAACGAATGTTATTACCGAAATTCGAATTCTAAATTCGAATGTCGATAAGAACGAATATTCTTAAAAATTCGAAAATCAAATGTTATTTACAGTTTTCGAATGTCACTTTCGAATTCGAATGTTTATAATTATATCGAATGTCTACATTCGAAATTCGAATTTTTCGAATTCGAATATAAATTCGAATTTTTCGAATTCGAATATAAATTCGAATTTTTCGAATTCGAATATTGCATAATTCGAATATTACATTTAAAAGCATTAGAAATACTATTACAATCTAAATTCGAATTTTTCGAATTCGAATACACGTATTGCATAATTCGAATATTACATTTAAAGAAAAAGCATTAGAAATACTATTACAATCTAAATTCGAATTTTTCGAATTCGAATATTGCATGATTCGAATATTACATTTAAAGAAAAAGCATTAGAAATACTATTACAATCTAAATTCGAATTTTTCGAATTCGAATATTGCATAATTCGAATATTACATTTAAAGAAAAAGCATTAGAAATACTATTACAATCTAAATTCGAATTTTTCGAATTCGAATACACGTATTGCATAATTCGAATATTACATTTAAAGAAAAAGCATTAGAAATACTATTACAATCTAAATTCGAATTTTTCGAATTCGAATACACGTATTGCATAATTTGAATATTACATTTAAAGAAAAAGCATTAGAAATACTATTACAATCTAAATTCGAATTTTTCGAATTCGAATACACGTATTGCATAATTCGAATATTACATTTAAAGAAAAAGCATTAGAAATACTATTACAATCTAAATTCGAATTTTTCGAATTCGAATATTGCATAATTCGAATATTACATTTAAAAGCATTAGAAATACTATTACAAACTAAATTCGAATTTTTCGAATTCGAATATTGCATAATTCGAATATTACATTTAAAGAAAAAGCATTAGAAATACTATTACAATCTAAATTCGAATTGTTCGAATTCGAATATTGCATAATTCGAATATTACATTTAAAAGCATTAGAAATACTATTACAATCTAAATTCGAATTTTTCGAATTCGAATACACGTATTGCATAATTCGAATATTACATTTAAAGAAAAAGCATTAGAAATACTATTACAATCTAAATTCGAATTTTTCGAATTCGAATATTGCATAATTCGAATATTACATTTAAAGAAAAAGCATTAGAAATACTATTACAATCTAAATTCGAATTTTTCGAATTCGAATACACGTATTGCATAATTCGAATATTACATTTAAAGAAAAAGCATTAGAAATACTATTACAATCTAAATTCGAATTTTTCGAATTCGAATACACGTATTGCATAATTCGAATATTACATTTAAAGAAAAAGCATTAGAAATACTATTACAATCTAAATTCAAATTTTTCGAATTCGAATACACGTATTGCATAATTCGAATATTACATTTAAAGAAAAAGCATTAGAAATACTATTACAATCTAAATTCAAATTTTTCGAATTCGAATATTGCATAATTCGAATATTACATTTAAAGAAAAAGCATTAGAAATACTATTACAATCAAAATTCGAATTTTTCGAATTCGAATATTGCATAATTCGAATATTACATTAAAAGAAAAAGCATTAGAAATACTATTACAATCTAAATTCGAATTTTTCAAATTCGAATATTTTCGAATGTAATCGTAAAATTCGAAACCGAATATTCGAAAATCGAATGTTAGAATGTTATGTAAACATTCGAAATTCGATTCGAACGAACGAATGTGTTAAAATTCGTGCCGTTTTTCGAATGTTGCGAAACATTCGCCCATCCCTAACGATAAGTATTGCACCTGCTGTTATAATACCGTATATAATTACGTGCAGTGTTTTTCCCTTTTTCTTCTGTTGAAGTGTGCAATAGACAGGAATTTGATTTTACTCACCTGCTATTACACGTTAAGTTTTGTAACCACTGTGCACAGTAGGTAGTTTATATATATTGTAAACTATTTCAATTAAGTAAATTGTATATTGGACTAAGAGTGCTGTTGTGAGGTATCTTTTTTTCTTTGTTGCTTTATTCTTAGTTTATTATATACCTCAGCACCGATATTATTGTATATCTTTTGTCCTAATACATAATAAGACCTGAGCATAGCAAACATTTGAGTTGATTTAATTTTTCTGGACAACATTTATATGTGATCCTTTCTCAGCTTTGGCTCGGTTTTGATTCTCTTATTTAAGAGGCAAATTTCTGTGTACAACTTACAGTTTTTGTGGCTCATTTTGGCTAACATAACTTATAGTGACAGTGACTGGGATTCTGATGTTAAAGACACATTTAATCTTGATGAATCTGATGATGATTCCACACAGGCAGATAAAAATATCTATAAAGCATTCAAAGAACAGAAGCAGGCTTTATATAAACAGCTAAGAGTAAAATGGGAAATATCAAGTCTTACTAATTATCAATCTGCTAATATGATACCCCGGGGTCTCAGGTTTCTGAAATTACCTGGCACTAACTTACAAGAAACTGAGATACCTGAATTTAGGGATCAGTGGGAGGATATTTTAACTGAGTGTTCGAATAAACGAATGACTTTAATTCTTAAAGAAGATAATCTTAAACTTGAAAAAATTAATCAGCAACTAACAGTAACAACAACTACTCTAAATAAATGGGAAGAGAACAGTGAATTTAAAGAGTTGAATGATAAAATGAAAAATGAAATTCTTAGTACCCAATCTGAAATGAAGATTAAAAAGAAGAAAAAATATGTAATAGATGATAGGGATTATAAGCTTAAACAAGTCTACACATACAATAGGAGTAAAAATGATTGTAGTGACTTCGAGGGCAGTAATATTAAAAATGGTAATAAACAAGGGAAGGTCCCTTTAGGACAAATAGTAAAAGAGGCCCCAAAACTAGACGTAGCAGAGGCAAAAGGAAAAAACCAGAAAAAGGTGATGAACACAAGGAGTACCTACTACAGGTTGAGGACCAAGAAATAGATGATAGAAGGATAGTTAACCTTTCATCTATTAAATTATCTAGTGACCAGATTTCCTTATTGACAAAAGGACTATCATTTTCACCAGCTAAGACCCTGGACAAATTTGAGGTAGTTAAAGACCTCAAACTGTTTGCAAGAAAACTGGTATGTCACAAGCATTTTGCTGGCGAGAATGACGGTGAGCCTGATCCTGATAACGTACTAGCAATACTTCAATCACTTGAACATGACACAGTAACAATTGATACTGTCAATAATCAAAATACTTTGAACTAAATCAACATGTATGCCAAATATAAATAAGGTGCCAGCAGTTTCCACCTTTGTCAATTTGGTGGAAGGTAAAATAAAGCAATTGAACAATGACTATCTTATAGTCAATAATCTCACACAGGGCGAAAGAAAAGCTCTTTATGAATTGGGTTCGAATAAGAACCTCACCATTAAACCATCTGACAAAGGCGGAAATTTGGTACTACAAGACACTGTTAGGTATAAAGAAGAATGCTATAGACAGCTTAATGATAAGGCCCAGTACAAACGCCTTAATGAGAACCCCATCAATCTCATCCTATCAAGGTTACGTACCATCTTAGAATGTGGCTTAATGAATAACATTATTTCTAAAGATGAATTTGAATTTTTGTTTCCAAATAATCCAGATTCCAACCTTCTACACCATTCCGAAGGTCCACAAAGAAGGATGTAAATACCCACTGGGAAGACCGATAATAGCAGGTATTGATGGACCTTTGGAGGGTATAGGACAATATATTGACCACTTATTAAAACCCTTTGTCCAATATCTTCCTACCTATGTGCAGGATACGCCTGATTTTCTAAGAAAGATCAGTGGTATTAATATTGATGAAGATATGATACTGGCAACAATTGATGTTGAGTCATTGTACTCCAGTATTCCTCATACTAAGGGATTACAAGCCACAAGATTTTTTTCTACAGCAAAGGGGTAGTTCTTTTCAATGCCACACAGATTTCATCTGTGAGCTATTGGAATTTGCACTAACCAACAATCTCTTCGTTTTTGATGACAGATATTTTCTGCAGCTAAGGAGCACGGCTATGGGGGCCAAATTTGCGCCCTCATATGCGTGCCTCTATTTGGGCTTTTGGGAGAATATCTATGTGCTAGACTCCTCCACAGTGAGTGACCACGTCGCTATGTGGCTTCGCTACATAGATGACGTGTTCCTCCTGTGGAGGGGTACGGAATCACAGTTGCAGTCTTTTGTTGATTCACTGAATAATGAGACCTTCAATCTCAAGTTTACACTTATCAGTGATCCTCAAACAATTAATTTTTTGGATGTCACTGTTACAGCACATGAAGGTACTTTGATAACAAAAGTGTATCGTAAAGCTACCTCTACTAATAGTTTTTCACCCAAAACATCAAATAAAGGGAATCCCGATCTCACAATTCTTTTGGGCTCGTAGGAACTGCACAACAAATGCAGATTTTATGGAAGAGTCCAGGGAATTGACAAAACGATTTAGGGACAGAGGGTATTCTAAAAACCTCATTAGTCAGGCATACCGACGTCAACTAGATCGTTCACAAGCAGACACCATATTCAGTGTATCAGTGACTAAATCTAAGGATAGGGATCCTAAACAAGGGACAATTAGATTTATAACAGCCTATAATGAGAGTTGGGAAAATGTACGTAAAATAATGCAGCGATATTGGCATTTTCTTCTTTCCGATGCCAAACTTAATCAAATACTCACCTCCCAACCTCTCATTACAGCACGCAGGGCACCTAATCTACGTGACAGCCTGGTCCATAGTCATTTTATTCGACCACAAACGAGTAGTAATTGGTTGAATAGAACTAGTAATGAACCAGGCTGTTATCCATGTAAACAATGCAAAGCCTGCAACCACATTGAGAGGGTACGATTTTTCTCAGATAGGAAAGGCATGGTCTACAGAATACGTTCTAAGATTACATGTAGGACAGAAGGATTGGTATACCTAGCCAAATGCAATTGTCCAATGTACTATGTGGGTAAAACCACTATGGTCCTCCGTGATCGAACCTTGGAACATCTAAGAGACATTGAACATGATGTCACTACCTCAAGTGTTGCCAGACATTTCACTGAGTTCCATAACTCCTCACCCAGTTGCTTCAGACTTATTGGAATTGACAAAGTCAGTCTGTCTGGGAACGCGAGGGGGTGATATAGATAAAATCCTACTTCAACATGAAAGCAGGTGGATCTTTAACCTTGGAACTCTCACCCCTAATGGCCTTAATGAGGAAAATAACTTGGGTCATTTTTTATAGAAATATGTTTCAATTAAGTCCCCAAATCAAATATGTAATTTAGTTTGTGATATACAAATCACTACAATGAATTTTCTTAAAAATATATCAACACTGTCACTTTAAGAGAACCATGCTCGTCAAATAAACTAAGAAGGTCAATATATTGTTGTCATCACGTTATTAAGTATTGAATTATGCTCACATGCTATGCTTAAATCGACTTAGAAACTAGTAGCCATAGTAAATAGATTTTCTTTTTATGTTTATTTATGTGTATCTCACATTGTTAACATAAGAACCTATATTAACATAAGAACCTATATTCACCGGCCCAGTTTCCGGGGGTGGTTACACACAGTATAGCTTTAAAAAGAAGCGGATACTAAAATTCAGTATACACCAGCCCGGATGAAGCCTAACATTTGGTGAAACGTACGTCGGCATCCGCTCAGTTTTGATTCTGAGCATTCTAAGGGAAGACGCTTTGTGCGGTAACAGCAGGAACCATCTACTTCACAGTTTCCGGTCCAGCAGGAAGTGTCGAAGGTGTAGAGGGAGACGCTGCCAGGACAGTTACACTTGTCTCCGCCACGGCTTGCGTGCACTGAGATTACCCGGTCTTTGGCTGTGGGCGCTTGTTTGCCAGCTCCTTCCAGGATCACCTTTGCTTTGTTTTGGGGAACACCATTACCCAAGGATTACAAATAAGCGGACCTATCTGGAACATTTGATCAGCAGTTACCAGGCATTTATAGACAGCAGTCTAACAGACACTAGCCTACAGCTGACGATAAGTATTGCACCTGCTGTTATAATACCGTATATAATTACGTGCAGTGTTTTTCCCTTTTTCTTCTGTTGAAGTGTGCAATAGACAGGAATTTGATTTTACTCACCTGCTATTACACGTTAAGTTTTGTAACCACTGTGCACAGTAGGTAGTTTATATATATTGTAAACTATTTCAATTAAGTAAATTGTATATTGGACTAAGAGTGCTGTTGTGAGGTATCTTTTTTTCTTTGTTGCTTTATTCTAAAATAGTTTTTCCATTCCAGGTGAAAGAAAAGGATCTGTGATTGTCATGAGATTGTTGGAATGAAGTTATATTCAGTACACTAGACCACTGTGTTTCCCAGGATTTTCCATCAAAAAGGGGACATTGTACTAAAGGTTTTTGTATGATGTATATGAAAAAGCAGCAGTTTTAAACATGCTCTCTTCTTTGCATATAGAAGGTTAAAGGGACATTCCAGTCAAAATTGAAATGCATCTTTGAATAGAAACATAATTGCTATATACAAGTATTGGCAAAAATGCTTCTAATAAAAGTTATCACTATTTTAGTGTGAACATTTTTCTGCGCATCTGAAGTATAGCAAGATATTCTCAGTGCACCAGCTTTTTAAATACTGCAGCTGCTCAGAGCATCAGTGGTGCTTGTATCATGTCAGCAATTAACAAACTGAGTCATTTCCATATGGTACAAGCACATTAGGCTCTCTGAACAAGTGTTTTGATGTTTTTGTTTACATACATTTTGTGCTTATCAATGTTTTTCTTGTTGTTGCGTCATTTTTTGAGACATCAGTCGTTTTTGTCTACTTTTTTTCCATGTCACATCAGTGGCGGATCCAGAGCCTGGTCTCGGGAGGGGCACTTTCAGATTTTTTTGTGGCGGCGGACAGAAAATAATGAGTGCTGAGCAAGTATTTAAAATGCTGGTGCATGGAGCACTCTTGAAACAGCAATAACTTTTATTACAAGCATTTTTACTAATACATGTGTGTTGCAAAAATGATTTTATTCAAAAGTGGAATGTACCCATGTGCATTCCAGTTTTAAATGGAATGTCCCTTTAAATAAGAAATGCATGATCCTATAAGTATGCGTCTATACTAAATATAAGGATAAAGATAAAACTCTCTCAGATAACTGATACCAGGGCAGGTTTAGAGAAAGGGAGAGTAAAGTCTGTAGTGAAAAGTCAGTATTTGTATATTAATGTGATGCACTGGGTTCCATGTGTATGATTTTCCACAGCACTAAGCCTGTGTTTTGACGATTAAAGTACTAAAGGACCCAGATATCAAACACAGAAGAGAGCAGTGGAGAGAGAAGAAAATATACAGATACCTCTACATCACCACTACTGTCATTCAACTGCCAGAGAAAAAAATCTGTTCTGTCTAACAGTATTATACACTTTCCTATTGAGATATATATATATACACACACAGTACATAAGTGTACTTTTGTTGTGCTTTTTGTTTTTTACACTTTATATCACAACTGTAAAGATAAAACACCGCCTATATTTTATTTGGGCATTGTTAAACTCCCCCTTCCCCCTGAAAAACCTTGGTTGGGGTCCATGTTTGTAAGGCATATCTCATATCTTAAAACAGGGAAATGGATAAGCAAAGTTTAATTTATTTATATAACAGCTCATATAATTACCATATTTCTCTCTTTTTTTTATTGCATAGACTATTCGTAAAGCTAGATCTGGCCAAACCCCCACCCCTAAAAGCCTAGAGTGCATACTTCAGCAGACATAAAAAAAACTGTCCCTGCAACACTTTACACAGTTCATGTATATATTTCTAATTGTCTACAACAGAAGAGCCAACACAAGCAATATAAGAGGCCATGTTGCAGACTGCAATACAATGCAAGTTTTACCAACATTACCTTTTCAAATTATTAAAAACAATACATTGCATTTGTATGCATATCTTTTGCAATTCTGTGTTTGTCTACATATATAATATGCACATAGTAAAAATGAGTTTGAAGGACTTTAGGTTTTACATGCATGCATCCTTTGTCATTTAGAAAACAGTGCAAATTACCTGCTAACTATAATTCTCTAATTAGGTCATCTGTGAAATATATCACAAAATTACAAATAGAAACTCACTCCAATTAAGTGCTAGGCAGATGCTGGGGGCAATTGTTTTAAATTACATAAAAAATAAGGTAAAACTCATAATAATTTAATCAAAGGCTGGGCTGGGCATCAGCAACTACACCGGCTGCAATGTACAGTCTAAGTCTCTATGCTCAGTGAACTTAACCCTAAAAGCTCGGCATGTTGTTTTATGTGCAGTGCAGACCTTGTAGGATTAAGTTCACATAGCAGGGAGAATGTAATTTGCAGCTGTCAGGGTCTCTGCTGCACCCGATTTATTAGTTAGATTATTAGATAGCGGTGTCGGGCCCCTGCCATAAAAAGTTTAAACAACACAGAACAAGTTGAGGGGAATTTAAAAAAAAACAAAAAAACAAAACGGCACAGCAGTAAAATGTCCGTGCTGGTTTTTTCACTGACACTGATTACTTACTGTGTACAGCTGCAGCAAAGTCTCTAAAACAACCCAGGCTGGATTGCTAAAGTACAAGAGGTGGAGCACGTTATAAGTAACCTCTTCATCATGGCACACTCACTCTCTCTGTATGCGCGGATAGAGCACTCATGCCCCCAGTCCAGCCAACCACTGCACTTTTGATTTGAGGAGAGTCTCTCAGTATATTCTCGGGGGGGGGGGGGGCAATTGCCCCGTTGCCCCCCCTGGATCCGCCACTGTGTCACATTTATAGGGGTCTATTTAAGAAGCAGCGGATGCTGCCTCCGACCCACTCCGACCAGTCCTAAGACCGCTGCTCCTTAACTCGATCGGGCTGATTGACACCCCCTGGTAGCGGCCAACATAACATGAATGTAAATATGTTCTTCACAAAGACACCGAGTACATGAGTATGCACCATGCTAAGAGGGCGTTAGTCAAGAAATGAATGCCTATACGCTAAATACAGTACATACATGCATTGAATTACAATCGGAATAAAAAGAAACATTTTCAAGTTGTACATCTTTTCAGTCAACACATATATCGCTGAAACCTCTTATTTTCTCTCTTTATATGACCCTCCTGAAGTAACTATAGGCCGCTCTTGGACCTATACGTAATAGCTTGGGTCTCTGGAGGTAAACTATAATGATATATAGAGCCACTTTTGGGCCTAGTGACTTAATACACTTAGTGTAAAACAGTTTATGATAAACAAATGAAATACATTGGATTTTATAGCAGACTAAGACCTGCTAGGAATTAAACCCAGAAAATAAACTGGGAATTTTTCTTAAACATGAATTGCTGATATTGGAAAACTGCTCATATCTCATAGTGGGGAAGAAGCTATAAGATGGTATATATTGGAGGACACTCATAAAATATATAAAAGCACTATTATTGGCACTAGGTTAGGTAAGGCAATCCCAATCTCCATTTAGTAATCAGGTTAACTAGGATTCCCTTGTTTGGGGTATAGAAATGGCTACCTGGGGGTATCTTATCAGGAAGATCTATTGAAAAAATCCCCAAGTATTAGAATTGTGAATAAAGTATTGTGGTATGTAATCATATACCCATCTAAATGATATTAGCTCAGTTAAACGTCTAGGTAATATTTAGTGAAGGTAAAAATGTACCCATATCATACAGTTATAAATCCAATAGTCTCGCAGGTTAGCTATATATACAGTATGGAAGCTTGGCAAAAAGGAAGGCATGAATACAATCTGTCTATGCGAATAGTTATAGGCTGTTACAATAAAATTTAACTTTGACTTTCAGCTCTAAACATATAAACTGCAGTGCGAATATATAGTTATATGTTGTAAACTATCTTAGCAAAACATGTAAATTACAGTAACAAAAGATTATTATATAGGACTGTGAATTCAAGCTAGTTAGAGAGATAACCCTCAACTGGAGGAGTTAACAATAACAAACGTTTCCCCAGGGCCATATAACCCCAATTAGACATAGGGTATAGAGTGCCATGAATCCCTGGACAATACCAAGGGCTGGATCGATTTCAGAGCACTTTGCTTCCAAACAGTGTGGCTCATTCTGTTTGGGGTTATGTCAGTTAGTGATTGCAGACCAGTCTGAGTATTTTAGCAGTATTTATCTTCTTGCGTCTGCCGATAAATCCATACCTTCCCTGCACAGCGGGTATCTGATCACGGACGTTCCAAACTCTGGGATTGTTGCTAAAGCTCATCAGGTGGCCGGTCGCACCAACCTGGTTTCTGTCTGACGAAAATTTCCGTGTAGCATCTCTCTCCTTGTGCGACAGAAACATAGCCATCGGAGGTCGATCTACCCTCGAGAAAGAAAACATCATGCTGCTCTTCTAGCTCAGAGGCCCGGTATAAACTGGTGTCTATGTTTTCAGCTATGGGACGGCGTTCATTTGTGACGGATTTGCATTCTGTGCTGTGTGTGCTATCAATCATCTCCTCTGCCATTTTGGAAGCATAGTTTTCTCCCTCCCCTCTAGCAGTTATAACGGTGAGCGTGAGGTCTTGGAAGCTATTATGAATCTGCCGATCTAACTTCCAAAGTAGTGCCTGTATCAGTAAATAGTCTTCCTCCATGTTCATATTCAATTAATTAGCGTAAGCTCAGTTTCCTGTAATATTATCTCCGCTCTAACCCGGGCGGTTGGAGGGGGGGGGGGAGATGTGTTAAGAGCCCTCTTGTAGGTCCTCAACTTTTCTCCAGGTAGGCTAATTCCACTCTCTGAAGATGTAGGTGAGGCACACGACCATATTCAGGGTCTCCCTGCAGTAAGGCACCCTTCTAGTATGAATCTGGGGTGAATTAGGTTGCAATTTCAGGTATAATTAGCTATTTGCAAAAAACCCTCAGAGAGCTTCATGAAGTGCAACTTATCATGACCGCTGTGTGACCACGCCCCCTACACACTGCCGCTGTGTGACCACACCCCTCCACACTGTTTTTAGCTTTGTGCACTTCATGTTTTTCAAAGTCATTGCAATGGTCCACGCCTTACCTGGGTATTGTTTATCTGTTTACAGTTGGATAAGTTGTTCTGTTTGGATCTCTTTACTGTCCTTGTAAATTCTTATCTGACATCTAATCAATTGATACCTGTTGCTGACTTGGACTTTTTATTGTATATTGCCTGCTTAACCCCCTTAAACTTTGCTTCTTGGATTGGTTCTTGTTACTGACCTTGAGTATCTCGTGTTACCGGCTTGCCTAATCCCTTACACCCCACTTGTCAGTGTGATAACTGTTGCTAATTTGCAGTTTGTTTTTGTTTACATATTGCATCATTTTTGTGCATCGCAATGTTTTTCAGTCATATTTGTTTACTTTTTTCACGTCATGTCTGCATTGTCATATACCCATCCTGTTTTGTTTGGTGCACTTTTTGCTTTAAAATCCAATACATGTGTGTTGCTTGCTCTTCTGTTTACAACTTGGTGAGCTTTTCTGCTGGGATCTCATTGCTGACCTTGTATTTTCTTATAGGACATCTACTGAACTGATCAGACATCTACTGAACTGATACCTTTTTCTGACTTGGAATTTCTCTTGTTTATGTCTGCTTTATCCCCTTGTACTTTGCTTCTCGGATTGATTCCTGTTAGTGACCAGGATTGTCTCTTGTTAGCCCCAATATTCGACAATATGTCCATTATAAACAGCTGACACAGAAGTAGGTTATAAAGGCCACGGCGCAGTTTATTAAAATGTAAAACATGGAAACATGAACAATAAATAACCATAAATATCCCTCAAGCAGTGCTTGCGCCCAAAGCTCCTCCTTCACCTCTACTGGACATCCAAGAGATACAACTCCACTGAAAACCAACTCCAACCAGCAAGCACCCACACTTACAGATGAGCCGCACCAACCAAATCACAGTCTTTCTTAACCCCTTCTTTCAAGCTAAAATTAAACAGGTGCAACTTGACCAAGAAGAAACACTTGCCCGATCCACCTTCAAACTCTACATATATATATATATATATATATATATATATATATATATATATATATATATATATATATATATATATATAAATACCCCCACAGCTCCTAACAAAACTACTAACTGTTCCATTAACTTTATGCCACGAGGCATCCAATTTCATTGTATCCCAAGCCGCCCTCCAAAACACCCAGGGCTCAATTGTCAACCATATCATCAGCAGGTCATGAAATAGTTATAAAAAAACTCAAAATATATTACTTAATCTTATCAACTAATGATTTCTGGGATATAAAACCCAAATCATTCCCAACTGCATTAATAAGCAACACACCAGGAGGACAAAAAGTCTTTGCATACTTCCCCACCTTAATGATATAATTTAATCCCCTTTCAGACCTCTAAATCCAAATCATTTAAAAAAACTTCATCAGCCCAAAAAATCCAACAAAAGACCACCATCCACATTCTGCTTGCCCAAAAACTGTCCCACAGAGGAAACCAGCAACCCCCAATAGTATACTAATTAATAAGGCACTCCCTTCCTCATCTGATTAGGCTTCAAAGATTGTAACATCCTCATACTACACACCACACTTGTCCCTCTTATTAGACTCAAACAGATCTGAGATACGAAAATACCCCAAATAGGCTAACAAAAAGCAGCATTAAATAAAGGGCATTCACAATCCACACACCCATGGAAGAACCAACACCACCCTTTTCAGCACTGAAAAAAGCACTGGTCACCTAGCATCCATACCAGATGTACCCTTACAAATGCTACTGCAGCCAAACACAACATAAATGCCAAACACCTTTGGACCATAGCCCACGAAACCCTAACTGCTGACTCTAACATCCAATTCAACAATGCTGCTAACCTCCCTTTCCCCATTGTTAATTCGCCCACACACTCTAACACTGTATACCACTGTATTCAAACAAGGATGTATGCCATACAGGCCCTCTTGAGCTAAAGCTCCCCTTACCATCTCTAAGATGTCGGAAAGGCCAACCTCCACATTAGCATCATGTAAACAGAAAAGAGCATCAGCCAATCTATTATTTTTATCTGGAACATGGCTTGCTATAAAATACACATTCCAACCTAGACACTCTAACACAAACAAACATAAGAGATGGACCATTGGGGGGAAACTCATAACAGCCTATTAATCACCATCATCACCCTCATGTCATGAATGGAAAGTCAGATGGAGATCACACAAGGACTCAAGCCACATGCATAATGCCACAACCAATGGAAACAATTTCAAGAATACTAAATTTGTAGTTAACCACTAAACAACCTGTCAGGCCAGCACACCACTTACTTTCCTTAAGGCGCCAAAACCACACACATGCTTCCTTAGGGTAAGAAAAGTAATGAATCATACAGAATTCCCAGGAAATATTTTAGGAACCACCCCAAGTGGAAAAATCCTCAAGTTAGGTAAGCGGGTACAGAGAATGGCCCCACCATCCTACTGAAAGACAGCTCTTTATCCTTTTTTATCCTCACCACTTCCAGGTGCTCCCTAGCAGATTTAAAGTTTCCCTAAACCTGCAACCCAGGTTGGTCAGAAAAAGATAAGAAAATCCCCAACTAAAGCCTGATAACAAATGCTCATTATCAGCCTTCCCATCACAACCTACTATACTGTCTAACCACGGCACAATCTTTTCAATTCTCATTGGCGTCTTAGCCCATTTATTTAAACATTTTAAACGTACCCACCACCATATCCCGAGCACTCATGCTTATACTTATATACAATGCTCCCAAATGGCAGTTTATTTCTCCCCTTTCTAAACAAGCTCTGTCAAACTTATCTGCACCACTTGACCATCCAACCTGTGCAGCCACAGAAGAGTTCCCCAAACACCTAACCTGTAGATGTAGGTGCCCTAGCAGGCCCTCCTGTTAAATCCCTGACTCTCCTACTCATATTCAAAGGCAAATTATTTTGCAGGAGCCACACCCCCTTCCTCTCTCCTACTCCCAGAAGAAGACCTTTAAACAGGTGACCATCTCCTGGATCTGGTTATTATGCATACACTGGCCCCCTTAGCCTGGGAAAAAAGATAAAAAGCCCTAGAAATATGAATCTCCGGTGACTGTCCGTGAGTCTCTCCCACTCTCCCAGTGCTACCTTTCCCTACTCCTGTCCCTCCTGAACCTCCAAACCACAGCTGATAAACATTGCAAAAACTGGGTCAACACTGCCATATCACCTACCTGGCCTGTAGTAACAGAAGACATGCCCACACCAGGGTTCTCCTCATCAAATCACTAAAAGAATTCAAAAGTTATAGTAAATTGCCTTCCACTTCCTGCAGCACTATAGCATCCACTAAACCCCCAGGTCCACAAACAGCATTCACCACGCTATCTACAAAGAAAATATGGACATCAAAGCAAATGCTTTCCCACTATAACCCCCCAAAATCTCCAGAATAAAGTGCATTAAAAAATAAATAAGAAATCTATAATCCTGATCCCAAACTTAACTCGAGCCCAACCCCACCCATCCCCAGTTACGTTGTCACCCATAGAAATCCCCCAGAAACATGTTTAAAATTATAGCCTGTCACACCAATGCCCAATCATCCATTACATCCAAGAAATCACCACATCCCTCCCATCCCCTCATGGGTCCCAGCTAGGGTTGCCAGGTGTCCAGTATTCAACCGGACACTGGACACTTAAATTTTTTTTTATTTTTTTTTAAAGTCCACTGTATAATCCTTCAATGCATTACAAACATAGAGCAGAAAACAGTGCGTGAGCAGTCAAGGTATTCCAATCTCTACTGTGGGGTCAAAGGTAAAGCTTTGATGAGGGAACAATGTGTGACCCCATTGGCCATCATGCTCACTCAGTCACCTACAGATTGTCCAGTATTTTTATAGAGGACAACTGGAAACCTTAGTCCCAGCACACCCCAGTAACCAGCTCACCCACCCAACTCTGTGCAGCTGCCCCCCCAAACAGTCTAACATCCCTTCCCCGTTGGCACAAACAATCAATACTCCAGCTACCTCTACCCACAACCACTGACCCCCCCCCAACCACTATGCCCCCATGCTCATTGGCAGCCCAGAGGCCTTACCTGCCCTGCTGACAGCACTTTTCAGCCTTCAACTGGCTCTGCTTCTCAGGCCCGGACACCTTTTCCAGTTCTTCCCTTTTATGTTCACTCATAGTGTCTCCTGCAGGTGAGGGAGTCCCACACACAGCTTCCCTCTGCATGAAGGCCCCCATGCACAGGTCCTTTGCATCACTGGCAAGCATTACTTCCCCTTCACATCTTATTTAAAGCCTACACCTAAGCCATCCCTCCTGACCTAAACCTGCCCTCCATTCCCCAAATGCCCCTCCCTCATATTCATTCCTCCAGGGCTTCCTTTACCGAATTGCCTATTCCTTGTACTTCACTCCTCAGATTGATACTTGTTGCTGACTTTAAACTTGTTTTTGAATCTGCTTCTTGTCAGCTACTTGGTTCTGCTTACCCGGTGTCTACTTGGCTTTGTCTCTTAGAGTCTCCAGTACATTGCTGCTAAGCCTTCTACAGTTCTGCATCTACCATATATTTAGTCTGCTTCTGTTTTTCAAGTGGCTTACATTTTATGGGACTCAGAATAGTCATCACGAGGACATTATCCAGAGCACTATGTTGGTCTGCTTATCTCCATATCTAAACCTCTAGGTCTTATCTGGCTTTTTTATATACTGTCTGTTAGATGCAACAGAGAAAATGTTTGAGTATAATTTCTCTTTAAAGGACAATTAAATACATTAAATACAGTAGATTTGCATAATCAACACATAAATGGTAAAAAGACAATGCACTAGCACTTAGGGACCTATTAATCAAAGCGCCAACAGAAAATATGCTTGAATTCCGTGTCGTATTTGTCGCGAGATTGATCCGCCATAGTTATCAAAGCATAAAGATAGGCAAATGTTGAAATTTGTGACGTAATATATTCCTGCGATCTCAATCCAACGCAGATCGATCAATGCTTGCGTCATTACAGATGTTTCAAATTCAGATTCGACTCTATTTGACCCTTTTCCAAATTTATCAAACATTTAACAAGTATGCTCGTGTGTATTCCGATGCAGTGTACATAGTTTTCAATCCGCCACCCTTGAGGTCGCGGATGCCATAGAACTCAATGGGAGTCTGAAAACAAAGAAAGCTTATGTTCGATGCTGCAAGAGAATGAAGTATATTACATAATAAAAGTAAATAAGAAACTCTATTTCTATAAGAAATATCATCTTATATGCCAGCCCATTTTATAACACCTGTGAAGGGGTGGTTTTTAAAACTAGATTGCAATCAGGAGGGGTTACATAGGTACAGAGAGAAAACTGGCCCAGCTCTTAAAATATCCATTGATTGCAAATAAATACATATAATACCCTGATTTCATGATATATTTGCAAATATTCCTGCTCAGAATAATAATAAATGTACACTATATACATATAGTGGTATAAATAAACACAGAGATATAAAAGACAAGCATTGTTTAGAACAAAAAAAGGAATTTAGGGAAAAGTAAATATGTTTGCAAAAGATTTCTGACATAACACACACACACATATACATATATATATATATATATATATATATATATACACACATATATATATATATATATACAAGTATGTGCAAAGATATATGTACAAGTTCTAACATTAATAATCATTTATAAAAAAAAAAGCATATCATGACTTCTAGGAATACAAATACACATTAACAGACATCACAACCTGCAAAAACTCATTTCAGGGAGGTGGCTTCGCCCGCTACTGCACCGCCACCGCCCCCCCCCCCCCCCCCCCCAGTTATATATTGGACACCTTGATACACTAAATAAGATAAAGACTTATCATTAAAGTAGCTTCCCACTAAAGTCACATAAAAAGGTAGCTTTATTGCATAACCACATACAATAATCCTATTTTCCAGTGATCGTACGCTTGTTGAATGCTTAAATATTTTAGAATACAAAGTTTAATTACGTGCAGTAAATAAGGTAGTATTTGTGTTTTATTTTATTAAAATCAGTGCTGGCATTCCTTAAAGAAACACTTTTCCGGATTTGGGCCACATTGGATCATAGATAGTACTTGGAGTTTCAGGGAGATTGCACTCCATTTGCTGGCATCAGGGAGCCGCTATTACAATCAGGGAGACTCCCTGAAGTGGGATGTCTGCATTAATTTATGTGAAAGTATCATAAAACAGATTTTTTTTTGTATAACAAATAAATATAAAAATAACTTTCTATGAGATATTGTTTGTTAAGGTATAAATGTAGCTATTTCTTGGACATTAACAAATGAAAAATAAAAGATTAGCTTTATAGAAATGTGCTCTTTCATGGACAGTAATGAAATGGTATAAATAAAGTTGGGAAAAACCTGAGTAACCGTGACATTGATGACTGTTAGTTAACAGCAGTCCGATGCTCATCGCACCGTACTTGACACGCGTGTTTTTGACGGATTTTTGATAAATAAGGGTATCGTATGCAGATCCGCGTCAGCAATGTCTGGCGAGCATATTGAAGCCAGAATGCACTGAGATTGACGATTTGATAAATAGGCCCCTTAGGGGCCTATTTATTAATGTGCAAGCAGACATGATCTGATATTGCGGATCATGTTCGTCGCACATCGATAAACTGCTGGTGCAATGCCGCCCCCTGCAGATTCGCGGCCAATCGGCCACTAGCAGGGGGTGTCAATCAACCCGATCGTATTTGATCTGGTTGATTTCTGTCTGCCGCCTCAGAGCAGGCGGACAGGTTATGGAGCAGCAGTCTTTAGACACAGGGCATCAAGCTCCATACGGAGCTTGATAAATACGCGCCTTAGTCTGAACTTCAAATGAGTAGTAGATGTATTTCTGACACATTTTAGTTATGTCTATTTCCACTCCTCCTGTATCATGTCACAACCATCAGCCAATCACAAATGCATATACGTATATTCTGTGAATTCTTGCACATGCTCAGTAGGAGTTGGTGACTCAAAAAGGGTAAATATAAAAATAATGTGCATATTTTGTTAATGGAAGTAAATTGGAAAGTTGTTTAAAATTTCTTGCTGTATCTGATTCATGAAAGTTTAATTTTGACTTGAGTGTCCCTTTAAGCAAATCTTTTCAACAAAACAAATGAATTATTGAAATGTACTCAGTTTATTTTCTTTAAATTAACATTAAAAGAGAAATTAGTTCTACATCTAATATTGCAATTAGGAAATAAAAACGAAAATGTTAATGTCACTATAGATACGCAAAAATATAGCTTGTTGTAAGACCAAGGTGACAATGCAATGAATAGCTATGGATATAAAGCTAGATTACAAAAGGAGCACAAAAATATTCATACTATTGTACGTTAGCATCGCTTGAGCACACTCAATAGCGCTTCTATTTTTGCGCTCATATGACAAGTACACAATGGTTTTTTAACAATTGCGTGAAAGTGTTAAACAGGCTAACATTCGCATGTTGGGTAGCATGGGTGCATCATATCCCTCACATAATAGTCTTCTTTGCTGGCTTGCAGTAAAATTCATTTTGGTTATCGCTTGAGCGGTAAGCTGATAGTACACAAGTAATGGCATTTTTTATGCAGTTCTGCTGTATATTATTTTAATGACATTTAAGTAAAATTCACAGTAAAATTATTTTTGTTTATCATTTGATGGTAAAACCTTTTTTTCATTAATAAACATTTGTTTTATAAGTTTTAAGTCTAACTATAACTTCAAATCTGTATTTCCACAACATTTTCATGTGTTTTGTTATGCAAGCTAGCAAGAGATAATGGTTTTCTTAAAGGGACAGTCTACACTAAAATTGTTTTTGTTTAAAAAGAGTGTGCCCCCTGCAGACTCGCGGCCAATGGCGGTCAATTTTAATATTTTTAAAAATGTTTTACTGTATTTTTAATGTAAATATTTTACATTCCAATATTCTTTGTATTTCTATATAAATATTTAAAAAGAAAAAGAACATTTTCTTCTATGCGAAAAACAATGGAATGTAAAATATTCATAACTCACTTTGGGTTTAGCACTGTAGGTCAAATGCGTGTCAGGTTAGTGCGAAAGCGGTGTGTTTTTTTTTATTCAGCATGCTCCATTGAAGTCTATAGGGAGAAGTTAACACGCTCGCAATATCCGAAGTTAGCTTGTAATTTGTGTGCTAACTCGCCCGTGTTAAAATATTACTTCTAGCAAAGCTGCGGGAACAAAATAGAGCGCCACTCCTAATCTAGCCTTAAAGGGACAGTCAACAATAAAAATGTTATTGTTTAAAAAGTTAGAGAACACCTTTACTACCCATGTCCCAGCTTTGCACAACCAACATTGTTATATTAATATACTTTATAACATTTAAACCTCTAAATTTCTTATCACATGCTTTTTTATTGGCTTTTCACAACAGGAGACTGCAAGTTCATGTGGGCCATATAGATGACATTGTGCTCACGCCTGTGGGTTGTGCACAACACAGCACTAATTGGCTAAAATGCAAGTCAATAGATAATAAATATAAAGTCGTGATCAGGGGGCATTCTGCAGAGGCTAAGATACAAGGTAATCACAGAGGTAAAAAGTGTATTAATATAACCACGTTGGTTATACAAAACTTGGGAATGGGTAAAAAAGGGATTATCTATCTTTTTAAACAATAAACATTTTTGAGTTGACTCTCCCTTTAAAGGAGCTATGGGGGTCATGTGTGTGCTTTCACCTTCAATGTAGCAAAACATTGTCTCTGTAATTTTACATATAAATTAGAGTTTTCACTATTACTACTTTTGCTACTATTACCACTGAGCACCATATAAGGAGGACAAAATGTTTCTTGAGCTGGGGTTTGGTACCTTTTAATTCTGTCACTGGCACTGTACCATTCATGTTAAGCTTTGCTAGAGTCTGCACTTGTTGTATTGTTATTTTCAAATGACTTTACAATTGCCTCATCCTTGGTATTGAATTCTTCCAGTGAGACATAGCAGAAGCAGAATGTTCCCATGCTAACAAATCTTATTCATTTGTGGAAGTCATCAGTGTTTTGCTGATAATACTGAATTTATATGCTCAGGAACATTTAAAAAAAAATCAAGAATTTACATTTTGGTCAAACATAATGAGGCCTTCCCATGTGAAGTATGAGTTGTTTTATCTAGGGGCATTGAGTAAATATATGGGAATGATAAATGAACTATCAATTAAAATTGCAGTCAGTGTTATCTATTATTAAAAATTATCCTAGTGGTGTTTAACATTATGTTCTTTGACTAACTCCATCTTGGAATGTTAGTGGTATTTTTTCAAACAAATGTGTGATTTACCACAAGCACATATGATAGTTTATAGACATACCAAACACAGTTGTTCATATATTCTGTTATTTAACTCTCCTGGCATCATATACCAGGATATATTTCAAGCAATCAAACAGAAACATAGCATTTGAATGTAGATAAAAACCAAAAGGCCCATGAAGTCTTCTCATATTACGTTTCTTATTTCTTAAGATAGCCTTATGCGTGTCCCAGGCATTTGTCAATTATTTTACAGTCCTTGTGTTTACCATCTGTTTTAGAAGTTTACTCCATGAATACACCACCCTTCCTCACATTTATCCTGAACCTGCTACCCTCTAATTTTTGTTATAGATTGTAACCCATTGTTTTGATGCCAGGAGAGTTAAATAACAGAATATATGAACAACTGTGTTTGGTATGTCTATAAACTATCATATGTGCTTGTGGTAAATCACACATTTGTTTGAAAAAATACCACTAACATTCCAAGATGGAGTTAGTCAAAGAACATAATGTTAAACACCACTAGGATAATTTTTAATAATAGATAACACTGACTGCAATTTTAATTGATAGTTCATTTATCATTCCCATATATTTACTCAATGCCCCTAGATAAAACAACTCATACTTCACATGGGAAGGCCTCATTATGTTTGACCAAAATGTAAATTCTTGATTTTTTTTTAAATGTGTGCTAACTCGCCCGTGTTAAAATATTACTTCTAGCAAAGCTGCGGGAACAAAATAGAGCGCCACTCCTAATCTAGCCTTAAAGGGACAGTCAACAATAAAAATGTTATTGTTTAAAAAGTTAGAGAACACCTTTACTACCCATGTCCCAGCTTTGCACAACCAACATTGTTATATTAATATACTTTATAACATTTAAACCTCTAAATTTCTTATCACATGCTTTTTTATTGGCTTTTCACAACAGGAGACTGCAAGTTCATGTGGGCCATATAGATGACATTGTGCTCACGCCTGTGGGTTGTGCACAACACAGCACTAATTGGCTAAAATGCAAGTCAATAGATAATAAATATAAAGTCGTGATCAGGGGGCATTCTGCAGAGGCTAAGATACAAGGTAATCACAGAGGTAAAAAGTGTATTAATATAACCACGTTGGTTATACAAAACTTGGGAATGGGTAAAAAAGGGATTATCTATCTTTTTAAACAATAAACATTTTTGAGTTGACTCTCCCTTTAAAGGAGCTATGGGGGTCATGTGTGTGCTTTCACCTTCAATGTAGCAAAACATTGTCTCTGTAATTTTACATATAAATTAGAGTTTTCACTATTACTACTTTTGCTACTATTACCACTGAGCACCATATAAGGAGGACAAAATGTTTCTTGAGCTGGGGTTTGGTACCTTTTAATTCTGTCACTGGCACTGTACCATTCATGTTAAGCTTTGCTAGAGTCTGCACTTGTTGTATTGTTATTTTCAAATGACTTTACAATTGCCTCATCCTTGGTATTGAATTCTTCCAGTGAGACATAGCAGAAGCAGAATGTTCCCATGCTAACAAATCTTATTCATTTGTGGAAGTCATCAGTGTTTTGCTGATAATACTGAATTTATATGCTCAGGAACATTTAAAAAAAAATCAAGAATTTACATTTTGGTCAAACATAATGAGGCCTTCCCATGTGAAGTATGAGTTGTTTTATCTAGGGGCATTGAGTAAATATATGGGAATGATAAATGAACTATCAATTAAAATTGCAGTCAGTGTTATCTATTATTAAAAATTATCCTAGTGGTGTTTAACATTATGTTCTTTGACTAACTCCATCTTGGAATGTTAGTGGTATTTTTTCAAACAAATGTGTGATTTACCACAAGCACATATGATAGTTTATAGACATACCAAACACAGTTGTTCATATATTCTGTTATTTAACTCTCCTGGCATCATATACCAGGATATATTTCAAGCAATCAAACAGAAACATAGCATTTGAATGTAGATAAAAACCAAAAGGCCCATGAAGTCTTCTCATATTACGTTTCTTATTTCTTAAGATAGCCTTATGCGTGTCCCAGGCATTTGTCAATTATTTTACAGTCCTTGTGTTTACCATCTGTTTTAGAAGTTTACTCCATGAATACACCACCCTTCCTCACATTTATCCTGAACCTGCTACCCTCTAATTTTTGTTATAGATTGTAACCCATTGTTTTGGTATTTCTTTGGTGTTAAATGCCTTCTGCTGGGGGGGGGGCGGGGCGGAGCCAACTACCGAGGACATGTTCCTTGAGAGCTCTCAGCTTCTCAGCTTTAAACTTTATTAGTAGGGGTTATTTGATACATTTTAACTATTAATCGCTACTTAAATACTCAAGACCCTAAACCGTCTCTAGGGACACTGAAGGAGACAAGAAACTTGCTTTGTCATTACAGTATTAACAGTTGGTATCGCCATGTGGTGAGTGTCGCCATCCAAACCACTAGAAGCTTACTCCAACTTTATGGCACCTAACCTACGGGCTCAGGCTACAGAATACTATCCTCCCCCCCAGGAAACCGGGTTATCAAATAGTCTGAAGTATTACGGAAAACGTTCACTAGCCATGGAGGTATCTTATTCTGCCATCAAAGCGGGACTTGAATAATTTGAAGCAGACTTCTGCAGCAAAATGGAGGACCTGATCGTATTTCTACATTTAGAACATGCCATACCAGATTGCTCACTTCCGGGCACGGAGCCATGTATGGAGACCACAGGACCGAGCAGTAACTTACGTTCCTCGGAAGAGCCCACTCCTCCTTTACTAGATTCTCCTACATTCTCAACATTGGACGCTGAAACTCACGCCGCACAAGGTCAGGGGATGCTAAGTACTAACATATCTCTGTCAGCAGTATGGTTCAACGATCCTCAGACAGCTCCACTGGTTCCCGGCAGAAACCCTTTTGTCCCACAAACTATAGTAGGAAGAGAGAATGGTGATGCTCGCAAAAGGTGTCTGATTTACAACCCTATTGGGGACTACATGGAGGTACTTTATCACTGAGGTTTTGGGCCAAAACATACTGCCACAGAAGCAGTGGTGGAACTGCTCTCTACAAGGAATGGCTGACTATAGACAATCGGGACCCCACCACTTAGATCTTCAAGCTGGGTTCCCATGCAGGATCCTCTCTATTCACAAGAACGTGATAGGACTCCGGATACAGAGACTTGGTATAGGATAGAGGGGACTGTCTTAACGGGGTCTTCCTCCCATGCCTCAATTACTTAATTCCTGAAGAACTCCAGTAATTTGGATAGACTAGCTTTCAAAATGTATCCTGACTCTTTCACCTATACAGTACAGTCAATTGCTTTTTTTTTTAGTTTATTGGTTAATATGATGGCTATTTGCCTGATATGGTTTGCAACACTGTGCATATTAATTTTGTTCTTACATCGTTATGTTTAACTTATTGTAATATATATCAAATTTAAAGCTAGGATTAGATAGAGCCCTGTTAGTAGGCTAAGGAATACACAACTATACTATATTTATTTCATATACTTTTCTTGTATCCCTAACACTCATGATGTTAAGGTGCCATGTTCAGTATAATAGTTACCTCAGGCTATCACCTTCATTACTACATCTAAAACATATTTTAGCAGTGGCTCGTTTGCCATATTTTTTTCTACTTCTACCTATTTATACATTTACGTCTCCACATCCTCCATGGCTCAGCTGAAAAGCTACCTTGCTATACTTACTCATTCAGTTATGCTTACTTCAGCCTTGCACAGTTTTATGTATAATGTCCCACTGTCCTCATATGTATACAATGTCTGTCAGGGACCATAGCCTTCTTAAAATTGTGAGGATTTCAATATAGTTCACCTGTTGTCCTGTTATTTGAGCCTCTGCTTTATCAACATTTGGACCATTGTACGTGCATAAACTCCATATAGAGCTTGCCATGGGACATCCCGTTCCCCTCACAGGATGTCATACCTATTTTTTTACTTTTGGTTTTCAAGTAGGGTATATGGTCATTGTGTACTTCTTTTCAGTTGACCCTAAGCATTGGAGGACAGGCCTTGGGTATAGATTATTTCATAGGACAAGTGAGCACAGCCAGACATGTTTAGAGGTTGCTTTATTATCCTGGAGAGCATATCCTATACGTGTCTCCCGATACCCATAGAGAAGCTTGCAGCACTGTACATATTAGTATTTTCATATACCTAAAACTATCTCTTAGTGATTACAATTTTTTGGCACACTCCAGTGATGGCACTTCACACTATGTATAAACACTCTAGGCTAAACCACACCACTAATGCAATAGCATTGTTTCTGGAGTCTTATAATAAAGTCCTAATGTTAGGTACAATTGGCTGAAAAATAACCACAAATAAGAGACTAGATTAGTGGACAAATATATACATATGAAAGCTTAGGAGCCTAAGGGATGTTGCTAAGAAACAATTGTTGCTTTTCTTTAGAAATAACCACTCCTCTATTCATATCCCACTCCCTTCTCTCACTCCCCACACAATTTTGCTGTTTTATCCTAAAAGGCTCCGCTCCCCCTTCCCCCTATATTGAGCTGCTTTCACCTGCTGAACTCCCTCCCCCCTATATACTTTGGCCCAAGAGTGGCCAAGACAAAAGCCAACTCCCCACATATTGCCATCATTAGATTAAAGAGTACCCCTTATGTCAATGTGGGGAACATTTGCCACATGATATAATTTAAACTGAAGTTCCATTTTATTTAGTCCAAACCCTTCTCTTAAACCATATTGAGGCATAACTTGTGTTTTCATTTTTACCCATTTATCTTTAACTATAGACTCCACTACCTTAATACAAAAAAATCAAATACGAGATATAGATCTATACCTTATGGTTGTAGGTCCTAACTCTTCTTAGCTAAACACTCTTTATTATTATCCAAGCATATTCCTCCGCAACCTCTGTTCTATTTAATAGTCTCTATGTGATAGCATTGTATTTCCTGCTCTGCTGCAATTATCGTTTATGGACGAAATTTGTATGTTACATTTCCTTACAACTTCAATAAAAATTGTTAAAAAAATGCCTTCAGCTTCCCCTTTATTAAGTCCCTTCATATAATTGAAAGTTTCTATCATGTCACCTCTTTCCATTCTCTCCTCTAAACTCCAGATATTTAGATAATTGAGTAAGTAAGTTTCATATTTTAGATCATGTACCATTTTAGTAGCCCTCCTTTGGACAGTTTTTTGTTTATATCCTTCTGGAGATATATTCTCCAGAACTGTACACACTATTCAAAATGAGGCCTAACTAGTGATCTGAAAAGTGGCATAAGAACTTTGCTATTTCTGCTGCTAATAGCTCTCCCGATGTGGCCATGTATTCTCTACTAGCCTTACTGGCTGCACTGCTGCATTGTTTACTAAATTTTTAATAATCTGAAATAAAAAAGTTCTGTTCCTCATTATAGATAAAGACAGTAATTGTCATGTTCCGGTGTATATGCACTCAGGACACAGACCCTCGGGGGAGTGGTAGGGAATTGGAAACACCAACCCCTGACCCGGGGAAGAGTATCCTGGACGTGGATAGATGATATTCTGTGATTCATAGTTGCAAGAAGTTATTGTAGAATTCATGGAGAATAAAACATATGTATACAATATATTATGGCTTCAATGGAAACATACATTGATACTGTGACTTATAGTTAATAGGAGTAGCTGCAGGATTCATGAGTGAAAATATAGCAATGTAAGATGTTCAGGCTTCAGAGTAAACTGGTAGAAGATTGTGACTCATAGATGCAATGAGTTGCTGCAGGTTCAAAGTACATAATATTATTTAGAGCTGTATGCCAGAGTAATAAGCAGAGCAGCACAGGTGATAGACAAATTGCACGTTTAAGGCATTAAATACTGTTTGTGCATATATTGAAGAATAACAGGAAAGCTGTTTAGCTGAACACACAGATGCAGAGTTCTGAATATATTAATATATTTGTAGGAGGATATTTCAGCTATGACAACTTGTAGCAGTAAATAGTTATAAAGTTCTGAGTATGATGCTGTTGTAGCAATTAGAGAGTAAATATAACCGAACGCATACTTGTAATTTAGAATAAGTTCAGAGTTTGCTAAGTAGCAGTGTCCAGGAAACAAAAGACAGATACTCCCCAAACAGTATGATTGTCAGTAGCAGGGAAGGCAGTCTTAAAGGGACAGTGATACCAGGCAGGCATATGTTATAGTAATGTACCATTAAGACTGTAATTGTCCTTTCAGGTTTTACATCCTACATACATGATTTTTCGTAATATAAGATTTTAGATCCTATTTATTTTCCCAGTCTTCAAGGTTTTTGTTTTTTTAAAATATTTTTATTGAGGTTATAAGAAATATTACAGAGAATGTTCGTCAATTGACATTTAGAGTATAACATTGGAACATATATAGGGGGGTAGTTATCAAGCCGTCAACCTCAAATACGCTGCGTATTCCGCAGCGTATTTGTGGCGAGGCTGATACGCCTTAGTTATCAAAGGCTCGAGACCGGCAAAAGTAGAATTTTGTGACGTCAGCTTCGATCCGCCGGACTCAGTCCGACACAGATCGATTCTTACGTCACTCCAGATGTTCCGCACACAAGTGCGGCACATTCTCACTACTTTTGCTAGCTATCAAAAAACTAGCAGGTACGCTCGGCACTTTTACGGCCCAGCGTACCTGGTTTTCAAAGCGCCAGCCTGGAGGCGGCGGATCCCATAGGAATCAATGGGAGTCTGACCATAGCGAAAGTACAAGTTCGCTGCTGACAGACATCCCATTGATTTCTATGGGAGCTGTCTACACCTAACACCCTAACATGTACCCCGAGTCTAAACACCACTAATCTGACCCCCCCTACACCGCCGCAACTAAATAAATGTATTACCCCCTAAACCGCCGCTCCCGGAGCCCACCGCAAGCTACTCTATACATATTAACCCCTAAACCGCCGCTCCCGGAGCCCACCGCAACTATAATAAATGTATTAACCCCTAACCCGCCGCTCCCTGAACCCGCCGCAACCTACATTATACCTAGTAACCCCTATCCTGCCCCCTCTACACCGTCGCCACCTATAATACATTTATTAACCCCTAATCTGCCCCCCTACACCGTCGCCACCTATAATAAATTTATTAACCCCTATCCTGCCCCCCACTACGCCGCCGCCACTGTAATAAAATGATTAACCCCTAAACCTAACCCTAACGCCCCCTAACTTAAATATTAATTAAATAAATCTAAATAAATTAACTCTTATTAACTAAATGAATCCTATTTAAAACTAAATACTTACCTTTAAAATAAACCCTAATATAGCTACAATATAAATAATAATTATATTCTAGCTATCTTAGGATTTATTTTTATTTTACAGGCAACTTTGTATTTATTTTAACCATGTACAATAGCTATTAAATAGTTATTAACTATTTAATAGCTTACCTAGCTAAAATAAAGAGAAATGTACCTGTGAAATAAATCCTAACCTAAGTTACAATTACACCTAACACTACACTATACTTTAATAAATTATTCCTATTTAAAAATAAATACTTACCTGTAAAATAAACCCTAAGATAGCTACAATATAATTAATAATTATATTATAGCTATCTTAGGATTTATATTTATTTTACAGGTAACTTTGTATTTATTTTAGCTAGTTAGAATAGTTATTAAATAGTTATTAACTATTTAATAACTACCTAGCTAAAAGAAATACAAAATTACCTGTAAAATAAATCCTAACTTAAGTTACAATTAAACCTAATACTACACTATCATTAAATTAACTAAATAAACTACCTACAAAGAACTACAATGAAATACAATTACATAAACTAACTAAAGTACAAAAAATAAAAAAAGCTAAGTTACAAAAAATAAAAAATTAAGTTACAAACATGTTAAAAATATTACAACAATTTTAAGCTACTTACACCTAATCTAAGCCCCCTAATAAAATAACAAACCCCCCCAAAATAAAAAAAATCCCTACCCTATTCTAAATTACATAAATTTCAAAGCTCTTTTACCTTACCAGCCCTTAAAAGGGCCATTTGTGGGGGCATGCCCCAAAAAGTTCAGCTCTTTTGCCTGTAAAATAAAAATACAACCCCCCCCCAACATTAAAACCCACCACCCACATACCCCTAATCTAACCCAAACCCCCCTTACAAAAACCTAACACTAATCCCCTGAAGATCATCCTACCTTGAGTCGTCTTCACTCAGCCGAGCCACCGATGGAACTGAAGAGGACATCCGGAGCGGAAGAAGTTAATCCTCCAAGCGGCGCTGAAGAAATCTTCCATCCGATGAAGTCATCATCCAGGCGGCACTGAAGAAGTCTTCGATCCGGCCGATGTCATCTTCAAAGAGGCGCTGAAGAGGTCTTCTATCCGGGCGAAGTCATCTTCCAAGCCGGGTCTTCAATCTTCCTTCCGCCGACGCGGAACCACCTTCTTCACCGACGGACTACGACGAATGACGGCTCCTTTAAGGGACGTCATCCAAGATGGCGTCCCCTCAATTCCGATTGGCTGATAGGATTCTATCAGCCAATCGGAATTAAGGTAGGAAAATCTGATTGGCTGATGGAATCAGCCAATCAGATTCAAGTTCAATCCGATTGGCTGATCCAATCAGCCAATCAGATTGAGCTCGCATTCTATTGGCTGATCGGAACAGCCAATAGAATGCGAGCTCAATCTGATTGGCTGATTCCATCAGCCAATCAGATTTTCCTACCTTAATTCCGATTGGCTGATAGAATCCTATCAGCCAATCGGAAGTGAGGGGACGCCATCTTGGATGACGTCCCTTAAAGGAGCCGTCATTCGTCGTAGTCCGTCGGTGAAGAAGGTGGTTCCGCGTCGGCGGAAGGAAGATTGAAGACCCGGCTTGGAAGATGACTTCGCCCGGATAGAAGACCTCTTCAGCGCCTCTTTGAAGATGACATCGGCCGGATGGAAGATTTCTTCAGCGCCGCTTGGAGGATTAACTTCTTCCGCTCCGGATGTCCTCTTCAGTTCCATCGGTGGCTCGGCTGAGTGAAGACGACTCAAGGTAGGATGATCTTCAGGGGATTAGTGTTAGGTTTTTGTAAGGGGGGTTTGGGTTAGATTAGGGGTATGTGGGTGGTGGGTTTTAATGTTGGGGGGGGGGGTTGTATTTTTATTTTACAGGCAAAAGAGCTGAACTTTTTGGGGCCTGCCCCCACAAATGGCCCTTTTAAGGGCTGGTAAGGTAAAAGAGCTTTGAAATTTATGTAATTTAGAATAGGGTAGGGATTTTTTTTATTTTGGGGGGGTTTGTTATTTTATTAGGGGGCTTAGATTAGGTGTAAGTAGCTTAAAATTGTTGTAATATTTTTAACATGTTTGTAACTTAATTTTTTATTTTTTGTAACTTAGCTTTTTTTATTTTTTGTACTTTAGTTAGTTTATGTAATTGTATTTCATTGTAGTTATTTGTAGGTAGTTTATTTAATTAATTTAATGATAGTGTAGTATTAGGTTTAATTGTAACTTAAGTTAGGATTTATTTTACAGGTAATTTTGTATTTCTTTTAGCTAGGTAGTTATTAAATAGTTAATAACTATTTAATAACTATTCTAACTAGCTAAAATAAATACAAAGTTACCTGTAAAATAAATATAAATCCTAAGATAGCTATAATATAATTATTAATTACATTGTAGCTATCTTAGGGTTTATTTTACAGGTAAGTATTTATTTTTAAATAGGAATAATATATTAAAGTATAGTGTAGTGTTAGGTGTAATTGTAACTTAGGTTAGGATTTATTTCACAGGTACATTTCTCTTTATTTTAGCTAGGTAAGCTATTAAATAGTTAATAACTATTTAATAGCTATTGTACCTGGTTAAAATAAATTGAAAGGTACCTGTAAAATAAAAATAAATCCTAAGATAGCTAGAATATAATTATTATTTATATTGTAGCTATATTAGGGTTTATTTTAAAGGTAAGTATTTAGTTTTAAATAGGATTCATTTAGTTAATAAGAGTTAATTTATTTAGATTTATTTAATTAATATTTAAGTTAGGGGGGCGTTAGGGTTAGACTTAGGTTTAGGGGTTAATCATTTTATTACAGTGGCGGCGGCGTAGTGGGGGGCAGGATAGGGGTTAATAAATTTATTATAGGTTGCGGCGGGTTCATGGAGCGGCGGTTTAGGGGTTAATACATTTATAAGACTTGCGGCGGGGTCTAGGAGCGGCGGTTTAGGGGTTAATACATTTATAAGACTTGCGGCGGGGTCTAGGAGCGGCGGTTTAGGGGTTAGTAACTTTATTTAGTTGCGGGGGCCTCCGGGGGCGCCGGTATAGGGGGTAGAACAGTGTAGTTTAGTGTGAGTGCTTAGTGACAGGCTAGCAAGAAAGCTGGGAAAAAGCCGAAGGGCAGCGAGATCGGATGAGTGATAACTGTCACAGTCCGCTGCTCATCGCCCCGCAGCTTTTTGACAGCTTTATTTGATAACTTAGGCGAACGTATTCAAGGTCCGCGGCGGCGAAGGTAGGCGAGCTTAGGCGGACGTATTGGGCCGGCGAAGCCAGAAAAGTAGACGGCTTGATAAGTAGCCCCCACAGTATACTCAAAAACATAGTAAAGAAATAAAAATATAACAGTTCTGAGCATAGATTCCATGCTTCTCCAGAAGAATAACTGACCAGTATCTATGTAATATGGAACTATGGCCTCGCTTCCATTGAGTCGTTAAAAATGGAGCCGTAAGCTACCGACAGCTAAAAGTAATTTACGGCTCCATTTTAGTACCAGGTTTCCATTGAAATATTTTGCGGATAGCGTGCAGTCGCTCTTTTCGTGTAGCTGTAAGTTAACATTGTGTTAACGCTTCCATCTGATGTCGGATTTCTTGAAAATCAATTAGTTGCTAAGGTAACCCGACCTTACACTATAGAATTTACGTTTAACGTCCGTGCTCCTTACCGGTGATCACCTCTCAAGAAAAATAAAGAAACACTTATCCATATTTTTAATAATCAAATACTATTTTCTAATATAATTATATTTAACACTTCATAAATATAAGTAATATTTATTGCTGCCCTAGGCATAGGTCTAGTTTGCATTCTGTAGATATGTTCTTGCATATATTATTATATTTAAATATATACTGATATTTCTATTAGAATATAAGTTCAACTATTTCTATACATGAGACAACAATAAATATTACTTATAACAATTTATTTCTACATTAAAACACTTGCATTATTTGCAAGTTTTATAATTTCAATAGAAAATAGGTCTCAAAAAGCACAATTTTCCTCTTTTACACCTAGTTGAGCTGGGGGTAATATTTCTCAATGTATCGACAGTGTATTAACGGTTAGCGCTTTCATTGGAAACCTGGTATAATTTATCGATTAACGGCTTCTATTACTTTCTATGGGACGCGAAGATCTTTTCGGCAGCCGAAGTTCGGCTGCCGATATTGAGGTATAACGCGCCATTGGAAACAGTCGATAAACGATATTGCTTCCGACAGCATATTTATCGGTTTGCGAGTGCACGCAAACTGAATTACGACTCAATGGAAGCGAGGCCTATATCTGGTATTCTTATTGTACAAATTGTGAGTAAAGAAGTTTGTAACAAATATCTAGTCAGCAAAAGTAGTATTATAAGATATGAATAACTGGTAGAACCACAAATGATAATGAAACCTCATTTTTATATTATATGAATAATAAAACTGGTCTCCACATTGCAACCCGTGCGGTTGATAGACTAAAAAGGAAAATTGGGGCAAGTGGAGATTAGCTGTTGTTTGGTCGCTTTTGGACCAAGTTGGCGGGGAGTTCAGCGGGCAAGAGCCGCTCTAAGTGGAGTGGGGGAGGGGAGTGGGGGCGGAGCCTTAGGATTTAATATATTATAGAGCTAAAGGGATGGACTACAAGGGACAATCTGTTGTTTATGTAGTTAATAGGGGGGAGCAGAAGTTGCTCAGGGTGTAGTAATTTATATGTGTGGTTGAGGAGCTAAATGGAAGGACCTATTAGACTAAATAGGGAAGCTTTGGGAGCAGATCTATAAACATAGAAGGTGGGGTGCTGAAGATACCCTATGAGGGGATGCTCTATATAATTGGATATCCAAGTCCCTCTGGAGAGGTCAATAGAGACTGTAAGTTTGTTGTGAGGGGTAATGATTTAACGCTATTATATAGTGAGGGGTCATAGTTAAGTAGAAGGCTACTGATTCCTGGTCAAACACATAATATAAATAAATCTGCTTTCGATAATATGAATAAGTTTAGTTCGTAAGAAAGTTATGTGGAAGGGGGGATATTAGTAAGTATGGAATACAAGGGACTTCTGGATGAGCCCCTCTCCTGGGGAAATGTCAGCTATAGACGATGCGGGAAAAAGGAGAGGGGGTATGACCCGCAGGCAACCAGTGACGGCGGGAAAGGGAGGAGAGGGGCCCAGCAGTAACAGATAATTTGTACAACCATAAATTCACCACAGAGAATATCGTTTTCTTGAAAAATAACGATAATAAGGTTTGCAGAGTAACTCTCATATATATCCTTAGTACATAGAAGATGGGAGCTATAGATAGGAGTGGTATCACCATTGAGAGATAGTATAGACTGGCTCCGTAAGGCCCCAGCTGGCATGATATTAGCTAGTTTATGTAGTATGCATCTACAGGCATGATCTAAGATCCTAATGTCATTCTAATATAATTGTATAATACCTCATGCTGAGAACAGTATATAATGGGCTTGGCTCTAAAGAAAGATGGCTAATATGTAGTTGTTATCAAAGGCATGCAAGTGAGCCAACTGGCATAGAGACTAAGTCAGGATCTTTAAAATCAGCGAACCATGAGATTTTAGCGTGGCACACTGCTAACACTAGGGATAGATCTGAACAGCTGTGTTTAAAATTAGCATTGCATGCCAGCATTAACAGTAAGAAACAGGCTTGACATAATACCGATAAACATATTTAAACCTGTGCCCCAACATATAACCAGCTAGTTAGTTTAAAATCATTCGATGGGAGCAGTGTAGGAACTAAAGACAATGTAGTGGACTTGGTACTACATATAAGCTGTATCTTTATACTAGAGGCACTGAAAGATACTTGATGCTGTACATAAGCTGACCCCATATACTAGTAGCATTGTATTATACTAGTAACTACTCTATACACAGACTGATTTGTTACTATACATAAATGATACCTATATACTAGGGGGCCCTGAGCTACACTTGTTATTATACCTAAGTTTTAACTATGTACTGAAGGTCCTATATTAGACCAGTTACTATGTCCATGCTGTACTCTTACCCTAGAGGGCAGCGTGTTATACTTGTTGCTATAGATATGCTATGCCTTTATATTAGAGACACTGTAATAGACTTGTTACCATGTATAGGCTGCACGTCTTCAAGGTTTTTAATATCACTGCTCTTTTGGTCCATACTTCCTGGAACATACACTCTTTTACATCAACAAACAAGCATACCTTCCCCTAGAGCCCCCAACAATATCACTGATGAACATGTTAAACAAAACAGATTGAAGAACTGACCTCTAATTTAAATGTACTCCATTAATTATTCAGTTGTGCTACATTGGGTCGTTCTTCTCAGCCTATGAATTTAGTTACATGGTCAAAGAAATCAATAAGATTAATCTAACATGATCTTCCAGCAGTGAAACCATGCTGTCCTTTGTCTTCTAAGTAGTTTGTCTGAAGGTAAGACACAAGTCTATCCTTCAAAAGAGTTTCCATTAATTTACCTGCAATTGAGGTCAAACTGACTGGCCAATAGTTAGCAGATTCTTCCTTACTACCCTTTTTATGAAGAGGGACTACATTAGCAATTTTCCAGTATTCTGGAACATCTCCTGTTAACAGTGACTTGAATAAATGATAAATAATTAAATAAATCAGCTAATGAAGCAGCTATTACAGATCAAAGTTCACTTAGAACCATTGGATGAATAGTATATGGACCTATAGCCATTAAAATCTCTTCCCCTGTAAAAAGAGATGTACTACCCACATTATCATTTAATGTCACATCCAATAATAAATGTTCACTATCTTTCCAATCTGTTTTGAAGAATGAAATTGTAATCATTTAGACCGTTTGCTATTTGTTTATCGCCTTCCACTAATCTATCTTCAGTTTTGAGTCTTCCCTTCCTTAGTTTTTTTAGTTTTTTTTTAAAGAAGGGTTTGTTACCATTTTTTTACTGACTGTGCTATTTTCTCTTCTGCATCAGCTTTATGATGAATTGCTTTGTTATTTTTGTTAGGTTCTCCATTTTTGCCAATTTTTCTTTTACAAACAAGCCTAATACTGTGTGCAATTGTCTCTAAAATAGTGTTCTTAAAATATTCTCGCCCCTTTCAGAGAATCATTTAGGTATTCACACATATTAGAAAAATCAGCTTAAACTTTTGTTTTACTATGGTTGTACATCAGATATTATATCACTGTTTGTAAGTACTCAAACTAATATAGCTCCTTTACGTGTTGTTGTTTTTTTTTACTAGCTATTCATGTGATTCCCCTTGCAAAGATCCCATAATATACTTCTAGTTGATTTAGCAACTGGTACCTTCCAGTGTAGATCATGCACTTTAAAGTCCCCAATACTATAACCTTGCCATTCATTGTAATTTTGGCAATTTCATCAGATAGTTGATCTGATCCTTGATCCTGAAATGGAGGCTTCTTTATTGCGCCAATTCTAAACACCTATTTCCCTTCAGCTCCCAACGCAGCCCCATTGTTTCCTATGGGGAAACACTTTCTAAGTCTGCACCTAACACCCTAACATGAACCCCGAGTCCGATCAGCCAATAGAATGCGAGCTCAATCTGATTGGCTGATTGGATCAGCCAATCCGATTGAACTTGAATCTGATTGGCTGATTCAATCAGCCAATCAGATATTTCCTAACTTAATTCCGATTGACTGATAGAATCCTATCAGCCAATCGGAATTCAAGGGACGCCATCTTGGATGACGTCATTTAAAGGAACCTTCATTCGGCGAGTAGGCGTCGTGGAAGAAGGATGGATCCGCGTCGGCTGGAAGAAGATAGCTCCGCTCCGGATGGATGAAGATAGAAGATGCCGCTTGGATGAAGATGTCTACCGGTCTGGACGTCCTCTTCTGCCCGGATAGGATGAAGACTTCTGCCGCTCCGGATGTCCTCTTTTGGTCCATCGGTGCCCGGCTGGGTGAACACGACTCAAGGTAGGGAGATCTTCAGGGGGGTAGTGTTAGGTTTATTTAAGGGGGGTTTGGGTTAGAGTAAGGGTATGTGGGTGGTGGGTTGTAATGTTGGGGGGTGGTATTGTGTTTTTTTTTACAGGCAAAAGAGCTGATTTCTTTGGGGCATGCCCCGCAAAAAGCCCTTTTAAGGGCTGGTAATAGAGCTGTTAACTTTTTTAATTTAGATTAGGGTAGGGAATTTTTTTTATTTTGGGGGGCTTTGTTATTTTATTAGGGGGCTTAGAGTAGGTGTAATTAGCTTAAAATTCTTGTAATCTTTTTTTATTTTTTGTAATTTAGTGTTTGTTTTTTTGTAATTTAGTTTAGTTTATTTAATTGTAGTTAATTGTAGGTACTTGTAGTTAAATTATTTAATTTATTTATTGATAGTGTAGTGTTAGGTTTAATTGTAACTTAGGTTAGGATTTATTTTACAGGTAATTTTGTAATTATTTTAACTAGGTAGCTATTAAATAGTAAATAACTATTTAATAGCTATTGTACCTAGTTTAAATAAATACAAAGTTACCTGTAAAATAAATATAAATCCTAAAATAGCTACAATATAATTATTCGTTATATTGTAGCTATATTAGGGTTTATTTTACAGGTAAGTATTTAGCTTTAAATAGGAATACTTTAGTTAATAATATTTAATTTATTTTGTTAGATTAAAATTATATTTAATTTAGGGGGGTGTTAGGGTTTGGTTAGACTTAGCTTTAGGGGTTACTACATTTATTAGAGTAGCAGCGAGGTTCGGTCAGCAGCTTAGGGGTTAATAAGTGTAGGTAAGGTAGCGGCGACATTGGGGGGGCAAATTAGGGGTTAATAAATATTATGTAGGTGTCGGTGATGTTAGGGGCAGCAGATTAGGGGTTCATAGGAATAATGTAGGTGGCGGCGGTGTGCGGTCGGCAGATTAGGGGTTAAAAATATTTATTATAGTGGCGGCGATGTGGGGGGGCCTCGGTTTAGGGGTACATAGGTAGTTTATGGGTGTTAGTGTACTTTATAGCCCAGTAGTTAAGAGCTTTATAAACCGGCGTTAGCCCATAAAGCTCTTAACTACTGACTTTTTTCTGCGGCTGGAATGTTGTCGGTAGAGGCTCTACCGCTCACTTCAGCCAAGACTCTAAATACCAGCGTTAGGCAGATCCCATTGAAAAGATAGGATACACAATTGGCGTAAGGGGATCTGCGGTAAGGAAAAGTCGCGGCTTGAAAATGAGCGTTAGACCCTTTCCTGCCTGACTCTAAATACCAGCGGCCGGCCAAAAGCAGCGTTAGGACCCCTTAACGCTGCTTTTGACGGCTAACGCAGAACTCTAAATCTAGCCGATTGTCTTTAAACATTTACTCAGAACTTCTGTCCCTTTAAAACCCAAATGCAAAACTTCTCTCTTATATAATCTACTATCATGGGCGTCCGCAGAAATTCCTCCGGGGGGGGGGGGGGCAAAAATGTGAAATATGCTTAGACAAATAATATACTTTTTACCTCTGTGATTACCTGCATCTAAGCCTATGCAGACTGCCCCCTTATCTCTTTTTACAGACTTGCATTATAGCCAATCAGTGCTGATTCATAAATAACTCCACGGGAGTGAGCACAATGTTATCTATATGACACACGTGAACTAGCAGTGTCTAATTGTGAAAAACTGTCAAAATGCACTGTGATAAGAGGCAGTTCAACGGCTTAGAAATTAGCATATGAGCCTTCCTAGGTTTAGCTTTCAACAAAGAATACCAAGAGTACAACACAAATTTGATGATAAATGTAAATTGGAAAGTTGTTAAAAATTGAATGCCCTATCTGAATAATGAAAGTTTAATTTTGACTAGACTGTCCCTTTAACCACTATGGAAATATTGAACTGTTTTACACCCACTGATTTCCAGTGATATAGACATAGCAATGAGTTTACCACTATAGCAGTAGAGAATGGTTTTAAACCCCTTAACGGCTTGGAAAATACATAGATAAAAAAAAGATAAGTTTAAAAATATTTTCATATATGCCTTCTAGCTTGAGAAAGGAAGCAAAACAGCTGTACCCATTTGAATTACCCTTGTAGCAGTTTATAAAATGCTGGGGGGGGGGGTTAATGCCCACATCCACACACTATGTAGTTTTCTGCTTTTAAACAGGTGTAGCTATGACTACGGCTCTTTAGCTGAAACGCGTAGGCTTTCCTATTCAGCTGTTTTTTTATCATTTGTTCTTTTAAAATGGTGATGTGATTAAAGACTTTTTAATACCTCTACTGGTTTAATAAATGTTAAGTTTTATATAAATATTGGATATTGCTCTTTTCTCTCTTTTTTCTATTTAAACAGGTGTTGACAGGTACATATGCTCTGTGCAGTGAACACACATACTAATCAGCACCTAATAATGACAATTAAATATTTAAAAAGGCTAAAGTAGCATTTTTTATTTTAACATTATTAAAGGAACAGTAAAGTCATAATTAAAAATTCATGATTTAGACAGAGCATACAATTTCAAACAACTTTCCAATTTACTTCTATTACTTAATTGGCTTCCTTCTCTTGTTATGCTTTGCTGGAAGGCTAATCTATGTAAGCTCAGGTGCAGCAAAGAACCTAAGTTCTAGCTGTTGATTGGTGGCTGTATATATATACCGATTGTGTTCAGTTAGAAACCAGTTGTGTATTGCTGTTCCTTCAACAAATGATACCAAGAGACTGAAACAAATTTGATAATAGAAGTAAACTGGAAAGTTGTTTAAAATTGTATGTTCTACCTAAATCATGAAAGATTTTTTTGGGGTTTCATGTCCCTTTACTATGGAGCAAGTCCTCATCAGATCTTTCTAGTAGTAACTGGGTTAAAACAGGTCTTCAGGTATAAGAATTGTGCTCAGATCCAGTAAAAAAATATTGCTGTTCCTTTATATTACTCATAGTCAACAGACAAAACCTATACAGGCACAACCACTACAGAAACAAAAAGGCAGTGTAGGGCACAATTGGGCCTGTAGCAAGCTAAGGGTTAAGGCCATAGGGAAAAATAGGAGAAGAGGGCTGGCTAGGGAGGTTAGTAGCAACAATGTTGCTTAGGAGGGAGGAGTCCCCTTGTTCACCTTAAAAAGTGGGGAATACAGCTTCCTGGCCCTCTTCTTCCTGGAATCCGGTGCAGACAAGTTATTTCTGTGATTGTTCAGGGAAATTTCTAATCTCTCTTGACAATGCAGCATTCCAGACGTTCCACACTCACAAAACAGATAAGTGCACTAGACACTATTGAAGAGCTAGATGATATTATACCACCTACACAATACACACAGGAGAATAGGCCCCCTGCATTCACAAAGCAACTAAGGCATACAGTTAGTAGGGCTGACATACATGCCCCTAGTGAGGGAGATCCTTCGGCCTCTGCACTAATTGCAATGGCTAGGCCTTATCAGGAATCGACCTATCTCCAAACTCAAGGCCAGATTGTTAACCCCCATCTGCCTTCAGAGACCCCAGTTACTAGGGGCGGCCCTGAGGGTAATTTAAGCAATGAAATGGCCTCTCCGGTTGCTAGGCCTCAGTTATATAGGCCCCCATCGGATAGGCCACCTATGCAGGGGTTTACAGAGGCTTTGGCTTACTCGGAGGGCAATACGATGGCCTCTCCTACTTCCAGGCCTACTCATGACAGGCCCCCTGCTACCGGGCATATACTTGACAGGCCCCCTACTCCTAGTGAGGTTCTGGCCTACTCAGTAGACCGCATGGTGTCACCAGGGCCTTTTGCAAATCTAATATGCCCTACTACTAGTGAGGCTCCGGCCTTCTCGTTAGGCCACATGGCGTCCCCCGTTTCCATGCTAATGGGCCCTCCGGCTACTCCCATCACCTCATCTGATGCCCAAATAGGTTCTGGCGTGCCCCCAACAGTGGCCTCTATCCCTCCGGCAATCTTACCTGAATCGGCGGTATCCTCTTTGTTCGCCGCGATCCCTTCTTCTGCTGCGTCGGCTGTCTCGTCGTTCCTGGCATCCATCGTGGTGGTGATGTCTTCGGTGGGTCCTTGTGGTCCAATCCAGGCCTCGTCCGCGGTGAGTCCTCCAATCCAGGCCGCAACTGCGCAACCGGAAGTGCCAATCACGTTCGCTCCAACTTCCGGTTTCGGGTCCGTCGGGCAGATCAGCGTCAAGAGCAGCAGCAAGCAGTCGGATCCTCTGGATGTCTCAGCAGGTGAGCACCATAAGAGGATGCCGGCCAGGGAAGGCTTAGTAGGCCGCAAGGGAGCAAATGTTTGGCAGCGAAGGGCTGGCGCTAAGGGTTCCTCTAGATCCATGGCAACTGGGGGCGGGGCACTCCGCGGTAATGCCAAGGGCCTTAGACAAATATAAGCAGAGGGCTAAAAAGGCAAAGGGGCAACACCGCTCGGGGCCATATGTTAACCCCTTTGGGCAGGGGAGCCAGATTTATTCCCCTTTGGGCAGGGGAGCCAGATTTATTCCCACTTCTCAGAATCAGATTTCTGGCCATGATAATAATGGGCAAATAAGTGCAATGCAATCGCACATACAGGGGCAAATAGGTACGATGCAAATGCACGCCCAGGGGATAATAAGTGCGATGCAATCGCAGGCACAAGGGCAAATAAGTTCCATGCAAGCGCAAGCACAGGGGCATATAAATGCGATGCAAATGCGAGCACAGGGAAAAATAGGTGAGAGGCAAAGGCAAGCACAGAGCCATACAATTACTAACACGGTGAATGAAGCATCAATGACAGCCACAAATACGGATAATTTGAATATGCATAGTATGAATGTCGCATCAGGTACATATGTTGATAATTGAGGTATGAATGTGACTGTGCCATTGCAATTTCACACAGGGCCTGTGAATGATGTTGATGCTCAAATTAATAGTGATGCTGCAAGGGACACTAACATGCACCAGGCAGTTGGGGGAGCCCATCAGCTACATAATTCTCAGGTTACTAACACGGTGTCTGGGGGTGTCTCAGGTGCTGGTTATGTGACTGCGAGTGTTCAGAATGTGTCAGGTTTGGGGGCTACTAATCCTTCCTTTCCCTGTGTCCGTAGTGCTCGCAATTTATTTTCTCTATTGCAGAGCGCAGTGCAAACGGAGCCACAGCAGCTTGACATGCCTGGTAACTCGGTCGCTTCGACAGCCCCTGATATGCAGTCAAGGACATCCATGCAGCAGGATATGCCTACTACTTCAAACCAGCAAGAAGGTGGTCCTTTGCCCGGGGCTTCTACATCACCTCCACAATTACAAGATAATACAGTGTCTCTTCCCGGTAAGTCGGCCTCATTTGCTCATGACCGACCTGATTTAGATGACTCGTCCTTATCAGACTCAGAATGTGACAGTGACACCTCCTTGGGGCTGAGGGGTAAGGGTCAAAAACGCATGTTTTCCATGGTTAAGAGAATGTGGCAGGTATTCCAGTCAGGTTCAGTTAAGAAAACAACGCAGCCACAGCTCGCGATTGCAGCACCTGAACCCCTGCAAGCCAGCAGTGCCCAAGCTGAACAGCACCCACCAGTTAGTTTAGTTTCAGAGAGGAAAGTAGCTCTGCATGGCGATTCTTTACCATCTTATACCCCCTCTTTGCACGGGCATTTAAAACCAAAGACTATTATGAAGATACAACAGGGCAAATATGTGAACATATTTGAGTTATCAGCTGAGGCTTGTAGACAGAGGGAGAAAAGCGCAGATGGTACTGGGCCCAAGAGGTTTAAGCGCCTGGAAACCTTTGAGGAGTGGTTGATATGCTTTAGAGTTTTTGCATCGTGTTACTTAGAAAAATACCCTAGCCAGTATCATGCCATTCTCAAATATACTGACAATATACACTGGATTCAGAGAAAGTTTGGCGAAGGAGCATGGAGAGAATATGATGCTGAATTTAGGCAGAAGATGGCTGGTAACCCAGTTCTCACCTTTGATACTACAGATACGCATCTGTGGCAACGCCTTGGCTCTCATGGGTCTCCTTCCTCCTCCAACACTTCTTCTAATCAGTCCTTTCGCGCCTCTAAGGCTAAGCTAAGGGGGGGTACTTGCTGGGCATTCCAGGAAAATAAATGTGACAGAGGTAGTTCATGCCCTTTCAGACACACATGTAGATATTGTAGCGGAGCCCATGCAGGGCTTGAATGTGCAAAGAAAAGGGACTTTGCATTTAGCAGACCATAAAACAAGCTTGCTCTTGTCCCTAAGGGCTCCAACACCGGTGAGGGTACACGCCCTTGAGGCTTGGCTCAGGGTGTACCCGGACCGGCAAGCAGCAACCCTGCTTTTCAACGGTTTTAGTGCTGGCTTTCATATCCCAGTAACAAATGCCAGCGTAATTTGAAATCAGCTTATCAATACCCGGAGGTGGTCAGGGAAAAGTTTCAAAAGGAAATTTCTTTGGGGCGTGTACTAGGCCCTTTCCCTTCCCCTCCTTTGCAAAATTTGATAATATCACCTTTAGGTGTAGTCCCTAAAAAAGAACTGGGTAAATTTCGTCTAATACAGCACCTCTCCCACCCTAGAGGCAATTCAGTCAATGACGCAATTGACCCTGAGCTTAGCTCGGTGCGTTATCAATCCTTTGATAGTGCAGTGGAATTGGTATGTAGGGTGGGACCAGGTGCCTTGTTGGCGAAATTGGATATTGAATCTGCCTTTCGTTTGTTGCCCTTGCATCCTTCCTCATTTCATCTTATGGGTTGCAAGTTTGAGGGTGGTTTCTATGTGGACAGGTGCCTGCCTATGGGCTGCGCCATCTCATGCGCCTTGTTTGAAAAATTTAGTACATTCTTGCACTGGGTAGTAGCTCAGCAGGCGGGCACTGATCACATAGCTCACTACCTTGATGATTTCCTCTTGGTGGGAGGGCAGGGTACTGACGAATGCCAGAAATTAATAGAGTCCATGCATACTCTGATGTTGCAATTTGGTGTCCCTTTAGTGGAGGATAAGTCTGAGGGCCCAGGGACTTGCATTACATTTCTGGGTATCGAAATTGATACCATAGACAGGCTTTGCAGGTTACCCTCGGGTAAAATTCAAAATATGCTTGAGGCGGTTAAAGCGGCCGTTTCTAAGGTGCCAATAACACTTAGGCAGTTGCAGTCCCTTCTAGGCCTTCTGAATTTTGCGGGTAGAGTCATCCCGATGGGAAGGGTCTTTAACCGTAGATTGGAAGCTAAACTAAAAGGCAAAGTTAAGCCATCTGACAAAATTTGTGTATCTGAGGGTATGAGAGCTGATTTACAAATTTGGGAAACCTTTCTCCAGCAGTTCAATGGGATTCGATTATGGCGGTCTGAACCCATTTCAAGTCAACTGCTGCACTTATTTACAGATGCAGCGGGATCCAAGGGATATGGGGCATATTTCAGGGGTCAGTGGAGTGCGGGACTGTGGCCTGCAGATTGGAGAGCCAGGGGCCTAACCTGAAACCTTACCCTTTTAGAGCTCTTCCCTATAGTATTGGCTATTGAAATATGGGGAACTCAATTTGCAAATAAGACAGTTATTTTCTGGACAGATAATCTCAGCGTTGTACACGCCATTAACAGTCTTTCGGCCACATCAGTGGCTGTGGTTTGTCTGTTGCGACACCTGGTATTACGCTGTCTAGAACTTAACATCCAGTTTGAAGCGCAGCATGTCCCTAGGGTTAATAATGTCCTAGTGGACGCTCTATCAAGGTGTGATTGGGTGACATTCCGACGTTTAGCTCCTCAGTCTGCTGCTGAAGGCTTACCTTGTTCTGGTTTCCTTTGGAAGCTCCTCCATCCTGGAAATCCCTGCTCCCTTTAGTGCAGGCGTCGCTAGCCCCTAACACCTGGCGCTCCTACGTGAGACTTTGGCAGGAATGGGAAGAGTTTTGCCATCATCAGAAAGTTGAGGCAGCAGAGGCGTCACAGGTCACTCTGTGTGACTGGCTGGTGAGCCTTTGGCATACGGGCGCCCGCCAGGGAGCCGTTCACTCACGCTTAGCGGCTTTATCCTTTTTCTACCGCACGCTTGCTTTGCCAGATCCGTCCAATTCTAAATTTGTGCTTCAAGTTGTGAAAGGTTGGGGCAAGCTGCAACCACAACGAAAGGACTCTAGGGAGCCCATCACGCACGACCGGCTTGAGCAGCTGGTAGAGGCTTTGCCGCATGTTTGCTCTACTAACTATGAGTTTTTATTATTTAGAGCCGCGTTCGTGTTAGCTTATTCGGCAGCCCTCCGGATAAGTGAACTTGTGTCTCCATCCAAGTCTAGGACAGATAAGGGTGTTCAATTCCACCATGTCAGAACCGCTCCGGTTTCGCTTTTGGTTTACTTGCAAAGATCAAAAACAGATCAGGACGGCAAGGGTGCGTGGATCCCTATACCAAAATCAGAGGGGCAATGCTGCCCGGTGCTTTCAATAAACCAGTTTCTAGAGCATAGGCCATCAAAGCAGGGCCCCCTTTTAATGCACGTCAATGGAACTTCTCTATCACTGTTCCAGTTCGCAGAATTCTAGCTAGGGCTGCCTCCCACGCAGGTTTTGATGTGTCTAAAATAGCCCCTCATTCATTTCATATAGCTACTAATGCTGCTTTGCGGGGTTCTTCCGCGGACACCATCCGCCGTCTGGGCAGATGGCGTTCGAATAAGTATAAGAGTTATATTCGACCTGTTGTTGACTAATTGTTTGTTTCAATTGCTAACTCTGTTTATACAGGAACATCCAGCTGCACCAAGAGGATTTGGATCGTGGGGCACTCCTATGTGCATTGGGCCTCCATCCGCAGTCTATCCCTTCCCGGGGGGCAGAATTTGGGCTTTCCCTCTACCCTAGTATCAGTGAGATGGTTAGGGGAAAGAGGGATGTGTTGGCCTTCACTTCCATCCTGCATATCGGAGGCCCTAGTACGCTGGGGTAAACCTCACATGATCCTTATTCACTTAGGTGGCAATGATTTGGGTGCCATACCGGTCTTGGAATTGATTAAAATCATTCAGGCAGACATTGCTTGGATCCGGGCTCGGATGCCGAACGTGTTGGTCGGTTCGTCCAACATAATTCCAAGATTGGAATGGTGTCAAATGTCTAACCATAGCGCAGCATATAGAGTTAGGAAAAAGATTAATTCCTCAGTTGGTAAAACCATCACAGGTAATAAGGGATTCATAGTTAAGCATGAGTCCATTACGGCCGACAAGGTGCACTTCTATAGGCAGGATAGGGTACATTTAGAGACCGTAGCCCTAGATATTTTTATAAAGGACATTCGTAGGGCCATAGCAACCCTCCTCTAAGTCCGGTTGGGTTTATATGTACTGTGGCGGCACAGTTATCATGACGATGCTACCTGGTGGCGGGAGGTAGCGGCCCTGTTGCGCTGAAAGGGTGAACGGCGGGAGTGATGACCAATCTAAAAGTGAGAGGGGTGGATAGCCTCAAGTGCACTTGAGGTGCCCCTCCTTCCCCTCGCGGGTGGGTCACGTGGTCTCATTAACCCCTTAGCAGCAATTTTTCATGAGCAGAGGTCCCGCTCTGCTGCAGATTCCGTTTGTGCCGCTTACTTTCAGCAGTGCTGGGTTTTCATTGTAGCATTCTTTATAGCCGCCATCATAGTCCTTGTTGGTTCGATAGTTATTTATTTAAGTTAATAAATATTTAACCTGTGACGGTTAAAATTTACCCATTAAAAGTTGTTGTGTTTTTCTTTATAGAAATAAGTAGTTAAATGTACCATCTCTGCGGCTAGCGACTGTTAGGCATTTAATCCCTTAAGGCAGTGTAGGGCACAATTGGGCCTGTAGCAAGCTAAGGGTTAAGGCCGTAGGGAGTGATAGGAGAAGAGGGCTGGCTAGGGAGGTTAGTGGCAACAATGTTGCTTAGGAGGGAGGAGTCCCCTTGTTCACCTTAAAAAGTGGGGAATACAGCTTCCTGGAATCCGGTGCAAACAAGTTCTTTCCCCTCCCTCCCTCCCTCCCTTCCCTGTTAATACATGATGGCTTTACCAAGTTTAGTTTAAACGTAAAGGAGCTAGGTATGCCTACTCAGGCTAACCTTAGTAAGCCTAGAACAGTAAAATAGGCGTCTACCATCTTCTGTTTACCCGGTTTCTGGCGGCTGAGTAACAGATACTCTTCCTGGGGGGTAGTCCTTCTTCACACCCTCACGGCGGGAGGTAGCGGCCCTGTTGCGCTGAAAGGGTGAACAGGGGGAGTGATGACCATTCTAAAAGTGAGAGGGGTGGATAGCCTCAAGTGCATGTAAGGTGCCCCTCCTTCCCCTTGCGGGTGGGTCACGTGATCTCATTAACCCCTTAGTAGCAATTTTTCATGAGCAGAGGTCCCGCTCTGCTGCAGATTCCGTTTGGGCCGCTTACCTTCAGCAGTGCTGGGTTTTCATTGTAGCATTCTTTATAGCCGCCATCATAGTCCTTGTTGGTTCGATAGTTATTTATTTAAGTTAATAAATATTTAACCTGTGATGGTTAAAATTTACCCATTAAAAGTTGTTGTGTTTTTCTTTATAGAAATAAGTAGTTAAATGTACCCTCTCTGTGGCTAGCGACTGTTAGGCATTTAATCCTTAAGTAGAAAGCACATAAGTGTCAAATTCTAATTTTGAAACATACATGGAAATATAATTCACATGGTCCACTATATTTTCCCCATTATCTCTCTCTCTGTCACACTATTTTTCTGTGTTTTTGTGCTTTTCTTTTTCTCTTGTGCTTTTTCTCCCTTTTCCCTCTGTATCTCCCTTTTTCCATCTAGCATTATATGATGGTGAATACTTTATGCAGATAACATGGTTTTAGGAATAATAGTTTAGCTAATCTTCAAAATTATAAAGACCATGGCCTCTAGTTATTAAGGTCTGTCGGACCTGATCCGACAGTGCGGATCAGGTCCGACAGACCTCGCTGAATACGGCGAGCAATACGCTCGCCGTATTCAGCATTGCACCAGCAGCTCACAAGAGCTGCTGGTGCAACGCTGCCCCCTGCAGACTCGCGGCCAATGGGCCACCAGCAGGGGGGTGTCAATCAACCCGATCGTACTCGATCGGGTTGATTTCCGGCAATGTCTGTCCGCCTGCTCAGAGCAGGCGGACAGGTTATGGAGCAGCGGTCTTTGTGACCGCTGCTTCATAACTGCTGTTTCTGGTGAGCCTGCAGGCTCACCAGAAACACGGGGCATCAAGCTCCAATCAGAGCTTGATACATATGCCCCCATTTGGACACATTAAACATTGATCTGTGTTTTTCAAGCACTGCAGTATAAAGGCAAACAATAAGGCACTGGAATATGCAACTATATATACCAAGCCAAGCAGATGGATACCTTCTTAAATAAATGCAATTTCTCATATCACCTTCCTCCCCACACAACTGCTAGAGCAATTGCTGTACATTTACTTACAGGAAAAACTCTAGCTTACTGTTATTGAGGCTGCTGTCCAGCAATGAACAGCAATTCCCTGAATTGCCCTCACTTTATTAAGAGGCTGCGCAGTGATTCTAAAGTGCACACAGGCCGCATTCGGGCAGCGCTCCAAGCGAACTGGGACTCGCTTGGAGCGTTTTCTTAACACTTGCAAGTGAGAGGCTGGGCGTTTTTTGAGCGCTCTTCTGACCTAAGTCCCAGCGTTTACAGCGTGCTGGAAAAGCTGGGACTTTTCAGAGCAAGCTCAGACGCTTGACAACATGGCAGCCTCCACACACGTGTTGCTTGTGGAGGCTGCCATGTTTTTATATATATAAAAGCATCTAGACCTGAGTTTCTATGGCAACAGACCACAGTACGGGAGATGTGTAGTTACAAGAACCAAAACTCAAATTTATTCAAAGTCAAAATAAACCGCATGTGCAATCCAAAATATATAACGATGTCACAGATGAAAATGTTGTTTATTGGTTTCGTTGTAGACTGCAATATATATATATATATATATATATATATATATATATATATATATATATATATATATATATATATATATATATATATATATATATATATATATATATATGTTATAAACAAGATACACACATGCTCAACCCTCTGCAACCCATTTAGTAATAAATAGGGCTAATAAATAGCCAATGGGCTGCCGAGGGTTGAGCATGTGTGTAGCTTGTTTACAACATATATATATATAGTTATTTATTGCTGTTACCCTTGACGTGTGCAAGGAGGGGGGCTGTATAATACTACAAGGGAGCTTAAACATTCGCATGCGCAAACTCCATTATTGTGCAGCAGATCCCTTTGCGCATGCAAACTTTTTTTCTAAGCTCCCATGCTTGTGACGTCACCTAGCGCCATGTCATCGCTGGAGTAGAAGTGCCTCCACTAGCTCCTGAGCGCTGCCTGAACACGGCCACAGTTTTTTGCTGTGTGTAAGGGGAGGAAGTGGCTCTGGAGAGGAAGGAAAATAATGCATGCTGGGAATTGGAGTCCAAAACTGCATTCACACAATACTGAGAAACAAATGGTGAAATTCAAATTCCAGAATGCTTTGTAACTCCCAGAATATTGTGCTTCTTCCTGTAAAACGAAATAAGAATAAGAAGATTAAAAGACATAAAAACTGACATTCTATTGACTTTTTTCCCTGCAGCTTTACTCCAGGTGGGGAGGAAAATTCCCCCTCTTGCCCGCCCCCTTCTGGACGCCCATGTCTACTATCTTGACAAACAGGACTTTGATGGCTAACAAAACCATACCCTCTCTCCCTGCACTACTTCTGTAACCAAGTGTTAAATTCTGTTATACGCTGCATTCTTCTTACTTCCTGTCCATACACAGGTAAAAAATAAGAAAATTGTACAGATGTAAGGGATTAAATGCCTAACAGTCGCTACCAGCTGAGAGGGTAAACTTTAATAACTAACTTAAATAAAGAAACACACAACAACTGTTTATGGGTAAATTTTAACCGTCACAGGTTAAAAATATTTATTAACTTAAATAAATAATAAATAACCAACAAGGACTATGATGGCGGCTAGAAAGAATGCTACAATAAACCCAGCACTGCTGGAGGTAAGCGGCCCAAAATGGAATCTGCAGCAGAGAGGGAACTCTGCTCATGGAAATGCTACTAAGGGGTTAATGAGATCACGTGACCCACCCGCAAGGGGTAGGAGGGGCACCTCACGTGCACTTGAGGCTATCCACCCCTCTCACTTTTAGATTGGTCATCACTCCCCTCGTTCACCCTTTCCAGCGCAACAGGGCCACTACCTCCCGCCGTGAGGGTGTAAAGGAGTTCTACCCCCCAGAAAGGGTATCTGTTACTCGGCCGCTAACAAACCGGGTAAACAGAGGTGGTAGATACCTATTTTACTGCTCTGGGCTTACTGAGGTTAGCCTGAGTAGGCATACCTATTGCCATTGATTTAAATTTTTGAATTAGTTGAAAGCCATCGTTTAGTTACAGGGAAGGGAGGGAGGGGAAAAAACGTCTCTGCACCGGATTCCAGAAAGAAGAGGGCCAGGAAGCTGTATTCTCCACTTTTAAGGTAAGCAAGGGGGGGCTCCTACCTCCTGAGCAACAATGTTGCCACTAACCTCCCTAGCCTGCCCTCTTCTCCTATATCACTCCTTTTGGCCTTAACCCTTAGCTTGCTACAGGCCCAAATGTGCCCTACACTGCCTTAAGGGATTAAATGCCTAACAGTCGCTACCAGCAGAGAGGGTAAACTTTAATAACTAAGTTAAATAAAGAAACACACAACAACTGTTTATGGGTAAATTTTAACCGTCACAGGTTAAAAATATTTATTAACTTAAATAAATAATAAATAACCAACAAGGACTATGATGGCGGCTAGAAAGAATGCTACAATAAACCCAGCACTGCTGGAGGTAAGAGGCCCAAAACGGAATCTGCAGCAGAGAGGGACCTCTGCTCATTGAAATGCTACTAAGGGGTTAATGAGATCACATGACCCACCCGCAAGGGGAAGGAGGGGCACCTCATAGGAGAAAACCTAGGGAGATGGATTGACGAATTTCTACAACCCATAGTAAAAAGCTTACCAGGTTACCTTAGGGATACGAAACACCTACTACGTAAGGTGGAAGATCTAGGATGGGATAGTGAATCACTGTTCTTAACTATAGACGTAGAATCGTTATATTCCTGTATACCGCATAGGGAGGGATTAACTGCCCTTAACGAAATGCTACATATGTATACCAAATTTGAGACATGCTTTATTGAATATATTGTAGACATTGTCCAATTTCTTTTAACCCATAACTATTTTCTATTTGAAGGCTGCTTTTATGTACAATGTCAGGGCACGGCGATGGGGGCGAAATTCGCCCCCTCGTATGCTAACTTATATCTTGGATATTTTGAATTGAAGAAAATATTTACTACTAATAATCCTTTTCAAAACCGTATTTTATTCTATACTAGATTTATAGATGATTTGCTAATAGTCTGGAAGAATGGTGATTCAACTATAGAACAGTTTATGGGATATTTAAATGACAATAATAACAATTTGAGGTTTACATTTTTTTGCTCAGAGAATAGTGTTGATTATCTAGACTTAACGATAAAAGGAGATATAGATAAAGGATGTATTACAACAGAAATATTTAGAAAAAAAACATCAGGCAATACCATACTTAGGGCAGATTCTGGCCATCCCTATAGTGTGAAAAAGGGGATCCCAAAAGGCCAGTTTATGCGCTTAAAACGTAATTGTAGTAGTGAAGAAAATTACTCTATACAAGCAAATATATTAAAGAATAGACTGATGGATAGGGGCTATAAGAAAAGGGATCTAGAAATAACTATGGAAGGGGTTAAGGCCATGGACAGGAAATCTTTATTGCAGGATAAAAACAAACAGGATAAAGCTTTAGGAAATATGGATAAGTTAACTTTTTCCACTAAATATAGTAGACAATATCCAGAAATTTGTAAAATTATTCAGAAATTTAGCCCACTATTAAGAAATGATCCAAAATTGAAAACAGTCATAGACAAAGGGATCAGGTGTGTATCAAGAAGAGCAGAAACTATAGAGAACAATCTTAAAAGAAATTTTTCTATCAAAGAGAAAAAGGATGATAGAATGTGGCTTAAAAAGAAAAATGGGAACTATAGATGTGGTGGCACACCATGCAAATCATGCAAATACCTGGTTAGGAGTGATACTTTTAACTCTACAGTAACAGGTAATATATACATGGTGAACCATCACCTTAACTGTAATTCCAGATATATAGTGTATCTTATCACTTGCAAACTCTGTTTTTTTCAATACACTGGTAGAACGACACGTATGCTCAAAGATAGAGTGAGAGAGCACCTGTTGTCCCTTGAGAGTGAGGTGCCAAAGACACCTGTGGCGAAACATTTTGCCCAACATAGAAGGAATGATAACTTTGATATAAGTGAATTAAAATATATCAATACTTTATTTTCATTTCAAGGTATTGATCATGTTCCCAAACTGAATACAGGTGGTAATAGGTCACAGACGCTTAATAGGAGAGAAGTGTATTGGATTTATACCTTAAAGACAGGGAGTCCTTTGGGCATAAACGAAAACTCAGATGTAAAACTTTATATAGGTAACTGAGTTACAATCGAGAGTTAATAGTATTTGAAATTTTCTCCTTAGGAGGATAAATATGTAAATATAACTATCATTAGATAAAGGTGAAAAGTTTTTCAAAATACTGCTATTGCTAGAGGCTATAGATTGTATTGCAATAGATTATTATTTTATTGTGCTTAGTCCTGAATATATGTTTATATGTTTATACCTATATCTGAAATATGCCCTTTTATTTGTGTACTATGTAATAGCTCAGTGGTATATAAAATTCTGAGACAGCAAAAGTATTTGTTTATATAGCATTAGATATTCTTCCCAACTTTTGTGTTAATTTCTCTAACTATATTTTTAGATACAATGTGCTCGTAAGTTTAAGATTGTCATTTTAAGTATTGTAATGTGATACTGATGCACCAGACTGAATGACGTATAGGTCACAAACATGCCGCTAAATATATAAGCGGTAGTATACCTTTAAATCTTGAGAATGAGTAGTGAGCTTAATAAAAGGTGCAATCAGACAGCTGTGAGTATCCCTGACGAAGTGCTGTTTAGCAGCAGGAAACGCGTTGGATGTAGCTTATGTGTGTGGAGTGGTGGAACCTTTGTTTTTTCGATGTAACAATAAATACACAGTGTTGATTTAGCTCGGTCTGTGAATGCTTATTTCTTCGCAATTGTGGTAAGATATTTCTCTAAGTAGCATGATGTAAACACTCTAAAGCATATCAGCCACTCCTCAAAGGTTTCAGGGCGCTTAAATATTTTAGGCCCAGTACCATCTGCACTCTTTTCCCTGTGCCTGCATGCCTCTGCTGATAATTCAAATATGTTCACGTATTTACCTTGTTGTATTTTTTTAACTGTCTTCGGTTTTAAGTGCCTGTATAAAGAGGGGGTATAAGATGGCAAAGAATTGCCATGAAGAGCAACTTTACGCTCAGAAACTAAGCTAACTGGTGGGCGCTGTTCAGACTGAGAATTTTGGGTGTGTGGGGATTCAGGTGATGTAATTGACAATTGTGGCTGGGCTGTTTTCTTAAATGAACCTGATTGAAATTCCTGCCACATTCTTTTAACCATGGAAAACATGAGTTTTTGACCCTTACCCCTCAACCCCAGGGAGGTGTCACTGTCACAATCTGAGTCAGAGAATGACGAGTCAGCTAAATCAGGTCTGTCATGAGTAAATGTACCTGACTTACCGGGACCAGGCACTGTATTGTCCTGCAATGGTGTAGCCGATGTAGAAGCCGCAGGCAGGTGAATGCCATCCTGCTGATTTGAGGTACTAGGAACACTCTGCTGTGGACACGGCCTAGACTGTACTTCAGTTGCTGTCCTCGGCAGGCTGCAGGGGGCTGAAGAAGAGACCGATGGGCCAGGCATGTCGAGCATTTGTGCCTCAGGCTGAGCTGCGTTCTGCAATAAAGAAAATAAATTGCGAGCACTACAGACACAGGGAATGGAAGGATTAGTAGCCCCTAATCCTATTGCATCTTGAACATTCACACTCCCATACTCTCCAGCTGACTCACTCCTAGTGCCAATGCTATAAGGCAGAGAACATGATGCTTGATGAATTCCCCCACTTGCATGTTCCACCGTTAGTCCGCTCACAGAATCACTCATATTTGGGGCATTCAAACTACTAGCAGGCCCTGTTTGAAATTGTGATGGTACAGACATATTCATATTTCCCCCATCAATATATGTCCCTGATGTAGCATTCATGCTTTGCGCATTCACAGCTCCCCTATTTCTATATGTCCCTGATGATTCATTTGCAGTTTGTGTGCTGCCAATGATCAGGCTGTTAGGAACAACATCCCTTATGATTGCCCCTTGCTGAATTGGCCTATTGGACAAATTAAAACTGCCTTGTGCCTGTGCTTGTATCACATTTAATTGCCCTGTATCACCCTGTCTATTATCCTGATTATGATGTATGGCAGACATAAGCCTGGCTCCCCTGGCCGTAGGGTTTAAGTTATGGCCCCGAGCAGTGGTACCCCTTTGCCTTTTGAGCCCTCTATATGCATTACTGTTGGCCCCTGCTGCCTGTTTAATGGCCCGAGTGTTACCGCATAATGCCCTGCCCCCACTTAACATAGATCGTGATGGACCCTTAGCAACAACCTTCCGCTGCCAAGTATGTGCCCCCCTTTGGCCTACTAAGCCTCCCCTGGCCGGTGTCCTCTTTTGGTGCTCACCTGTAGTGGCATCTTGAGGACCCGACCGCTCGCTTCCATTCCCGACACTGTTGTGACCGACGGTGATGAAACCGGAAGTGGGAGCTAATGTGACGGACAATTCCAGTTGCGTAGTTGCGGCCTGTACTGGAGGATTCACCGAAGACGAGGCCTGGATTGAAACGCGAGGACTTGACGAGGACATCACCGCCGCGATGGATGCCAGGAACGAGGACACAGCTGACGCAGCAGAAGGAGGGATTGCGGCAAACAGCGGGGACACTGCAGAGTCAGGTAAGACTCCGAAAGGTAACGACGCCACAGGGCCTGCTAATGGGGGTACGCCTGGGCCCATGTGGGCCACGGGTGGGGCCGATGGTGCCCCAATCAATCCAGGAGGCACAGCCGCCATAGGGCCTGCTACTGGGGGAACGTCTAGGCCTATGTGGGCCATGGGTGGGGGCGATGGTGCCCTAATCAATCTTACACCAACCGAGGTGGGCCCAAAAAGTTCTGGAATAGGCCCCGGAGATGCCATGTGGTCGGCCAAGTAGGCCGGAGCCTCAGTAACAGTAACAAATGATCTAGGGGGTCTATCGGAATGAGGCCTAGAAATTGGAGAGGCCATTGTAATATTAGGATCAAGCCCTGGCCCATCCTGATTGACTGGAGTTACTGGGGTCATATGTGGGGCAATAATCAAAGCCAGCTTATGCCGGACCCCCAGGGCCCCATGAGAAGGAGGATGAAAAGAAAAGGAGAAAAAGGAGGAACCACATATGTATATATACATACATATATAATGTAATGATCAATAGAACTTCCTAGCATATATATGATGTAATAATCAATAAGGCTCCCTAACATATATATATAATGTAAAGACCAACCATACTTCCCAACACACATATAAAGCAATGATCAACAACATCTCTTAACATATAGATACTGTACTGATCAACACTACTTCTAACACATATGTAATGAATGATGAATAGTCTTCCCAGTATATACACATAACATAATGATCCATACTACTGTCCCAACCATCCCCCCTTGGCTCCTGGCCTCATTATACCGGGCCCCAGGACACACAACTACCGCCGCCAGGCCTTATGTACAGCACCAGCCCCCTCTGATTCCCCCATGTATACCCACCCCTGAAGCAAACCCCCCCGCCTCACCTTACTCAGGGCCCCCCCCCCCGCATGCTGCCCTCCCTAACGGATCCCTGCTTCCTCCGATGCTGCCCCGGTGACCCTCCATGCATCACTGTCCCCCACCTTACCTCCATCCTCCACCATAGCCGGCGTTTTCGCCCTCCATTTTGCCGGTCTCCTCGGCCTTCCACCCGCACAGCGGGTGGTGCCGCCTCCAGCTCCTCCTCCCGAGCGTAGATAGGCTGTATGAGGGGCGGCTCTGGATGCTGCACCATGATTGGTGAATAGCAGGCAGCAAGCCTGTATTTAAAAGGGTGGCATTTGGGGCTTCTGCTTGTTATTACTCACATTGAAAAAGGCCAGTTCTTGGGCCGAAACTAGTTTGTGTATTTTATTAGTGTTATTGCATGTTTTTTCACCCCTGGCACCTGATGCCGACAACTGCTGCTATCGGCCAGGAAACAGGGGGGTGAATACTTGCACTTTTTATCTCACTTGATTATTATTTTGGTTGGTGGGGTTCAATTTATTATATAGAGGATGTTTCCTCATTTTTACCTTCAATTATTAAAAGTTATTTTTTAATTCCTTACTACTTAGACTAGGAAAGAGTGCTTAATAAACCCTAAACCTTTATTCTTAACTTTTATTGTATAAAGAGTCAGAAACCAGAAACTTGCCTGTTACATTTTCAGAAGTACTAGCAGCTGTGATCTCCTCATCACATGTGGGAGCAATAAGGAGGGAGGCATGGGAGTTTTTCAAAGGCAGAGGATTAGGAGTATGTCTTAATTTTACTGTCCTTACCCTTCCTGAGCTAACAGTTGTCCAGCTCTCTTTTCTTAGTCTCTGGGGTAAATAAGTTTCTTTCTTAGGAGGGTGCTTGGAGCAAACAGATATGTTATTTATGTTATCTTTAAGATACACTATTTCTTTCCAGGAAAACTGCTTACACTCTGGACAGCCTCAAAATCTCGAGAAAACTGCACAAAAAGGGCAAGGCATCCAGAGCACTGAATCTGAATACAGCATATTTAAGGTGTCAAGAATCATGTGCATTTCCAAGCTGGTATATGAATTTAATAACTAATTATATCATCAGTAATAATGATTTGACACACTATACACTCCCACCAGTAAAATCATACTTGTTACATGTTAAAAGCCATTTGACATTTAATTTGTTTGACTTTAAACTATTTAAATGAATTGCTTATAACTGACTGTCATTCTATCCTCCGGCTCCCGAAAATTCACTGTAAAGCCTGTTTTTTTTCTTTATCCACCAATGAAGATCATTGACAAATGTGCCTAATGACTTGATCTCTGCATACTTATCAATGATTGGTTAATTAAACACATGTGCTTAAAAAATCCTTAAACTGTTGACATATCTTCTGATGTTTCCCAGATGGCACAGCTAATGTATCAGCTATCAGATATCACAGCAGCGGTTGTTCTTCCTACACTTTAAACAGCAGTTGCATCTATTTTCTACTTTCTAATTTACCATGGTAAAGAGATAGACTATTTCCTTTATTCATTATGGACATAACCTTTTTATTTTGTTATCAGTTTATTACTCATTTTAATCATTTCTCTTGTATTATTTTAGAAACAAAAATGTGTTTTATTAACTGTTATATGTGAGACTTTGTGCTTGGAAAAGCTAATAATATGGCCAGCCAGTTTTTTCTAAAATGTATTCTTTAGAAAAAAAAATGTATGGTAGAAAATCTTTTATCCAAACTGTTTGGAATGGGGAGGTAGCCAAATGTAAACAGCAATATCTTATGCAATTTAGGCAATATTTACATAAAAATATACTGCTTATATATGCAACTTCTATATATCATTTTAAATACTTTTGTATATATAGCTCCATCAAAACGTACAGCACTGTAAATCAGCAAGGTAATATTTATTGTTTTAAAGGGACAGTCTACACCAGAATTTTTATTGTTTTAAAAGATAGATAATCCCTTTATTACCCATTCCTCAGTTTTGCATAACCAACACAGTTATATTAATATACTTTTAACCTCTGTGATTATCTTGTATCTAAGCCTCTGCAAACTGCCCCTTTATTTCAGTTCTTTTGATAGACTTGCAGTTTAGCCAATCAGTGCCTGCTCCCAGATAACTTCACGTGAACGAGCACAGTGTTATCTATATGAAACACATGAACTAACACCCTCTAGTGGTGAAAAACTGTTAAAATGGCCTTCAAGGTCTAAGAAATTAGCATATGAACCTCCTAGTTTAAGCTTTCAACTAAGAATACCAAGAGAACAAAGCGAAATTGGTGATAAAAGTAAATTGGAAAATTGTTTAAAATTACATGCCCTATCTGAATCATGAAAGTTTATTTTGGCCTAGACTGTCCCTTTAAATAAATATGGAGTATCATTTGCATTTTAGAACACAAAAACCAAACCAAAGACACAGGCAGCGGCAGGTTTTTCCGCAAAATATTGGTTTCACAAACATATTTTATTGAATCTACACCAATGTCTTGCAAGGACCAAAAGACATTTTTCTACCCTGCAACAAGCTGTATTAAAGCAGTTCAGAGGGGAAGGAAGGTAGAGTAGAACGTGGACATTGAGGCGATTCTGAAGAAGTGCCACACAAGGATCTCCCACAAATATCCTTCCCTTACCTCATTTGGATTGAGGTACGGTCGAGTAAGTGCGCAATTTACACATAATGACGATTTTTTAAAGCTGTGATTAAGACACACACATTGTACAACTGTACTTTCAAGTGAACTATAAGGAACTATCAGGGAACTGTGACTTTTATGCGCCCATGCAATTCTTGTTTATCTTTGTTTTCTAGCTTTCTGTGGTTTTATTGGGACACTTACCACACTATGACAAGAATTTAGGTTGCTCTAACCTTCACGCTCTGAGTATACAGACTCTCCCTTTTTCTTGTGCATACGGCTTGAGTAACAGACTGGCTTATATTCAACAAACATATATATAGGTGCAGTACATATACGTGTGCACTAATACAGGCATACGCACATACAGACATTTACTAGTGAACTAATACATGCACAGAGACTAGTCCATCTAATAAACAAGTATTGGTACCCAAACACTTTTTTTTTTAAACGTAGAATTTCTCTGAACTAAGTAAAAAAATGATTGACAAAAGGATTTGGTATCCATCATTCTTTATTTCAAATAATAGAACAGAAACTTTACTTTTGATTTATGACTACACAATACTTTAAACAGTAAAACAAATGAGAATGGTGCAGACAAAAATATTGGTACTCTTAACCTAATATTTTGTAACACAGGCTTTGGAGACAATAACTGCTTTCAAGTGCTTTCTGTAGCTCTGAATTAGATTTCTACACTTTCTTAACTGGAATTTTGGCCCACTCTTCTTGAGCAAACTGCTACAGTTCTGTCAGGTTTGATGGTTCCCTTTTCCCAACTGTGAGTCTCAGCTCTTTCCACAGAAGTTTGATGGGATTCAGATTTGGACTCATAGAAGGTCACTTCTGAACTGTCCATTGTTTTCTTATCATTCATTCTTGGATGCTTTTTGAGACGTTTCAGGCTATTATCCTGCTGGAGGACCCATGACCTGCAACTGAGACACAGCTTTCTGACACTGGGAAGTATGTTTCGCTCCAGAATGTCTTGATAGTCTTCTGGTTCATGTCCTGCACAGATTCTTGGCATCCACTGCCAGAGACAGCTAAATAACCCCAAAAACATCACTGAATCTTCCCCAAGGTATTCTTTATTTTAAAGCTTCTTGTTTCCATCTGTAAACATGGAGTTGTGATTTGCCAAAAAGATCTACTATTGTTTTTTGTCTGTCCAAAGGACATTCTCCCAGAAGGACTGTGGCTTGTCAGCATGTATTTTGGCAAACTCCAATCAGGCTATTTGTGTTTCTCTATTAAAATGTAAGGGTAACAATACTTTCAGAGGTATATATATATATATATATATATATATATATATATATATATATATATATATATATATATATATATATATATATATATATATATATATATATATATATATATATATATACCTCAATATTTATCCATGTGTTTTTCACCTTGGTTTACTTGCTTCTATTTTCTGTGATGGACAATCTAGCATTTCCCATTGAGTCTGTACAGTCAGTTCCTCTAATAACTTTACTCTCTTTACTAACATCCATTAGCTTGTGCCACTGTGTGTGCCCTGGGTTTCTTATCTATATACACCTTTTGCTAATCCTAGTGTATCCTCAAAGGGACATTGTAATCTAACATTTTTTCCCCTTTTATGTTCTCCCAATGGTCAATTTTATCTGCTGGAGTGTATTTACTTGTTTGTAAACACCTCTTTTACCTTTAATCTGTTAAATGCTTTTACCTGTAGAACCCACCACCAACACTAAAAATATGAATAACAAAAATATTCTCTTTAGAAAAGCTATGTAAATAAGAGACAATAACACTAATACAGTGGTAGGATAGGAGAAAGGGAGATATTTATATCTGAAATAGCTGGTTATGTTCATTGAACCCCAGCCCTAATTTGCATTTTAATAATTAACTTTTAGGCTGTGTGTATAGACATAAATAACATTACCAGGTCTGCTTTACCTGCAGGCTCAGCTTATTTTTATGGGTATGTCCTTGAGAACAAAAAAGGTGATGGTTTTAATGAGCAAAATCAGCTATTTTAAATGCGAAAATAACACGAAGGGAAAACTTCCCATACATTTAATACTCTTTAATAGGTATATTTTATAGCAGTGCCCCTTTAATACAGCATATAACAATTTGGTCTGGTTGTTTACTGAAGATAGTCCAACTTTTGCCTGCTAGTCTCAGAGTGACAACCACGGTATAACGGCTATATATTCTGATCTCTGTAAATTTGCCAGTGTGGTGTGATTTTGATTATTTATGCATTCAGTATCCATTTCTATTATCTCACCATGTAAAGAGTTCACTTTTAGAGCGTAGAAATGTCTGCAAGCCATGCATCTGCCAACAGACTCTATTAGAGACTAGGGACAACTTGATGGTCCTAATAGATTATGTGCCCATGGTATCCAGAGAGAATCTTTAGACATCTCCAATAAAAATATAGACAAGACCTTTGAAAGGTACAACACAGCCCTTCAGCACTATTTTGTTGTGTCATTTTGCAGTATATTTACTGGGACTGACGCACATTTAAGCCGAATCGGTGTAGCACATGTTTATTTGAAGTTATAATGAAGTATGTTGCTGTGTTACCACATTTCTCTCTTACTTTCCCAAATAAAAAAATGTCCTCCTGTCTGAACCATCCATATAGCTGACAAATGGCTAAGAGCCCTACCTAGGCAGGTGGTTCATTCCTGTCCATGCAGGGAATATTTAGCTTATTTATTGCTGGACCTGTGTGTATATCTGGGTTTGTGGCACCTGCACAAGCAAATCATATTTATGTAGATTTTTATTTAATTTCAAATACTAGAATTTCTAAAATTGTAAAATCAGGCACTCATTTGAAAAGGTTGGATATCCTATTTTAGAATTTCCTGAGACTTCCTGATACCTCAGTTAAAAAACAGGTTCTAGCCAACAAAAGTAGATAGAACCTGAAAGACATGAACATTGTACCTATGTCCCAGATGGTGGCTTGGTGCCTTGGTATTGAGAAGCAGAGGTGTCTATTGTAGATTATTTGGAACTGGTTCTTCTAGAGAGGAAAGCAGATTATTCATCATAGAGGATCGGGTCCCTTATTGCCAACATGGAGTGAGAAAAATAAACAGATTGCTGGCATTCCTGTCATTCTTTAGTGCTTATTTAATATGTTATCCAAGATACAATGCATTAAAGGCTATTGTGTTATGTTGAAGGTGTCAAACTTGTTAGACAAGTTTGTGAGAGGAGTGAAACAACTAAGATAGTCACCATAGGTCAAAAGGACATTAAAAGGTTAATTGTACAATTATTAAAATGCATACATATGTGTACATTGCCTGTTTAGTTTACATTAAAATAGTTGAATATATAAAGTATATATTTATATATATATATATTAATAAAGTTTATGTTACGCAATATGCAGCTGTATATTCTTTCAGACCTACTCTCCCCCACACCCCCACCCGATGATTACTGGGCCCTGGTCCAGTCCAGCTAAAATTTATGGGGCCTTGAGGTCACTTGGGTTAAAAATCACTGACCTAATGTGTTTCAAGCTTTAGGGAAATGCTTGGCAAAATAAGATGATAGTATACAATGGAATATAGATCTAAACAAACAACACATGATGTAAAATTTGTATAAATACTTGGGCTTTGTTTACCATATTTTCTACACTTCACAGGTCAAGCCAGAGATACGTTTTAAAGTAAGGATTTTTTATGGACCGGTCATTCATAAATGTACATTTGACAATTTTAATGCCTGTCAAAAGTCTACATGATTTACTGTAACCAGATGAGAAAACTGCTTTGTGTGTATCTATAAAATTGTATAACATTTCCTTGAGTGGCAAGATGACAGATATATAACTTGGTTTGAGGTGGAAAGTCTTAGATTACTTCCTGGTTTAGATATAATTTATATACAGGCATATGCATATTATTATAGAGTATAAGTCCATAATGTCCATAATAATTTCATGCATTAAAGGTACATTAAAAGTATTTCTATATATGTACAGTTTATACAACAATTAAGTACTGTTATTTAAATATATTTACAGTTTATACAATTAAAAGCACTGTATTACCAAATATCTACATACAATACAAATATTTTAAAAGCATTTAAATGTATTTATTTAAAAGTATTGCCAAAACTTTGTTAAACCCTGGTGAGTATATCTATCTTATCTACTTTATATGTGGCCGGCTACAAATAAGGGTGTCCACTGCTCTAAGCAATCACATATCTAGTTTAGGCAATTTGCACAATTTTGAAGAAAACCTAGGTTACAAAATATCTTTTTGGCCTTTGTGGGAGTGTGGGAGAAGCACAATTTTCACGAAAACAAAGAGGTGTTTAATGTTAATTTAAATGGTTTAAAAAGAGCAGGGCACCTATTTGTATTATTCTGAGGCCTATAATGAAGAGGGAACTACAGGTAGAAATACTTGTTTAGAATATCTCTGTGCGTTTTAGCCAACTTTGGTAAGGCTAGTGCTAAGTGTCTCTTCATTCACAAGAGCCTTGCTTGCAAAGTATGTGATTAAAATATAGTACCTTGCCAAGTATTAGACTCATTGGTCAAAATTTTAATTTTGATATTCATTTTATATTTATTCTTAATAGTGTTAATTGATTTTGTTTTAGTTTTGTAACTATTGTTTTCCATGTTATATTGGCAACATATGCAATACATGTTTATATGTAATTTGATGTTATAATACCAAAATATTTGGTAAATTAACTAATGTACATGTTTTTATAGATGGGTAAACAAAGTGACTTTTCATTAAAGAAAGTTGGTCACATTGTTTGCCTGTGAATCAATAAAATTGTAGGTGTATCACATAGTTCTGTAAAGAACACTAAGAAAAAAAATGGATTGTGGGTGTGAGGGGGTTGGTAGTTCAGTTTGAAGATCACAAAAATAGCAAGTTTGAACATAGGCCTATGCAAAACACTAAAGTCCAATGCAAGGTTCAGTATACTTTAAGTAGTTTGCAGTAACTAAGTCTAATAGACACTGGTGTTTAAATTGAACAGCAAAGGGTGAGGTTGTCAAAGAATACCTGGTAGTTACAGCAGGCACAACTAGTGAGAGGAAAGCAGACACAGGTTTCTCAGTAGGCACAGAATACCCAGCGGGTAATGTTAGTGAGATTTTGACGGGATACCAGATAGGTACAGCTTTAGGAACAATGTGAGCATACACAGGTACCATGTTAATCTACTTGGCTTTTAGGAACCAGGTGAACATATGCAGGTAATGAGCAACAAGAGAAAAAATCCCCTTAGGGTGGCTCCAGGCATACATTGTAAAGGGACCTTAAAGTATCCACACTTCGGTTGAAGTGAATATAAGGGTCCTGGACAAGTACACACTATATACAGCTTAGACAATGAGATGTGGGGACCTGAAGTGGACTAGGAGCTCAGTCTTATTACCGTGAGGATCACTCATCCAAAATCCTCCTGTTGCATGGTCTGTAGTTGCTCCTCTGTATGGCCCCCTCTCTGCTTTCTGCTCTGCACTGTGTGATGCCGCTTACAACTAGCAGCCGATTCCTCAACGTACCTCTCTCCCCGCAGTGTGTCGCTAGGGACGAAATCCAACCGCCCACTGTTTCCTCCAATCAGGTGCAGGCCAGCCGACCAGTGAAATCCCGGCTTGATTTGAAAGACGGAGCGACGAGGCTCTAGCTGGTTAAAAAGTGTACCATAGAAAAACGAAGATACCAGCGAGCTTCATAAACCAATGATTAAGGCTACTTTAGCCTTAATCATAGACAATTGTCTATGATTAAGGCTAAAGTAGCCGAAACGCGTAAGACACTTTGCTATGGATGCCCATACCTATTGATTTTATTGTTTAGTGCTTTTCCCGTTAATAAAGGAGCATTGGTTTATGAAGCTTGCTGGTATCTTCGTTTTCTAGATCATATGCAGGTGCAAGATAACCCCTTAAGGACAAGGCCATTTTTCTTTCTCTTAAGGACCAGGGTTATTTTTACATTTCTGTGGTGTTTGTGTTTAGCTGTAATTTCCCTCTTACTCATTTACTGTACCCACACATATTATATACCGTTTTTCTCGCCATTAAATGGACTTTCTAAAGATACCATTATTTTAATCATATCTTATAATTTACTATTAAAAAAATGATAAAATATGAGGAAAAAATGGAAAAAAACGCACTTTTTCTAACTTTGACGCCCAAAATCTGTTACACATCTACAACCACCAAAAAACACCCATGCTAAATAGTTTCTAAATTTTGTCCTGAGTTTAGAAATACCCAATGTTTACATGTTCTTTGCTTTTTTTTGCAAGTGATAGGGCCATAAATATAAGTAGCACTTTGCTATTTCCAAACCACTTTTTTTTCAAAATTAGCGCTAGTTACATTGTAACACTGATATCTTTTAGGAATCCCTGAATATCCCTTGACATGTATATATTTTTTTTTAGAAGACATCCCAAAGTATTGATCTAGGCCAATTTTGGTATATTTCATGCCACCATTTCACCGCCAAATGCGATCAAATAAAAAATATTGTTCACTTTTTCACAAATTATTTCACAAACTTTAGGTTTCTCAATGAAATTATTTACAAACAATTTGTGCAATTATGGCACAAATGGTTTTAAATGTTTCTCTGGGATCCCCTTTGTTCAGAGATAGCAGACATATATGGCTTTGGCGTTGCTTTTTTGATAATTAGAAGGCCGCTAAATGCCACTGCGCACCACACGTGTATTATGCCCAGCAGTGAAAGGGTTAATTAGGGAACATGTAGGGAGCTTCTAGGGTTAATTTTAGCTTTAGGGTAGTGTAGTAGACAACCCAAAGTATTGATCTAGGCCCATTTTGATATATTTCATGCCACCATTTCACCGCCAAATGCGATCAAATAGAAAAAATCGTTCATTTTTTCACTAACTTTGGGTTTCTCACTGAAATTATTTACAAACAGCTTGTGCAATTATAGCACACATGGTTGTAAATGCTTCTCTGGGATCCCCTTTGTTCAGAAATAGCAGAAGGCCGCTAAATGCCGCTGCGCACCACACTTGTATTATGCCCAATAGTGACTGGGTTAATTAGGTAGCTTGTAGGGAGCTTGCAGGGTTAATTTTAGCTTTAATGTAGAGAACAGCCTCCCACCTGACACATCACACCCCCTGATCGCTCCCAAATAGCTCTCTTCCCTCCCCTACCCCACAATTGTCCCCGCCATCTTAAGTACTGGCAGAAAGACTGCCAGTACTAAAATAAAGTTTTTGTTTTTTTTGGTTTTTTTTTAAATAAATCATATTCTGCTGTGTAGGATCCCCCCTTAGCCTCCAAACTCCCTGATCCCCACCAAATACCTCTCTAACCCTCCCCCCACTAACTATTCCCCACCATTTGGGGTACTGGCAGATAGCTGCCAGTACCCACTTTGCAATAAAATGTATTTTTTTTATAAAAAACCCTCACTTTTTCTGTAGTGTAGCTGCTCCCCTTCATACCCTCCCCCTTCCCCTCTCAGATCGCTTTTGATAGTAACCCCCCCTCCTCCTCTGCCACCCACCACCCTCTCTCCCACTGCCCAGCACTTTCAAACGTTTAGTGGTTCTGTGCTAGATCGTGGGTGCGCGCGCACCCGCCCATCACCTCCCGCTCGCGCACCCGACATATCTGCTGGCCAGTTGGAAGTTCCCCAGCGATGGGCCACCCACCCGCCTCCCTGAAATGGCTCCCACCCACCAACGATCGGCACCATCGCTGGCCGATGCAGAGAGGGCCACAGAGTGGCCCTCTCTGCATCGGTGTGCCAAAAAAGGTATTACAGTGATGCCTCAATATCGAGGCATCACTGCAATACCTTGAAAGCGGCTGGAAGCGATCATGATCGCTTCCAGCCGCTTGAAACCCTTAATGACGTACAGGGTACGTCACTGGTCTTTAAAGACCAGTTTGTGTGTGACGTACCCTGTACGACATACGTCGTTAAGGGGATAAGTATGCTTGGTCTCTGGAACAAGATGAGCAAACACAGGCATCAGGTAAGTATGCTTGGTCTCAGGAGCAAAGAACAAGGTAGGTAAGGCAATAACTCAGCGCAGAGTGATGGGCTGGCTGAGCTTTTATAAGAACTCCCTCACCTGAGTCCTGGAAGACTCTGTCGACGTTTACCAAGATCTCCATGCCCAGCCCCAGTAAGTACCCTCACAGTGGGGATGATTTGCGGTCTACATCATGTTACTTCACCAAGGTTTGGGGATCGTTTCCGAGCAGGGTTTCTGGCTAATAGGCCCTCTTCAGTTAATCATTGCTGAACAGTTCTTGCAGATATCTTGATGCCTGCATCCTGAATGTGTTTAGTCAAGACTCTGACAGGCAGTTTCCTATTTTGAGTGCAGATATCTCAAATTCTTCTGTCAGTTCTTGGTGTAGTAACACGATGTTGACCGAAAGTACAATGTGAAATCATAATAAAAATAGTCCTCAAAATGCAAATTTACATTACGCCTTAAAGTTCCTACACAGTAAAAATTGTATTTAATGTATACTGTAGTGCCAAAATGCAAAGTTAAAATTATACTGAAAACAACAAATTGCAAAGTGTACTTTATTTTCCTGTTGTAAAAAAAGAGTCTTACAGGCTTGGTGAGTGGGCTAAACAGAGTCTTTCCTTGGGTTTGTATGAAGTTTTCTCACAGATCTCATTTCATTCTCTAAGCATGTTACGCCTGCATGTCTCACTTGATATATCTCGACAAATAATAGCTGACATCTTTGTGTCAAAATACGGAATGCAGTTACCGCACTAAAATGTATGCGAAAATAAAAGCAAATGCAAGATAAAGTACTCTGAAAACAGCATCATTTGATTTGTGTATCATTTTTAAAAAATGTTGTATGCCGGGTTCTCCCTGTCACATTTACACCTCCATGTGAGATTCTGAAAGTTTTCAGTAAGCTCCAATCTTTTCAATGGGAGGCCTTCTTTATAGAGAATTGAGTAAGATCTCTTCAGTACAATGAGGTCGCTCAAAAAAATATAGAAACACAAATTTTGAACACACCGCCAATCACTTATATGATATTTAAGTGTGAGTTAGCACAAGATGGAACAACCTTTTTAACCCTGAGTCCCAAGCAGAATATCGTTTTTAGAATCTTGTTTTGGGATGATACTGTTTAGATATTGTTACCATAGCAATCTCATTATCAGAATGACTCTCAGCTGTGTGTAGCCCATGACATTTTTTAATGAGTACTTTCACATAGTGGTTGGTGGGGGAGGGGTTTATCCCTATTAACCTATCATAGGGTTTGCAAGGGTTTATATAGCAAGTGTATCTAGTTTTATTTTCACTGTATAGCCTGAGGAAATAGCCCTTTGGAGGCTGAGAAACGCGTTGCTTTGTTTTTAAATAAAATACTGTTTTTATGATACACTTGCTGCTGCTTGGGACTCTTTTATCGTGTTGCTGGTAGTGGATCCTGATCACGTGAATATACAGTCTACTGGGCGACTGAGAGGTCCCAGTCTGCTACTATTGCACCTGGAGGTGTGCCACACATTGTAAGTGTAACCATTAAGTATCTCTTTCGCCTGTCTACACTGTGCTAGGCTATGGTGGATTTGTTTTGTTGACCCCCTTACTGGGTACTTGAATCTCTGGCAGTGAGCTGGACCACTGCTATTGATCCAGTCTGCTTCATTGGCACCATTGGGTGCTTCATCCTTGTGAGTACCCATTTAATTGTGTTGATTACTATCTGTACAGACGTTACTAGGCCATATTGGCGCCTCTGTGTCTTCTTCTCTCCAGATTACTCTACACCAGGGACTGACCATCCTTTTGACAGAGTGCTGCCATCTTGTTGGATTCTAAGGACTTTGTTGTTTTATATTTTATTTATTGCTGTTTTGTTGTTTTGTTTATTGTATTATGCTATTTGCTAATTGGTGTATCCGTCACTGCTACTGATTTGTCCATATGATAGGGTTTTAGCAAGGAAGCGCCCCCTATGGGTATTGTTTTTACATATCCCATTTTTCTGAAACTCAAATTTTACCTTGTATGTGAAGGAGAGACTCCTACTTTACAATATCATTTTTTATTTTTTTTTACTTCTCTTCATACTGGCGAGATTTGATCATCGGACAAGGGTAGGGTTGCCACCTTTTCTTGAAGAAATACTGGCCATAATAATTAGCATAAATTTGAATAAGTAATTATTAAACATAAATCAGGAACTAAACCTGCTAGGGCTGATTTTAAATGGACAATTGTTTATAATTAGCTTCCAGAACACTAAAAATTATTTTGACCATGATAGCTTCTTTATTTCTATACTTAATCTAAATTTTTATCTTATCATTGACCTGAACCTTAAAAATACTGGCTATGTCTGAGTGACAACCTATTCAAGGGTGAGTGTGAAATTTCACTCTACACTGGTAAATTTTTGTAACAGCCTATCCTTTAGCATTATATAGTTGAAAAATGCAAAGGGATTGCTTTTTCAATAGGTTTGAAGAGATGTTGAGAACATTTGAAAAAAAACACAAACCTTTTTTTCAAAGATTGTTTTTTTTCCAAAAAGTAAACTGATTTAAATTTTCAAGGTTTGTAATAATTGTCAATCACTGCACTAAACTTCAGTTAAATATTTACTGACCTACAGTTATAAACATTTGAAAGACTTTTTTTCTTTTGATTTAAGTTCTCAATCAAATATTAAAAAGCATGTTATTCCACAATAAAATAATATATTGCAAAATTATATTATTAAATTATGTGGTGTGGGCAGTTTAATTTTTTAGAATTTCCATGTTTTTTAAAGCTTCAATGAGAACTTAAACTCTGACATTACATTTTTTTGCCATTGTTTTTTTCAGGGCTTTTTATTGTAAATAATGTATATGCATGCGTGATGTTTGTGTGTGGTCAGTCTGACCTCTATTTAATTATATTGTGTGTGTATATATATATATATATATATATATATATATATATATATATATATATATATATATATATATAGTCATGGCCAAAAATATTGGCAAACCTGCATTTCTGTCAGACAATGCACCACTTCACCCAGAAAATTGTTGCAATTTCAAATGTTTAGGCATTCTCATGTTTATTTCTTTAAAAAAAAAAAAAATCTGACACATTCCATGCAAAATTCCTGGACAAAATTATTGGCACCCTCAATTTAATATTTGGTAGCACACCCCTTGGAAAAAATAACTGAAATCAATCGCTACCTGTAACCATCAATTAGTTTTTTTAAACCTCTCTACTGAAATTTTGGACCACTCTTCTTTCCCCAACTGCTCCAGGTCTCTCAGATTGGAAGGGTTCCATTTCCCAACTGCTGTTTTGAGATATCTCTATGGGATTGAGATCTAGACTCATAGCTGGCCAGTTTAGTACTCTCCAGCGCTTTGTCTTAAACCATTTCTGGGTGCTTTTTGACGAGTGCTTTGGGTCATTGTCCTGCTGTAAGACCCATGAACTCTGACGGAGACCTAACTTTCTGACACTAAGCCCTACCATGCACCACAGAATTCTTTGGTAGTTTTCAGATTTCAAAATGCCATGCACATATTCAAGAAATCCAGTGCCTGAAGCAGCAAAAAAAACAAAAAACATCAGTGAACCTACATCATTGCTTGACTGTAGGGACTGTATTCTTTTCTTTAAAAGCCTCATTTCTTTCTCTGAAAACAGTAGAATGATGGGCTTTACCAACATTTTTTAATTTTGTTTTGACTGTCCACAGCACATTATCCCAAAAGGATTTTGGCTTCCTCAGGTAAGTTTTGACAAACTCCAATCCGGCTTTTGTATGTTTTTGTGTCAGCAGTGGGGTCCTGCCGGGGAAAAAAAAGCATCCCTCTTCATTCTGATGGCGACGTATAGTGTGAGCTGACACATTTGTACCCTGTGCCTGAAGGTCAGCTTGAATTTGTCTGGAAGTTGATCAAGGTTCTTTATCCACCATTCGAACAATACTTTGTTGCAATCTTTGATCCATTTTTCTCTTTCGTCCACGTCCAGGGAGATTAGCTACAGTGCTGTAAACTTCTTGACAATGTTGTTCACAGTGGACACAGGAACAATAAGATCTCTGGAGATGGACTTGTAACCTTGAGATTGTCTATGTTTTTCCACAATTTTTGTTCTCAAATCCTCAGACAATTCTTTGCTTTTTTTCTCTTCTCCATTCTCAGTGTAGCACACAGACACACACACAACAGAAAGGTTGAGTTAATTTTTCACTATTTTAACTGGTTGCCAGTGTGATTTCTATATTGTTAGAATCTGTTAATTGATACAGGTGAGTTTAATTACAAATTACAGGAGCATCACAAACTTGGAATGCAATTATTTCTTACAATTTTGAGAAGGTGCCAATAATTTTGTCCAGTTCATTTTTGGATTTTTGCGTGGAATGTGTCAGATTTGGCTTTTTTCTCTCCACTTTTTTATGTCATACCAATACAAACAAAAGAAATAAACATGAGAATGCCTAAACATTTGTAATTGCAACAATTTTCTGGGCGAAGTCGTGCATTATCTGACAGAAATGCAGAGGTGCCAATATTTTTGGCCATGATATATATATATATATATATATACATATATATGTGTATCCATGAATTATATAAATCTATTAGACATGTGCATGGCGAAAAAATTCGGTTCGGTTTGGATCGATTCGGAATTTTTCGAAGTTCGGTTCGGATCGATTAGAATTCTGAAAATTTCGAAACAATTTGTTTCGGATTCGAAGAAATTTGGCTGGATTCGGTTCGATTTTGTTTGACTAGTATTATACTGTATATTAGGTGTTAACCTAATAACATACTGTACAATACTAGTGTAATCCAATGGCCATCTGAATTTAAGAATCGATTAGATTCGGAAAATTCAGCAAAATTTTAATTCGGAAATTAGGTTCGATTCGAATCGCCGAATTTGCCGAATTTCCGAATCGAACCGAACCGCACATATCTAAAATCTATTATTACCATTATATACAGTGTATATATATCTAAATAAAGGAAAACTACCTGGTTGCCCTATAAATTATATATTCACAGGTTACTTTAGAAGTCCTTATAATAAAACCACTTATTTCACTTTTACTTCCTCTTTTTTTTCTGCACAATATTTAAAGGTCCTTTTTAAATATCAAACATATTTTTAATTTTCACTTTCAAATTTTACAAACCACAAACTTGGTTTAATTTACATACAGACAATACTGAGATCTTAATTTATTCTTTTCATGGTTCAGCAAGAGCACACAGCTTTTAAGTTATAGATCAAATACAGTAACAAGACTCCAATATGAATCATACAAGTTTTCAGTAAATGACTTGTAGGAGTACCAGTAAATAGATATAGACATAATATCTATATCTTTCTTACCTAGCATATAACTATGTTATATTTTCTGAAATGTTTTTTGCCCACACATTATCAGATCATTAGAAAGATTGTAACTCACTATTGCACATACAGTTTTTTCCAGTGACTTTGATATTAGGATATATTTTTTTTTACCCTTGTATTGGAAATATCAGTAGCTCAGGTCCCCTAGATGGATTCATTATATGGCTGTGCAATAATATGCCAACTAGGTACTCTCAAAGTTTAAGATTACAAGTGGTGCACTCATTTTTTTATTGCTTAAGGGCACTAACAGCGCTTAAGGTAAAAAAAATTCAGTCTTTTAATATGCATACTTTCTGAGGCACCCGCTACTACGCATGTGCAAAAGTTCACAGTTTATATGTATATAAGTCTCTGGTTGGCTGATGGCTATCACATGATACAGGGGGCCAGGAAACTGAAACAAATCTAATGTATTGGAAATATCATTAGCTCAGATGGATTGATTCTATGGATGTGCAATAATATGCCCACTAGTTTAAGAGTACAAGTGGTGTACTAATTTTTCATTGCTCATGGGCACTAACAGCATGTGCAAAAGTTCACAGTGTATATGTATATAAGTCTCTGGTTGGCTGATGGCTGTCACATGATACAGGGGGCCGGGAAACTGAAACAAATCTATTGCTCATTTAAAATTCAGAGTAAGCTGTATTGCTATATATCTTTCCTCTCTTGATATATCTCCCTCTTTACGCAACCAGATTACCAACTGTCTCTCTGCAATTTCCTCACACTACCTTCAAATCAATCTCTCTAAAACTTAGCTGCTTCTTATCCCCCCCACCCTCTTTGAGACATCCAACACCTGATATTTCTCTTACAGTTGCAGACTCTATTTTCAACACCTCACCCCAGGTCCGCTGTCTTGGTCGTCACACTCTAAACTCACATTCACTCCACATATAAAAGTGCTTACCAAATCCTGCCGTGCACACATACGCAACATTTCCAGAATCCGACCTTTCCTTACGCAAGAAACTACAAAAATACTAAATCATTCCTTCATTTTCTCACTGCAATCTACTTCTAAATGGCCTCCCCAAACACTGTCTCCCCCCTGCAATCTATTATGGATGCTTCAGCTAGACTAAACTACCTAATTTGCCGATCTACATCAGCTGCTCCACTCTGCCAGTCTCTACACTGGCTCTACGTACGTACACTCTAGAATAGAATTCAAAGTATTAACCCTAACCTATAAAGCATTCAACAGTCTCACACCCAACTACTGTATATTTCCTCTCTCATATCCAAAAACTCCCTGACACATCCTCTTCGATCAACGTCTGACCTACGTCTCTTCACTTTTATTATTACTACTTACTACATTTCTCTCTCGCCTCCAAGACTTTTGATAAGCTGCTCCTGTCCTCTGGAACTCTCTGCCCGCTTCAACAGACTGCTTCAGATGCTCTTTAAAATCCTACCTATTCAGAATGGCTTATCTGCTCTCCTCTGTTTATCATACTACCCAAAATGAATCTTTAACTGCTCACTCACTGCTGCAACTACATGTGACCAACTACCCTAAACTTTATGTTTCTGAAACCTCAACCTGTAGATTCTAAGCTCTTTGGAACAGGACCCTCTTCCTTCTGTACTAAATTTTTTTGTCCGTTATGTTTTTGTATCTTATCAGGAGTATTTGTCATTGTTTACCCCATCTCTTTACCCAGTTGTAAGGAATTTTGTGGTGCTATACAAATAAATGATAATAATATTAATAATAAATTGTCTCTTTATTATGCACTTGTTGATTATGCAGATATACTGTATTTAATGGTCCTTGAAGGTAGGGTTTCTCAACATCTGGGATGCACGGCCTTGCTGGTGGACCACGACTCAAAATACATTTTTGCTGCCCGATATTCAGTAGATGGGTGTACCAGGGTCCCACTGGCTTCTTCCATTTCTGAGCTGAATGATTTAGCTACAGGCTTACAGGGATCCAGCCCTAAGGAGAAGTCTGTTGATACGGAAGTCTGAAGTGGGCTGAATTATGGGCTGTTTGGATTGCCTCCTCTCTGTCCTCACAGTGGCAATCCAGATATTGTGAGATGCATTGTAGTCTAAGTACTGATTGTGGCTGGTGACTACAGTGATATGCATATTGTGCATATATGACTGAGTAACTTATTAGAAGATAGCAACCTGCAGTTTGTTGTATTGAGAATATACATCATTTTGCTTACAAGCCTAACAGCACTGGTTAATTCTTTGACCTCATGGTTCACATCAGAGAAGCTTATATTCCTCTTAAGATGTTCCATTAGTGATGTATTTTAACTTTTGCTTCTAACAAGTTGATCCAGTATCCTAACAATAATTGCTATTTATGCATGAAAATTTAGGGCTAGATTACGAGTGGAGCGCTATCATTTGAGCACAATTGAAATAGGCTTTTTTTTGCTTTTTGCGTGCACCCAAAATAGCACACGTGTTACATGTTGAAAATTAAACACGTTCGCTCGAGTGCAGTCAAGCATAACTATATGTTCACATGAGTGCTCATTTTCTGAGGTATCTTATCTGTCTTGTATGTAACAAAGATGTAACTTTTTGAATTCCTTAATAAAAAATTATGACTTCAAATTTAAAAAAAAAAATGTGTGCTGGCTGGTGATATTTGAGAGTCTTAGGTTGGAACAAGATGGCTGGGGGAGTATATGAATATAAGATTTGAAACACAATGGGATGTGGTGTTTTGGAGGGCTGTGCAGCTGAGAGAACTTGTTTGCTCCTGTAGGATAGGCAAATCCAGTGAAGGGAATGGACGAGCAGTTTGTGACATAAAGTGCTCATAATACCTCATAAGTTCTGCTTTTACAGGGGACCACAAAAACTGTTGCAGGGTGCCGCATGTAGCCCTTCGGCCACCAGTTTGCTATCTTGATCTAAATAATAGTGTATCATACCATCCAGTCACCATATAGAAACACGTGGAAATAAGGATTTTCATTTTTTTACTCTTGCCCTTCAAGGCATATTGTAAATCGTATAAGCACTTAGATAAACCACATCCATGACACCACACATGTGGTTGATGATTGGTGGTCTAGCAATTTGAAGCTTAATTTTAAAATTTGTGATCCTAGCTAGGGTCTCTAGAAAGAAAAGTATATCTTGCAAATAATGCAGAGAACTTTTGGTAATAACTTTATTCATAGACCCATAAGGCAGTAACTTTGTCTTAACAAAATTATCTAGACAAGCATAGACAGGTCAAGGGGAAGAAAAAAAAACAATGCAATTGCCAACATTGGACATGGGTCCCTTTTTAATATGTATTTTCTCACTTAGGCTCCGATGATCAAAAGTGCTACGAGGAGGCAAAATATTCTAAGGGATCCGTCACTATGTTGAGCAAGCCTGTCAGAATATTCCAAGCTCCTGACATAGCGGCATTGCAGAGAGGCATCTACTATACATGCGATTGGTCAGCGATGCTGGCTTAGACAACACGCAGCATTGCCAAACACATTGGTTATGTATAGTAAAAATATCCCTAGAATAAAACTGACGTCTTCCTAACCACTAATCTTAAACCGAAGTACCCTATGATCGCAAACTAACACTAAACTAATAAACATCTAAACCGCCACATAGCCACCGCAAGTCTCTAACTAATAACCTCTATACCGCCACATACCCACTGCAAGTACTATCCTATTAATCCCTATGCCGCCATATACCCAACGCAATAACTATTAACCCCTATGTCGCTATTTACCCCTTTGCCGCCATATACCCACCACAATAAACTAACTATTAACCCCTATGCCGCCATATACCCATCGCAATTAACTATTAACCCCTATGCCCCCATATACACACCGCAATCAACTAACTATTAACCTCTATATCCCTAACTATTTACCCCTATGCCACCATATACCCACTACAATCAACTATCGACCTCTATGCCGCCATATACCCACAGCAATAAACTAACGATTAACCCCTATGTTGCCAACTATTAACCCATATGCTACCACGTACCCACCGCAAGTATCTAACTATTAACCCCTATGCCGCCATAAACCCCAAACACAAACTAACCTAACCCCCCTCTAAACTAAACCCCCTAAGTTAGAACTATTTAAAAAAAATCCAAGTAAAAAAGTAAAGTAAAAAAAAAACTAAACAAAATCTAACCCTACTCTACTAACCCCCCTCTAAACTAGCCCCACTAATTTACAAAAAAAAAAAAGCTGTTATAAAAAATAAAATATATAAATATAATAAATATACTCCACTATCCAAATAAAAAATCATTATACCTAACACTAAACTACATGTCCCAGAAAATAAAAAAGACCCCAAAATAAAAAAAAAACTAAACCCTAACATTAAAATAAATTACAATAGCCCTTAAAAGGGCCTTTTGTAGGGCATTGCCCTAAAGTGTCTTAGCACTTTTGGAAAAGAAAAGTTACAAACCCACCCACCTACATTAAAGAAACCTCCCACCCCCCCAAAATATAACTGTAAAAAACTTAGCCTACAAAATAAAATTATAACAAACCCTATTCTTAAAAATTAAAAACCCACCCCCAGGGGACGTGTCAGTACAACGTTCTTGACAGGACGTATTTCTTAAGATCTCAGGAGAAAACATTAATAATCCGCCAATTATTGGGTTATTTAAACAGCATCGATGCCAGATTTTTTCAGGATTCTAACGCCCTTCTCAGTGAGGCACCATTTCAGTCACTATTTGCTGTATTTATGAAACTGGAGCCACAGATCGGACTATACAGACCTAGAGCGGCAGCTCATTCCTAGGCAACGTTCCCCCCCAGATACTTCGGGTTACTTCGGCACCTCTGTATTGCTTATCACTAAGGTATCAGGCCATACCCACTATTTCTTGCACTAAAACGCTAAGGGGACTGGTATAACCTAAGTATGACATTGTTGTCAGTAAGGATAACTGTGGCTAAAAGCTGGAAAATATCCTTACAATCCATGATGGACAGAGCACCATTGGAACAGTTTCTGAGACAAGAAGAAAATACCCATAGGGGACGATTTCTTATTGTGCGGACAGACATGAACTGCTGTAACAATGCTGGCTTAGACAACACCCAGCATCGCCAACCATATTGGTTATGTATAGTAAAAATATCCTAAGAATAAAACTGCCGTCTGCCTAACCGCTAATCCTAAATCAAAGTACCCTAGGATCGCAAACTAACACTAAACAACTAATAAACATCTACTAGTACTATCCTATTAACCCCTATGCCGCCATATACCCAACGCAATAACTATCTATTAATCCCTATGTCACTATTTACCCCTATGCCACAATATACACACTGCAATCAACTAACTTTTAACCCCTATGCCACCGTATACCCACTGCAATCAAATATTAACCCCTATGCTGCCATATACCCACCACAATCAACTATTAACCCCTATATCGCTAACTATTTACCCCTATGCCGCCATATACCCACCACAATCAACTATCGACCCCTATGCCGCCATATACCCACAGCAATCAACTAACTTTTAACCTCTGTGCTAACTATTACCCCTATGCTGCCACATACCCACCGCAAGTATCTAACTATTAACCCCTATGCCATCATAAACCCCAAACACAAACTAACCTAACCCCCCTCTAAACTAAACCTTCTAAATTAGAACTATTTAAAAAAAAATCTAAGTAAAAAAAAAAAAAACCTAAACGAAATCTAACCCTATTTTACCTAAACCCCCTCTAAACTAACCCCACTAATTTACAAAAAAACGCTAAGTTACAAAAAAATATATATATATACTCCATTATCCAAAATAAAAAATCATTATACCTAACACTAAACTACATGCCCCCAAAATAAAAAATCATTATACCTAACACTAAACTACATGCTCCCAAAATAAAAAATCATTATACCTAACCATAAACTACATGCCCCCAAAATAAAAAAAAAACCTAAACCCTAACACTAAAATAAATTAAAATAGCCCTTAAAAGGACCTTTTGTAGGGCATTTTGGATAAAAAAAAGTTACAAAACTCCCCACCTACATTAAAGTAACACCCCACCCCCAAAATAAAAAAAAATCTAACTGCAAAAAACTTAGCCTACAAAATAAAATTATAACAAACCCTATTCTTAAAAATAAAAAAACCCACCCCCATGGGGCGTATCCGTACAGCGTTCCTGACAGGACGCATCTCTTAAGAGCGCAGGAGAAAACATTAATAATCCGCCAATTATTGGGTTATGTAAACAGCATCGATACAAGATTTCATCAGGATTCTAATGTCCTACTCAGTGAGGCACCATTTCCGCCACTGGTTGCTGTATTTATAGAACCAGAGCCACAGATCTGACTATACAGGCCTAGAGCGGCGGCTCATTCCTAGGCAACGTTCCCCCCCCCTGGATACTCCGGGTTACTTTGGCACCTCTGTATTGCTCATCACTAAGGTATCAGACTGTACCCACTATTTCTTGCACTAAAACTCTAAGGGGACTGGTATAACCTAAGTATGACATCGTTGTCAGCAAGTATGATAACTTACACTTACACAACGCTTAGAAGCAATCTTCCTAAAGCTGGAAAATATCCTACAATCCATGATGGACAGAGCACCATTGGAAAAGTTCCTGAGACAAGAAGAAAAGGATATTAAGAGATGGGTCAATTCAGAAAATACCCCTAATGTGCAGTTTTTCACTAGCAATGTCAAGCCTGTTTGGAGGGCGCGAGAGGAAGAATCTGTACACTCAGTGCCAAAGGAAATGGCACCAACAGAGCTAGACCCATCGGCGGCACCAGAGGGCCTGGGTTCAGCCGAGGGGGGTTTTAAATCACTCATGTCGACGCTTCTGAGCTTGGCTTCCACTGACTTTTCAGGGTCCGGTGAGTCACCTCCTATCCTACCAAACATAACGGAAGGGACTGCGCTCTATAAGATCAAACAGAACTCAGTTCAGAAATTCCACACTATCCAAGAGTTTTCATCATCTGGTGGGATCAGAAGAAGTGCACCCATGAAAGCAGCAGCTACTAATAAAGGCCATGTTGCAGAGAAGGTGACTTAACACGATCAATGCTCTATTCCCATTTGGAACAAATATACTGCTACATGGCCCCATACTTGAATCGGCCACACCATGGGATCTGCGTTATAACTATGCTGGCACTAAGTATCCTCTTTCTAAAGTGACATTCATACTGCAGCATGGTCCTACTTTTGAGTAGGCATCTCCACAGTACTTGTAAAACTATATTAAAATGTTGCTAGGCTGTTATACCCATAGATTGTTTTGTTAGGAGACCTTATATTTTGAATTTTATGGTATAGAAAATGTTTGTTCATTTCTTATTACCGTTGGCTTACTTTCCTGTGTTAGCTGATTATGTAACATGAGGGACCACTTGGTTTGGCGCTTTGTAGGGGATATACATTTATATACAATACAAGTTCAAGACAAAGGGAATATAAGATTTATATTTGCAAAGCCCATTTAGACTCTCCAGGTTGGCGTCCGAAAACGTCAATAATAGTGTTACCTACTTTAGCCTTACTAAGGCAGTTCTTTAAAGAATTTGGAATATTATGTCCCCTTTCTTGAAACAGTTTCACAGGTTCCCTGCAAGGTTTACAGTTTAAAAAAAACAACTCTGAGGTGCCCTCTACTCTCACCTATGGAGAATATTTTAGTTATTACTTTATATTAATGCATATATATAAAAAAATATTATTTTTTTTGCTTAGCATATTAGATGGTCCAATAGGGATACCCCTAATCTATAATCCCTAAGAGGTTTCATGATATAGCTTTCAACAGAACCAATAGTACCCCATACATACGCTCAGCTGTATCCTCTTTGTGTTCTACTTCTGTACAAAACAGTATACCTTAAAGTATGATCATTTAAAGCTGGTGATTAACCTTCCTTCACATTAACCTACATTTGCAGTTTGAACTTTTCTGTATTTAACCCCTGTTTAATGCAATGTACCTTCAAAATAAGTAATATAAAGTTGGTGTGCAATCTCCCTCCACTCTACCCCTATGACATGAAGACAAACTCCAGTAAAGGCCCAAGAGTGGCCTATTTCAATACTTACAAGGGGATTTTAAAGAGGAAAAATGAGGACTGTACTCAACGTTTGTTTCTGGATGTTTTATAAGTACATTTATTTTGTCAAAAATGTAATTTTGTTCGTCTTTTGTATGTAATTATACTTTGAATATCCTCAATAAAAAATAAAATATAAAAAAACAAACCAAAATTAACCCATCCCCAAAAAACCCTAACCCCAAAAGTGTTACTCACCGTTAATGGGGACTCCAGCTCCTCTTGATCCAACGTTGGGCCCTCTTCACCCCGGTGCCGGGGGCCCATCTTCCAATTGGCTGATTTAAAATCATTTATTCCCTATTGGTTGATTTCAATAGAAAAGGATAAATAGAATTTAAATTGAAAAAAGGTAATGCTATTGGCTGATTCAAATTGGAATTAACTGGTACCACTATATATTGGAGTTCCGTGCTTCCAGGATTTCAGTGTGTGGCGGCAAAGAGAGACAAAGAACAGAAGATTGCAGAGTGGAGGCGGCGGAAGAGGCCATGGAAGTCCGCATCTGCGAAGATGAGACCCCGAAGCATGGATGAAGTGGGCCCGGCGTTGAAGAAGATTGCGGAGCAGAGGAGGCTGAAGAGACTGCTGAAGTCTGCCACCGTTAAGATGGGCCCCCGGCGCCTGGATGAAGAGGGTTACGGTGTTGCAGAGCGGAGGCAGTGGAAGGGGCAGTGGAAGTTAGGTTAGGTGTAAGTGTAGTTCTAGTTTGTGTTGGAAGGTAGCAGTTTAGGCCTTAATCTCCTAACCTTCCCCTTACCTTAATGGGGGTTGATTGGATGATTATTGTTAGTTAGTATTTTGTAGGCCTTAATCTCCTAGAATCAACTGCAGTTGATTGGGTGATTATTGTTAGTTAGTATTTTGTAGTTTAGAGGGGGGGGGGTAGTGTAGAAGGGGTTAAGTTGCTAGAGTAGTTCTAGTTTGCATTAGGAGGTGTTGGTTTAGGTCTTAATCTCCTAACCACCCCCATACCTGTATTAGGGTTGATTGGGCGATTATTGTTAGTTAGTTAGTATTTTGCAGGCCGTAATCTCCTAACCACCCCCCATACCTGTATGAGGGTTAATTAGGTTATTATTGATGGTTACCATTTATTACGCCTTAATCAACTAACCACTCCCATAAATGTATGGCACAACACACTTGCAACAGCAGCTTCCCCTTTGGAACAATTAGTGCCAATGTAGACAGGGCATCCACTAATACCCTAAAAAGTACATACATACTGTATATCATAGTCCAAAGCACTATTTCAGTTAAACATATATTTGCTTTATTAATCCATAAACATGGCACAGTATGCGACGTTTCACAAGACAAGCTCTTAATCTTGCATAAATACAACAGAATACTATCATCCTTGTATACACTCTATTTTGCGCAATTATGGCAATCATCACATTTCATATTCTCTTACTGCCACCTACTGGTAAAAACGTATTATCAAATTGTATTTTTTTCTTTTCATTGAATTTAATCTATTCTAACACTTAAACTAGAATTACTAAATTGTATCTATTTACTGCTAAAAATGTTTACTATCTCAGATTGCCACATTATTCCAATCAGCCTTTAATACACATTTTACAAAAAGACTGACCATTCATAGTCTCTATTGATACCTTTTGGATACATTGTATCAAGTTTATATATCCAGTACAGTAAAGTTGTTTTCCCCTTAATGTATTTCCAATGACTTGTTTTACCAGCTGCAGAGTATAGATTGGATGAGAAATTGCATTTTCAGGTTTATTTGTGGATATGAAATTGCTGGTTTTGTGTTTTGAAACAACAGCCTATTGAAATGGGTTGACCTGGCAGGTAAAATTAGTTTTTATGTTATAACTTTGTGTAAACACACTTGCTTCCTTATATTGTGTCTGTTTGTAAACCAAACCCAAAAGAGAGAACAAAGGAAAGTTATAATTTTATTAGTTATCTCTTCTACCCCCCACCGGGAGTGTAATTTCTTCTGCTGGCTGTTTTTACATAGTCTGTCAATAACTTGACCTTAAAGTGAATGTAAAGTCAAGATAACTGCTAAACGGAAATGTAATAAATTTAATAAATTAATTCTTACAGCCGCCCGCATTATACTAATTTTTCATCATCGGTGACGAATATTACATTTTCGAATCCACACTGCCACCCTGGGGGGGTTCAACCCCCTTTACAAATACACCCAGTGTATACAGAGCGCATGCGCTATAGAATTAGCTGATGCGTGAATAAGTACTTCTTACTTTCAGTGGATATGTGGGTACACGAGCTGCACATGCTCTGTCTCAGCCCGCACGATCGATACCAGAAAGTGAAGAGACAGCTGCAATCCAGATACTTCCAATGATAAAAATTAAATAATGCTCTTAAAAAAATAGTACACAATGAGTTTACTAACTGATTTCATACTATGTATCACTGAACATGAGCGGAGATTGGGGCATGCGCATAGACATTTAATCGCGGGAGCACGCTTCAGAGCTACGTATAAAGCGGATGGGACTGCTCTATATGGCACACCAGGGAGAAGAAGGAAGTAATGGCTGGGAGGAGTTTGTGTTCGTAACGTAATCAAATTTGTAAGATAAATATATAATTAATAGTTTATTTTTCTAAAACAAAAAAGTGGCGGTTTAACTAATATGTATAAAAGAAACTTTAAGTCCAAAAACTTTCAGCTTTGCTGGGGATACCACAGGCTAAATCAGCTATTTCAAATGCCAAAATAAGATTAAACAAGATACTTGTAAACAATACAATACACTCAGCAGGTAAAATAGATAATTCAGAACAAATTACAGGGGAGAATTGTTTTGGGTAAACTGTCCCTTTAACTGGCTTATTTGATGGCCTTGATGTCAGAAGTGATTAGCTACTGGTGCCTGGAAATTCTTATTTCTTATATTGGAATGATGTTGACTCATGTTCTCGTGCCTTACATGTGGATTCCTCTATGTAAATTAAGGAACAGGAACATTTGATCATATATTTAATATGAAGCTTCACATGTAAATAAGTGATTAATCTTATATTTCCTACCACTTCTTGGGTGTGTAAATTCCCTGCCTTTTACGATGGAACTGCAACTCATAAATCCAAGGCAAGGGTAACTGCCTGCATTTTTTTGTTATTAATTAATGTTTGTATCATGTTTATTTTAGTGCCTATATAAGACTTAACTAAATGGTCTCTCAGATTTTTGACTCTCCTATATACCATAAGGGGGGATTTTCACATTTTTATTACAATCTCTTAGTATGTGTCAATGTCTACGTACAATTTTTCCTCTTAAAATTAGTAACTTAAACTTCTTACCTAATTTTCCCATTAGGCAGTGTATCTCATGAAGTAAACAGAAGTAAACAGGACAGCACATAAATCAGATCCCATTCAGTAACCTTGCATTAATCTTTCAGCAAACAAACATAAAGGGCTAGATTTATCAAAGGCTAGGCGAACTCTGTATGTGCCTCGCCTGTAACTGCGCCCCAGCTCGCCTCCGGAGAAGCGCACATGTGCGCCTGAATTTATTAAAAAAATAGATGTAACTTTGCGCAGGCGAGCTGGGGCATAATAATGATAAATTTTGCCTGTCGGAAACAGCATTTACTCCCTATTTATCACAGTACATCCCTATAAACATTTACGCCGCCATGTTTTGGTTATTAAAAAAACGTTTTTTAAGTTAATATTTAGCTTATATTTATATTATATAATGTTTCTGTGCTGTTTTTGCCATATGTTGATAATTTAAGATCACAAAAATAAATATATCAATATATATATATATATATATATATATATATATAAATATATAAAACTGTTGGTACCCATATGCGCCAGTGGAAGCGCAAATTTCTGGCAATAACAGTCTCTTCTTGGTGCTAGCCTTTGAAAAATTAGTTAAAAGAAGAAAGTACTGCATCACAAGATGTAAAAGCAAGTATGATAATGGTGTTCGCCTCAGTCTGAATGGCGAAATATACAACACGCAATTGAAGCCGAAATTGCAGTTCCCTATCGGCGCAAAGCAATGATAAATAAGAAACCGTATTTGTAGGTTGGGCTTTTAAATTACACCTATTACTAATGTAAATTGTTGCACTCGGGAGCGCGACTGTGCGCCTAGGCGAATGCAAGCGGAGTGCGAAGAAGTTTCTTTCAGATTTGCGCAATTATAGGCGCAGAGTGCTGTGATAAATATGACGATCATGTTGTATGCGCTATTTTGGACGGGATTAAAGGAGAATGGCTTTGATAAATCTAGCCCAAAGTGTCTTTAAATCCAAAAGAGTAGTCCCAGTTTGCAAATCAGATCACAAACAGCAGACTTGATGCTTTAAAGAGACATTGTACACTAGAGTTTTCTTTGCATAAATGTTTTGTAGATGATCCATTTATATAGCCCATCTGGGTGTGTTTTTGTAACAATGTATAGTTTTGCTTATCTTTTTTTTTTTAAATATTCTTTTTTATTAAACATCAGACAGTTGGTTACAACAAATGAAAAGACATTTCCGATGTGAAAAGCATTAAAGACAACATTATATAGAGGTGAACAATGACCTGTAGCATTATCGTCCATGTCTAAAGTCCATAGAGTTCCACTGGGTTCCCCCAGTTCAATCAGATAAATGTCCAACCATCGACATTCACTTTTGTTTCCTATAAGAATATAACAGTAGAAACAACCCCATATCCTTAATAGGTACAGGGTGTATAAGAGTAAATTGCACGAAGTTCAGTGTTGAAAACAATGGTACAATGTAACATATGTGTCAGATATCTTTTCCAAATAGTTAAACAACTTTAATAAACTTTACATACTTAAAACATTAAATAAACAAACAATAAGGCTGCAAGAGAACCCCAGATTCACCAGGTCTGTTAATCCCAGATATTCCACTCACCCCTCAAATTTGCCTCCAACATATATATGGTGTTTCTGAAAGGAGCCTCCAGTTGTCTTTTGACAGGCAGTCCAGCATGTCTAGGTATGGCTGCCACTTATCCAAGCATGGGGTCCATGCAGAAACATCAGCTATAGTATCAGCTTGTTCATAGGTTAAATATTTGAATAACATTTGTTTGAAAAACACAACAGAGGGTGCTTTCTTCTGCAAGCATTTGCTGAAAATGCATTTCCTATCTATTAATAGAACAGTTGAAATTAGTCTCTGATTGTGTCTACTACAAGGCAGCTGGTCTAAAAACAAAATATGTGACATTGTAAGTGACAGCTGTTGGCACAGCATCTTAGACATCCAATGCAAAATTTGGCCCCAATATCTTCTAACTTTAGGACAATACCACAGGTAATGCAGAAAATCAGCTTCACACATTAGAGAAATCCTTCCTCCACTTGCTCAGTCTACTGGGAGTGATGTAGTCTTGGTGTATAACTCTAATCTGAGATTCCCTAAGATCAGCTGCTAGGGTAGCTGTCCAGGTCAGTTTGAGACTATTGTATATGGTGTCCGTGGTTTGAAGTCTGAGTGTGTGTTTGTTCCAACGTTGTGAGGCAGGTAGGTTAGTCAGCAATAGTATTTGATATATTGGAGATATAGCAAAGGTATTAGCACAAAATAGGCTATATATAGGTCCTAAAGGAGTAACATCCCAAAAAATATTGCAGGTACGCAAGACTTGGATTTGTATAATGGCGCAGTTGAAAGTAAGCAAATCGCTGGTTTGGTCATTGTGTAGGACATGCGGTAAGATGTGTGCATGAGACGATTAGCTAATAGTTTCATTATTAATTTATAATCTATGTTGAGTAGAGAAATGGGTCTGTAGGACTCCAGGAGTGTGGGGTCTTTACCTGGTTTATGTATAACTGAAATGTTTGCTTTGGAGAAGTGCGTAGAGGGTTATTGTTGGCGTGAGAAGTAGTGGTTGAAAAGATTGGTTAGAATAGGGGAAACCTGGTCTGTGAGCAATCAATAAAATTCTGTGGGGAGGCCGTCCGGTCCAGGAGTTTTCCCAAGAGCCATTGACCTAATCGTTATGGGTAGTTCGTCTATCTCAATCGGGCATTTAGGCTGTCTATTTGATCTGTCAATAGTTAGGGGAAAGTCACCCTGTTCCAAAATTTGGTGTGGGCGTCTGTGTTAGTAGGTTGTGCCGTATGTAGTGTAGAGTAATATTTTGTGAATTCAGTAATTATGTCGTTTGGGTCATGGGTAAGGGAGCAATCTTTCTTAAGTGTCGAGATGCCTCGGTTGGCTTGTTTGATTTTAATCAAGGAAGCTAAATATTTACCAGTTCTATTGCCATGTCTCAGAAATCTACCTTGCTTTTTATTCTCTTGGTATACAGTATATTGAAGAAGGAAGGTGTCCCTATCTTTTTTTGCCTGGAAGTAGGCAAGTCTGTGAGCTGTGATTGGGAGCTGGCAGTATGCTGTATATGTTTTGGTTAATGTATCTTCATATAGTTTTTCTTTGCTGTTATGTAAGCGTTTTCTTTCTGGTAAGATAAGCAATTACGTCTCCTCTCAAAACCGTTTTGGCTGTTTCCCAAAACAGCTCTGGGGTCACTAGGTGTACTGAGTTGTTAGATGTGTAGTCTTCCCACTGTTTGATGAGATATATATGAAAATCAGGGGATTTGAGTAGGTGAGTTAGGAAGAAAAGAACTTGTTTGTTGGAGTGTGGAACTGGAAAGAGTCTCAGAGAAATGGGGGCATGGTCTGATATAGTGATATTATGGATTTAAGTTTCAGTGATCAAGAGTTCAAGGGAGATTGAGGTGAGGAATAAGTCAATGCATGATAGTGTGTTATGAGCACGAGATGCGCATGTGAAGTCACGTCCTGTAGGGTTGTGTTTTCTCCACATGTCATGAACCCCCAGAGCTGAGCCTATAGAGTCAAAGACTTTACATGGGTATGCAGCAGAGGTAGAGGCCGGTTTCATAGGGTCGTAGCTACTAGAGTCTTTGAACCTGTCTAGCAACGGGTTAGGTGTTAAGTTGAAGTCACCAGCAAGAATGAGGTGGGTGTCTATGAAGGGGGCCATATGTCTCGTTAGGGCTTGCCAGAATTCTAAATCAAGTCGATTGGAGCCATATAGATTGCATAAGGTATACCATTTATCTTGCCATTTAAATTTAACAATAACAAATTTCCCTTCAGGGTCAACTATTTTGGTGTTTATCTGATATTGGAAGTTTTTATGAAAGAGCAACTCCACACATCTACTGGAGTTGTTATAGGGGGCAGTGATTACTTCTGTTATCCAGTGAGTTTTAAGTTTTGTATGCTCACTTTTATTGAGATGAGTCTCTTGTAGACACATTATGTCAGAGCAAGATTTCTTCAAATAGGACCGAACCGATTTCCTTTAAATAGGGGAATTAATTCCCCCTATGTTCCAAGATAAGACTTTTACTGTCATGGTAGAATTTGGGTCATTAGCAAAAGCAAAAGGATCCCTGTCATGTAGGGTCCTTAAATAGATAAGAGGTTCCTTATCCCCTAAGTGGGGTACATACGGTATAAGCTTGAGTAGTAACAGTCATCAAGAAGGGTCTAGTTGAAGAGGAGATGGTTGCAATGAGGGGTCTTTCTCTTGATCCAAAAAGGCTTGGGCATCTTTAAGTGAATCAAAGAATCTGGGGTCTTTTGGTGTGTTAAGGCACAGGCGCGCTGGATACAGTAGGGTAGCCTGGCAATTTTGCTTGTGGAGAGATGTGCACAACAGAGCAAACTCCTTCCTTCTCTAGTAACAGATATAGTCTATATCCCTAGGGGGATGGAGACTGAAAGAATGCACTGAAAGAATGCACTGAAAGAATGCACTTAGGTAAGTGCTACCTAAGTGCATTCTTTCAGTCTCCATCCCCCTAGGGATATAGACAATATTTGTTACTAGTATAGTTTCTTGCACAAGCACTCAAGCTCATAAGGTATATATGGATATACCCATTAAAAACACACAACTGAATATAATTAAATAATTATATGTTGGTATCCAAATATAGTTGTATAAAAGGATACATTGACTTTAAATAATTTCAATTTTTTATATATTCTGACACTGAATTGAGCGTTCCCTTCCTCACTAGTGTAGTGCTTCTGCTATTTGTGTTAAATCCTTCCTTCTCTGTTGGACATCAGATGAATAGTCCTGGAACAGGTAAAGCATACAGGAACATAGTTTCCTGTATGCTCACAGGAGTTTAATTTTAGATTGAAAATGTAGAAATTTGATCATAATTCCTCTTGGTGGAGTATTCTTATCAGATGAGGATGTTCTATCACCTCCAACCCTGTGCGCTCTTTCCATTTTCATAGAGATAAGATCAGCTGGGACTTTCAGCAAGCTGGGTAGCGAGTGTTCTGCGAAGTAGAGTAGTTCAGATGGTCGAATAGTTTCAGGCAAACCCACAAGTCTAACATTGTTCCTGGGAGAGCGGTATTCTAAGTCGTCTAGCTTTTGGTGCAGGGATATATTTTTTCTGAATTAGCTTTTTAATTTGTGTAGAGGATGTATTGTGGCCATATTCCAGATCCGATATCTGTTGTTCTGCTGAAGTTAATCTTAAATTGAATTGTTTAACCTCAGATGTGAGGGTATCCATACCTTTCTGCAGGTTGTCTAGTTTGGCTAGAAGCAGAGAGTTCAACTGGTGGTCCGAGGGAAGTACTTGAGTATCTGGGGTTATGGCTGTAGATGAAGCTGACGGGGATGCGGGTAGGGGGTCAGGGGTTTCTTGGTTTTTGGTCCTGTGAGACATCTTGTTAGAAGTGAGGAACCTGTTCATTAACCAGTTCTCTTTCAGAACGCAATTATTTAGGGTAATGAGGTTAGATCCTCAATTAGTAGACTGACATTAGTAGGTTTCACAAGTGATTGCTATGTACAGGAGGGTACACTATGATAAGAGGCAAAGTTCATATACCTAGAAAGTAGCCACATCGCAGTCTTGTCAGTAGCTCTGTTTTTGTAGTTCTTGATGGCTTTCCGAGGAGATGTTTTTCCAAAAGTGTGATAGCTTACTGGGGTACATTACTCTGTATGAGAAAGTGTGCAAATGTCAACCTGTCCCTCACAGTACAAGTCCAGGCCCTTTCATTAGACCTGAGTGAGATTATATGGCAGATTCTTCCTTTAACAATGGTAGATTATAAATTAAGCAAATTGAAGATGTTTGGTATTCAGGCCGTTCTTTGAATACAGAAAAATTTAGCTATACTAGCTATGCATCAAAATATATGAGTAAAATCAGAGCCTCTCAGATTCCTCAGCCAGGTTCACTCCAGCAAAAGACAAACACCACTGCTAGACTTGCAATATTATTAGGCCTTTTCATTTTCTTTTTCTTTCCCATCACCCTTTTTAAGGAAGGGTATATGTGTGCAGTGAGTTAATCCTGGTAAGAAAATGTCCCCCCTATCCCTCAGCCTGTATGTTAAAGGCCGTAACAGTGATCTTAGGGCTATGTTCCAGCAGCCGTTTGTGTGTCGCTATTTGTTTCCCTGCTATTTGTGGGTAGATGGGGGAGGCAATCTTTATGCAGACAATGGTCTTCTGCTAGGCCCAGCATCCGTTGCGTATGTTTGTCGCCTCTTCACTCAGGGAGTGTGTGCAATGTTGTCTCTAAAGTCGCAAACCACTTGCCGTTTCAGTGTTATTCTATTGGCTTTTAAACTGGTTTGAGGATGACGGTGGCAGTCACTCTGTAGTGTCTAAACGACAACACCAACAGGGGCTAGGGCCGATGTAATGCCCTTCACTTACTGAGCATCGGCTAGAGATGACTGGGTTAAGGTCTCCAAAGATAGGATAGATTTACACTAAGGAGGTAATCCAACATTCAAGATAGGTTGGAAGTATTAGTAAAAGTCCTGTTATAAAAAATATGTTAGCAGACACAGGTTTAATATGTAGTTGGTTTTCAGCAGGGAAAGACAGACTTCTTGCAACACAAGGCAGCAAACAAAATTAATTAAAGGGACAGTCTAGTCAAAAATAAACTTCAGATAGGGCATATAACTTACTTATATCATCATTTTTGCTTTATTCTCTTGTTACTCTTAGTTGAAAGTTAAACCTAGGTAGGCTCATATGCTAATTTCTTGAAATTGAAGGCCGCCTCTTATCTGAATGCAATTTTACATTTTTTTCCACAACTAGGGGGCGTTATTTAATGTGTGCCATATAGATAACATTGTGCTCACGCATGTGGAGTTACCTAGGAGTCAGCACTGATTGGCTAAAATGCAAGTCTGTCAAAAGAACTGAAATAAGGGGGCAGTCTGCTGAGGCTTAGATACAAGGTAATTACAGAGGTAAAAAGTGTATTAATATAACTGTGTTGGTTATGCAAAACTTGGGAATGGGTAATAAAGGGATTATCTATATTTTTAAACAATTAAAATTCTGGTGCAGACTGTCCCTTTAACACAGCACCTGTTAATGGGTAGGGAATGCCTTAAGAAGCATAGGAGAAAAAAAGGGGAGTGATTTCTAAAAGGTAAACTTGTTAAAGTGACAGTATCACCATATAATCCAAAATATTAGATTCTGACAATTTGTCTGAAGGGAAGTTTACATCTTTTACTTTTTTAATAAAATCCCCAGTATCTTTTATGTATGATGACATCCTCATTACTTCAGGTTGCAAGATTTTTTTTTATCAATGATGCCCACATTATATGCCTTAGTAAGTAAATGATCAATCTCTTTTTGAATCTTAAATATAGGATTACCAATTACTCTTTTATAAGTTTCTCCATCCTGTAACTGAGATCATATTTCTGTAACATAACATTCTTTATCCATTAATATTGTTGCCCCTCCCTTATCTGCCCCTTTCAAGATGATATTTTTTGACTTATCCTTTAATCTATGTAGTGTTTTATTTTTATCATATGTCAGATTATATTGCTTAAATCATCTTTTGGCTTTAATTAATTTTAGGCTATGATTACGAATTTGTATCCGAAACGCGTAAGCCATTTAGTTCTATGCTCTGAAGTGAATGCATGACCGATGGTTGTTGTACCCCATATTCTTAACCTTTTGGATCGAAATAAGGAATTTAAGTTTTTAACGCAACGGACGCATCCTCTTCTCTTTTTCACTCCTTTAATTTATGCACATCTAATTTAACTAGATCTGCAAATGTATTCACACTACTGTTGTTGACTGTTGGACAAAAAATAATTTTCTTTCTCAGACCCATACCTGTAGGGGGGTTGAATAGGTGATTATTGATGGCTATCATTTATTAAGCCTTAATCAACAAACCACTTCCCATACCTGTATGGGGGCTGATTTGGTGATTAGGTTAGGGCAGCTAAGGGGTTAATAGTGCATATATCTACAATTTTTTAACTATTATGCATTCTTATGTATGATGCATATTCTTAACTATTGGATATAAATTAATATGTATTTTTTTATTTTAAATATATATTTTAAAATGTATATTCATGTTACAAAAGGCATTAGTGTAAATGTCAAGCAAGAATATCTACATTTTAATTTATATATCCAATACTTAAACTAATATTCATTATATATGACCATGCATTTTATTTCAAAGATTGTAGATATAATGTAGTCAGGCCTCGCACTGATATTCAATAGGAAAACAATTATGCATGTATATTGCATAATGGTTTAAGTATTGCATATACATTAAATGTATTTATGTTAGCTGGTTGTGTTTATTAATGATAACATAGTCAGTATCATTAAATTATATTTTTACATAACAGGCATGCAGTTATGTAGATCTATATTATTAATTATACTGTATTTAATTATAAATAATAAACACAAGAAGCAACATTAATTACATTTCAATTTATATGCAAATATTTAAACATTATGCATTCTACATAACAATGCATCAATTAAATATTGAATATTTATGTCTAGGGCCTTTGATTCTACAGTTAATTTTAGGTTATGGCAGATTTGGGGGTCAGTGATTAAATATACTTTGTCATGTTCCAAGCATATTGTTTAAAGTATTGTCGATATCTTAAAAGGGATTTAATGTTTGCTTAATATTATTTTAAACATAAACATATATTTTCAAATATATATTTATGTTTGAAATAATAGCAAGCAACCATTATATTCATTTTAATATATCTCCAATACTTTAAATAATATACATTGTAAATGTCAATTCATATTTTGACATGAAGATGAGGTAAATGTCGGAGGACAGGCAAAACCTCTTCGGCCTCCTGGAACTCAGCGATGGACCGGAATTGAGCCCCAATCCACTACTACTTAAATGGGTTGTTGATCGACTAGGGTGCAGGGGATCAAGTTTGTCTTTTATTATGTTGTCGGTAATTTGATGAGGCACCTAGGAATACCACTTGTTTGGGGGTGCTACCTTCTGGGAGAATGGGGGGACACTTTGTATCTGGTCCCCCCAGACAACATACTAAAAGATCGAATTGATCCCCTACACCCTAGTCGATCCCATTATTTAAGCAGCAGCAGACCAGGGCTCAATTCTGGTCTGGTGCTGAGTTCGATGTTCTGAATATCGGCCTTTAAGCTTAATAATATTATCCTATTATCCCTATTATAAAGAAAATAACTCATTGTGTAATTCATTAACAAATCTAGACAGGCCAGAATACCTATTTTTCCCACAGAAAGCCTCTGGAATACACTGTTTCCAATGCAGCAAGGGATTCTGAGTAAGATATGCAAATTAGGTTCACAATGACACACCTTTTTACTTCAAGTCTGCTTTTCAGCAGATTCCCTTAACGCCAAAGCATCGCTGTTCACACAACTTCTAAGCTTAGCTAGCGTTAAAGCAGTGATTCATAATTATCCCAGGACAGACTGTTTTGTGGTTATTTCCACTCATCAGCTGGGAGAAAGTTTGAATCACTGCTGGGTGAAGTTGTTTCCGGGCAAAACACAACAGCAGCACAGGCATGGAGTATCCCAAGGCTAGGCCGCCAGCATATTCCTGACAACACAACACTTTTCCATAATGGGTTACAGACAAGTACACACACAAGTCAGGAATATGCTGGCGGGCTAGCCTTGGGATACTCCATGCATAGGCTGAGTCTGGTGATTTAAAAACAAAAAGTGTGTGCTTCTGATATAAATATGAACTTGTGTGTACTGTAAACCATTACAGAAAAGTGTCACTGTGTTGTAATATATATGCTGATGGACTAGCTTTGGGAGTACCTCTATGGGTACAAATAAATGCCAAGTTTTGGAAACTAGACAATGTTTGCACATAAAATAGAAAGGTGTAAAATAATTGTATTGCGATATCTTTGTTAAACTAAATATTCTATTAACTTTAGCAAGGGGTTAATTTATTATACTGGAGCTAACTCTGTAATCACATATCCAAATGTTAAAATCTTCATATTAGCTCATGGTCCATGCAGACCTCCAGGACCTTTCCTGGTTGATAGTGATTCAAAGAAAATATGTTTTTTTCTGAAAGTTATTATGCGTGAGTAACCAAGACAAGGCTTATAGTTTAAGCCTTGTCTTGGTTACTCACTCATAATAACTTTCAGATATTTTGATATGTTTCTGTGGAAATCTAAGATCTTGCCGTATAACAATAAAGGAGGTTTTCTTAGGGTTTCATGCCATTGAAGATCAAAGTGCAGAAGGAATTGAAATATATTGTTGTCTGCATTGAAAGCAAAGGCCTTGAAATATCCAAGTGTCGTGGACAGGGGTATGATGGCGCAGCAACAATGAGTGTTGTTTATTCTGTGGTACAGCCTCAGATTGCAAAGAGAGAAAAGAATCCCTGTATGTTCATTGTCAAGTTCACAATCTAAACCTCGTCATACAGGATGCTTTCACTGACATAGAGGAAGTTTTCACATTCTTCGATGTGGCACATAATTTATACACCTTCTTCAAGAAAAGTGTACACAGATGGGCCTTTCTCTCATCATTTACTTTTGAATCCTCTGTGAGACTAAAACAGCTTTACCCTACACGGTGGTATTCTAGACATGAGTCCCTGTTTGCACTACATTTTCATTTTCTAGATGTCATGCAGGCTTTATCAAAAATTAGCCTATCATCAAAAATAAAGGAAAGAAATTATGGTACACAGATAAAGAAGAAAATTGAATCTTTTGAGTTTGTATTACTCGTCCTGCAAACAAAAATCTTGAATCTTAAATAGAATTTCAAAAGTGTTGCAATCGAAAGACATGGACCTGTCCAGTGCTATGCAGTATTCAAGGTTTGGAATCAGTCCTGAAGTAGACCCAAAGGCTAGAATGAAGTGAATATCACACTCTAGCACACTGAATATATATCAAAACATGACCCTCAGATAAAACTGTGAAACAGGAGTAATAGGACAAATAAATAGGCAAAAACACAGATGCTGAAGAGCTGGTGATAAATCCAACAGGCTGATCAGGTAGGCAGGCCAGACGGTAATCACACCACAATCTAACTTCAGCAGGCAGGTTAAACAGGCAAAGGTCACAGAGTTTAGGCCGGCTAAGGTAAGGCAGAGAGAATATCTCTAATAGGCAGTTCAGGCAGACAGAGGTTAAGTAGAAATAGGCAGGTTAGTTACTCACAGGGGGTCTCTCCAATAGGTAGTTCATGCAGGTAGGGTGGTCACAGACACAGAGGATTTCTCTAATAGACAGTTCAGGCAGGCAGAGGTTTAAGCACAGGTTTAAGCAGTGAAGGCAGGCAGAGGTTTAAGCACAGGTTTAGGCATTGAAGGCAGGCAGAGGTTACTCACATGTTTATGTAATGATAAACAAGATTGTTTGCTATATGGAATAATTTATGGTACCGATAGGTGTACCACTATTGGACTTAAACCTTTATAAGGGGATCATATTTAAATGCTGAAACCCCCTTCTTTTTGAATAGGTAGAGTATGGCTTATATAGAATATGTAGCAAGCATCTATACTGACAGGAGTAACAACAATAGTAAGCTATACTTTTTAGCTGGTTTTGTATCTATGTAGTTGTGTCTCAAAGATTGTTAAGAAATAGAACAATGTAACAAGTAAGAAAGTTCTGAGCAACTCACCAATAGACGTGTCTATGTGTCCAACTTACTCAATGTCTCACAAACAATATTGCCCCCCTGTGTAGGAGCTGTGCATCTACGCTAGTGAAGATTGCCGAGTACATAGTTCAGAACACTCCTCCTGCCAGTGACGCTATAGCGGGATTTCCATCAAAATCAGTTTTCCAAATCCGATCAAATAATAGAAGCAAACCAAAGAAAGTAACAAAAAAAAATACAGACCGTGCTTAAGAAAAAATGTAAGAACAGTATTTATTAATTCAGTTTTTAAGTTCATAGGGAACACCACACCACTCCTCACACCAAACCACTAGATCCGATGCGTTTCCTGCCTCAGCAGCACTTCGTCAGGTTTAAGCAGTTCAGGCAGGCAGAGGTTACTCACAGGTTTTAGGCAGTTCAGGCAGCCAGAGGTTACTCACAGGTTTTTGGCAGTTCAGGCAGCCAGAGGTTACTCACAGGTTTTAGACAGTTCAGACAGGCAGAGGTTACTCACAAGTTTAGGCAGTTCAGGCAGGCAGAGGTTACTTACAGGTTTCTGGCAGTTCATGCAGGCAGAGGTTACTCACAAGTTTAGGAAGTTCAGGCAGGCAGAGGTTAAGTAGGAGCCGCAGCGGTTGAAGACAGCAAACGGGCGTTGAGGATCCACAAGCCGAGATGAAATAGACTGTGTGACGTCATTGAGAGGCTGGCGAGGGCACCTACGTCACGTTGCCTAGCAACGTGATGCTACTGGCTGCCACACGGAGCGGCGCCTGACATGCAGCTCATTCAGAATTTTGTTACAACCCTTTTCAACTACAGTGATCATTTTGAAGAAGCCAAGGAAACTGCAGTAATACTTGCAGAAAAGTGAGGAATTGAAACCAAGTTTAAAAAAAAAAAAAAAAGAGAATTAAAAATATAAAGCACCACTTTGATGGGCTGTGCATGTATGAATAACTAACTGATCCAAAAGAAAGCTTTAAAACAACTGTGTATTATAGGTGTTTGGACATTATCGTAAACCAGCTGTCAAAACGATTTACTGGAATTAAAGCAGTCCTTCATAGATTTCAAATAGTTCAGTCTGCCATGCTTGTTTCTGAATCTGATGAGAATTTAATAGCAGCAGTAACAAAACTGCACACATTTTATGATGAGGATATATCACCAGATTAACCTGGGCAACTCCTCTTGTTCCGTTCAGCACTTCAAGAAGAGATTTGCAGATGTTCCACTGTGAAGGACCTTGCTCACCTCCTGCTGGTTGAAAATAATGCAATGTCTTCTACTCTCCCAGATGTTTGCATAACATTGCTGTTCCTCACCCTCCCAGTAACAGTAGCAACTGCAGAAAGTTAATTTCCAAAATTAAAAGTTATTTGAAAAACACCATGTCTCAGCAGGAACTCTCTGGGCTTGCTTTGTTAAAGGGACACTGAAACCAATTTTTTTCTTTCATGATTCAGATAGAGCATGTAATTGTTAGCAACTTTCTAATTTACTTCTATTATAAATTTTTCTTCATTCTCTTGCAATCTTTATTTGAAAAGAAGGCATCTCAGCTAAGGAGCCAGCAAATTGTGGGTTCAGAACCATGGACAGCACTTGTTTAAAGGTGCTGTCCAATCAGCAAGGACAACCCAGGTTGTTCACCTAAAATGGGCCGGCATCTAAACTTACATTCTTGCTTTTCAAATAAACATGAAAATGAAGATAATTTGATAATAGGAATAAATTAGAAAGTTGCTTAAAATTGCATGCTCTATCTGAATCACAAAATAATTTTTTTGGCTACAGTGTCCCTTTAAGCATAGAAAATGAGAGAGATAGAAGACTGAACATTAAAATCATTGAAGACGACTCCAGAAGCAAAACCAAGGCTTCATATTATTAACATAATAATAGTAGTAAGTGTGCAGTTATATAGGTTCCGTGACAAGCTACTCTAAACACTTTTTCAGTTTTGTTACAAATTACACTAACATTTTCTGGTTGAACCTTGCATGCTTGGTTCCGAGTTGAACTAACAAGTTGAGTTGAATGCATGGTTGTTTTTGTTCAATGCTTCTTTCATTAAACCCCGTTAAAGTGATTTAAAGTATTAAAAAATACTCTTAAAAACAGGGGCACTTTAATTAATTAAACTTTACAAAGGCTTTTTTTTTCGTTACTGTAAACAGACCGCCAATCATCCACCCGCTTCTTCTTCTGTATTATGCAGATCGATGACAAATCCGGCTTTCTCCAAACATTGCATGCTCCTATTGGCTTCCAGCTCGTGGGGCTTGCAACGATTGGAGAAAGCCAGATTTGTCATCAATATGCAAAATACAGAAGGAGAAACGGGCGGAGGATCAGCGGCCTGTTTCCCGTAACAAAAAGGTAAGTATTTTTAAAAAAAGGCGTGTTTGTAAAGTTTTATTCATTAAAGTGCCCCTGTTTTTAAGAGTATTTTTTAATGCTGGGCTTTAATTAATTATACTTTACAATCACTTATATATGCTATATATAATAAATATTAACATTTCCATTTTACAGGTCCTCCTTCAGAGAAATAAGTTGAATGTGTGAAATAGTTTCAGTTCCTGAAAAGTTGAAGTTTTTATTGTTGGCCCTGTTTTGATCTCTTCTCTTGAAGCTTTTCTGCTGCCTCTGTGGAAATTTGAGTAAGTTTGCGCGTATATATGTATATAAATATTTTCTAAATCTACTGTCTGCATTAAACATACTTTTTTCTCAGACAGATGTTCAGACTGATTTTAATATAATTTGTCTTTAAGAGCACAAGTTTAAATATCTATGAACATCTAGAGAAATAACACACTTGAAATTACTTGTTAAATTGTTGATGATAACAGTAAGTTGAAATTGTTATACTGTGTAACAGGTTGCAAAAAAAATAAAATGTGTCAAAATAAAAAAAACATTTTTTGGGGGGCCTTCATGGACTCTTGCACTGGGGTCCTGAGATATTTTCTATCCAATTGTTTTCCAAGCATGGTGCTTTTGATTATTCCTTTACGTCTGAAGACTTTGCATCACACTGTTTTTAAAATGCTGTGTCCTTAAAGGATCACCCTGATTTGCAGGGTTTTCATTTCACTCGTAGTATGGTGAAACCAAAGTGGGTGTGCTGGTTCATGTGTATAAACCATTTGTTAATGACTCCTTCAAAGTGAACTGGTTGTGGAGATACTTTTCCTGTGTGGGTCCTGCTGAGAGACTTACAAATGCTTATGACACATTTACTGGGATAATTAGGTTTTATGTGCCTTTTTGTATGAGACAAGAGACAGCATCCTCTCCAATTTTTTCCTATCAATAGTAATCATTGTTATCTTCTGTATCCGTTTATGCCTCAGTATTGCTGAAAGTGTCAAGAGTTTGGGCATACAAAGGAGAACTGTAAGTCTAATGTTCCTTGCCAGAATTAAGGTGAACCAGGCCATTTTCAGTAAATTGTATGGAGGAAAAAAAAATGTTGGCACTGTGGGGCTACTGGACATTTAAAGCAATAATGTCTACAGTTACTGGACTTTTGCTCAGGTGGTTGCTTGGAGTGCTAAATCAGGTTGCGGGGCAGCAGCCTGTGGAAGCAGGACCCACCAAGGGGGATACTGTAGAAACATTCACTGACACTGCGTTTGCTCCCAGCACTACAGATCACGGGTCATCTTCTATGGAGGACATTGTCCCAGATAGAGCAGCCGGAAGTCCCTGAAATCTTGCAGGGTGATGGTTAGAAGTAGATTGATCCTACATTCTATTGACCTGGTATTTTCCTACCTCTGCTCTATCTGTGACATCACCTGTCGCCTGTTTATTCATCTCAGACCACCATCTGCTCACCTATAATCTTAATGCACAGGCTAAACCTACTTCTACCCCTCGCCCCTGTACCTGTAGAAATCTGCATGCTGTAGATCCTCTCCAATTTTTAAACCTTATTCAACAACTCCTCCCCCACACTTCCATCATATCCTGCCCTGACCTTGCTACAACCCACTATAATAATAATCTCTCCTCTGCACTAGACACTCTTGCTCCTCCCCAACTATGCATAACCCCACATCATCAGTTACAGCCCTGAAACTCTCTGCAAATGCGCTAACTGCAAAAATGCTCATGTACTGATGAGCGTGTCTGGAGGAAATTTTGCTCTGAACCTGATTTCATCTACAATAAGTTAATTCTTCATTCTTACACATCTGCCCTTCACTAGCCAAGCAAACCTACTTCTCTTCTCTTATATCTACTTACTTCTCAAACACTAAACAACTCTTCTCCACTTTCAAATCTCTTCTCTACCCCCCTGCACCCACCTTTTCATCTGCCTTTAATGCTCAAGATCTGTCAGAAAACTTTTAAAACTAAACACATACCATCTGAAACAACATTCCGACACAAGTCTATCTCCACCCCCAGTCGCCCCATCTGCATCTTCCCTCTAGCCACTGAGAATGAAGTGGGTTCCTTATTGTCTTCCACATGCATCACTACCTGCCCACTTGACCCTATACCTTCAAAACTAATACCTTCTCTATCTTCCACCCTCACTTCAGCTCCTCTATTCAACCTATCCCTTTCTACCTTTTCAATCCCATATTCTTTCAAACATGCAAAGGTCACCCCCATCCTCAAAAACCTTCCCTTGACACAAATTCTCCTGTAAACTACCACCCGTATTGATGGTCTTGAGCACTAACTTCAAAACTCCTGGAAAAACGAGTCGACCGTCTAACCCGCTTCCTGTCCTCAAACTCCTTGCTTGACTCCCTGCAATCTGGCTTCCGTCCCCCAACACTCAACTGAGACTGCCCTCACCAAGGTTAGTAATGGTCTTCTTTCTGCTAAAAACAACAACCACTAATCTACACTTATCTTATTTGACCTCTCTGCTGCCTTTAATACCTTTGACCATTCCCTCCTTCTGCAGACTTTAAGCTCTCTTGGTCCATGTGACACTACCCTTTCCTGTCTTATTTGCTGGTGACTCCTCCTCTTCATACCCTCTGTCTGTTGGAGTACCTCAAGGCTCTGTCCTGGGTCCTCTACTCTTCTCTTTTTATACTTCTTCACCTGGTAAACATCAACTACTATGGCTTTAAATATCACCTCTATGCTGATGATACCCATATCTATCTCTCCATCCTTGCTCTCTCCTTCTGTCCTTTCTCACAGCATCGACTGTTTTTCTGGCATTTTTACCTGGAAGGCCTCTCACCACCTAAAAATTAACATGTCCAAGACTGAGCTCCTTTTGTGTGGACCAAGGTTTTCTTTTATGAAATCTGCCAGGGCTGGAGTTCCCTTTTTCAAAACTCCTTCTAATCCCCCCTCTAACTCTATTCCCGTTTCTAACTTTTCTATCACTGTTGGTGGCACCACTATCTCCCCATCACAACAAGTCCGCTGCCTCAGAGTTACACTTGACTCCAATCTGTCCTTCATACCCCACATCAAATTGCTCTCTTCATCCTGCTGCAAACACCTACACAATATCTCCAAAATTCGTCCATTTCTGAGTACTGACACCACTAAGCAGCTAATCCACTCCCTGGTAATTTCCCGACGACTACTGTAATAACCTACTAACTGGCCTTCCTCTCTCCTGCTTCTCCCCCCTTCAATCCACCCTAAATGTCTCTGCCAGGCTAATCCACATTTCCAAATGCTCTGTATCTGCTGCACCTCTCTGAGTGTCCCTTCATTGGCTCCCCATTTACAGCAAAAATAAATTCAAAATTCTCACCCTGACCTACAAAGCCCTTACCAACACTGCTCCCCCACCTGTCCTCACTAATCAACAAATATACTCCAGCTCACCCCCTAAGATCCAACAATGACCTGCTCCTTACATCTTCTACCATCACCTCCTCCCATGCTAGACTGCAGGACTTTCCCGTGCGGCAACAACCCTCTGGAACTCACTCTTTCCCCTAATATGTCCTCCTTCAAATGCTCCCTAAATACATAATTGTATGTATTGTATTTGAAGTGAGTAAAAAGGTGAGAGTTGAGTATGGAGCGTATGGAAGGAGTGTGTGGAAGTTAAATGTGAGTTTGTTGGAGGATGAATGGATTGTTGGGCATGGATGAATGGATTGTTGAGAATTTACATCAAGCTTGCTTTTGAGATCAGTGCAGCATGTGTAGTGCTCTAAGTGTGTTAGTTCATAAGTGTAGGGAGTTATAACGAGGATATATATTATGGAATATATTATATATGGATAACAAAATATAAAGAACAGTGACTGGTATATAATTGGAACCTATTTGGAACATACTTGGAACCCTGCTTACAACACTCTCTCTCTCTCCTCTCTCCCTAGGTATGTGTAACATAGTAACATAGTAGATAAGGTTGAAAAAAGACTGAAGTCCATTGAGTTCAACCCATACAAATCTAAAATAATTACAAAAAGCTCCAGTTAAGCTTAAATAACCCCACTAAAAGGTGACCCATTTCATACTAGCAATCATATCCATGAATTTTGTTTATATACAGAAATGTATCCAGACTATTTTTAAATGTATCTAGGGTATTGGCATTCACTACCTCCTTTGGTAATGAGTTCCACAATTTTATTGCTCTTACAGTGAAAAAAACGTTACCGTTGCAGGAGATTAAATCTCCTTTCCTCCAACCTTAATTTGTGACCTCTTGTCAGAAACAATTTTCTTGGAATAAACAGAGCTTCTGCCATATCTGTATATGGGTCTTGAATATATTTATATAAAGTAATCATGTCACCTCTCAAGCGCCTTTTTTCTAAAGAAAACAGACCCAGTTTGGCTAGCCTCTCCTCATAGGTTAAATTCTCCAATCCCCTTATTAGCTTTGTGGCCCTTCTCTGAACTTTTTCTAGTTCTGCAATATCTTTTTTTGCGGTCGGTCCCCAGAACTGCACTCCATACTCAAGGTGAGGTCTTACCAGGGCTTTATATAGTGACAGAATTATGCTCTCCTCCCTTGCGTCAATGCCTCTTAATACATGCTAGTATCTTATTAGCCTTTGAAGCCGTTGCCCTGCATTGTGCACCTATCTTTAGCTTGTTATCTATTACTACTCCCAAATCCCTTTCCTCCTCTGTTTGGCAAAGTCTTGTCCCATTTAAAAAATACGTTGCCTGCTTATTTTTACTTCCAAAATGTAGAACCTTGCATTTTCCCGTATTTACTTGCCCATACTTCTAATTTTTGCAGATCCCTTTGTAATGAAAGTTCATCCTGCTCTGACCTAATGACCTTACTTAACTTAGTATCATCTGCAAATATAGAGATGTCGCTATTTAATCCTTGCTCCAAGTCATTTATAAGAATATTAAAAAGAACTGATCCCTGGGGGACTCCACTGATTACCTTTGTCCAATCTGAGTATGATCCATTTACTACTACTCACTGCTCCCTATCTTTTATCCAGTTATTTATCCATGAGCTAACATTTTCAGCTATTCCCAGTCCATTAATTTTGTGCATTAATCTCCCATGTGGCACTGTATCAAATGCCTTTGTGAAATCTAAATATATCACATCAACTGATTCCCCTTTATCTATATTTTTACTTCCTCGTAGAATCTAATTAGATTAGTTTGACATGATCTATTTCTCCTAAAACCATGCTGATTAGAACTCATAATCTTGTTTACACGAATATGCTCATCAATATAATCCCTTCAAATATCTTCCCCACTATTGATGTCAGACTAACTGGTCTATAGCTTCCTGGATCATCCCTGCTTCCCTTTTTGAAGAGTGGCACCACATCAGCTTTACGCAAATCCTGGGGTACCATGTCTGAGGATAATGAGTCTTGAAAAATTAAGAGTAGAGGTTTGTCTATAACAGTGCTAACTTCCCTTAACACCCTTGGGTATATTCCATCTGGGCCTGGAATTTTATTTACCTTAATATTATCCATTTTTTTCCTGATATGCTCTAAACATAACCCAGTTAATGGTATGGACTAGCATGTTCTATTTTGTTCCAAAGTATCATCCAATTTTCCCTCTCTTATGTATACTCAAGAAAAAAACTGGTTTAGTACCTCAGCCTTCTCCCTGTCATTATTTATCATGCTACCCTCCATGCATTTTAATGTACCTATATTGTCCTTCTTAGATTTTTTGCTATTTATGTACTTAAAGAACCTTTTAGGGTTAGACTTAGAATCCTTTGCAATTCATTTTTCATTTTCAATTTTGGCTAATTTGATTGTTTTTTTGCATGCTTTGTTACATTCCTTATAAATATGGAATGTTGAGTCTGTACTATTTTCTTTGAATAATTTAAATGTCCTACGTTTTTTCCTAATTTCTCTTAACACATTTTTATTTAGGACAGAATCCATTATAACCCTGCATAACACAATATAGCTGCCTTTTGCCCCTACAAATCTTAAATCTGTGGTATGTGTGAAAGGACAGAATCCATTTAACCCTGCATAACACAATACAACTGCCTTTTGTCCCTTCTCTTCTACCTTCCCCCTCTATAATGTACATGAACTCTATTCCTATCTCACATCCCTCATCCAGCCATGCTTCACTGATTCTAAACTTAAACACTTGCATAAGACACATTCTCATCTCCTTTCACTCACCATATTTCTTCTTCTTGCAGCTGGGGATGTCTCACCTAACCCAGGTCCACCCTCTGCTTCCCTCAATTCACTACCCCAAATGACACCTCATACACCTTGCCCACATAACCCCCTAAACCTCATTAACTGCACCTCTGTTAGCACACCCCAATTCTCTTGTGCCCTATGGAATGCACAATCTGTATCACAACCTATGTATATCACATTCACTTAACCTGTTAGCCCTCACTGAAACTTAGCTTTTCTCCTCTAACACAACTGCTGTAGCTTCTCTGTCCTATGGCGGCCTGCACTTCAGTCATACTCCCAGACCAGGAGACAAACAAGGAGGGGGAGTAGGAATTTTCCTGTCTCCACACAGTACCTTTCACTGCATTCCTTCACCGCCCTCTCTTTCCTTCTCATATTTTGAAGTTCATACTATTATTGTTATTCTTTATTTATAAAGCGCCAACAGATTCCGCAGCTCTGCCCATGGGTACAAGGATAACAATACAATGGAGAAACAATACGACAACATTTTACAGACAAAAACAGGGGGAATTGAGGGAACTATTCCCGTGGGAACTTACAATCTAGATGGGTAGGATGGGAAACAGGAGGTGGGGACTGCAAAGGTGAGAATGATATTAGTGAGGAGATAGAGGGCAGCTGTTAGTTAAGTGAAGTTAGTTTGTTAATAAGTCGGGTGATAAGCTTCCCTGAACAGAAAGGTCTTTAGGGAACGTTTAAAGGAGGAGAGGTTAGGGGCAAGTCTGACAGCACGAGGAAGTGCATTCCAGAGGGTTGGTGCCGCCCGAGAGAAGTCCTGTAGTCTAGCATGAGAGTAGGTGATGGTAGAGGACGCAAGAAGCAGGTCGTTGTTGGATCTTAGGGGGCAGGAAGAAGTGTATTTGTTGATAAGTGAGGGCAGGTAGGGTGGGGCAGCATTGGTGAGGGCTTTGTAGGTCAGGGTGAGAATTTTGAATTTAACTCTGTTGTGAATGGGGAGCCAGTGAAGGGACTCACAGAGAGGTGCAGCAGAAACAGAGCGTCGAGAGAGGTGGATTAGTCTGGCAGATGCATTAAGGATGAATTGGAGCAGAGAGAGGTGGGAGAGAGGGAGGCCAGTTAGTAAGTTGTTACAGTAGTCAAGTCGGGAAATTACTAGGGAGTGGATTAGCTGTTTCGTGGTTTCAGCACTTAGAAACGGACAGGATGAAGAGAGCAATTGGATGTGGGAAATGAAGGACAGATTTGAGTCAAGCGTGACTCCAAGGCAGCAGACCTGGGGTGATGGGGAGATAGTGGTGCCGCCAACATTGATGGAAAAATTAGAAACTGGAGTAGAGTTAGAGGGGGGAATTAGAAGTAGTTCGGTCTTGGACATGTTTATACTTAGGTGGTGAGAGGCCATCCAGGAGGAAATGCCAGATAAGCAGTCGCTGATGTGAGAATTGACAGAAGGAGAGAGTGCAGGGGTGGAAAGGTAGATCTGGGTATCGTCAGCATAGAGATGATAGCTGAAGCCATAGCTGTTGATAAGTTTACCCAGTGAAGAAGTGTAAATAGAGAAGAGTAGAGGACCCAGGACAGAGCCTTGAGGTACTCCAACAGACAGAGGCAAAAGAGAGGAGGAGTCACCAGCAGAAGAGACGAAGAAGGATCTGTTAGAGAGATAAGAGTGAATCCAGGAGAGGGCAGTGTCACAGACCCCAAGAGAGCTGAGAGTCTGTAGGAGAAGGGGATGGTCAACAGTGGCAAAAGCAGCAGAAAGGTCCAGTAAGATGAGTATAGAGTAGTAGCCTTTGTTTTTAGCAGAAAGGAGATTGTTGGTAACCTTGGTGAGGGCAGTCTCAGTTGAGTGTTGAGGACGGAAGCCAGATTGCAGGGGGTCGAGCAATGAGTTGGTGGACAGGAATTGGGTTAGGCAATTGAAAACTAGTTTTTCAAGTAATTTTGAAGCTAGCGGGAGCAGTGATATGGGGCGGTAGTTTGCAGGGGAGTTAGGGTCAAGGGAGGGTTTTTTGAGGATGTGGGTGACCTTTGCATGTTTGAAGGAGGCAGGGAATGAACCGGTAGAAAGGGATAGGTTGAATATGTGAGTAAAAGCCGGAGTGAGACAGAGGGGGAATTAGATGTGAAGGAATAGGGTCAAGTGGGCAGGTAGTGAGGTGAGAGGAAGACAAAAGGGAAGCCACTTCGCTCTCAGTGGTTGGGAGGAGGGTGCAGAGAGTGGCAGAGGGGGTGACTGGGAGTGAAGTTGGGAGATTGCAGGTTTGTGTTGGGATGTTTCTTCACATGGCAAGTGTTTTATTTAAAAAATAGTCAGCAAGGTCTTGAGCACTGAATGCAGATGAGGGGGTGGTGCAGGTGGGTAGAGGAGAGAGTTGAAGATGGAGAAGAGTCTTTTAGGGTTTGAAGAGTGAGTGGATATAAGAGAAGAGAAGTATGTTTGCTTAGCTAAGCGAAGGGCAGAGGTGTAAGAGTAAAGAGTGAACTTATAGTGCAGGAAATCAGGTTCAGAGCGGGATTTCCTCCAGGCACGTTCAGCAGTGCGTGAGCATTTTTGTAGGTAGTGTGTTTGTTGGGAGCATTTTTGTATGTAGTGTGTTTGTTGGGAGTGCCAGGGCTGGAGCTGACGACGTGGGGCTTTGCGAAGTTGGGGCGGAGCGAGAGTGTCAAGTGCAGCGGAGAGAGTATTGTTATAGTGGGTTATAGCAAGGTCAGGGCAGGATATCCTGGAAGTGAGGGAGAGGGCTATATTAATAGGATTGGAGAGTTGGGGAGGGTCCACAGTGTGCAGATTTCTACTGGTGCGGGGGCGAGAGGGGGAAGTAGGTTTAGCATCTATATTGGGATTAAAGGTGAGCAGATGGTGGTCAGAGATGGGAAATGGTCGACAGGCAACATCAGAGAGAGAGCATAGATAGGAGAATACCAGATCAATCGAGTGTCCATCACGGTGGGTAGGGAATAGCGTGGATTGTGAGAGGCCGAAGGAGTTAGTGAGTGAGAGAAGTTTAGAGGCAGCAGGGGCAGAGGGGTTGTCAATAGGGATGTTGAAGTGCCCCAGAATTAGGGTAGGTGTATTTGTAGAGAGAAAGTGAGGAAGCCAGGCAGCAAAGTTGTCAAGGAATTGGGAGGTTGGTCCAGGGGGGCGATAGATAACTGCCACTCTGAGAGAGAGGGGGGAAAACAGGCGGATGCAGTGGACTTCAAAGGAAGAAAAGGAGAGAGATGGAAATGGAGATAGGTACTGATAGGAGCAGGAGGGGGAGAGTAAGATGCCAACACCGCCACCATGTCTCTCACCTGGCCTAGGTGTATGGCTAAAGTGAAGACCACCATGAGTGAGAGCAACAATGGAAGCAGTGTCAGAGGAAGATAGCCAGGTTTCAGTAATTGCGAGCATTCCAGAGGGCACAAGAAAAGAGAGGGGATAGGTGCTGTGGGTTAATGGAGATGAGATTGTTGGTATTGCGTGACCTCAAATTTTTGCTGTGGGAGACAGAGCGAGAGTGTGAAAGTGTGGCGATTGCTGCAGGGCCAGGGTTAGAAGAGACATCACCAGCAGCAAGCAGTAGTAGCAGTGAGAGTGACAGAAGGTGAGAGTGAGATTTGTAGGAGCACATATGACTAGATACAGGAGAGTAGTTCATGAGAGGACAGCATAGGGGATGAGAGAAGGGAGGGTGAGATATGGATAGTGTGGGGGTTGTTGTTATAGGGACATGCAGTGATTTTTAGGAGAAGGGCAGACAGAGAGAGCAGAAAAGACATGGAGAACATTGTGTGTGTGTGTATAGGTATTAAATTTACCTGTTAGTTGGTCTGCAGTTTCAACCTCCAGTTTCTAACTCCAGTGATTAACTCTGCCACTATTAATCAAAGGGCACTTTAGACTCAGAGAGCCAAGGCTCAAATGAGCTTCTGGCTTGCAATATAAGAAATGAGTGTGATGGAATAATTCTATGCAGCTGATTAAAAGTAGTTGGTTTAGCCAGGAATTACACACTTGCAAATTAGAGGGGGGGGAGGGTGACAGGATGCATTACAATTAGACAAAGTATATGATAAAATGATTACAGGTAGACAAGATGGAGACAGAGCAAATGATTACCAGATATTCAAACAGGAATTAAAGGGACATTTAACAGCAGCCAGGTAAAGAGAGGCAGAAGACATTACCAGATATTCAAACAGGAATTAAAGGGACATTTAACAGCAGCCGGGTAAACTGAGGCAGAAGACATCACTAGATATTCAAACAGGAATTAAAGGGACATTTAACAGCAGCCACGTAAACAGAGGCAGAAGACATTACCAGATATTCAAACAGGAATTAAAGGGACATTTAACAGCAGCCAGGTAAACAGAGGCAGAAGACATTAGAGATGAGATGAAATAGCATTAGAAGCAGTGTGGATGTAGATGAACTCCAGTGATTAACTCTGCCACTTTTAATCTACTACCTGCCTCTTCTCCCCTGTAGCTCTTCGTGTTGCAGTTATCTATCAGCCCCCTGGCCCAGCATCACAATTTCTGGACCACTTTGAAGCCTGGCTTCTACATTTTCTCTCTTGTAATGTCCCTTCTCTCATCCCTTCTCTCATCTTAGGGGACTTCAACATACCCGTCGATAATTCTAACATGCCTGCTGCCTCTAAACTTCTATCCCTTACCACCTCTTTTGGCCTGTCCCAGTGGACAACATCTCCAACCAACTGTGAAGGCAACTCCATAGACCTAGTCTTTACTAATCTCTGTGCCGTTTCCAACTTCCTTAACTTCCCCTTTCCTCTCTCTGACCACCATATACTAACTTTCTCTCTTACTCTAGCTACTACATCTTTGCAAGCCCCCAAAAAACTGCTACTTTGCAGGAATTTAAATGACTTGGATCGCACAGACTTTTCCACTCAACTGAATCCTCTGCTCTCCAACATTTCATCCCTCTCTTGCCCAAACCTCATGTCTTTACAGTATAATTCGACACTAAAATCAACACTTGACAATGCTGCACCCTCCACTCTTCGACGTACATCAATCACTCGATGGCAACCGTGGCACACCAAACAGACCAGATATCTTCAGCGATGTTGATGGGCTGCTGAACGGCAGTGGAGGAAATTATGCACCTGTGCTGATTTCCGGCATTATAAATTCATCCTTAAGTCCTACAACTCTGCGCTCAGCCTGACCAAACAATTCTATTTCTCCTCCCTTGTATCATCTCACACATTCAACCCCAGAAAGCTGTTCTCAACCTTTAACTCCCTTCTACATCCACCTGCACCCCTGCCCACTACCAACCTCACTGCTCAGATAATTGCTGATCACTTAAAAAATAAAATTGACACCATTAGAAAAGATATCTACACCTCACACCCCTCATACCCAGCAATACCCACCCCTTCTATTAACAAAACTCTATGCTACTTCCTCCTGTAACAGAGGAAGAAGTCTCTGTACTCCTCTCTTTGGCTCATCTCACAACCTGCCCACTTGACCCTATTCCTTCACAACTTCTTCCCTCTCTCTCTCTGCTTCACTAACCCCTACCCTAACTCATCTCTTTAACCAATCTCTCACCGCTGGCACATTTCCTGATACCTTCAAGCATGCGTCAATCACACCAATCCTAAAAAAGCCCTCGCTTGACCCCTCCACCCCTCCTTACTTCCCTTTGCTTCAAAATTATTGGAACGACTGGTCTATAATCGGCTAACTCAATTTTTCACAACTAACTCTTTACTTGATCCACTACAATCTGGTTTCCATCCTAAAAACACTCACCAGAAACTGCTCTTACTAAAGTAACAAATGACCTGTTATCAGCTAAAGCAAAAGGCCACTACTCCTTACTAATACTTCTTGACCTGTCCACTGCCTTTGACACAGTTGACCATCCTCTCCTCCTAAAAATACTAAATTAATTTGGCATCCGAGACACAGCCCTCTCCTGGTTTGCCTCATATTTCTCAAAACTCTCGTTTTCAGTTTCCCTTAACAACATATCTTGTGATCCTATGCCTCTCTCAGTTGGAGTACCGCAAGGCTCTGTCTTGGGTCCCTTGCTTTTCTCTCTATATACATCCTCCCTTGGAAAAGCCTCCTTTGGATTCCAGTACCACTTAAATGCTGATGATACCCAAAATCTATCTTTCCTCTCCTGATATCTCTCCCTCTTTACTTTACAGATTTCCAACTGCCTCTCTGCAATTTCCTCTTGGATGTCTTCACACTACCTCCAACTCAATCTGTCCAAAACTGAGTTGCTTCTTATTCCCCCCTCTTCGAGACATCCAACACCTGACATTTCTCTGAGAGTTAGAGACTCTATTCTCAACACCTCACCCTAGATCTGCTGTCTTGGGGTTACACTTGACTCAGAACTCACATTCAACACACATATACAAGCACTTACCAAATCCTGCCGTTCACACCTATGCAACATTTCCAGAATTCAGCCCTTCCTTACTCAAAAAACTACAAAAATACTTATTCATTTTGTCATGCATTGATTATTGCAATCTGCTTCTAAATGGCCTTCCAAAACACCGCCTCTCCTCCCTCCAATCTATTATGAATGCTTCTGCTAGACTCATCTACCTAAGTCGCCGATCTACATCAGCTGCTCCGCTCTGCCAGTCTCTACACTGGCTCCCCATATACTCCAGAATACAATTTATAGTATTAACCCTAACTTACAAAGCACTCAACAGTCTAACTCCCAACTATATTTCCTCTCTCATCATGAAATATTCCCCATCCCGTCCTCTTTGATTAACCTCTGACCTACGTCTCTCCACACCTGTTATCTCTAGGTCCCACTCCCGTCTCAAAGACTTTGCACGTGCAGCTCCTGTCCTCTGGAACTCTCTACCCCACTCCATAAGACTGTCTCCAACATTGTATAGCTTCAGATGCTCCTTTAAAACCCACCTATTCAGAGAGGCTTACTATCTCTCCTCCATCTCTCATCCTAACCAAACTAATACATGAACTGCCTGACTCACTTCTGCAACTATAACCGATGTGACAAGCTACCCCCAACCGTATGTCTCTGCACCCTAAACCTGTAGACTTTGAGCTCTCCGGAGCAGGGCCCTTTTCCTCCTGTACTAATTTATTTAGTTTTGATATGTTTTGTATTTTTTTTTACAAATCCTTGTCATTGTATACCCCTCAGGATTCAAGGATGGGTACAGCACTCTCAGGGGTGTTCAAGTCACACTGGAGGGCTACTCATTCCCCCAATCAGCAAATCAAAGAAAACCAAAAGGTAGAGGCAGCACAACTTCTTTATTGGAGTCACAACACAGCCAAAAGCAACAGCAACGTTTCGGGTGTGTAACCCTTATTCATGCTAACAAACAACTGACATTTTCTCCTATTTATACCCTATGGCCACAAGAGGGCGCCATAGGGTCAGAAAAATGAATAACTATTAACATTCCTTCTCAAAGATAATTACTATTAAAGAAATCTTACATATCAGTTAAAAACATCACACCTACTTAGGAATGGAGGTACATGAAATTATCATTATAATTTACAAATCCAAGTCATTATAAGCAATATACAGAAATAAATAATAACTTTTAGTAAACTTTACAAGAGCATTTTACAAAAACACTGATAAGTCCAAATCTCTTTTAAGGCCAACTGGGTCCATAGTACCTAATTTAAAAATCCAAAAAGCTTCCTTTTGTTTCAGAATACGCTCCCTATCCCCTCCCCTACGTGACATTGCTATGTGTTCTATGATTTGAAACCTCAGTTGGTTAATAGAATGGCCTATTTTCAAAAAATGATGAGACACCAGCGCTTTAACATTCCCTGTTCTGATATTACTTTTATGTTCAATAATTCTATCTCTAATAACCCTGGTCGTCTCACCTACATAGCTCCGCCCACACGGGCATTTAATTATATATATAACATATTAATTGTAACAAGTATGATATCCCCTAATCTCAAATGTCTTTCCAGTAGTGGGATCGTAAAACAGGGAACCCTTTATCATATTATTACAGCATGATCACATTAAACACGGGTAACAACCCTCATTCTTACTACAGATAGAGCTAAACCTTTGAGTATTTCCCACATCAGCTCTTATCAATTGTTGGTGAAGGTTGGGACCCTGTTTAAAGGCAGGCATAGGGTAGTTTTCAAAGTCTTCTATATTTGGATTACAATCAGTAAGGACTTTCCAGTGTTTTCTCACAATATGTTGTATCTGGTTACTTTGGGCATTAAACACAGAAACAAAAATAAGACAATGCTCATCTTTCTTACTCCTTTTATTTGGACTTAATAAAGTTTCTCTCGGAATAGATAAAGCATAATCTCTTTCTTTATTAATAATAGCAGGGGGGTACCGATTTTCGACAAATCTTGAACTCATTTCATTAAGCTTTAGATCTAAAAGTGCATTATCAGAGATGATTCTGCGAGCTCTTAAAAATTGACTACGGGGGAGAGCTTTCAATAAAGCTTGAGGATGAGCACTATCATACCTCAATAAACTATTGTGATCTGTATCTTTTCTGAAGAGATCAATTTTAAGAGAAAAGCCACCTTTAATAACCTTATTGTCCAAGAATGATATACTGTCCTCACTCCAGGTCAATTTAAACTTAAAATGCCTAGTGGCACTATTTAGATCTTTCACGAAAGCCATAAGGGAACCAACGTCGCCCCACCAGACTCCAAAGATGTCATTGATATAGCGCCACCAACATGCTCCATACCGATGAAACCCCTGATTAGTAAACACAATTTTTTCCTCTAAAATATTCATAAAAATGTTGGCATAATTTGGGGCACCCCCCTATCACTGTACCCAGCGCTACGGAATTTTGCAGCGCTATACAAATAAATAATAATAATAATAATTTTGTGAAGAAGTAGACAGAGAAGAAAATGGGCTTTTGATTCTGTGAGTGATTGGTGGGAGTGGGTAAAGAGTTAATGTAAGCTTTTCTTTATTAGAAGGGAAGGATGAAAGCTAAAAGGAGGAGAATTGGAGTATGGAAGGATGAAAGTTAAAAGGAGGAGAATGGAGTATGCAAGATGGCAAAGGGGTTTAGAGTATTTGAAAGAATTAAGGAGACTGGGTGAGGAAAATGTATGAATGAGAAAGGTAAAAGTATACTGATGCAGGAAAGATTAAAAATGTACAAGATTTTTTCTTTAAGAAAGTGTTTAGTGGTTGAAATGTATGGTGAGTGTGTTAGATTAATCCAGGCTTTAGAGAGAAGAGAAGGTAAGGATGAGATTATGCGTGTGAAGTATTTTTGTTTTATCAGAATTTGCTTGGATTTAATGTTGTATAATGGTATATATCAGCGGTTCCCAACCTTTTTTCTCTCCCGTACCCCTTGATTAGGCTTTTCATTAATGAGTACCCCCTCTCTTTATTACCCCCACTCATCCCTCAAAAAAGTTTTTTTTTTTTAATTTAAATTATTATCAGCGTATTGTCAGGTATTAATAAACTATTTATGATCAGGGTATTATCAGGTATTAATAAACTATTTATTATCAGGGTAAACACAGACAATAAATAGTTTATTAATATCTGACAATACCCTGATAATAGTTAATTAATACCAGACAATAACCTGATAATAAATAGTTTAAGATAAGCTATACCTGAATGGCATATGACTGTACGTATATCAACAGGATTAAAGCTCAGATCTCATTCTCAGGAGGAGCCCTGCTGTGTGTCTGGTGCCCCTGGCAGCTGCCTGGTTGCCCCTAAACACGGCCCTCGGAGGGGGGAGGCAAATTGTAATGATCATAAAAATAAATATTTAAAATTTGTGAGATCAGATCGATATTAACCACACAGCCACTATGGACATTTTTAGTTAAACTTGTCACTTTCCAGCTGAGTGCTCCTTCCTTCCATGATGGAAGGAGCCATTACCAACAATATTTTTGTGTACCCCCAACCAGTTGGGAACCACTGGTATATATAAAAATGATGCTAAAACAAACATTTTTTTATTTAAAATATATATAAGCCTGTACACTTAAGTGAGGTGAAATAGTAGGGCCTGAAAATAAAACAACTTTTATTTATAATTATTTAAAAAGTGTTTGACACAACACAGGAATAAAATCAGTTAAAAAATAACAAAATAGACACTGTCTGAGTGTAAGGGAGAATGGAGTGCAAATAAATCAAATACAAATGGTGATCACAAAATTATAATAAGGAGGAAGAATTGTATTAGGACAAAATTCCACGGACAGAGATACCCATTGTGTAGCACCCAGCAACTGAAAAAGTTCCCTATCACAAATACGTCTATGATTACGTGAAACCCACATGCAGTGGGCAGTAAGGGGGCTTAGCAGTATGCTGTCGCTAGGCGTCAATCCACAATTATAGAAAAATGTAGGGCATCGTCGAGGTAGTCCCAAATTATCGATCAAAAAATCAACCGCCTAATAAACCTTCTATTACTGTTATTCACCAAAAGCAGAATTATGTCCCAAACAAAGTGCTCAGACAGATGAACGCCTGTGTTGTGTCAACACTTTTTAAATAATTATAAATAAAAGCTATGTTTTATTTTAAGGCCCTACTATTTTACCTTACTTAAGTGTGTGCCAGTGGATTATATTGCTTTTTTCTTCTATGTATTTAATGTTGTATAATGGTCTGAAGTGTGTCAGGAATGTCCATTATTACCAATTATGTTTGTTTGATTGAGCCTTTGTTCCAAATGTTAAGGAAAGATAAAATTATTTGTGGTGTAGTGGTGGGAGAAGTTTGAAAGTAATTGCGAATATGGATGATGTGACTGTTGTATGTAAACCTCAGGTGAGCTTGAGTAGGACAAGACTTCATGTGGATTGTTTTTGTAGAGCAAGTGGGTTCAAGGTAAATTGGGATAAGTGTGAGGTGAAAGCTTTTGGGGAGTGGAGATGGGTGGCTGGTTCAGGAAGATGCGATTGAGGTGGTTCGAGTGTAATTTAATGAGGATTTGAAAGGGAGTGAATTTTGGCAGAATGTATGTGTCAAAGTGAAAAAGAAAATAGATTTTTGGTCTTTGCATTCTTTATCTTCAGAGGGCAAGGTGTTAGTTATTAAGGCAGTGATTGTTCCTATTTTACTGTATATTAGTTCTGTGCTTCCAGTGCCTTATCAATATTTGAGAAATATTGTGCGCATGGTGTTTTTTTGGAGTTTCTGAATGGAGAAACTGAGAAGAGATAAAGTGGTGTGTCTGAAAGAGAATGAAGGAAATAATTTTCCTGATGTTAATAGGTTTTTGTTTGTTAGATATGTGAGTTTGTGTGTTAGCTTAAGTATGAAAGATAATGTTTCTAAGAAATCTGTGACAGGGACCTTACGAATTGACCGTAGAATATGAGAAAGAGAGCTAGGGCGGCAACATCATATCACCTGCAATCCCTTCAGTTTCTACCAATGAGGAGGAGCCTATGCAAATAGGTCTTATTAGAATGATGAACTAATACAAAACTCTAGAAAGTTGGTAAGATAATTAGATAGGAAAGAACTACTGTTAGGAAACAAAAAGAAAACCAAAGGTATATAGATAATGACATAATTAATATTCCATTTATCACCAATTTTAGTGCACAACATCCTTACATTAGACGGATCATTTGCAAGCATTGGCATTTGATAAGGGAAGACCCCATATTAGGCCAAAAAATAAATAAAAAACCTGAAATAATTTTTAGAAAAGCAAAAAATTTAAAGAGTATCCTGGCACCAAGTGAGTTTAAAATTAAAAAGAAGAAGAAGGTATATGAGCAAGACCTAAAAGGCAAAGAACTAAAATAACATCATCCAACACAGGGAGAACTTATGATATTAATAATATTATCAGGTGCTCTACCTAATCCAATGCAAATGTAATTTACAATATTTAGGACAGACCAGCAGATTATTAAGAACCAGAATCAGAGAACACTTGTTATGCATAGAACATGGTAATGACAATACAGCCCTCTACAAACATTTCAAAGAGCATCATTACAAAGATACAAAAGCCTTAAAATATTGGGGTATCAAGAAAATTTATAATGACCCCAGAGGAGGAAATATTGAACAAAAATTACTAAAAGCAGAAGCAGAACTTATTTATAGCTTCAAAACATTTCATCCATATGGCCTAAACTCAGAACTCGATCTGAATCAAATATTATAATTACAATCTAAACAAAATTAATTACTATAAATCTCCACCAATGTTATAAAATATTAGAATCTCTAACCAAGTTTGTCTAGAAACGAATTACACCATATAATAATAACAAAAGCTGCATTTTCTATATATTTGCAGTTCTGAATACATGCAGAAGATTGACAACAAAACTAAGGTTAAATTGAACATACCATTTTTTATAATAAACCGAATGGTATAAGTATCATAAAAAATACACATACAACAAATGAACACAATTAATTAATCACAATAAGAAAAATTAATGCACTGCTTTATCTATCTATTTATACAAACTTTGATGTTTTTTTGTCCCATTTGAATTAATATACAAATTGATTACAACCTATCAAGTATACATACAAGCATGAAATTGATGAAAGAAAGGATATGTCATTAAAAGAAGTGGAAAGCAATATTGATAACAAAGTAATTGGAAGAAAAAAAGAAAGGGTTAATTTGGCAAACACTTAAAAGGAGGATTTGAATCCTAGTCAGGTATCTTGACAAAGGCATCCCGCCGAAACGCGTAGATCACCTGACCAGGACTTTACTGGATCTGTTTGTGTGTGCACACATCACCGGTATTTGCAAAAGACCGGCAAAGAACGTTGAAAATAGGAACATCACTACTTCTATTCTGCATTATATCCACTGCTTCTATTTTACATTATATCCACTAAAAAGACTCACAAAAGGATATACAAGCAGGACGGAACCTTAGGAACAAATACCCTGAGAGGACCTCCACAGTGTTCACAAAATCGTGAGTAAGGCTGTTGTAAAAGGAATTTTGAAAAAATTAACGGTCACATCTGTATTAAGACCTAAAGAAAGTACATGGGAAACTAAATCTACAACTAAATAACCCTCCTACCTTTATATGATACAAACTGTAATAGATACTACTATTTATAACTAAACTATTTATAACTAACATATTGCTACTTCCACTAATTAAATACAAAGTCTCGGATAAAACACTAAAGACTTGTTACCGTATCAGGTGAATCAGCTTATCAATTGTACCCATCTTCATCTAATACTAGACCCTTTTTGAAGGACTTATTAACATCAATTTCCTTTAACATTCTTACACAAATATTTATTGTTTCTAAATTGCATTTGTCATATTCCTGTACATATTATTAACTTGCACAGAAAATTTATTTGACCCCGGTGTCTATATTTTATATGTTTTTAAAAAATTGAGATCACATCAAATCGATGTTATGTTTATTTCATTGTGACATGTCTTTGAAATAATTTATGAATTTATGAATATAATGAATAAATACTTTCTTACTTGTAAAAACAAATGTTTCTGAAATTATTACTGAATGAAATAATAGGTACATTTACAACTATTGTCCTATAGCGCCACCTACTGGTTCTTATATTTTTTCATTGTATCACACTATCTTTTGAGGAGTTATAGTGTCATTTTTGGTGCAGCTGCTATCTCAATAAGTTTTTGTTGACTATCACATTTGTTTTTCAGGTCTTATTAGAGGCCCTCTATCCACTGAGGAAAAAGACAGATGTAAAGCACAGAATCTGTGTCTATACTGTGGCAGAGCAGGATATTGCCTCTGCTCCTGCCCAATTTGAGAAAAGAAGTGTGGAGGTAAGAACTTCTCTCTAAGGATTGTTTGCTTTCCTGTGTCCTCTCACATATCTCTTACTGCTTCTTTTCAGTGGAAGGGTCACAAACATGAAATCCAAGCTATTGTAAACTCAGGAGCAAGTGGGTGATTCATAGATCTACAAGTAGCCAAGACAAAAAAATCCATTCACAAGTAAAGCCTGATCCAATGTTTGCTCACATGGTGGATGGTGCTATAATTAATTCTAAACCTGTCACTCATATATTATTAACTATACGTATTAGAAATAAACACTGGGAGGTATTAAACTTTGATCTTGTGTCCCCTACTTTGTTTCCACTTATTTTAGGGTTGCCATGGCTGAGGGTCCATAACCCACAAATTAATAGGAAGACAATCTCTTTTACTTTCTCATCTGATTCCTGCTCCACATGTGTTCCTTCTACATTCCAGAAATCCATTATATTTCTGCTACTGAGACTGAATTCTTGTGCCCTACAAAATATAAAGAGTTTGCTGATGTTTTGGGGAGTAGATCAATTACCTCCCAGAAGGGAGTATGATTGTCCTATTGACCTTCTACCTAGAGCTAAGATCCAATTTGGACGTATATACCCACTTTCAGGTCTTGAGCTGCAACATCTTAAGAGAATCTTGCAAAAGGCTTTATAAGACCATCTACATCCCCTGCAGGTATCTTTTTTTTTTGGGGGGGGGGGGGGAAGATGGTGGCCTAAATCCTTGTGTGTACTATAGGGCACCTAATGCCATTGCAGTTAAACATAGATACCCACTTTCAGTTATAACTGAACTCCTGGATAGAGCCAGAGATGCCTGCATATTTACTAAAATCTATCTTTGAGGGAGCCTACAACATTGTTAGAATTGAGGAAGGCCATGAGTGGAAGACAGCATTTAGCTCCCGCTACGGCCAGTTTTAATACCTAGTAATGCCCTTTGAGCTCTGCAATGCTCCTGCAACCTTTCAGCACTTCCTTAAAGATGTCTTCCAAGATCTACTACACACATTCCTTGTGTTTTATTTGTACGATATTCTCATTTACACCAAGAATTTACAAGAACATAAACAACACCTTAGTACAGTCCTTTTACAATTGAGGCAGAAGTGCAAGGTTGAATTTTTAGCTTATATCCTTTCTCCTGATCAAGTCAGTATAGACCCAAAAAAGATCCAAGCCACTCCCATAACCAAAAAAGCTATACAGCAGTTTGTGGGGTTTAATAATTTCTACCAGAGATTTATCCGGAATTTCTCTCAGGTAGTGTCCCCTATAAGCAAATTAACCAAGAAGAAAATCCACTTCAATTGCAATGAAGCAGCTCAGACTGCTTTCTATAGGTTAAAACATATGTTTACCTCTTCACCTTTTCTTATCCAACCCAAGGAGGACCAACTTTTTATTATAGAGGTCGATTCTTCTGAAATTGCTGTAGGGCTGTTTGATAACAGAGGATTGTGGAGGAGAATCTATTACATCCAGTAGCTTTCTATTCTAGAAAACTAACAGTATCTAAGGTCAATTATTATGTACGACATAGAGAGCTTTTGGCAATAAAATGCGCATTGGAAGAGTGGTGGCACTTGTTAGAAGGATCACCTCACCTGATCACTGTATACACAGATCATAAGAATCCGGAGTATTTAAAATCAGCAATTAGACTGCCCACGTCAAGCCAGATGGGCTCTCTTCTTCACAAGAATTCCACTCCAGATAACATATTGTCCTGGATCAAAGAACTCAAAAGCAGATGGCTTATCCCAGTGGAGAACAAAGAGTTAGATACTGTCCTACAAGTTAAAATGTTCTTGCTACTAGTCAAAATTCACAGTAAACAATGTGCATTACCTCAACAACTTACTCAAGGCAATTATCTTTACTTTTTACAATGACAACATTTTTGTACCATTAGCCACCCGTCTAAAGGTGTTGCAACACTGTCATAATAATCCTATGTCAGGACATGGGGGAAACTCCAAGACTCTGGATACAGTTAAAAGAAATTGTTGGTGGTTCATATGTCCCAGAACATCTGTGCCAGATCTAAAGATTCCAATAGACCCCCTGCAGGTCTTCTGCTGCCTCTTTCAGTTCCTACTAGACCTTGGAGCGATGTGGCAATGGACTTTATTGAGGATTTACCGGCTTCTGAAAGGCACAACAACCTATTGGTTATAATAGACTGTTTCTCTAAAATGGCGCATTTATTCCAACTGTACCACTTCCACATTATTCCTAAAATAAGTATTTCACCTTCATGAATTACCTGAGATCATTGTTTCTGATAGGGGCACACAATTTACCTCACATTTCTTGGAATCTTTCTGTAAAAGCCTTGAACATTGTCATCTGGCTACCTTCTACAATCAATGGGCAAACAGAACACGCCAACCAAGTATTAGAGCAGTATTTAGGATGTTACAAGTCCTACCTTCAGGATGTTTGGCTTTCCCTTTTCCCTTTTGCTATTTCCAAACCACTTTTTTTCAAAATTAGCACTAGTTACATTGGAACACTAATATCTGTCAGGAATAACTGAATATCCCTTGACATGTATATATATTTTTTTTAGAAGACACCCCAAAGTATTGATCTAGGCACATTTTGGTATATTTCATGCCACCATTTCACCGCCAAATGTGAAATAGAAAAAATTGTTCACTTTTTCACAATTTTTTTTCACAAACTTTAGGTTTCTCACTGAAATTATTTACAAACAATGGTTGTAAATGCTTCTCTGGGATCTCCTTTGTTGAGAAATAGCAGACTTATATGGCTTTGGCGTTGCTTTTTGGTAATTAGAAGGCCACTGAATGCCGCTGCGCACCACACGTGTATTATGCTCAGCAGTGAAGGGGTTAATTAGGGAGCTTGTAGGGTTAATTTTAGCTTTAGTGTAGTGTAGTAGATGACCCCAAGTATTGATCTAGGCCCATTTTGGTATATTTCATGCCACCATTTCACCGCCAAATGCAATCAAATTAATTTTTTTTTTTACATTTTTCACAATTTTAGGTTTCTCACTGAAATTATTTACAAACAGCTTGTGCAATTATGGCACACATGGTTGTAAATGCTTCTCTCAGATCCCCTTTGTTCAGAAACAGCAGACATATATGACTTTGGCGTTGCTTTTTGGTAATTAGAAGGCCACTAAATGTCTCTGCGCACCACACGTGTATTATGCTCAGCAGTGAAGGGGTTAATTAGGGAGCTTGTAGGGTTAATTTTAGCTTTAGTGTAGTGAAGTAGACAACCCAAAGTTTTGATCTAGGCCCATTTTGGTATATTTCATGCCACCATTTCACAGCCAAATGCAATCAAATAAAAAAAATTGTTCACTTTTTTTTTTACAAACTTTAGGTTTCTCACTAAAATTATTTACAAACAGCTTGTGCAATTATGGCATAAATGGTTGTAAATGCTTCTCTGGGATCCCCTTTGTTCAGAAATAGCAGACATTTATGGCTTTGGCGATTCTTTTTGGTAATTAGAAGGCAGCTAAATGCCGCTGCACATCACACGTGTATTATGTCTAGCAGTGAAGGGGTTAATTAGGGAGCTTGCAGGGTTAATTTTAGCTTTAGTTTAGAGATCAGCCTCCCACCTGACACATCAGACCCCCTGATCCCTCCCAAATAGCTCTCTTCCTTCCCCCACCCCACAATTGTCCTCACCATCTTAAGTACTGGCAGAAAGTCTGCCAGTACTAAAATAAAAGGTGTTTTTTTTTTATTATTCTGCTGTATAGGATCCCCCCTTAGCCCCCAACCTCCCTGATCCCCCCCCAAACAGCTCTCTAACCCTCCCCCTCTACCTTATTGGGAGCCATCTTGGGTTCTGGCAGCTGTCTGCCAGTACCCAGTTTACAATTTTTTTTTTTTTATATTTTTCTGTAGTGTAACTTCCCCCCACCCCTCCCAGATCCCTTAGATCTTTTATTTAGCAATTCCGTCCCCCACTTATTAGCACAACATTTTTCCGCAGTGTAGCGCTTCCCACCCGCTCCCGCCCACCGCACACGCTCCCGATAGCTCCGTCCATGATCCCACCTCTCAACTCTGCCAGGCCGCCCACCCGCCCTGATCCCCCCCCCAAACAGCTCTCTAACCCTCCCCCTCTACCTTATTGGGAGCCATCTTGGGTTCTGGCAGCTGTCTGCCAGTACCCAGTTTACAAATTATTTTTTTTTTAGATTTTTCTGTAGTGTAACTTCCCCCCACCCCTCCCAGATCCCTTAGATCTTTTATTTAGCAATTCCCTCCCCCACTTATTAGCACAACATTTTTCCGCAGTGTAGCGCTTCCCACCCGCTCCCGCCCACCGCACACGCTCCCGATAGCTCCGTCCATGATCCCACCTCTCAACTCTGCCAGGCCGCCCACCCGACTCCCACATCGGCTCCCACCCACCAACGATTAAGGACATCGATGTCCGATGCAGAGAGGGCCACAGAGTGGCTCTCTCTGTATCGGATGGCTAAAAACAGTTATTGCAGGATCCCTCAATATCGAGGTATCACTGCAATAACAGGAAAACGGCTGGAAGCAATCAGGATCGCTTCCACCGCTTTCAAAGACTAACGACGTACAGGGTACGTCCTTGGTCGTTAAGGTCATTTTTTTGGAGGACGTACCCTGTACGTCGGTCATTAAGGGGTTAAAGCCACTGGTTTTTGGTAATTAGAATGCAGCTAATTGCAACTGTGCACCACACTTCTATTATTCCTGGCAGTGAAGGGGTTAATAAGGTATCTTGTTAAGTTAATTTTAGCTTTAGTGTAAACTGAAACTTACCACTCTTTGAGACCTACCTGATCCCTCCCAAACAACTCTCTTCCCTCCCTCACTCCCCACTGGTCACCATCTTAAGTAGTCTGCCAGTATACAGTTTAGATTTTCCTGCAGTGTAGTGATCCTCCTGATCCCCCCCAAATAGCTCTCTAATGCCCCCCTTCCACTAATATTGGCCATCTTTAGTCCTGGCAGCTGTCTACTAGTACCTGTAGATACATTTATTTTTTTTCATTTTCTGTAGTGGTCCCCACACCTCCCCCCTCCGGCAATCGTTAGTTAGAGCCCCACTGTTTCAACTACTTTATTTAGTGTAGCTTCCCATCCCTCCCTCCCTCCTCCGTGCCTCCCACACCTCCCGCCGGCACAAGAAGCTGATAGTTACAGATGGAAACACACACATTGTCACTGCCTGTAATGATCAGGCATCTGCCTTCATATGGAAGCGGAGAACTGATTGTGCTCTGGTTCCAAATGCAGGCAGATGCCTGGAGCTCAGAAACTCTAGCTGGAGCTCTGACATAAATATGCGTTATGTGGTACAATGAACTTCATATTACATGACGGATATATATGTTACATTGGGTAAAGGAGGTTAAAGGAACATTAAACCCCATTTTTTTTCTATCATGATTCAGATAGAGCATACAATTTTAAACGACTTTACAATGTACTTGCTTTTCTCCCTTGGAACGCTTTGTTGAAAGGTATACCTAGGCAGGCTCAGGAGCTGGCAGCCAGCTGCTGATTAATGGCTGCATATATATATATATATATATATATATATATATACATACACAGTATGCCTTTTGTCATTGGCTTGCTGATGTGTTTATTGCTGCTCCTTCAATAAAGTATACCAAGTGAATGAAGCAAAATTTAAAGGGACAGTCAACACAAAAATTGTTATTGTTTAAAAATATAGATAACGCCTTTACTACCCATTCCCCAGCTTTGCACAAAAAACATGATTATATTAATATACTTTATAACCTTTAAGCCTCTAAATTTCTGTCTGTTTCTAAGTCACTGAAGACACCCCCTTGATCAAATGTTTTGTATTAGCTTTTCACAACAGGGAAGAGCTAGTTCATGTGAGCCATATAGATAATATTGAGTTCACACCCGTGGATTCTAACAACATAGCACTAATTGGCTTAAATGCAAGTCAATAGATAAAGTCATGTGATCATCTATTGACTGTCAGAAGATGCTTAAATACAAGGTAATCACAGAGGTAAAAAGTATATTAATATAACTATGTTTTGTGGGCAAAACTGGAGAATAGGTAATAAAGGGTTTATCTATCTTTTTAAACAATAACATTTTTTGCGTTGACTGTCCCTTTAATAAGACACGTGGCCCTGGTTACTTGGTTTAATCTAGATCCAATGACCTTGAAATAATGTTACTTAATGCCCCTGGGTCCAGATTCTTTGCTTTGTCATTTTTAGAACCACTGTACAGAATAATAAGTTACGTGTGTTCAGAACCTCCTTATACTTTCTTTTAAACATTAAAACTCTTTAGATCCACAACATTTTTATTAAAACATCCTCTGTCACAAACAAACATAAACAAAATGTCCATGCCTATTTTTTATACCAGTCACCAGCTATTGCTTAATGCCATGAATCACATTCCATTCCAGCCCAGAAATCTGTAATAAAATCAGGGAATGCAGAAATCTCAGGAAGTGTAGAATCATGCTTCAATTCACGATCTTGTAAACTAGATTTTTCTTTGCATAAATATTTTGTAGTAGATCCATTTATACACAGTAGCCCATCTTGGAGTGTTTTTGAAGGAATGTATAGTTTTGCTTATTTTTTAAGAATATTGTGCTGATTTTCAGACTCCAGTCCTAACCAAGCCCCACAGTGTCAGATGTATACGCACGTTTACAGACTCCTGTTGTCTCCTGTTTATGTTATCTGTCTTTTCATATGCAGGGAAGGGGGAGGGGGAATATCTGCTCTTATTGTTTTCCCAGCCACTTTCACTGGGTGTCCCAGCCAAACCTCATTAACAGTGCTAAACTGGGAGCTTCTAAGTAAGTTTTTATTATTCTTTATAGTAGTGTCTATTACATGCAGTTATATGAAAATTGGTGTACGCTGTCCCTTTAATCAAAAGTTTTTGTAATTTATGGTTTTCAAGCAGGGTTTGGTAAAGTAAACACACATGAAAAAAGCTATTAAAGAATACCATCATTCTTATTTAAAAATGTTCTTTCTTAAACTCTTCTCCCATTGGATACTTAGTTCATTATCTTGAAAATAGTATTATGATACAACAGTGCCCTTTAGTGGCAAAAAGCAAAATCTGCTGATTTGAAAATGTAGTTGAAAAACTATTGAAAATTTAAGGTACATTTATTTAAACTTGAGCTGGTTGAGTCCAAGATATGCCTTATTAAAAATCATATATGGAGATCCATCTGCGTAGGAACCCAAAAAAATCTGGGGAATAACATTTTTACTGGAAGGGTATTCTTTGAGATATATATGCAGTCACCGGCCACTTTATTAGGTACACCTGTTTAATTGCTTGGTAACACAAATTGCTAATCAGCCAATCACAAAGCAGAAACTCAATGCATTTATGCATCTAGACGGAGTGAATACGACTTGCTGAAGATCAAACCGAGCATCAGAATAGGGAAGAAAAAGGATTTAAGTGACTTTGAATTTGGCATGGTTGTTGGTATTAGACGGGCTGGTCTGAGTATTTCAAAAACTACTGATCTACTGGGATTTTCACGCAAAACCATCTCTAGGGTTTACAGAGAATGGTCTGAAAAAGAGAAAATATCCAGTGAGCAGCAGCTGTGTGGACGAAAATGCTTTGTTGATGTCAAAGGTCAAAGGAGAATGGGCAGACTGGTTCGAGATGATAGAAAGGCAACAGTAACTAAAATAACCACTTGTTACAACCAAGGTAGGCAGAATACCATCTCTGAATGCACAACACGTCGAACCTTGAAGCAGATGGGCTACAGCAGCAGAAGACCACACTGGGTGCCACTCCTGTCAGCTAAGAACAGGAAACTGAGGCTTCAATTTGCACAGGCTCACCAAAATTGGGCAATAGAAGATTGGAAAAAAGTTGCCTGGTCTGATGAGTCTCGATTTCAGCTGCAACATTCAGATGGTAGGGTCAGAATTTAGCGTAAACAACATGAAAGCATGGATCCATCCTGCCTTGTATTAACGGTTCAGGTTGCTGCTGCTGGTGGTGGTGTAATAGTGTGGGGGATATTTTCTTGGCACACTTTGGGCCCCTTAGTACCGATTGAGCATCGTTTAAACGCCATGCCTTCCCTAAATATTGTTGCTGGCCATGTCCATTCCTTTATGACTACAGTGTACCCATCTTCTTCTTTTTTTTTTATCTTTCATTGAAGAAAAATAAAAGAAGTTTATACAATTTAAAAAAAAAAAGTTCATCATGTACACGTGTCAGATTTAACATTACCTCTGACCGTTCCATATATTCATAACAGTAATCCATCCTAAATTGATTAGTTTCACAATGGTCACATCAAACATAATAACAGAAACAAACCTTATTAAGGTAGTTTTTAAGGAGTAACAGCTCCTCTTGTATCAAGCATAATGGTAGAATTAATGATATAGAAAATACTCCTAACAACAGAAGGCATACGAAATATGAATACTAGTAAAAATAATAGACAAGAGGAACTCTCAAGTCTGTGGATATTAATCCCATTCATTGTTCCCCATTTTATCTAAATTCAGGTAGGGTAAGTTAACATAGATTCCATTAAAGTAGTCATTGGGCAGTCGTGGGACCTCCTTTGAGGTACCTCTGATCATTATTTATTTCTATTATATTGTGTGGTATAGTATATTGTATTACATAGTGTAGTATAGGAGGGACGACGGGGGAGGAGATAAAAAAAACAAAAAAAACACTAACTGCCTCAGTCTCCCACACCACTAGCGAGCCAAGCTCTTGGTAGGGTCCCTGCCTCCAATCCCTGTCTAATCCAATGAGAGGACTTGAAATATGAAATTGTCTACAGCTGTATTCCTATTGGGAGTGATATAAATAGTTCACATTTGGTAAAGAAGCGAGTGATCTGCTTGTTATTATGAATCTTTAAATTATACTGCTCAATTGGTGCTGTCCACTCTTGAGAATCTCTGAAAAATTCGGCCCTTTATGACTTTTTCCAGTTCTTGAGTATCAGATTCCTCCCTATCAAAATCATTAAATTGATCATTTTGTAATTAGGGTTAGTGGTTGAGTAACCAAGTAGAAAGAGTATCTGGGTGGACTCTAATTTAAAGTGAATTCTCAGTAGCTTAACACAACAATAATTCACTTTTTGCCAAAACTGGAATATCTTGTGGCATGCCCAGAAACAATGGACTATATCTGCACTCACTACTCCACATTTAGGGCACTTCCCTTCCTCCTGTGACCATGTCGCTATTCTAGCTGGTGGAAGATATGCCATATTTAATATTTTGACATGCAATTGTCTCCAATTAACAGAGATAGCTGCCCTAACTGCAAGAGCAAAGCTATGCCGTATTGTTTCCTTATCAATGAATATGTTGACTCCATTTTACTATTGTATTAGTGATATGAGCTTCCCCATGGAAATGGGCCAACAGGTTATAGGTCTGTGAGATGGTGTTCATCCTCTCATGGTACAACTTGAACACTTGGCTCAGTTTCCCTATATCTAAATCTGGGCCGTTTTCTGCTCTTAAATTTCTTACCCAATGCCTGGCCTGTAAATAGGCGTAAAATGAAGTCCTTGGTAGGTTATAGGTCATTCTCAGATCTTCAAAGGATCTCATAATCAGAGTTCCCCCATCACATACCTGGCCTAGATATTTAAGTCCTTTATGAGCCCAGGTTGTAAACAATGATACTTCTAGCCCTGGTGCAAAGTCGGGAATACGTGGTTCCTTTCCCTGCCAGATAAATTTGTTAAAAGTCCTATGTAGTGAAAGGATGTCTCTATTATACAGTAAAAGTGGCAAGTTTTGAAGAAGATATAGCAGTTTAGGGAAAAGAATAGTTTTAATTAACATAATGCGTGCTCTGACAGCGGGAGGTCTGACCAGAGCTGTAGTTTAGTTTGGAAGTCCTCAATAAGCTTCCGAAAGTTCAAATAATACCATTGATCTGGGTTTCTATTCAGGACAATACCCAAATGTTTAGTCTGTTTGGTTTCCTGGAAAGGATGTTGGAAAGGATGTTGTAATATTTGTGGTGGTTTATAAATCCATAAAAGCTCAGACTTTTCGCTATTAACCTTATAGCCTGTAAAGGAACCAAACAGGCTTAAAATCCATAGGAACTGAGGTATAGAATGGCTGTATTACTCAAGAATAGTAGCAAATCATCAGCAAAGAGAGAGTACCACATCTTGGCCTCCCACTCGAATACCTTTCAAGGTAAATTGCCAACGGTTCCAGAGATAGATTGAGCAACAATGGTGACAGGGGGCAACCCTGACGGGTGCCTCTTTTCAGAGGGAAGCTATCTGAAAGAGCCCCATTCACAATGATAGCTGAGATTGGCGCCTGAAAAAGCATACAAACTGTTGAAAGGATCCTGTGAACCCGAGCCCCTCTAGAGAGGAGAATAAGTGATCCCATGCAATCGAGTCAAATGCTTTCTCAGCATTGACTGTAAGAATTGCTAGATGCATTTTAGAATCGGATTTGTTACTTGAGATTTTATTTCAGAAAAAGTCTAGTACCAACTGTGCCTTACATATGTTCTTGACTAGGTTTCTGCCAATCATAAAGCCCGCCTGGTCAGAATGTATAATATAATTCAGGCAGGATTTTAATCTATTAGAGATAATAGCTGTCAGAATTGTGTAATCTTGATTCAATAAAGAAATGGGTCTATAGGATGTTGGTAGTTTCGGGTCTTTTCCTTTTTTAAGAATTAGTTATATTGGATGCAGAAAAAAGTGATGAGTGAGGTTTATTCCCCATAAAATAATCATTAAATAAAGCGCAAAGAGAAGGGAGAATGTGATCCTGTAATAGTTTGTAGAATTCCACGGACAATGAATCCGGCCCAGGGGATTTACCCCTATTTTAGCTTTTTTATGACTTCGGTTATTTCTTTTAATGTAATAGGCTTATTTAACTTATTAAGGTCAGAAGTCGAGACTTGAGGGAGTTTTACCTTATGCCAGAAATTCTCTTTGTTATCTATATTTATCTGGGCTGATGAATAGGTATCCTGAAATAAGTAAAAAAATGCCTGTCCTATCTGTGATACCTTAGTTAACCTCTTATTTTGGTATTTCAAAGCTGCTATAAAGTTCTTCTGCTCTCTGGTTTTAGAGATCTTAGCCAGAAATTTGACTGAAGTACCCTGCATACCTGCAAAAAAGGTTTTTTGTTTATGGTTCTCAAGAGTCATATTTTGTTTTAAAAAGAGGTCACGATCTAGTCTAGTGTCTTTATATTTCTTACACATGGGAATAGACTGGTTATTAATATACCGCATATAGCTATTTTTAACAGCATTAGATAGTTGTTCGTCTCTTTTTTTCCTCATAGATTTACTTTTACATATAAAGGCCTTAGTTGCCCCTCTCAGATCAGCTTGGCAGTCTCCCAATATAATTCCGGTCTACCCATGTAATCTTTATTGAAATCAGAGAATTCCTTCCACTCATTTTGCAGCCAAGACTTGAATTTTATGTTTTGGTTAAGATATTGTGGAAAAAGAGCCTTTTGTTATCCATCCTTTAATCCTAGTTCTAGGGAAATTATGGCATGGTCGGATAAAACTATTTCCTTTATACCTGTTTTAATCTCCATTCCCATCATACTGTATGAAATAAAAAAAAATCAATCCTGGAAAAGGACCTAAATGCCTTAGACTCACACGTGTACTCTCTTAGGTCAGGATTTTGTAGTCCCCAGATGTCTTTAAGCATGTTAGACCTGCCTAGAGTGTGTGAAAAAGTCATATTAAAATCTCCTACTATCACTATATTTCTCCCTACAAAGTAAAACAACTTCAAACTAAAGGATTCCCAAAACCCCTTCTCCGTCGTGTTCCAACCATATACATTACAAAATACATACTGGTTATTGTTAGTTTGAATTTCAATTATTTGATATCAACCTTCTAAATTATGGTCTATAGTTAATATTTGGTAGTATAAATGCTTATTAAACAAAATGGCCAAGCCTCGTTTCTTCCTATCATACGGGGTAAACACCACCTCACCCACCCATTTAGTTTTAGGTTTAATCACTTCCTGAGGACTCAAATGTGTCTCTTGGACAAAAGCTATTTCTGGTTTGTATGTTCCTAACTGTAAAGAAGCCTTGCAAGTTGAAGGTGTACAACAGCCCTAGATACTCTTACGGCTTCTTTACATATACTAAACACTTTTTCTCTTATAATATTACTCTAGATAGAAATATAGGCCATTTATCAAAAATTTGGCATAGTACAAAATACAGTCTCAGTATATGTTATAGGAGTCTTTAAACAAGGCCAATAGCTATCTGGGTATAATGCCCATATGATTCAATGGTAAAGCTAAGTTGTTGGCCTTATCTTTTACTTGATAGTGGTTATATTAACTCAAAACAGAATCAATTTTCAGGTATAGTGGAAGTCCCTGTATCACCAGAGCCTGAGGTCCTAATAGAAAAAGCGTATATACAACTCTCCCCACTATCACATTTAAGGCTTTTAAATTGCTCAGTTAGCACTTTGAATGGACCTCAGAATTGTCCAAAAGTTGAAGGCCCAAGAGTTTATTAGGTAAAGCCAGCAGGTCCCATTGTTAGAATATTTAAGTACCCAGATTGCAGCTGTCTTTACTGTGTTAGATCTTGTTATATATAAGAAAGTTTAAGCTTGTATCCGGGCCGAGGTCCACTCTTATTCGGCCAAGAATTAGAGGCAACCCGGGTAGGTTTCAACAGCCCTTCTGTGTAGAGCTCAGAGTTGGTGTTGCGTGTCGACGCTAACTCTGCCCAGCCGGAAGTCCCAGTGTACCCATCTTCTGATGGCTACTTCCAGCAGGATAATGCACCATGTCACAAAGTTCAAATCATCTCAAACTGGTTTCTTGAACATTACAATGAGTTCAGTGTACTCCAATGGGCTCTACGGTTACCAGATCTCAATCCAATAGAGCACCTTTGGGATGTGGTGGAACAGGAGATTCACATCATGGATGTGCAGCCGATAAATCTGCAGCAACTGTGTGATGCTATTATATCAATTTGGACCGAAATCTCTGAGGAATGTTTCCAGCACCTTGTTGAATCTATGCCACAAAGAAGTAAGGCAGTTCTGAAAGCTAAACGGTGTCCAACCCGGTACAAGCATACAAGCATGGAGTACCTAATAAAGTGGCCAGTGAGTGTGTGTATGTATATATATATATATATATATATATACACATGTAGCCCTCAGTTTACGCCCGGGGTTAGGTTCCAGAAGGAATGGTTGTAAATCGAAACCGTTGTAAATTGAAACCCAGTTTATAATGTAAGTCAATGGGAAGTGAGGGAGATAGGTTCCAGGGCCCTCTCAAAATTGTCATAAGTAACAACTAATACATTATTTTTAAAGCTTTGAAATGAAGGCTTTAAATGCTAAACAGCATTATAAACCTAATGCAATAATCACACAACACAGAATATATAATTAAATGAACAAAAACATTTGTTAAACAGCATTATAGACCTAATAAAATAATCACACAACACAGACTTCACTTGCATTTTTCTGCAAACAGTTCTTTCTATGCATTCCAATCTGGACTGATTTATAGACAGGAAGATCTTGTTCCTTTGAAATCTGCTCGATAGCTCAGGTCTGGTTAAACTGATTAATTTCAGCTTGCTTGGCTTTGCTGCAACACAAGCGGACAGCTACACCTACTGGCTATTTTAATAAATGCACTGCTTCTCATTGCTTTTCAATAGCAGTCAGATGACTGGAAAAAAAGGTTGTTATTCTGAAACGGTATAAATTGAACCGTTGTAAAACGAGGGCCACCTGTATATATATATATATATATATATATATATATATATATATATGTCATGTAAAAGGTGAGATATCATTGGAAGCTCTATGTGCACAGATATTATGCTGATTAATTTATTCACTAGGGCCTAGATTTAGAGTTTTGCGGCCAAAGGGGTGCGTTAGCTACGCGTGCTTTTTTCTGGCCGCACCTTTTAAATACCTCTGGTATTGAGAGTTCACAGAATGGCTGCGTTAGGCTCCAAAAAAGGAGCGTAGAGCATATTTACCGCAACTTCAACTCTCGATACCAGCGGTGCTTACGGACGCGGCCAGCTTCAAAAACGTGCTCGTGCACGATTCCCCCATAGAAAACAATGGGGCTGTTTGAGCTGGAAAAAAACCTAACACCTGCAAAAAAGCCGCGTTCAGCTCCTAACGCAGCCCCATTGTTTGCTATGGGGAAACACTTCCTACGTCTGCACCTAACAGTCTAACATGTACCCCGAGTCTAAACACCCCTAACCTTACACTTTTTAACCCCTAATCTGCCGCCCCCACTATCGCTGACACCTGCATATTATTATTAACCCCTAATCTGCCGCTCCGTAAACCGCCGCTACTTACATTATCCCTATGTACCCCTAATTTGCTGCCCCTAACACCGCCGACCCCTATATTATATTTATTAACCCCTAATCTGCCCCCCACAACGTCGCCTCCACCTGCCTACACTTATTAACCCCTAATCTGCCGAGTGGACCGCACCGCTACTATAATAAAGTTATTAACCCCTAATCCGCCTCACTCCTGCCTCAATAACCCTATAATAAATAGTATTAACCCCTAATCTGCCCTCCCTAACATCGCCGACACCTAACTTCAATTATTAACCCCTAATCTGCCGACCGAATCTCACCGCTACTGTAATAAATGGATTAACCCCTAAAGCTAAGTCTAACCCTAACACTAACACCCCCCTAAGTTAAATATAATTTAAATCTAACAAAATAAATTAACTCTTATTAAATAAATTATTCCTATTTAAAGCTAAATACTTATCTGTAAAATAAACCCTAATATAGCTACAATATAACGAAAAATTATATTGTAGCTATTTTAGGATTAATATTTATTTTACAGGCAACTTTGTATTTATTTTAACTAGGTACAATAGCTATTAAATAGTTAAGAACTATTTAATAGCTAAAATAGTTAAAATAATTACAAAATTACCTGTAAAATAAATCCTAACCTAAGTTACAATTAAACCTAACACTACACTATCAATAAATAAATTAAATAAACTACCTACAATTATCTACAATTAAAGGGACAGTTCACCCAAAAACTTTCTCCCCTTTAAATTATTCCCAATAATCCTTTTTACCTGATAGAGTGTATTAAATTGGTTGCAAGTGGCTCCTTTACTCCTATTTCAGCATTTGAAATAGCTGATTTAGCTTGTGGTTTCCCAACCTATACTGAAAGTTTTGATACTGGCGTATACGCTATTGACAAGCCTAAGTAAACACAGCCAGCAGAAGAGATTACACCCTCAGTGGGGGGCATGATAGTTAAGTAATAGAATGATAATTTTCCATTGTTCTCTCTATGTATTGAGCTTTGGTGTTCCAGACAATTATAAGATAAGGAAGCAAGTCTGTGTACATAAAAGTGATAACATAATGAGATCTGATATTACCTGAAGCTCAACCCATTGTAATAGGCTGTGGTTTCAAAGCACAAAACCAGCTACTTCAGATACACAAATAAACCCGAAAATGCAATTTCTCAAATATTTTATACTCTGCAGTTGGTATAACAAGTCATTTAAAATACATTTATGGAAAAACAATTTTACAGTGTACTACACTAGCAATAAATAAATTAAATACAATTCCTACAAATAAATACAATTAAATAAACTAACTAAAGTACAAAAAATAAAAAAGAACTAAGTTACAAAAAATAAAAAATATTTACAAACTTTAGAAAAAAATTACAACAATTTTAAACTAATAACACCTACTCTAAGCCCCCTAATAAAATAACAAAGCCCCCCAAAATAAAAAAATGCCCTACCCTATTCTAAATTACAAAAGTTCAAAGCTCTTTTACCTTACCAGCCCTGAACAGGGCCCTTTGCGGGGCATGCCCCAAAGAATTCAGCTCTTTTGCCTGTAAAAAAAAACATACAATACCCCCCCCCAACATTACAACCCACCACCCACATACCCCTAATTTAACCCAAACCCCCCCTTAAATAAACCTAACACTAAGCCCCTGCAGATTAGGGGTTAATACTATTTATTATAGGGTTATTGAGGCGGGAGTGAGGCGGATTAGGGGTTAATAACTTTATTATAGTAGCGGTGCAGTCCGCTCGACAGATTAGGGGTTAATAAGTGTAGGCAGGTGGAGGCGACGTTGAGGGGGGCAGATTAGGGGTTAATAAATATAATATAGGGGTCGGCGGTGTTAGGGGCAGCAGATTAGGGGTACATAAGGATAACGTAGGTGGCGGTCGGCAGATTAGGGGTTAAAAAAATTTAATAGAGTGGCGGCGATGTGGGGGGACCTCGGTTTAGGGGTACATAGGTAGTTTATGGGTGTTAGTGTACTTTAGAGCACAGTAGTTAAGAGCTTTATGAACCGGCGTTAGCCCAGAAAGCTCTTTACTACTGACTTTTTTCTGCGGCTGGAGTCTTGTCGTTAGATTTCTAACGCTCACTTCAGCCACGACTCTAAATACCGGAGTTAGAAAGATCCCATTGAAAAGATAGGATACGCAATTGACGTAAGGGGATCTGCGGTATGGAAAAGTTGCGGCTGGAAAGTGAGCGTTAGACCCTTAAATGACTGACTCTAAATACCGGCGGTAGCCCAAAACCAGCGTTAGGAGCCTCTAACGCTGGTTTTCACGGCTACCGCCAAACTCTAAATCTAGGCCATAGGAAGCTATTGGTATCAAGTGTATTGCTGTATGATAAACACATTGTAGACAACACAGAAATGGGTGATGTCGACTCCCCTTCTTGTAGTCAAGGACGCATTGCAAAACCTTTGTCCCAATTCCTCAAAGGAATTGCCTTCAAAAGTAATCTTAGCATATGGCACTCTCAAGTTTGAGGGCTGTGGAGTTAACAGTGGATTAGGATGTGTACCCAGTCCAGTCTGTGAGTGCGGTCCATTCCTGTGTTTTGTATTTACATAGGGGAGATTACAAAAGCCTGTGTCATCCTGGGAGGTTCCCAGTTGGTTTGTTTGAAACTATGCATTTTGTGGGTGCTGGTTTAGGATCCCAGGAAGGGGGAGACCTTGACGTGATCCTGGGATTGATACTTTGGCGCAAAATGTAACTGACTTCCCCCAGTTTTGCTTTTAAACATTACTGAGTATCTGCTGGCGAGTGCCAGGTTTTCTGTGTGTTGTGTTTATGTTTGTAATGGTTCCCTGTGGGCCTGTCACCTAGGCTGTTCAGGGGTTAACTGCCTGGGTTGCTGGGAACTGTGTAGCTGTCTGTTAGTGTTCAAGGCTGTGGAGTTAACAGTGGTTTAGGATGTGTACCCAGTGCGGTCCATTCCAGTGTTTTTATATATATATATATATATATATATATATATATATATATATATATATATATATATATATATATATATCTATATATATATCATGTAAAAGGTGAGATATCATTGGAAGCTATGTGCACATATATCATACTGATTAATTTATTCACATAGGAAGCTATTGGTATTAATTTTATTGCTGTATGATAAACGCATTGTAGACAACACAGAAATGGGTGAAGTCGACCCCCCTTCTTGTTGTCAAGGACGCATTGCATTTGCAAACCTTTGCCCCAATTTCTCAAAGGAATTGCCTTCAAAGTAATCTTAGCATATGGCACTCTCAAGTTTGAACGCCCATATATGGAATTTCCTGCTCCGTTTATGTAATAAAATTACAGAAACCCCCTAGGATGACACAGACCCCCTGTAGACAACAGACATCCAGTCTGAACTGATATTTGAATATACAAAAAATTCCCAGGGATTGTGGCTCTTATCATCTAAGTGTGGACTACCCCATACTGAGTTCAAACAAACGAAGTTCAGACTTACGTCTCTATGGAAAATAGGAGAAAACAGAGAAACATCTTTAACCCTGTGAGTGCTGAAAGCATATAATAATTTAAATCTTAATAGCAGAAAGAGAAGTTAAAAACTCATTTATATGAATTCTATAATTTTCAAATGTTTCATTTTTATACTCATATCATATTGAAAATATTTATATATATGTATTGATCTGAAAATTATACTATATTGGATACTTTATTGAATAATGAGCTACATTGATAAATTTAAAATGTGTTCCAAAATCTCAGAATACCACTGCTTCTTTTATTTCAGACATCTGATAAGTGCATGTGTAATTGGTGCTGTAAATTATAACATATAATTTTATACACTCAGCAAGAGATATATTGAATATGGAATATACTGTATTTATATTAATATGGAATAATAATCAAATGTAAATATAGCTATATGAAATTACGACAGACTGCTACTCACAAGGTATGTATGTGATATTAAAATGATAACTGGAAAAGGTGGAAACATTATAACAGGATATGAACTAAAATACTAATTAAATTCATGCTGAAAGTATTAAAAAGTGCCATAATGAAGTGCAATATACTCGTGTTTGATATTGATACACACCTCTTAAGTAGTATCAGATAGACCCATATATGTGGACCAGATGAATTTATTATTATCAGGAAATAGTGAGTATATTAAATATACATTTAAAAAGATATAAGAATATCTGTATTTTCTGTAGCAGTATTGATAATGAAACAGTTTTTCTATGTCTGCTGCCCCCTAATGGACTAAAACTGGTATAACAGCCAAACGGGTTGACTGTTAAATGATATGCATTCCCCGAGGGCCAATGAGAGACAAGATTCGATAACGGCGTTCCCAGTTTTCACCAATGATTATAGAATGGAGGTGGGTTTTAATCGCCTGATATAAACCTTTACACAACAAGTGAACAGGCGGTTGAATGCTGTTTACACTGACTGCTGAATTGACCTGCTGCCTGATTCTAGTCACTATAAAGCAATATTGGACCTGATATTCACTTCCAGATGTGTATAACCTCATATATTACGGTGAAAAATAATTTATTGGAAAAAGCTGACCTCTCATATGGTGCTGGTAATGCATAAGCGATTGTTAAGTATATTTAATATTTAAATCAAGGTATTCTAAAGCTATAGTTAAATTGTAGCTGTGAATTAAAAGGAAATGTATTCTTATATTTAATATTAATTAGACCAAGGGTAGTAAGTATACTAGTGTTAAATATTAACCCCTTAAAGGGACAGTCAAGTCCAAAAAAAACTTTCATGATTCAGATAGGGCATGTAATTTTAAACAACTTTCCAATTTACTTTTATCACCAATTTTGCTTTGTTCTCTTGGTATTCTTAGTTGAAAGCTAAACCTAGGAGGTTTATATGCTAATTTCTTAGACCTTGAAAGCCCCTCTAATTTAAATGCATTTTGATCGTTTTTCTCCACTAGAGGGCATTAGTTCATGTGTTTCATATAGATAACATTGAGCTCATGCACGTGAATTTACCATGGAGACAGCTCTGATTGGCTAAAATGCAAGTCTGTCAAAAGAACTGAAATAAGGGGGCAGTCTGCTGAGATTGAGATACAAGGTAATTACAGAGGTAAAACGTGTATAATTATAACTGTGTTGGTTATGCAAAACTGGGGAATTGGTAATGAAGGGATTATCTATATTTTAAAACAACAAACATTCTGGTGTTGACTGTCTCTTTAAGGACAAGGACATTTTTCAATTTCTTACCCTTAAGGAACAGGGCTATTTTTACATTTCTGCAGTGTTTGTGTTTAGCTGTAATTTTCCTCTTACTCATTTACCGTACCCACACATATTATATAACGTTTTTCTCGCCATTAAATGGACTTTTTAAAGATACTATTATTTTCATCATATCTTATAATTTACTTTAAAATATATATATATATATATATATATATATATATATATATATATATATATATATATATATATAATGAAAACATTGGAAAAAAAACCACACTTTTTCTAAATTTGACCCCCAAAATCTGTTACACATCTACAACCACCATAAAACAACCATGTTAAATAGTTTCAAAATTTTGTCCCGAGTTTAGAAATACCCAATGTTTACATGTTCTTTGCTTTTTTTGCAAGTTATAGGGCAATAAGTACAAGTAGCACTTTGGTATTTCCAAACCATTTTTTTTCCAAAATTTGCATAAGTTACATTTTAACACTGATATCTGTCAGGAATCCCTGAATAACCCTTCACATGTATATATATATATTGCTTTAGTTGACACCCCAATGTATTGATCTAGGCCCATTTTGGTATATTTCATGCCACCATTTCACCACCAAAAGCGATCAAATAAAAACAATCATTCACTTTTTTACTAACTATTTCACAAACTTTAGGTTTCTCACTGAAATTATTTACAAACAGCTTGTGCAATTATGGCACAAATGGTTGTAAATGCTTCTCTAGGATCCACTTTGTTAGAAATAGCAGACATTTATGGCTTTTGAATTACTTTTTGGTAATTAGAAGGCCGGTAAATGCCGCTGCGCACCACACTTGTATTATGCCCAGGTAGCTTGTAGGGTTAATTTTAGCTTTACTGTAGTAGAGTAGACAACCCAAAGTTCCACTATAAGTATTTATAGAAATATTTTATAGTATTTCCTGTGGGGTAGGTGCTGTACACTAAAGGAGATAGTACAAAGAAGGTCGAAACCAACAAAAGTTTGTGTAACTAAACAAGCACTCAAATTCTCTATGCTAGCCAAATAGAAATTGTATGTTCATAAATTACAGGAAAAGTAATTAGAAAAAAACTAAATGATTTCCCTAAGGGGGACGGTTAAAATGTCAAATTTTATTAAAGAAGATTAAAAAAGGGACAAACATTAAAAACAAAAAGTGGTCCTGACCTATCCTATTAAATAGTCGGATTCTGCGTCTCCAATGTGGGTAGAAAACAATATATCCCAAAAAGTACTTGTACACTAATGCAAGGTTATGGGTATTATAACCAAGAGGAACTAAATCAATTTGTTTAAAGATATAACAAGTATAATAACCTGCAGGTTGTTACTGAAGTAATCAGTGTAATGCTAAAATAGGGTCAAACTATAACACAGGTAAAGAAGTAATGAAATGGCACCAAAGCGAATTATGTATATAGTACAATCATGGATACTATTCGTAAATATATGGATGAAATGAAAATTATTAGTGGCCTCCCTATATGGTATTGTAAATATGGATACTATTCATGCATATATACCTATAGCACAGTTGTTAGTACTATAGCACAGTTGTTAGTACTATTCATATATAATATATCAGTATAACCAAGTAGGTATTGCTGATCACATATGATGTTTATATGATGTTAGTGAAAGCTGTCACCATAATCTGGTTGTAACAGAATATATCAGTATAGTAACCTGATTTGATCTAGTTATCACTTTTCATATCTTGTGTATAAATATTTTAACTCAAGATAACAGTTACAATAATCTAATTGTGAAAGGGCAATTCAGTATGATTGACTGATTCAGTACACTTAGGAATTACACTAATAATATGAGGATTAAACAATATGTTATTTCCCCAATCAGTATCCACTAGTATATAGTTAATATTGTGACAAAAACAAAGCCAAGTAGTGCTCTTTCTAATATATTAGAAGTATATAATAGTAACCCTATATGGTCAAATGGGTGTATAGTTGGTTACTTAGGGGCCTAGTTATCAAGCCGTCTACTTTACCTGCCTTTGCCGGTTCAATACGCCCGCCTAAGCTCGCCTACCATCGCCGCCACGGACCTGCGAAATTTCGCCTAAGTTATCAATAAAGCTGACAAAAAGCCGCGCACCAAGTACGGGGGGATGAGCAGCGGACTGTGAGAGTTATCACTCATCCGATCTCACTGCTCTTCGGCTTTTTGACAGCTTTATTGCTAGCCTGTCACTAAGCACCCACACTAACTACACTGTTCTACCCCCTATACCGGCGCCCCCAGAGCCCCTCGCAACTAAATAAAGTTATTAACCCCTAAACCGCCACTCCTAGACCCCACCGCAACTCTTATAAATGTATTAACCCCTAAACCGCCGCTCCCGGACCCTGCCGCCACCTACATTATACCTAGTAACCCCTATCCTGCCCCCCCTATACTGCCGCCACCTATAATAAAGTTATTGACCCCTATCCTGCGGATCCCGGACCTCGCTGCAACTAAATAAATAGTTTAACCCCTAAACCGCCGCTCCCGGACCCCGCCGCAACCTATATTAAATTTATTAACCCCTAATCTGCCCCCCCTACACCGTCACCACTTATAATACATTTATTAACCCCTATCCTGCCCCCCCTACACCGCCGCCACTGTAATAAAATTATTAACCCCTGGTGATACATGAGTATGGCTTTAATGCACACCACAAGCCTACACATCAAAAGCGCCCTGGCTGTTATTGTTGTTATTGTTAATAATTTCAAGACCCCTATATATATCTAACTTAAGCCTATCCTATATAGCAGACACAGGCTAGAACAGATTATAACTACAACAATATACCAAGCCAACACCTCTCAGATCATGTTCCTACTTTCCATAACAGATCTGGGCTAATATAAATCAAGGCCTGCATACCAAGCTACCTGTGTTTTGATCACAGGCTCTCTCTCACATTAGTCTCATGTTTGAGCAAAAAATAACTTCCATATGTTAAACAAACATCCCTCAAACATCCCCTGTGTGGGCTAAATATTTCACTTTAGAGATTTCCACCTTTATTTTAATGTTAGCACACTAAATTTGTAGAACTGACCCCAGAGCATTCTGTTTTCTATATACCTTGTAACTTACTAATCCTGCTATAATTTTTTTTTTTTAACCCAAATAAGGAGCCTCCTAGTTTAGGGGGACGTACTGTGCGGCTTATCTTGCCTATGCCGCAACTTTGTTCAAATGTTTAATGTTTAAAGATAGTTCTTTCTTACACAGTTATAATCCATATTATATGTTTGAACCGCAGATGGGTTACGTAAAAATAAAATGAGGTTCATTATGTGAGACCCAAGAGTGGTCTCCTTCGATCTGAGATTAACCACTATTATTATACATTCACCGCAATACTGAGAGGTCCAAGTGTGGCCTTGTGAGTCATTTAGAGGGTATATGGTGTATTAGGCAATTATCTTTTGTAGTACATGTGTAAGTTGTCATATGAATACTTGTTGCACTTCTCTACCTATCCTGGTTGTTCACAGTGAATTTATGTTTCTGTCTTTATCACTGACTGACAAACACTGCTTGTATGCCTTGATTTGAACCTCAATAAAAATTTATAAAAATTTTTTTTTATTAACCCCTAAACCTAAGTCTAACACTAACCCTAACACCCCCCTAACTTAAATATTAATTAAATAAATCTAAATAATATTTCTCTTATTAACTAAATTAATCCTATTTAAAACTAAATACCTTTAAAATAAACCCCAATATAGCTACAATATAAATAATAATTATATTGTAGCTATTTTAGGATTTATTTTTATTTTACAGGCAACTTTCAATTTATTTTAACTAGGTACAATAGCTATTAAATAGTTATTAACTATTTAATAGCTACCTAGCTAAAATAAAGAGAAATTTACCTGTAAAATAAAAACTAACCTAAGTTACAATTACACCTAACACTACACTATAATTAAATAAATGAATCCTATTTAAAACTAAATACTTACCTGTAAAATAAACCCTAAGATAGCTACAATGTAATTAATAATTACATTGTAGCTATTTTAGGATTTATATTTATTTTACAGGTAACTTTGTATTTATTTTAACTAGGTACAATAGTTATTAAATAGTTATTAACTATTTAATAAATACCTAGTTAAAAGAAATACAAAATTACCAGTAAAATAAATCCTAACCTAAGTTACAATTAAACCTAACAGTACACTATGTTTAATAAACTAGTCTGTCAAGAAATTACAGATTTAAAAATATTTTCCCCCCAGCAGAATCTATCAGCACAAGAAAAACAAGTCCTTATGGAAATAAAGAAATGGGATGATGTAATCATAAGAGAAGCTGATAAGGGTGGAAATATAGTACTATGGCCTACAATTATGTACCTCAAGGAGGCTGACAAGCAATTGAAAGATAAAAATTACTATCTGAAACTTTTTAACAACCCTAAAAAAAAATTCTCAGCCAAATACAACAAAATTATCTCTGATGCCTATCGTGAAGGTATAATTAATAAGGAGGAACAGAAATTTCTAATCACCAATGACCCAGTAACAGCAACGCTCTATTTTATTCCAAAAATACACAAAAACTCAACCATCCCACCGGGCAGACCTATTATATCTGGAAATAATTGCCTAACTGAGAAAGCCAGTCAGTATGTGGACTTAAGACTGAGAAGTTTAGTTGAAACATTACCATCATTTGTCAGACACAATGGAAGTACTTCACAGATTAGATAGTCTTAACATTGAGAAAGCGGATGTGGAATCGTTATATACTTCTATAGAGCATGATCTAGGTATCAGAGCAGTTGAATTCTTCCTAAAAGAAGGATCAGAGGAAAATATTCTTCATGATCTGTTCATTTTGCGCCTTCTGGATTTCATTTTACGACACAACTTTTTCACGTTTGCTAATCAGTATTACTTGCAAATAAAAGGAACGGCAATGGGCACCTCGTGTGCCCCAACATATGCCAACCTTTTTCTCAGTTGGTGGGAGAGACAGATAATCTTTACTGATGTTAACACCATATATACCAATAAAATACCCCTATGGATTAGATATATCGACGATATACTATTCCTATGGGAGGTTAACAAAGAAGAACTGGAATTGTTCATATCACATCTAAATAACAATAATTTGAACATTCGTCTCACCCACACAATGAGTCAAACATCCATAGATTTTCTGGATTTGAAAATCCAGAAGAATCAAGATGGTTCAATTTCTACTGATGTATTCCGTAAACCGACTGCTACGAATAGCTTACTACATCAGAGTAGCGCTCATGCACCGAGCACAATCAAATCACTCCCAGTAGGTGAATTCCTACGTATTCGTAGAAATTGCAGTGATGATGGAGACTTCTTAAGACAAGCGTCAGATTTACAAACAAGACTAAAAGACAGAGGCTATAGCAACAGATGCATCAAGAAAGCTAAAAAGAGGGCTATAGATACTCATAGGCTGAGTTTGCTCCAAAAAAAAACACAAAAAATCAACAGACAACCAAACTAGATTGATACTAACTTACAATCCACTAATACATCAAGTAGTTAGTATTCTAAAAAAACATTGGTCAGTACTACAGTCAGATACAGACGTTAAATCTATATTGGGGGACTCTGTTTCTGTGAGTTACAGAAGACCTAACAATTTAAAAGATGTACTCACTAGTAGTCATTACAAAACAAAGACAATGACATCAGCTTTCAAGAATGGTTCTTATCCTTGTGGTACCTGTTCTCCTGCAGTTACATGGAAAAAACAACTAAAATCCAAGATAGATTTGGCCAGTTTCACAAAATAAACAAATATATAAATTGTACCAAAGAGATCGTTATTTATGCTCTGAAATGCAAATGTAACCTGAGATACGTAGGTATGACGAGTAGGAAATTGAGGACAAGAATACAAGAACATATCAGGAACATCAAAAATTGCCAAAAAGATATTGAAGAGGGGAAAGCCATCACTACAGTAGCATCACATTTCCTACGTTATCATCAGGCTAATCCTTCTGGATTAAAATGTGTGGGGCTTGAAAAGATATCTTTGGGTATCAGAGTAGGAAATTTGGAGCAAGCATTGCTCAGATCTGAATGCAAATGGATTTACAGACTTAATACTGTACACCCTTGTGGTTTAAACGAACAAAATAACTATTTCTGCTATTTGTGAAAAATAGATCTGGTCAAGAAAATATGTATTTAAGGATCAGATTAATACACCTAGTTGTTGCTCCACTGATTAATGTTACTTCATATAAATCACAATGAATAATTCATGGTACCATCATTAGTCCTTCCACCAAGTGGGTTCATAATACTAATTATTTTGCTATGCCCCATGTTTATTATAATAATAGACAATCTTTGACATAAAGGATGCATTTTATCATTTAGTAGTATTCTATTTGAACTCAGCACACATTTAGTCACTAGAGTTCACTTACACTATATTACTTGGCGATATACATTCACTTTTTTATTATTAATTTTTATATAATTTTTTTTTTTTTCCACACACATCAACCCAACACGATTTATGGTTTTTCTCACTTATTCTTTTCTTTCCTTTTGTTCATTCGCAACATTGGGATTTTACAGACCATTACTTACAACATACAGTAGTACACACAATCACACACATCATCAGTATCAATAGTTCATGGTAAATACACTAATTTTTATACCCACTCAATTTACACATACAGGCAATCACATGCCATTAAGCACTATCTGCACACCATAGTAGCACTTATTTTAGCAAACTTAATTCACAATCTATTCAAATTGTATTCTCCATTTTGTCACAATTGAGTATCTCACATTTTACCATTATAGTTCACAATTTATATACACACATATTTGAATTATTCTTTCCCCCCCCCCCCCTTTTTCTCATTTTTCTTGTAAATGGTATTCCAGTTATATATTCTACATATTCAAAAGTTTTTAATCAATAATGTTATTTTAAATACTGCATTTGATTACAGGACCATAACATCATTGATACGGAATCGTGTTTTTCACATCCAAATAAATAGAATTAATACTAACACTCGGTTTGATAGTGTTGTGAACAATATATCTATCAATACTATTTAATTTTTATATGATGAAGTATCAGTGTTGGTAGCACTGTGTCCGTTTGATTACAGACTCACATAGTGAGGATAGGTAACACATATAAACACGTTGTCAACCACAGCAAATATAGGTTACTAGGGAGGTTAGCAATATTATGCTTTGCAATTTAGGCACTATACATTAGAAATGTGATACGGCAACAATAACAGTGATTATTATGATAACATCTTAGGTCCAGAATAACATAGTGACAGCCACATACATAGCAGTGATGATCACCAAACAATGACAAAGCTATTATGACAAGTGTATATTTCCTTCCACTTCCACAAGTATTCGGCACACGGAATGTAATTTGACCTATACTGTGGAACATCAGGCTGTGCTATTCAGGAGCGATACAACAGAGAGGATATACGGCAGCAGTAACTGCGATCACAATGAGAATATCGTAATTTAGGAATAACACAAAGCCAATTTTATTAAACAGTAACAATGTTCATCAAAACTATGATAAAAATTTCTGATGATAAGTGTACCATGCTGTCTCTTCTCTTTTGACAAGTACCCGGCACAGACAGTGTATATTTAACAACAGTGGTGACCTATACTGTGGGATATTAGGCTGTGCTATTCAGGAGCTATACAACAGATAGGATATACGGCAGCAGTAACTGCGATCACAATAATAATATCTTAGTTCAGGAATAGCACAGAGCCAGTTACATTAAACATTAACAATGTTCATCATAACTATGATAAAAAGCTTTGATGATAAGTGGATCATACTTTCTCTTCTCTTTTAACAAGCACCCGGCACAGACAGTGTATATATAACAGAGGTTACCATGGCAATGGAGCGAATTTGCTCCAATCAAAACACTCGGGACACCTCCCACCTATTGGCCAATCATAACAGATTGATCCCTTTATAAGGGTGAAAATGAGCGGCGGCTCCGCCTTTGATAAAGCACAATTTTGTGCAAAACATGTCAGGGAGCTGTTGGTGGAGGACAAGGGATCCTCATTTTTTTAAATAAAGTGGCTTTTCCATCCTAATAACTTATCCTAATATATCGTTTCCTATATCAAAATGGGTGAACCATGTAACCCCATACTATAATAAAGGGTTGAATGTCTAACGTCTATTGCAGCAATTACACTGCAGCATAAGGGGTCCTATCTAACACAGGGCACTTTTGTATATCGTGCACTGTTTGTATATTGTGCACTGTTTGTTCATATGGTTAATGATATTAGGCCAATATTTACACTGTTTGTAAGGACAACTATACTAACTTCACTACTTATGGTATAAGAAAATTCACAAAAACAGTAACACAGCAGATGTAACACAGAATATTAATGTGTATATTATCGAGTTACTTTAAATATTCAGTAATTGAATGGTTTTTTGCATAGCATTGAAATATGTATAACGTTCCAATAAATCCTTTGGCACTGATACTATTAGGTGGTAAAGAATATTCTCACAATAGGATTAATTTATTGGGTATTAATGTTTGAATAAGCAAATTACCATAACGTTAACCTGGATACACAACTACATAACGAATAATTACTTATACCTGTAGGTCCACAACTTTTATAAGTGAAAAATTCCAACATATTGCAAGGATTATTCTCAATATTAATATTCTTGTTAATTACAACAGTTATTTAACTGGTGGTCTTACCTATTACATTGTAGCAATATTTGCACAATATCAATGATTTAAGCATAATAATTATCTTTAACGGTGTCATATAAACATCCTGCTTGTGAATATATATTATAATGTCAGTATATTTATGAAAATCTAAGTAGTGCTCTCCAAATAATATATCAGCTTATGGCAGGGTTATAACACAATATATTTAATAATTATCCTTAAAAATAGAAACCCTTAACCAACATGCATCTACTAGAAACCATACAATTAATATAAATACCTGAATTCTTTTATTTAGTTAATATCCATGAACATTTTGAAATATATTTGCAATACCAGAATATGACACAATATTATATACGTTAAAACCGACTATTAAGATATGCTATCCTTCTTACAAAGCCCAGAAAAATTTACCTTCACAAATCAGCCTTATTTACAAATAGCCTTTCATTCAGTTAACACAATGGGACTAAAACCTTTAACTTTTAACATCCAAGCAATACAATCCTGACAGTGCCTATAAACAATAGGATAATATATATATTATGCTATTTAACTCCAATTTATCCTAATACAATATTGATTTAAAACACCAGAACTTTCACAGATAAATTACTTAGCCTACCAGATACAAATTTAAACAATACCTAGGCTTATGAAATATTAACTTGAAATACAAACTGCTTCTTTAAATCTTTCAACTTTAAACTGCAGTGACTTAGAATTTAACTAATAGTCTTACCAATAACCTTGAATACCTTACCAGGGTAAAGATCAATTGATATCCAATATTCCTTAATAGGAATTATTTTACCTCAGATCACCAATAAGTGTATATCGCAATCAATGAGAAAGCTAGATTAGCTTTGCTTGAGTAAAGTGGTATTTTGCGCCCAACAAACCAGTTACAAGTTTAGCTTAGCAAAAATCTCTCCTTTCTCTATCCTGCATTCACTTTTTATCAGTTTTCCATCATGGGTAAATTATGGGTGGCCCTCCTTGTCTCTTCTGATTGGGTATTGTGAATACCTGATTGGATTGGCCCTTAACGGAGTTGAGCATGTTTACCATGGCAACGCATCTTTTGAACAGTTAAATTCCCTTAACTGTCCTACCGGTATTGGCCCTTAGGTGGCAGCAGACATACAGACAAAACAAATTCACCTTTACATTTCTAAGCATTTTTAACAAGATAATTATTCTCATAAAATGGTTATTTAATCAGATCACACTCTCTGCATTAATCATATATAACCCCAATTATAGATGGGTAGTATTAGATTATTTTTTTTGATCAATCTGATACCAAATATGTTATATTGTTAGCATTGTATTATATTAAGGCAATTTAATACTGCTAATTATTAGCTTAAAATGTATTACAATTTTATCAGTATCCTGGCATTTCTATATCTAATATGTTTTCACATAAAATAGTATGCTCTATGTCTGCCACAATTCTTGCATGCAGGAATTTTGCCCATGGTCCACCTGAAATAAAATAATAAGTGTCATTAATCATTTCTTTTTGGGTCCACAATTATCTATTTATATTCTTTAAAAACACAGAGGCTAAGGTATTCATGCTTTCAAAATATGCATGTATATATACAATACACACATACATACACACATATACATATATATATATATATATATATATATATATATATATATATATATATATATATATATATATATATATATATATATATAGTTACATTTTAAAATGTGAATTAGAAATAACAAAGAGGGCGCCACATAGCGTGATATTGTAGATTGAATAGCCAAAATGGAAGAGTAATGTAAAGGCTTACCAGAGGTAATGGCACCGTATTGTAACCGGTGCTGACATGCAGGCTAACACTTTCAGTGGCTAGCACACTGGGTGGTCTCCGGCAAGCTGTGCACAGGTGCTATTCAGCGTTTCTGTGATTGACGTCTGTGCGGCTGAAACTTGAGACACTGCGGTAGAGCAGATACTTTGATACCTTATCCAGGAAGGCTCAAAGGGAAAACCAAGGTAAAAACAATTGGACAACTTCCGTGTGTTTAAAATCAGTGAATTTTAATCCATAAAAACTGCTACGCGTTTCTAGACCATAAACCGGTCTTTTCTTCAGGCATACAAACAATGGATACAAATTTTTAAAATATTTACCTAATATACAATTAAAAACGGAAGTTGTCATAGTTTTCAAAAAAGGACCAATGGGATATGAGTGAATATTCTGAATCTCATTCATGTTGATTAGGCTCAAATGTCTGTGTACTTATAATTCACAACCAATATCCAAATAAAACCCCTTTGAGTCACACAACTTTATCTGCTGCATTAAATTTCAATGTTCTAAATAATACCTACATAAAAATATATACAATAAAATGTTTGATTTGCAGATCTAAATACTATATGAATCATGTATGGTTATGTTCGTACTTTGTGTGATGCCATGTAAAAAAAGAAAATGAAATAGTTGACAGGTCTTGTATTTAAATAGACTGTGAGGTGTGTTAAAGTTGTTCCAGTTTGAACTATAAAAGGATATGCGTAAAAGCATATAATGAAAAAAGATGGTATGTATTAGGCATGAACCAGCAGTGTTGTTTAAGAACATAAAGTGATAAAATTTGTGTCATATGAAATTGTAATGCATACGTCAAAATTTGGGCATGATAGGCTGTAAAAATTGGATATAATTGCAATTTGCTGAAATATACAAAATACCTGCAATAAATGGCAACCAGTGTATAAAATCCTATCCTGACTATTACTCGGATTGATATGAGGGACTGATGAGTTAATATAATATAAACTTGGATAAAGCAAGGCCTACAGCTGTGGATATCAATGCATAGAGGTTCTTATGTATGCATGTTTCAAAAAGGCATGTAAATGTTAGTGTAAATCTCTAGCGTTTCGATATGTGTGTCTGGTATTACACTTCTGTGATAAATAATTTAAGCGAAAACTTTTCTTTGTTTGACTGATTTTCGTCTCATAATGTCTGAGCTTCTATAAACCTACGGCTGTGAATCTCAATACACAGAGGTTTTTAAGCGTGCATGTTTAATAATAGCAAGTGAGTGTTAGTGTCAGTAACTAGTATTTCTGTATGTGTATCTGGTATTATACTTCTACGACAAATAATTCAAACATAAACTTCTCTTTGTTTAACTAATTTGCATCTCGTAGTGTCTGAGTCCTGTAAATGAAAGGGTGGATGAAAAAGTCTATTAAATATGTGTTCTTATTTTTTATTATTTATTATTTGAAAAGTGGAAGTTAAAGATACGATTGTTGGAATATTGGTATCAATAGTTTGATGATCTTATTTCATGCAAAAACATTTATAATGTTTGTGCATGAAACAAGGTCATCATTTTGAATTTCCTATTGTGAGAATTTGTGGAAGCCATTCAATATAGTAAAAACTTGGCTCGAAAGTCATCTAAGGGTATTAGAATCGATATGATGTATTCTGAGATATAGAGTGTATAAAAGTTGATCTAACATGTTTAAAGTCTGGTGTAGTCACTTTTATCAGTTACTGTTTACATAATAATAATGTTGTAAACAGGATTGTATTAATCTGGTGCGCCAAATGTAACTGTGTTTCCATATATTGTTTGAAAAGATAAAACATATATTGGAACTGTTACATCGGTCTATAGAATATGTTTGATGTTTAAGTGATGAAAGAATGTATTGAATGTGAGCACAAGAATGTATTGAATGTGAGCACATTCCATTGTCTATGTATATAAAAAACTAATATAATCAACTAATGTAAATCTACTTGGAGTGCCCTAATAATAGCCACACTCTGCATAATTGTTAGAATATATGTATCATAGGTCAAAGGTTTGATAGTTAATTAAATGCTGCCAGATCTAAATTCGCGTTTAAACCATCAGGAAAAAGTGTTTTTAACTTAAAGATCCAGAAAGTTTCTCGTTGTCTGAGTTTGTTCGTTCTGTTGTAATCTGCAGACCTGGGAATGAAATCTATAGGTGTATATTTGTATGTGTATGGATTGCCTTGGTGTTTGTTCAGACAATGGTTTGGCACACTATGTTTGATTTTCGTTTTCTTGCAGTTTTTGCAATTACGCAAATGTTCACCCCACCTTGTTTTGACTTTTCTGCAGGTGCGGCCTACATATTGTAGGCCGCATATGCACTCCAATAGGTATACCACAAAAGAAGAATTGCAGTTATAAAATCCCTGAATGGGATATGTATCACCTGTGGTGTGGGATCTAAAAGATTTGCTACCATGTTTGATATACTGACAAGAATTGCAACTGGTTTTCCCGCATTTGTATGTTCCTTGCAGACCAAATATCCCGTTTTTGGTTTGTATATTATTTTTAAGTCGTTGTTGGGTATGTTTGACTATTTTGCTTGGTGCTAGTTTACTTCTCAAGGTAGGTGCTCTCCTGTAGACTATCTTTGGTCTATCTTGTATGATGTTTTTTAGAACAGGATCTCTTTGAATGACGTGCCAATGTTTGTATATTATCTGATTTATTTTTTGAAAATGGCTGTTGTATTGTGTAATGAACATGGTCTTATCTTGATTTATTGCACTGTTGGTTGCTCCTTTGCTTTTACTGTTATTGGATAAAATCTCGTTTCTGTTTAGCTTTTTTGTTCTTGTTAATGCATTATCTAAAATATGAACCGGGTAATTTCTTTCTATAAATCTATTGTAAATGATCTGACTTTGTTCAAGAAAGATGTTAAAATCTGAACAATTTCTCCTAATGCGTCTGAACTGACTGTACGGTACGTTGTTAATCCAACTTCTATGGTGGTTGCTATGATATTCTAAATAGCTGTTGCTATCTACATCCTTAAAGAATGTTTTCGATATGATGGTCGAATTTGGACCCCAACTGAGTATCAGATCTAGGTATTCTATTGATTCTGCTTGAATGTTAGCTGTGAATGTAATCCCCATATTATTGTTGTTGAGGTGTGTTATAAATGATTCTGCTGCTTCTGAACTGCCATTCCATATCAGAATGAGATCATCTATGTAACGGCCATAGAATACCAGGCTCCCCCCGAGGTTCGCTTGATGTATATAAATCTCCTCAAAATATCCCATGAAGAGATTTGCGAAACTCGGGGCGAACCTGGTACCCATGGCCGTTCCCCTAGTCTGTAAATAATAACGATCTAAATATAAAAAATAATTGTGTTGTAAAATATATTTAATGCATTCTAAAATATATGTTCTTTGGTCCTCGGGTAAGAAAGGGTCCTGTTCTAAAAAATATGAAACTGCCATCAATCCTAAGTTGTGTGTGATGTTTGAGTACAACGAACTGACATCACATGTGATCCATAATTTCTTGTCATTGGTAAAGGTGAGGTTGTGTAATAATTGTAAAAGGTGTGTGCTGTCTCTGATATAGGATGGAAGTGTGGTAACAAATTTCTGTAGAAATTTGTCAATATAGAAAGATAAGTTATAGGTCAGATTACCAATTCCTGCTATAATGGGAAGTCCGGGGGGGTTATTTTTGTCCTTATGGATTTTTGGAAGATGATAATAATGCGCTATGCTTGGATTGTCTGTTTTCAAAAATTCCCTTTCTTCTTTGTTTAAAATGCCCTGTAATGCCCCTTTATCTATTAATTTCTGGTATGTTAGTTTGAAAGTGGGGGTTGGATCTTTGGGAAGAATTTTGTAATAGTTATTATCTCCTAGGATTCTTTCTGCCTCTTGAATGTAATCCTTATAATCTTGGATGATGATCCCTCCCCCCTTATCTGCATCACGGATGATGATATTAGGGTTATTTTGTAAACTATATAAAGCTTTTTTGTGTCTGTTGAATGAGTAATTTGTTTTTTTGGCTGTTGTTTTTAGTAATTTTTCGCAATCTTCTAAGACCATGTTTTGATATAATTCAATATATTTGTTATTGCTGTTATTGGGATTAAAGTTAGATTTGTTTTTTATATCGGTATGTATGTATCCTTCAAATAGGTGATCGGTTATATCTTCAATGTTTGTAATAACACATGGTGTTGTTTTGTCTGCCGGCATATTATCAGTTAATATTATTTGTAAGTCCTTATTGTGAAGTTGCTCTTTGGCTAATTTTTTGTTTGCAAAATATTTTTGTAGTGCTAGTTTTCGTGTGAAATTGTTCACATCAATGAATAAATTAAAAATATTGGGTGAATTGGGCGGACAGAACGAAAGGCCTTTTTTGAGTACTCTTTTTTCCTCTACAGATAATGCATATGATGATAGATTAAATAGACCCTTATCTAGTCTGGATAATTCCTCTTTTTTGGCGGTAAGGCCTCTGCCCCTCCTGCCTCGTTTTCTGTTATGAGTGGTCTTTTTGCTGGTCTGGGTGGAAAATTTTCCATTCTTATGTTGTGGCCTATTCCTAAAAAAGGTGGTGGTGGATTGCTACTGGTACTTGGACTTTCGTCGTCCCTAATAGTGAGAAGTGGACTGAATCTGTTGTGCTGTTCAAATTGTTCATAATGTGTGGTTGGGGTATGTGGGTTCTCGTTGGTAGTCCAAAATTGATTGTATGATGTATTGCTTGTTGGTCGTCTGGACTGATGCATTGCATCGTTATAACTGTTATTGTCATGTTTTATGGCATTTTCCGCTTGGAATCTGTAATTGCCATTTTGATTTCTATTATTTCCTTGGAAAGAACCTTTGTGATGATGTGTCTGAGCCGTCTGGTAAGACATGTTGTGTGCATCCTTATTGGTGTTGTGTCTGAATTTGAATTCTCTATTGTTATGAGGTGTATGGTCTCTATTCGAAGGAAGATGATAGTGTTGAGATTTTTGGTAATGTGTTTGGTATGGGCCTTTATAAGTGGGATATTGATTGTGTTGTGCTCTATTGTTAAATGGAACCCAATTGGGTCTATGTTGACCTTCTCTATTTGTTGTTTGCTCCAAATCAGATTGAGTGGTTTGGTAATGAGATTGCATGTGATGTGTGGAATATGATGGATTTGATCGGTTTTGAGAAGATTGGGAAGATCTATAAAAATTGTTATTACTCCTATTATATTGTGATGGTCTAACTTCCTGATGGTTGTATGTTGAAGAAGATTTTTCTTTACGATTAAAAGTGTATACGCTATCCTTGATGTAATCTTCATGATCCCTCTGTAATTTTCTGTTTTTAGTTTGAACAATGTTTTCCTGAAACCTATCTGTACGTTCATTGATTTCCTTCAAAATCTTATTGTAATCCGGATTCTGTTGGTACACTTTAAGGTCTGTTTGTATTTTTTCTATGTTGGTACTACTCTGACTGTAAAGCTGGCGTCTATGTTCAATTAGTATCTTCATTAAATTAAAAGAGCACTCATCGAGTGCCTCATACCACTTTTTTAAAAGAGCCGGATCCTCTTTGAATGAACAATGTTTTAAAATCCTAAGGCCTCTGGGAATATATTTAACCTCTGTGTATTTTTCCAGAGCTGTAAGGTCCCACCAATGTCTGTGTTCTTTATTTAGTTCTTCCTCTAATAAATAGAAGAGGTCCCTCATGGGTTTGATTTCATTACTTTCCAATATGATGTCTGAAATGTTGTTATCTTTTGATAAATTAAAGCTGAGTCTTTTAGAACTGCGTTCTTCCTTAGACTGCATGGTGTATGGTGGAACTAAATGAATTTGTTGGTGCAATCCCCTGGAATTCTGTAGTGAAAGTGCTGTGATAGAGTATGTGTATGTATGAAGTTATGAGATGTAATTTGATGTGTATGTGGTTGTACAATGTAACGTGTTTGGAAGCGTATCTAAAAGAGAATCGTGTAAAAAAGGTTTTGGGTATGTTGGAAATGTCACTCTAAATTGCTAGAGTATGATGGTGGTATTTATATAATGTGCTGATGCCAGAGAGCGCTTGATATATGTGCAATGTCTGTGATTGTGCTAAGGCTAAAAGTGAGTTTGGTGTATGTGAAGTGATGTGTAATATATATATTATATATAATATTTGTGCTGCTGGCTCACAGTGTGTGAATCGAATAGGTGAAAAAGGATGTAATGATGTGAACTGAATGTGGTGTGGAGTGATACGTGTTGTTTGTGTTTCTAGCTCACAGTGTGTGAATGCGATCAGTGTAACAAAAAAGGGTGAGATATATGCTGCAATCTTCTAGGTGGACAAATAAACCAATACTAAAATATAACTGCAACAGTGTTTGTGAGGCATATCGAAAACATTCTTTAAGGATGTAGATAGCAACAGCTATTTAGAATATCATAGCAACCACCATAGAAGTTGGATTAACAACGTACCGTACAGTCAGTTCAGACGCATTAGGAGAAATTGTTCAGATTTTAACATCTTTCTTGAACAAAGTCAGATCATTTACAATAGATTTATAGAAAGAAATTACCCGGTTCATATTTTAGATAATGCATTAACAAGAACAAAAAAACTAAACAGAAACGAGATTTTATCCAATAACAGTAAAAGCAAAGGAGCAACCAACAGTGCAATAAATCAAGATAAGACCATGTTCATTACACAATACAACAGCCATTTTCAAAAAATAAATCAGATAATATACAAACATTGGCACGTCATTCAAAGAGATCCTGTTCTAAAAAACATCATACAAGATAGACCAAAGATAGTCTACAGGAGAGCACCTACCTTGAGAAGTAAACTAGCACCAAGCAAAATAGTCAAACATACCCAACAACGACTTAAAAATAATATACAAACCAAAAACGGGATATTTGGTCTGCAAGGAACATACAAATGCGGGAAAACCAGTTGCAATTCTTGTCAGTATATCAAACATGGTAGCAAATCTTTTAGATCCCACACCACAGGTGATACATATCCCATTCAGGGATTTTATAACTGCAATTCTTCTTTTGTGGTATACCTATTGGAGTGCATATGCGGCCTACAATATGTAGGCCGCACCTGCAGAAAAGTCAAAACAAGGTGGGGTGAACATTTGCGTAATTGCAAAAACTGCAAGAAAACGAAAATCAAACATAGTGTGCCAAACCATTGTCTGAACAAACACCAAGGCAATCCATACACATACAAATATACACCTATAGATTTCATTCCCAGGTCTGCAGATTACAACAGAACGAACAAACTCAGACAACGAGAAACTTTCTGGATCTTTAAGTTAAAAACACTTTTTCCTGATGGTTTAAACGCGAATTTAGATCTGGCAGCATTTAATTAACTATCAAACCTTTGACCTATGATACATACATTCTAACAATTATGCAGAGTGTGGCTATTATTAGGGCACTCCAAGTAGATTTACATTAGTTGATTATATTAGTTTTTTATATACATAGACAATGGAATGTGCTCACATTCAATACATTCTTGTGCTCACATTCAATACATTCTTTCATCACTTAAACATCAAACATATTCTATAGACCGATGTAACAGTTCCAATATATGTTTTATCTTTTCAAACAATATATGGAAACACAGTTACATTTGGCGCACCAGATTAATACAATCCTGTTTACAACATTATTATTATGTAAACAGTAACTGATAAAAGTGACTACACCAGACTTTAAACATGTTAGATCAACTTTTATACACTCTATATCTCAGAATACATCATATCGATTCTAATACCCTTAGATGACTTTCGAGCCAAGTTTTTACTATATTGAATGGCTTCCACAAATTCTCACAATAGGAAATTCAAAATGATGACCTTGTTTCATGCACAAACATTATAAATGTTTTTGCATGAAATAAGATCATCAAACTATTGATACCAATATTCCAACAATCGTATCTTTAACTTCCACTTTTCAAATAATAAATAATAAAAAATAAGAACACATATTTAATAGACTTTTTCATCCACCCTTTCATTTACAGGACTCAGACACTACGAGATGCAAATTAGTTAAACAAAGAGAAGTTTATGTTTGAATTATTTGTCGTAGAAGTATAATACCAGATACACATACAGAAATACTAGTTACTGACACTAACACTCACTTGCTATTATTAAACATGCACACTTAAAAACCTCTGTGTATTGAGATTCACAGCCGTAGGTTTATAGAAGCTCAGACATTATGAGACGAAAATCAGTCAAACAAAGAAAAGTTTTCGCTTAAATTATTTATCACAGAAGTGTAATACCAGACACACATATCGAAACGCTAGAGATTTACACTAACATTTACATGCCTTTTTGAAACATGCATACATAAGAACCTCTGTGCATTGATATCCACAGCTGTAGGCCTTGCTTTATCCAAGTTTATATTATATTAACTCATCAGTCCCTCATATCAATCCGAGTAATAGTCAGGATAGGATTTTATACACTGGTTGCCATTTATTGCAGGTATTATGTATATTTCAGCAAATTGCAATTATATCCAATTTTTACAGCCTATCATGCTCAAATTTTGACGTATGCATTACAATTTCATATGACACAAATTTTATCACTTTATGTTCTTAAACAACACTGCTGGTTCATGCCTAATACATACCATCTTTTTTCATTATATGCTTTTACGCATATCCTTTTATAGTTCAAACTGGAACAACTTTAACACACCTCACAGTCTATTTAAATACAAGACCTGTCAACTATTTCATTTTCTTTTTTTACATGGCATCACACAAAGTACGAACATAACCATACATGATTCATATAGTATTTAGATCTGCAAATCAAACATTTTATTGTATATATTTTTATGTAGGTATTATTTAGAACATTGAAATTTATTGCAGCAGATAAAGTTGTGTGACTCAAAGGGGTTTTATTTGGATATTGGTTGTGAATTATAAGTACACAGACATTTGAGCCTAATCAACATGAATGAGATTCAGAATATTCACTCATATCCCATTGGTCCTTTTTTGAAAACTATGACAACTTCCGTTTTTAATTGTATATTAGGTAAATATTTTAAAAATTTGTATCCATTGTTTGTATGCCTGAAGAAAAGACCGGTTTATGGTCTAGAAAATGGTCTAGTTTTTATGGATTAAAATTCACTGATTTTAAACACACGGAAGTTGTCCAATTGTTTTTACCTTGGTTTTCCCTTTGAGCCTTCCTGGATAAGGTATCAAAGTATCTGCTCTACCGCAGTGTCTCAAGTTTCAGCCGCACAGACGTCAATCACAGAAACGCTGAATAGCACCTGTGCACAGCTTGCCGGAGACCACCCAGTGTGCTAGCCACTGAAAGTGTTAGCCTGCATGTCAGCACCGGTTACAATACGGTGCCATTACCTCTGGTAAGCCTTTACATTACTCTTCCATTTTGGCTATTCAATCTACAATATCACGCTATGTGGCACCCTCTTTGTTATTTCTAATTTACAGACACCTTTCACCCGAAGTCCAGAGGAGCTTTGCCGCCAGCACATTTTGACTGTATCAAAAGACACAGCACCGTTTCTTCATTTGGACTAATATGGTTTGTCCATAGACATTACTCACTAACACTTGTTATTATCAACATATTAATTTGTCAGCGCACCCCACTTACGGTTCCCTTAGGGGTTCCTATTTTTTGATTATACATTTTAAAATGTGCCTTTTTGTTAAAGGCCATTTTTTTTTTAAAACCCCCCACTGCATTTTCTTTTAAATCAGTTCCCAGACTCTTCGTTTTTTACTCACCACATGGGGTCTTTTTGCACCTGAGAGTAATGCTGAAATTCTCACAAAACATGTCACTTTGGAGATCATATCACACCTTTCCAGTTTGAAAGACAAATGGTATCCTGTGATGCTTGTCAAAGTTTAACAAGCCAAATGTTTATTTCACTCACTGGGGTGTTAGAATAATTTCTGCATACTAAATGGGGGGAGAGCTGAACAATGAGTTTGCACTTCCAATTAAGAGCAAATGTTGCCTTTTGAATAACTTTACCTGTTCAGTGGGGGAGAATTACACATGATTGAAGTCAGTTTGTCTGACAGAAATGAATAATTTTCTACTGACCAGTCAGATCTGAATAAATATATATATTTATTAACCTTAAAATATATGATTAAACTATATATATTTATTAACCTTACATATACCTTGACATAAATCCCCCTTCCAATTTTAAATAGATGTAGGACACATGTATTTAAATTGGCTTAACGTCAATGGTATTCGGTGCGGATGTTAACCGTACACACCATAGACAGTCTTCTATGTAGATAGTCTGTCACTTTTGAGCCTTAATGTTTATCAGCTAGTCATCTTTAAACTACAGTATGTCTTTAGTGCATTTGGGGATATGACACTTCATTCTCCCTCTATGACTTGTAGTTGGGATCTGGGATGACATGCCCGCAATTTATTGATATGGACTCATTTATCTATGAAACTTTCATTTTTGGGGATCCTTATTTTATAGGCCACTGGAGATATTTTGTCAGTAATGACAAAAGGACCTTTCCATGAGGGAATAAATTTTTTCTCCCTAACCTGATCTCTTCCAAAGTTATAAAGATAAACTTTATCATTTATTTCGTATTCCTTTTTGGATGTTTTGAGATCATAATAGGTTTTAGTGGCAGTTGCGGCTCTTTCTAAATTCTTTTGAGCAAATACATATTGCAGGTGCTTTCTTAGGTTCTCCACATATTGATGTGTATTGGCAGCGTTTATCAAGTTTTGGTCTGATGTACGGTACAGTATTTGCTGAGGTAGAACCATTCTTCTACCAGTCATCAGTTAAAAAGGTGACATCTTGGTAGCACTACTTGGAGCTGCTCTTAATGCCATTAGGACTAGAGGTAGTTTTACGTCCCAGTCTTTACCCGTTTCACTCACAAACTTTTTGAGGATTTTAACAATAGACTGGGTGTAACACTCTACACCACCACTTGAGGCAGCTCTATATGCAATATGGAGCTTTCTTTTTACCCCTAGTATTTTCCACATTTTGGTCATCACTTCGCTAGTGAAGTGGGTCCCCCGATCTGACTCGATTCTTTGGGGCAAACCAAATCTGGAAAATACGTGGTTGATGAGCAATGCTGCGCATGTTTCAGTACTATTGTTAGGTGCACTGATGCACTCTACCCATTTAGTGAACAGGCATGTCACGGTTAACATGTATTTGTTACCTCTTGATGACCTTGTTACCAGACCAATAAAATCAATTTGTATATCTGACCATGGCATTACCATCCCCCTTTTCTGCAATGGCGCTCTATGCGCTGGTGCAGTGGGTTGGAACTGTGGGCAGATTAAACACCCTTGACAGTAGGTTTGAACATCTTTCAACATGTGTGGCCAAAATGCGTAATCACACAATATTTCATACGTGAGTTTGGCACCACGATGACCAGATGTGGGAGCATCATGGGCATGTTGAAGCATTAGACCTCTGAACTTGGTGGGTACTACCCATTGCTGGATGCCAGTTTTGGATGTTCTAATTAACAAACCATCCTGTAACTTGAATTGTGATCGGGATTTCATTTCTTTGCAAATACAATCATCTTTTGAGATGGGGTTGCTTTCAGGATCTTCTATGTGTTTATAGAAGATGCCTACAATGGGGTATTCTTTTTGACTAGTGATCAGGTCCTCACTAGGAGAATCCTGACTCCATTGTACCAGGTTAGGCTCACTCATGATCCGCAAGATCATTGCCTTCCTTATCAGGACCTAGAACTCTGGAATGACCCTTGGTCTTTTTCCAGTGTATGGTTAAATCATTGGATACCACCAGATTATCAATCTCGCAGAACAAGTTGCCATGCTTGACTGGTTTGTTATTGCTTTTCTGCATGCCATTTCTTTTCCAAGTTGGCAGGTATTCAACAAAACTGTCACGCACATAATTTGAGTCAGTTATGATCACAAATTCATGAATACCATGTTCAATAGCCATTTCAATGGTTTTGAAAACAGCAGTTAGTTCTGCAACTTGACTGGATCTTGGTCCAATGTTGAAACCTATAGATATATTTGGGAATCCATTTGCCCCAGTTATACCAATGCCAGCGACTAATCTGCGCTCATTTTCAATGGTGGCATGGTAAGAACAACCATTAACATATACCCAAGGTAATGTTTGACAATGGTCCTCATTGTACATTTTATATGGGGAAAGCAATTGTTCCTTCAGAAAATCATCTTTTGATAATTCTTCCCCAGGATCTCTAGCAGTACAGTCGTGGAGCTCAGCAAGCCCTTGTGCGACTGGATTCTTTTTATTCTGCTTGTAGCGAATTTCTAATGGCCAGCCTTGTAAGGAAAGAGTCCATGCTGTTATGCGGCTATTTGACAAATTCCCATCTCTTATTCTCTCACTTTGCAAATATAGCAAAGGCTGGTGGGCCGTTTCTACAATAATTTTCTCGCCCTGTATATAGCTGCGGAAATTTTGTAGAGCCCATACAGTAGATAAGAGGGCTTTTTCGCAATCATTAAACTTTATTTCTACTGGGGATAGATTTTTGCTCGCATAAGCAATGGCTTTGTTTAAATTATCATGCTTTTGGTATAAAACAGCACTCATGCTTACATCTGTGTAACCTGTTTCTAAGAAGAAAGGTTTACCTCCCTCAGGGTACGATAAGCAAGGTGCTTGAGTGAGTTTTCTCTTCAGCTCTCTGATGGTTGTCTCTTGAGACTCACTCCAGTGCCATTTCACATCTTTCTTTAGAAGAAGTAGTAGTGGTTTAGCTAATTCTGCATAATTATCAATGAATTTGCAAGAATAATTTGTCATACCCAGGAATGATCTCAATTCCTTTAAGCTAGTTGGGTTTTTAGAATTTACTATAGCTTCCACCTTTTTCTTCTGAGGATTTAGCCCTTCAAAAGTAACTTCATGTCCCAAGAAGTTTACACGAGTGCGGCACCACTGAGCTTTTTGTAGGGATAATTTGACACCTGCCCTTTTAAGTTGGCTGAGGACGTGTTTAAGCTCTGCGATGTGTTTTTCAAAGTCTGTGCTTTTGATTAAAACATCATCAACATAAGATAAGGTCCCCCTTTCCAGTTCATCAGGAATAGCCTTATGCATGAATACAGCAAATTCATGTCCAGAATTTATGTATCCAAATGGAAGTCTCTGGAATGCATATTGGACCTTCTGGAAGGAGAATGCCAGTTTATACTGGTCCTCCTCATGTACCTTGATGGTCCAATATCCCTGTGCACAATCAATGGCAGTGAATATTTTGGATCCCTGTATTTGTGCTAGGCACTGGTCAATGTATGGTACAGGCCAGCCAGACATGTACACTCGTTTGTTTAGCTGTCTTAAGTCAGCACACAAACGCCATTGTCCATTGGGCTTAAGGACACCTAGAATATGATTATTATAAGAGCTGTGCACCTGTCTGATAATACCTCTTTCTTCCAAAATTCCTTATGATCTGTGCAAGAGAATCATACGAGGCTAAGGGAAGTCTGTATTGTTTGAAAAATACAGGTGGTGCATCGGGATCTGTTTGTATTCTTGCAATGTGCAAGTCTGTAGTACCAGAGTCATAAGAATCCTTAGCAAAAATATCCTTGTACTCCATCAGGAGTTCTCGCAGCTGTTGGCGTTCATCATCGCTGGAACAGCCATTAGCTAAGGATATTTGCTCTTCGACTATTTGTTGAAATCCTGGAAAGATTTCAGGCTGTCCTATTTCATAGGCTTCTTCCAACCTAGAGGTGAGATCCCCTTGATTATAATTTACATTGCCCCCATGACTCTGGGAATTGGGGTAATCTTGCTGTTTGATTGGCTGATCAAACACTAGAGAGGCTTCTTCAATTTTAAAGATGCCTTCCTCTGAGCTGAAGGGATAAATAGACTGAATATTAAATAGACCCTCTGGCATAGATGCAAAGGATTGTTCTATTAATTGTTCTTCAGTTAAGTATCCTTCAGGTATTAGCCCAATTACATTATTCTGGAATCCAAAAGTGTAATAACTTGATTCCAGTGCATATCCTATGGTAGTTCCCTTGGATAATGTTATATCCTGTGGGGTCATGTTATGTACAATAATATGTATTGGAACAGTTCCAATATTCACCATAGTAGTGTAGGTTACTGTGACACCCAGATTTTGTATTCTATGGGAGAGGCAAATCAGTGTTTCAGAAGTTTTTAATTTCTGACCTCTCTTTACCTGTAAGGGTAAAAGAAATTTATCAGCCCCAGCAGGAATTATAACATCGCTATATACCTGCATATTTACAGCATATGGCAATTGCTGGTTTGATTTCAGGGCTGCATTTTCATCCTGAAATACTTCAGGGTCCCCCTTTAACCTGCTCCAGAGGCAAGAGTTAATCAAATCTATTTGTACGGCATATCTATGTAAGATATCATTTCCAATGTATATTTGATTATGGGGAGTATTTAAAACTAAAAACAGGTGCTTCACCGACTTATTACCAATAGAGATAGATAATAAGCACTTAGCTGTGATGTTATAGCTTTCAGACCTGTTATCCAGGTTGTGGACACAGTGGTCTTGGGGAGAAAGATATTTAATCACTTTAGGTTCAGCTATTTGCGCTAATAAACCTTCACTTATATAGCTAGCTTCCTGTTTTAAACTCAACTTGGCATATTTTGTTGTACCAAGGTCATGCATTTGTATAGGGATGAATAGATCCTCTTTAACTCTCTCAATCCCTGTGAGGTATTGAGCATGGCCTCCCTCCTTAGGGATTTTATGATTCCCCTTGTGGAGTGATATGGTTAATACATCGCCATCTAGGGAAATATTCGCTATCTTTCCAGGCGAAATTTTAAAAGTATTACCATCAGAGCCACTTAAAGGAGTCTGATCATCTATTTGTAGAATAGTGATTTCAGGTACAGTTATTCCTGAAATGAATCTCCACAGCATCTGGTTTCTCTTCCACCATGTGACAGCTATGTCGGGTGCGAGATATACCAGATTTTTCATAATTGATAGGCCTTTTAACTTGTGACCAAATTACATTATTTATGCAATCAATTATGGTGCTTAATCGCTTCAGGAGATCACTACCAATAATTAAACAATCAGTTGGCAGATCCACTATAATGACAGGGTGACTTATGACCCTATTCCCCAGTTTAAATTTTAGCCAGGCAGTACTGTAAACTTTTAGAGACTCACCCCCAACTCCTATTAGGGAACCATCAAATTCTTTTATTTTAGGTTTGTGGGGTGTTAGCTCATTTAGCTGTGTGTAGTACCTGTGGGATAGAATAGTTGTCTGAGACCCAGTATCAATTAATCCCATGATAGGGTTGGAAACTGAATCTTGCAGCTCAGCTAATACATAATATCTCCCTGCAGTTTCTACCATTTCACACATAAAATTGGCATTATCATACATCTGTGGGCTTCGCCACGTGTTACCTGAATCCGCCATGATTTCCGATGCAAAAGAAACTTCATACCTACCGGTCCCCTCTATAATAGGGTCGACTGGGTTCTTGTGTACTGCATCTGTGGAAATAAGGTTAAGAGAACGCTGCAAAGGAGGAGATTGGTTAATTTTTCCCAGCTGAGGTTGCTCGTCATCACAGCTAAATCGTCCGTTTCCAGTCTGTGGGGAGATAACATGATTAGTATCATTATTGACATTTATCATTACATTTTGTATATCTCTCCCCTCCCTTTCAGGTGATACTGCAGTATTTATGACTGTGCCTGTGGTCACCTGCTGACCACTGGCTGTACCCCTGAAAAAAAGTATTGTTCGGTTGCTGAGCCGTAAAAGGTTGACTCATATTAGCAAATTGTTTGCTCAACCGATTTAACTGTGTATAAAGCTGATCTACTTGATCGTACAAGTTACCACTACCCCTGGGCCTATCTCTTGATGGCCCATAGTAGTGATTCCTGGACCATTTGGTTCCCTCAGAATCAGGGCCGCTGTTTCTATCCTGGCGTGGTTGCCCCTGGGGTTCTGCTTGTTCAGCGTTACTATTTTGGGGAGCATTATTTACTTGGGGTGTCTGGTTACCCTGAGAATATCTTCGCCACTTATTGTATCTACCCTTGCGTGAATACCAATTATTTAGGGGGTATTCTCTTTGGGAGTAATTATTTACCTTAGTATGTCCCCCACTTTGGTTATAGTCTCTCTGCGCCTCAGCCCGTGTTGGGGGAGGGGTAGAGTTAAACCTCTGTGGAGATGGCCTGTTTCCTCTGGCCACCTCCGCGTAGGTTTTCTTTTTAGACTCCTAATTGAGGGGGCTAGGTGACACCCTAGTTTCTGCCACAATTTTGGGTTTTGATTCCCTTTTAACCCCCTGTTCACTGGACTGCTGAATAGAGTATAACTTTGTACTCTATTTGATCAGCCATTCCAATGAGCAGTTCTCATCAAAATCTCTAGCTAAATTAATTTTGATGGGTGTGGGCAGTGCTTCAAAAAATAAATTCACAAATTCTGAGCATTCAAATATGCGATTATCTTCAGCCATACTGTACACATTTTTCAGTACGGAAAGGAACTCTATGGGACTTTGATTTGAACTACATTTTAAACCATATACAGCAATTTTCGCTGCAGTTTTAGTGCGATGTTGCCCGAATTCCTTTCTACACTGTCGTTTTGTTTCACTCCAGGAATGAATATTCATATCCTTTAGTGAAGCAAAGAATTTCTGATGTTTACCTTCAAATACCCAGGGCAGAAATTTAATTTTTGATTTCTCACTTGTAACATTCATTATAGCTAAAGCATTTTCAAAGGCCTCTAAGTGATCAATTACAGAGTTTGTTCCCTTGTTCGAGAATATAGGTACTGCATCCTTTAGGAAAGTAATTATTTTATGGGAGTCATATACCTTATTAGACTTATTTGGGGATTCTCTAGGAGCCTTATTTTTGGGGTTGGAGTGTTCCCTATTTTCACTATGGGGAGACCCCCTACGTATATTATTATTATTACGTGGGCTATTTGGGTATCTAGCTCCACCCTCTGACTCTTTATTAAAGTTTCCCTCCCCTTCATCAGTTGAGTTACAGTAGCTCCCTAAATTTACATCATGAGGTGATTGTCTATGTGGGAAATCTATGTGGGAAATCTATTTTTGACCCAACAGGGGTCATTTGTCTACACTCCATATATTTCTGCATTTCGTCCCTGATGCATTCTCTAAGGGAGTTAGAATTATCTGCATTATTCTCACTGCTAATATAGGGGTTTTCATTATGGCGATATGACCTTTTTAAATCCCTTAATTCTCTCTGGCTTTGCTAGTAAATCTAAGTTATGCTTATCTACGGTGGTTATGTCTTGGGCAAACTCAGCAATTTTATTTTCGGCTATTTTTAAATTCTCTTTGCATCTCCGTGAGGAGCGAATACTACTTTCTAGCTCCTGTATTTGCAATTCTTTCTCTATGAGATATAGCGACATTTCGTCAATAATGCATATCACAAGGGGCCAAGATTTTAGTATTAGTTTGTCTCGCTTTTTGAGAACCTTAAATTGATTAATCATTAATAATTCTTGGAATAATTCACTTTTTTCATTCCACCTATCATCATCAATGGCAATATTTTTAGCCTTAATTTCAAGCATATTCATGTAAACATTTATTTCACCCGCAATATTAAACCTCTCTTTAATGTGGCCTATAATGTCCCTCTTAAGGACCTGACTTCAAGTAAGGGGTATTGTTAGGGCACAACCTTCAACGTTATGTACAGAATTAAATGACACTTCTGGCTACAGACATTATTAGATTGGCTTAGTATTTAGTTAAATTAAAACTATTATACAATTTTTACCAATAAAAAGAGAGAAAAAAAATTCATTTTGAAATATGAAAAATTAATATTTTTATTAATTTTGAAATATGAAACATTTATATTTTTATGAATTTTTGAAATATGAAAAATTTATATTTTTATTCATTTTGAAATATGAAAAATTAATATTTTTATTATTTTTTCAAAAATTAATTTTTAATAATATTTCAAGATAGTAATATTAATCTTGAAATATGAAAATCAATATTTCAATTTTCAAAAAATAAATAAATTATATTTTCAAAATATTAATTTTTAAATATGAAATTTTTCTCTTTTTTATAATAATTTCTATTTACTACAAATATTATATCAATATGATAAATATTAATAATATCTCAGCAGTGCCTCCAAATAATATGTCAGTATATGGCAGGGTTATAACACAATATATTTAATAATTATCCTTTAATCTGAACCCCAATAAAATATGCATATACTAGAAACCATAAAATTAATATAAATTCCTGAATTCTTTTTATTAGTTGATATCTATAAACACATTGAAATATATTTAGTATCAGTTAATATAATATCAGTTAAAATGCAAACTGATCTCTATAATCTATCAACTATACTTTAAACTGCAGTGACTATGCATATAATTATGTTAAAAATATTAATGTAATTAATAACCTTTATATATATACTTTACCAAATAAACAAATCGATATCCAGTTTCCAATGTTTCTCAACAGGAACAATCTAACCTTAGAATATGAATAAGTATATTTTGCAATTAATGAGAGAAGGTAGGCCAGCTTTGCTAGAGTAATGGTATTTCAAACGCCCAGTAACCAGTTACAAGTCAGCTTAGCAGCATCTGTCCTTTCTCCTATATTGCCTTAAGCTTATATATGTTTCCATCATAGGTGAGAATATGGGAGGCCCTTTCAGAAAACCTGCTTTGTTATTGGCCCTCACAGAGCTGAGCATGGATTGGATATCTGGGATATCTTATCGGATTGGCAATGGGAAATTTCATTTTTAACAGCCAAAAGGCCTTCTGGTTGTAATTCTCGCATCACAACACCGGGGGGCAACGTAACAATCAACACAGAAATACAATTAATCATATTTCTTTAAAATGTGTAATAAATGCCATAATTTCCTTACATTAATAAGTTATATGTTCATATGTACTGTATTATGTCACATTTATTCTGATTATTTTAATATGAAATATAGTATGTTTTTAACATTATATTATATCAAAGCAATTATACTGCTAATTATCCCAAAATTAATAGCATTTAAAATCCTGATATATATATTCATACAAATACAGCATGTTTCACATTCAGTGTACTTCTTCCTGAATATATAAATTGATGCCCATGACCAATTGTTGTCTGCAACACAAAGAAATAATTGTTAGAAATGTTAAACATTCATATATTTATTTGCAATGTTTATCAATCTCAGCAAATATTTATCTAATATGAATGCTATCTGTCATTGCTTCTTAGGTCCACAATTTCCCATATGCATGTGTTTATATTTAATATCACCTAAATAGACAGTCTCATATCCATTAAAATATATATTTTCCTACAATGCTGATGTATATTTTACTTGAAATCTAAATACAGTTGTATTTTAAACAGTGGATTTTGAGAGTCACAATACAACATATTTTCTGTTTAGCTAGCAATACAGACATGTATTTGATGTTCAGGGGCAATTAACAAGACTGTGCTAATTACCATTTCCTTATGATTTTGACCAGCTTTTCACTGCTGATTACAGACTCAGCGTCCCACTCACTACAGGTAGTAGTATCCTGATCTAGGTACCATGCTTATCTTTGTTTGAAAAAGATCTAATCTCATCAAGTGGTGAGGTAAAAAAAAATGTTTTGAAGTTTGTATTTGGCTAAGGAACAAATGCCCTCTTTTGAAGTTTTGCGACATCACGTCTGCATTGAGTTTTAAGATATATGTATTCAGATTATATGGGTTTGAAGTCAATTCCTGACATCAGAATTTTAACCTTATAGTAAATATCTGATAAAAATATGGCTTCATATATAAACAAATTCTTTTGTCTTATTCTATACATACATATTAGTATATGTCATTCACCTGTACCCTGACAAACCCTAACGGAATCAATAGCCAAATTATTAGAAGAGCCAATCTCTGAGCAAGAGGTCATAACAGTAATTAAGAGCTTTCCCTCTCATAAAAGACCTGGCCCAGACGGCCTAACAAATACATATTACAAACAGTTTCACCAAATTTTAGCACCTCATCTAACAAACCTGTTTAACTCCTTAGACGAGGAGGGCCACAAAACAAATCATTCATATAATTTTTCAGCTGTATTTCAGACTCACAGCAAAAGTAAAAGTGAACGGCTTCTTGTTACAAAGCTTTCCAATTGCAAATGGGACGCAACAAGGATGCCCATTATCCCCTATCCTATTTGCGCTGGTGATGGAGACGCTAGCATCACGCATTCGGGCAAACACATAAATATTGGGGCTAACTATAGGCCCAAACCAATACAAAGTTTCTATGTTTGCAGACGATGTTCTGCTAACACTGACATCTCCTAGACAATCCTTGCCAGCATTGTTAGAGGAATTTGATAAATTGGGTAGGCTATCCAATTTTTTGATCAATAAGCAAAAATCAGAAATCCTTAATGTATCCCTTTCATCACAAGAATTCCATCAGATTAAAGCCATATGCCCCTATAAAATACAAAATTCACACCTAAAATATTTAGGCGTTTCATTAACCCCTAAACTACAACTATTCGATGTGAATTATAAAGCACTACATACCCTCCATACAACATACTCTCCAAACATGGCAAGATAAACCGCTATAATGGTGGGGCAGAATCCAAGCAATTAAAATGGCAATCCTACCGAAAATACTCTATATTTTACAGACGATCCCAATTACACTACCCAAATACTACCTGCTGCAGCTCCAAAAATCTATTAATTCATTTATATGGGAAATGGAGAAAAACGGAGACTCAAGTGTAGATTATAACTTTTAATCACACTACATACGTTATGTTTCACACTCAGAAGATTTCAATAAAAAGCATGCACTTAGATATAATATCCAAATGATGAGCAATCCCCCACTCGGGTGTACTCAGGACCGTACGAACACCAGCTGTGTATCCAGAAGGAAAGTCACTATGATACCGACAGGTCTGTCTGATCCTGTGTGTGCTGTAGTGTTCCAAAAGCCGGATGCTCCAACAAACTGTGCTGCAAGTAACAGGGAGAACACACCCTCGGCCGTATGGCAATAGATGCCTGCGTGCACTTAGTATCTACGGCAGCCTCATAGGGACACAAAAATATAGCAAACTTCTACGCGTTTCGTCCCGATTGACGGGACTTTCTCAAGAATGAAGAGTTAATAGCGCAATGATCCTTATAAGGGAGCTAGATTGCACACACCGCTTGATATTGGATTTTTAATTGATTATTGGGTGATACATTATACTGATCAAGGTGCAACCATAAAGTACATTTAAAAGTGCAATGTGCATAATATACTATATACCTAATACTATAAAAATGTATACATACACATCACAATTTGATATATGCAGACAAGTTATGCATTAAAACATATTAAAAATTGCATTAAACACAAACAGAGATTACATTTTTAATGTGCAAAGTGCATGATAAACTAAATACATAATACTATGAAATGGGTGTAACTGCACATAAATTGATACATGCAAACAAATAAAAATAAAACTCATTAATAAAAATACATACAATGCATATAATGCCAATATAATCCATAAGAAAAAAATCAGATTATTATATATATATGGGAATAAAAGTGAAACATTTAATCCAAATTAATAAGAGAATATTCATATTAAAACTTTACTTACAAATATATAGAATTTCCTAAATGACATGCTTCAACAAAATAAAAATTATACCTACATTGGAAATATAAAAAACAAATTAATTTATCATAACAATGTTTTTGGAACACTACAGCCACACACAGGATCAGACAGACCTGACGGTATTGTAGTGACTTTTCTTCTGGCTACACAGCTGGTGTTCGTACGGACCTGAGTACACTCGAGTGGGAGATTGCTCATCATTTGGATATTATATCTAGGTGCATGCTTTTTATGGAAATCGTGTGAGTGTGTAACATAACGTATGCAGTGTGATTAAAAGTTATAATCTACACTTGAGTCCGCGCTTCTCTCCATTTGTCATTACAGCTTTTGTTTTGATTGAGATCCCTGGAGTTGCCCTAATCTAAGAGGAGCTGCTGGACTATTTAGCCCTTTAACACTCTGATAGATTGATCTTTATGTATGCTGTTTTAAAGTGAGTAATATATTATTGTGTCTCTTTGGACTGACCATATGTTATCAGACTATATATAAAATTGGTCTATTGAATATTTATGGTTCACTGAGATTATTATAACAACTCTCACTTAGTATTTTAACTTTGTATTTAGATTGTATGACATAGATTTAACAGCGCTTCGTGGTGTATATTTGTATACACAGTTGCTTTTCATATTGTTTTATTGCTTTAGCGTTTATCTATATAATTCCAATGGAGAATACTAATATTGTTATCCATGAGAATGATGATAATTTTGATTGCAATGCAATTAGTATTCCACTTTTAAAAACATTTGGTAATAATAATTCACATACTACCAGACAACGTTCAGCCAATTTATTAGAAGGTAATACTATTGAAGATCACTCTAAAGATCCCATACAGTTATCTAGGGATTTAGAAACACTGTTAATGAAGGATGCCAAAGAGTGGCAGGACTTAGTGCAACTAGACAATTATATCCTCCATGATGTTATTCCTAGAGGGCTAAGGATATTCAAATTCCCTGCTTTTAACCTTGATGAAGTTGAATAACAATTGGAATGGGAACAAATTCTACATAATTGTTCTAAAGCACTAATTAAGCTACTCATTAAATATAGGGAATACAAACTAGAGTCTCTCAAAACAGAAATTGACCAACTAGTGATCAAAATACAACCTTTTGAGAATATCCAGAAATGGAAAGATCTAAATAGCAATATTCAATCTAGAGTGGATACTTTTTCTAATGAATTAAAATTGAATAAAACTAAAAAATTACAAAGAGATCTTGAAGATTTTAAGACTGACCAAGTTTATTCATATAAGAAAAAAGTATTGTTAGTAAATATGGAAAAAGAGGTCAATTGTGTGACTGCTAATGAGGTACCTATAGTCTTAGAGCAAGACAATAAAAATGCAGTACACTCCAATCATAAACGGTCTTTTAATCATCAAAACAAAAAACTTTTTTATGATAATCAGAATAAGAATAATAATTTTATGAAAAATACATATAAAGGGAATATTCATGGATCTAATGCCCCTAAAAATAATGATGGCATTACTCCTCAGGTTACCTTTAGAGAGCGGGAAGTCGCTGCAAGGTATGAAGTTGCAGTGGAAAATAGATTTTCCCCTCTAAATAGACAAACAAAATCCCCACGATAGTTACATGAAGGTGCTAAACCCAAATTTAGTCATCCAAATCGCATGCATACACCTAAGTCAGCGAATAAATCCAAAAATAGAAGTAATAATCAACATTTTTTAGGGGTTCCCCCCTGGAGACAACAAGGGGGGGGGGGGTATATGAATCATCCATCCAAACCTCTAAATCAGAGAAACCAAAAGGCTATTAGAAGAAACAGATCAAGAGGATGTAGAGGAGGGATTAAGTTTAGGCTTAAGAAACAAAGAGAGATGGAACTAGAAAAAGGTACTAAAATGATATTTAATCTCTCTGATAGGACTTTTTCTAATAGTGAATTGAGATAACTTATGAACGGTCTAAATTTTGCTCCCACTAGCCCTCCTAATTACTTTGATTTATATATAGACATTCAGAGGTTTATTAGGAAAGTTACTCTGAAACGTTATTTTTCCGAAAATCGATAGCTCAATAGATTGTGAAATACTAAATGATGCTGATATTGATACAATAAACATTCTGGAAAACCTGGGAAACAGACCAGAAACAGATAATACAGAGGTTGATTTTAATCTATCAGGCTTATCCATGTATGATGATGGTGATGAATTTCCTATAAAACATTGCTCCCTAAAACGTAAATCTATTTCTTACCCAATCCACAGTCAAACTGAATATATTAAATTTTTTAACAGATTAGTATGTCAGGATATAGAATCCCTATCTAAAATACACCAATATCAATTACAACATTGCAGGGATAATCTTTCTAAAGAAGAACGAATAGCATTAAAAACACTCAGTGACACTACTGATATTATTTTTAGAGCCACGGATAAAGGGGGCGGCATTGTTGTACAAAATGAGAGTGCCTATTTAGAGGAAGCTTTTCATTTACTAAAGGATGTTGAGACATATTTACCTCTATAATATAATACATATAATTCCACTGAGAAATTTAAGAAGGAATTATGTACATTTTTAACTGAAGCAAAAGCTATTAATATTTTAACTATGAAGGAATTTAATTTCCTTTATGAAGTTGCTCCAAAAATAGCTTGTTTTTATCATTTACCTAAAGTCCATAAGGACTCCCTAAACCCCCAGGTAGGCCTATTGTCTCTGGGATATGCTCTCTATGTGACAATTTGTCAAAATACATTGACTCTTATTTGCAACCTTTAGTTGTGTCAACTAGAGCCTATCTCAGAGACACAATTGATGTTATAAATAAAATGGAGGGCATAACATGGGATAACAATTTCATTTGGATCACTTGTGATGCTGCAGCTCTCTATACGATCATACCCTATCCAAAAGGTTTAGCAGCTATTAAGGATTGCCTGGGTATTAGTCATCTACCACAATCTCAAATTCAATTTTTTGTGGATGCTATATATTTTATACTGAGCCACAATTCTTTTTTATTCGAAGGGATTTTATCAACAGGTACAAGGCACGGCGATGGGGACTACTTTTGCCCCATCATATGCCAATCTTTACATGTCTCAGTTTGAAAATAGTTTCATTTGGCACAATGAATTCCCTTTTTAGAGAATATTTTTAAATATTATAGATTTATAGATGGCATTTTAATAATTTGGCAAGGAACGAAAGAAGAAATCGAATAATTTATTTAGCATATTAATTGTAAGTTTACATGCAAAATTTCTTCTGAGTCGATCGCTTTTTTGGACTTTTATATCACTTTTTTGGATTTTATATAACGATATTAACACCAATAGCGTATGTGTAAAAAATTTCCATAAATCAACTGATAGGAATAGTCTCCTCAATGCAAAAAGTGGCCATTATAAACAATGGAAAAATAATGTCCCTTTAGGACAATACCAGAGGATTAGACAGAATTGTACACATATGGAAGATTTTAATAAAGAGGCGGATATTTTATCTGATACATTTTTAGAAAAAGGATATAATCCTACATTTTTGGATGAGGCAAAAATGAAAGTTTTGCAAATGGATAGGTCACATCTTATAAATAATCAACATAAAAAGCATGATGGAAAGTCCATACTACCTAAACAAGATAATTTAAAATTTAACACCAGATACAATAATCAACATCATAAGATCAAGAGTATTTTAAACAAGCATAGTACTTCAATTAGATCCAGTACTAAATAACATATTGAATGATAAACCAGAGGTTGTTTTTAGGAAAAATAAAGACATAAAAAATTACATTGCTCCTACTAAACTAAGGCAACCAGTACAAACGGGCACACTAACTAGTTGGTGTGGGGCCCATGTGTGTTTATATCCATGTAAAGTGTCAGACACAGTAATCATAATTTATTTTTTAATTTTGATGAGAGTAGATCATATAAATGTAAATATAGATGTACTTGCCACACTACATATGTTATTTATCAATTAATTTGCAAATGTGGCAAAATCTATATTGGAAGAACTAAACGTAAATTCAAATTAGATTAAGGGAACACATTAGGAATATAGAGTCAGGTTTTTAAAACCATAGGCCTAGATTTGGAGTTTTGCGGCCAAGGGGGTGCGTTAGCTACGCATGCTTTTTTTCCCCCGCACCTTTTAAATACCGCTGGTATTTAGAGTTCACAGAATGGCAGGGTTTTCAGTGCGTTAGGCTCCAAAAAGGGAGCGTAGAGCATAATTTAACGCCACTGCAACTCTAGATACCAGCGGTGCTTACGGAAGCGGCCAGCCTCAAAAACGTGCTCGTGCACGATTCCCCCATAGGAAACAATGGGGCAGTTTGAGCTGAAAAAAAACCTAACACCTGCAAAAAAGCCGCGTTCAGCTCCTAACGCAGCCCCATTGTTTCCTATGGGGAAACACTTCCTACGTCTGCACCTAACACCCTAACATGTACCCCGAGTCTAAACACCCCTAACCTTACACTTATTAACCCCTATTCTGCCGCCCCCGCTATTGCTGACACCTGCATATTTTTTTTAACCCCTAATCTGCCGCTCCGTATACCGCCGCTACTTACATTATCCCTATGTACCCCTAATCTGCTGCCCCTAACACCGACGACCCCTATATTATATTTATTAACCCCTAATCTGCCGCCCCCAACGTCGCCTCCACCTAACTACACTTATTAACCCCTAATCTGCCGACCGGACCTGAGCGCTACTATAATAAATGTATTAACCCCTAATCCGCCTCACTCCCGCCTCAATAACCCTATAAGAAATAGTATTAACCCCTAATCTGCCCTCCCTAACATTGCCAACACCTAACTTCAAGTATTAACCCCTAATCTGCCGATCGGAGCTCACCGCTACTCTAATACATTTTTTAACCCCTAAAGCTAATTCTAACCCTAACACCCCCCCTAAGTTAAATATAATTTTATTCTAACGAAATAATTTAACTCTTATTAAATAACTTATTCCTATTTAAAGCTAAATACTTACCTGTAAAATAAACCCTAATATAGCTACAATATAAATTATAATTAAATTGTAGCTATTTTAGGATTAATATTTATTTTACAGGCAACTTTGTAATTATTTTAACCAGGTAAAATAGCTATTAAATAGTTAATAAGTATTTAATAGTTACCTAGTTAAAATAATAACAAAATTACCTGTAAAATAAATCCTAACCTAAGTTACAATTAAACCTAACACTACACTATCAATAAATTAATTAAATAAAATACCTACAATTATCTACAATTAAACCTAACACTACACTATCAATAAATAAATTAAATACAATTCCTACAAATAAATACAATTAAATAAACTAACTAAAGTACAAAAAATAAAAAAGAACTAAGTTACAAAAAATAAAAAAATATTTACAAACATTAGAAAAAAATTACAACAATTTTAAACTAATTACACCTACTCTAAGCCCCCTAATAAAATAACAAAGACCCCCAAAATAAAAAAATGCCCTACCCTATTCTAAATTACAAAAGTTCAAAGCTCTTTTACCTTACCAGCCCTTAAAAGGGCCCTTTGCGGGGCATGCCCCAAAGAATTCAGCTCTTTTGCCTGTAAAAAAAAACATACAATAACCCCCCCCCAACATTACAACCCACCACCCACATACCCCTAATCTAACCCAAACCCCCCTTAAATAAACCTAACACTAAGCCCCTGAAGATCTTCCTACCTTATCTTCACCACGCCAGGTTCACCGATCGATCCAGAAGAGCTCCTCCGATGTCTTGATCCAAGCCCAAGCGGGGGGCTGAAGATGTCCATGATCCGACTGAAGTCTTCATCCAAGCGGGAGCTGAAGAGGTCCATGATCCGACTGAAGTCTTCATCCAAGCGGGAGCTGAAGAGGTCCATGATCCGGCTGAAGTCTTCTATCAATATTTATATTGTAGCTATATTAGGGTTTATTTTACAGGTAAGTATTTAGCTTTAAATAGGAATAAGTTATTTAATAAGAGTTAATTTATTTCGTTAGATTTAAATTATATTTAACTTAGGGGGGTGTTAGTGTTAGGGTTAGACTTAGCTTTAGGGGTTAAAAAATTTATTAGAATAGCGGTGAGCTCTGGTCGGCAGATTAGGGGTTAATGTTTGAAGTTAGGTGTCGGCGATGTTAGGGAGGGCAGATTAGGGGTTAATACTATTTATTATAGGGTTATTGAGGCGGGAGTGAGGCGGATTAGGGGTTAATAACTTTATTATAATAGCGGTGCGGTCCGGTCGGCAGATTAGGGGTTAATAAGTGTAGGCAGGTGGAGGCGAAGTTGAGGGGGGCAGATTAGGGGTTAATAAATATAATATAGGGGTCGGCGGTGTTAGGGGCAGCAGATTAGGGGTACATAAGGATAACGTAGGTGGCGGCACTTAGCGGTCGGCAGATTAGGGGTTAATTATTGTAGGTAGCTGGCGGCGGCGACGTTGTGGGGGGCAGATTAGGGGTTAATAAATATAATATAGGGGTCGGCGGTGATAGGGGCAGCAGATTAGGGGTACATAAGGATAACGTAGGTGGCGGTCGGCAGATTAGGGGTTAAAAAGTTTTAATAGAGTGGCGGCGATGTGAGGGGACCTCGGTTTAGGGGTACATAGGTAGTTTATGGGTGTTAGTGTACTTTAGAGCACAGTAGTTAAGAGCTTTATAAACCGGCGTTAGCCCAGAAAGATCTTAACTACTGACTTTTTTCTGCGGCTGGAGTTTGGTCGTTAGATTTCTAACGCTCACTCCAGACACGACTCTAAATACCGGCGTTAGAAAGATCCCATTGAAAAGATAGGATACGCAATTGACGTAAGGGGATCTGCGGTATGGAAAAGTCGCGGCTGGAAAGTGAGCGTTAGACCCTTTAATCACTGACTCCAAATACCTGAGGGCGGTAAAAACCAGCGTTAGTAGCCTCTAACGCTGGTTTTCACGGCTACCGCAAAACTCCAAATCTAGGCCATAGTGTTTTCTATCATTTCAAACTATGCCATAATCAAAAAACCCTGGATCTGAGCATTAAAATTATTGAATGGGTAGCCCCTGATAAATGGGATACCAATAGATTACTCAGGCTCAGACAGAGAGAAACTTTCTGGATTAAAACCTTAGACTGTCTTGAACTAAAATGGCTAAATATTGATTTAGATATACAAGCCTTTTTATGATAAATTAATTTATTGTTTTTTATATTTCCCATGTAGGTATAAATTTTATTTTGTTGAAGCATGTCATTTAGGAAATTCTATATATTTGTAAGTAAAGTTTTAATATGAATATTCTCTTATTAATTTGGATGAAATGTTTCACTTTTATTCCCATATATATATAATAATCTGATTTTTTTCTGATGGATTATATTGGTATTATATGCATTGTATGTATGTTTATTAATGAGTTTTATTTTTATTTGTTTGCATGTATCAATTGTAATGTGCAGGTACACCCATTTCATAGTATTGTGTATTTAGTTTATCATGCACTTTGCACTTTAAAAATGTAATCTCTGTTTGTGTCTTGATCAGTGCAAGGCTGTAATTTTTAATGCAATTTTTAATATGTTTTAATGCATAACTTGTCTGCATATATCAAAATTGTGATTTGTATGTATACCTTTTTATAGTATTAGGTATATAGTATATTATGCACATTGCACTTTTAAATGTACTTTATGGTTGCGCCTTGATCAGTATAATGTATCACCCAATAACCAATTAGAAATCCAATATCAAGGGGTATGTGCAATCTAGCTCCCTTATAAGGATCATGGCGCTATTAACTCTTCATTCTTGAGAAAGTCCTGTCGATCGGGACGAAACACATAGAAGTTTGCTATTTTTTTGTGTCCCTATATGGCTGCCGTAGATCCTAAGTGCACGCAGGCATCTATTGGCATACGGCCGAGGGCGTGTTCTCCCTGTTACTTGCAGCACAGTTTGTTGGAGCGTCCGGCTTTTGGAACACTACAGCCACACTCAGGATCAGACAGACCTGATGGTATCGTAGTGTCAGGGTGCCAGGAATCAGACAGAGACGAAAAGTGGAAAAATAATCACACCGTTACTAATAGCAAAAAATAATAAAAAGTCCACAAAACAAATAATAAGCCAGGAATCAAAACCAGAGCTGGTAGTCAGACGAGCCGAGTCAGGAGCCAAAGCGAGTAGTCAGACAAGCCGGAATCTGGAACAAGGAGAACAGCAGAGTCAGGAACAAGCCAGGGATCAGAGATCAGGAACCAGGAGGGACGTCAGACAGCCAGGTAATAAACAGGAGCTCTCACAAACAGGTCTGAGACAATGCAAGGGCAAAGCATAATGAACAGAGGCCCTTTAAATAATAAGTGATGACATCACAATTCTGAGACTCCATCCTGTCTCACACTGATGATGATCACCAGTCTGGCCATAAAAGGAAGTGCAGGAAATGAGCAGCATCACACAGAATGCACCAAGTCAGCAAGAGAGTAAAATGGCTGCCAGCAGCACATGGCAAACAAAAGAGGGAAAAAACCCTTACAGTACCCTCCCCTCAACGACCCCTCCCCCGCGGGAGGACAAAAGGCTTATTGGGGAAACAGGCATGGAAGGCACGGAGGAGGGCGGGAGCATGAACATCAGAGGAGGGTACCCATGAATGCTCCTCTGGACCGTAGCCCCTCCAGTGAACCAAATACTGTACGTGGCCCCTAGACATACGAGAGTCAATAAAGCTGCTGACCTCATACTCCTCATGGTTGTCAACAAAGATAGGATGGGGACGAGGCAACACAGTGGTAAACCGATTACAAACCAATGGTTTCAAGAGGGAGACATGAAAAACATTGGAGATGCGCATTGCAGGAGGAAGGTCAAGAGCGTAGGGCACAGGATTGACCCATCAGAGTATTCGAAAAGGACCAACATAACGGGGAGCCAGTTTATTGGAAGGCACACGAAGGTTCAAGTTGCGGGAGGATAGTCAAACTCTCTAACCAACCTGGTAGGAAGGCGCGGGCAGATGCCCACGATCGGCTTGGAACTTTTGGTGCTGCATAGAACGATGAAGGCAATCCTGAATCTGCACCCACGTGGAACGGAGTTGCCGGAGATGCTCCTCCATAGCCGGAATACCCTGAGACATGAATGAGTCGGCAACAAGGATGGTTGAAACCCATAATTCGCCATGAACGGGGGTAATTTGGAGGAAGCATTAATAGCACTATTACGAGCAAACTCTGCCCAAGGTAACAGTTCAGACCAATTATTGTGGTGATCTGAGACATAGCAACGGAGGAACTGTTCCAGAGCTTGATTAGACCGTTCCACAGCCCCATTGGATTGAGGGTGACATGCCGAGGAGATGGAAAGCTGAATCCCCATTTGTGCACAAAAGGAACGCCAAAATCTGGAGACTAACTGGCTACCCCGGTCCGAAACTATCTCCTTGGGTAACCCATGTAAACGGAAAACCTCCTGGGCAAAAATTTAAGCAAGCTCCTGAGCAGTAGGCAACTTCTTCAAGGGAATGCAATGTAACATTTTAGAAAAACGGTCAGCCACCATAAGGATAACAGTATTGCCATTGGAAACAGGGAGCTCGACAATGAAGTCCATGGAAAGATGTGTCCAAGGACGCTCACCATTAGCAATAGGTTGAAGAAGACCCACAGGAAGACGTCGAGGAGTTTTATTCTGTGCACAAACTGAGCAGGAGGCAACATATGCAGCAACATCAGAACGAAGACCTGGCCACCAGAATTGTCGAGTGACAGACCAAATCATTTGGTTCTTGCCTGGGTGACCTGCGGCTTTAGGATAGTGTCAAGTGTGCAAAAGTTTAGTTTGAAGATTCTCAGGAACAAAACACTTACCACTAGGTTTCTCAGGAGGTGCATTGGTTTGTGCAGCCAGGATCTCCTCCCCAAGGGAGAAGTCAAATTAGTACGCATGGTAGCGAAAATATGGTCAGGAGGTATAACTGGAGTAGTGTTATGTCTTAAATTAAAGACTGTGTTAATAAGATTCTGTAACTTGATATGAAATAAAGGTTGTGTTGCTCTTTTATGATCTAAGCAGAAAATGAAGTTTTGAATTATCTGCATAGGCAATGTGAGCAAATTATTATGAAATCTTATTACAGACCATAAGTAAGTATTCAGATTGGAGTTAAAATCTGTATAGGTAGAATGCTTGTGCAGTAATACATATGATAATCTCAGGTTCAGAGAAAAGTCTTAAGGTATTCCACTTCCTGTCTTCACGCACACACACACTCAAACTAAAATATATACAAATCCAGTCAAATCACACAATCCAAGTAATTCAGTATATGTAAGGTAAATCTTTAAGTAAGATTTATAGCAAGCTGAGATACAATACTGAGTTTGGTAACAGGTACAGCTGTATGAGAGATAATGAAAGTTCAAAGCAGGTTCGGTCATATGAATTAAATATGCGTATTGACAAAGGTAAGTATGACAAGCATAAGCATATAATTGTTCCCAGTTGTTAACTTGTGTAGTATGCGATACCAAACCACTTTGAAGAGGAGCTCTGAAAGATCACAGCCGTTAGCGGTCAGAGGCTGTGTGTGTGTGTACGGCTTAGTTCCGGGACGCGGAGAAAGAAGATCCGGTGGCGTAGTGATAAGGTTCAAAAATAGAAAGTTCAAAAAGGACTGTAGTTGAATCCAATGAATCTTTAGAGGTACAAGTATTGAACTTGTCGAGGTATGACCTGAAGGATGAAAACTAGAAGCTAACAAGTGTTAGCAAACAAGACACTTCAATTTTCAGGCAAGGAATGATAGTAGATTGCCGCCTTATAAAGGGAGGAGAATAAGCTGGGAGGGGATAGCCCTTAAAGGGATATCACAGTTCCCCCCTCAAGGAACCACCCCCGAGGACCCCAAAGAAGGTCTCCCAGGATAACGTAAGTGAAAGTTTCTCACCAATCGGGGAAAAAGGAATTTCAGTAGAGAGTAGCCAGGAATTATCCTCGGATCCGTAACCCTTCCATTTAACCAAATACTCTAGACGACGCCGTCGTAATCTAGAGTCCAGAATAGACTCAACTTCAAATTCTTCCTGATTGTTAACAAGAATAGGTGATGGATGAGACTGACCATGAGTAGTAGGGTCAGCAGTATAAGGTTTCAAAAGCGATACATGAAATGTAGGATGGATTTTATAAGATTCAGGTAATTGTAACCTAACAGCATTAGGATTAACAATAAATTGATTAGCTAACTTTTTACAAGGAACTTGTAATTTGAGATTTCTTACAGACAATAAAACTTGATCCCCTATTTGGTATGGTGGACTTGGTCAGTGATGTTGATCATAGTAACGCTTTTGATAATTTTTTGCGTTTGATAAATGAGATTTTAGAATGTCTAATCTTTCCTGAAGGTTATTTGTAAATTCTTTGGCATAAGGTGAACTAACCTCAGTCTTTGTAACAGATATGGTGTTTGGGTTATACCCATAAGTGGCAAAAAAGGGTGTCATCTTAATGGAAGCTGAAAGAGAATTGTTGTACGAGAATTCTGCCATTGGAAGATAAGTTATCCAATCATCTTGTAAGTGGGTGATGAAACATCTTAGGTATTGTTCTAACGTTTGATTTACTCTTTCAGTTAAGCCATTGGTCTGTGGGTGAAATGCTGTGGAATATCTAGAGTCAACTTTAATTAGTTTGCATAAAGATTTCCAGAAAAAAGAGGTAAACTGTGTCCCTCTGTCAGTGATGATTATATCGGGTAACCCATGTAACTTTACTATATAATCCAAAAATGTTTTAGCAGTAATTAATGCTGAAGGTAAACCTTTCAAAGGTATGAAATGTGCAAGACGTGTTAAATGATCAATTACCACTAAAATTGTAGTAAAATGTTGTGAGTTAGGGAGGTCGACAATAAAATCCATGGAAATGGTACTCCATGGCTTATCTGGAATTGGCAGAGGTGTTAAGAGGCCTATAGGTTTTTTATGTTCAATCTTATTTCTTGCACACACGTCACAATTAGATACATAATTGTAAATTGTGTGATTCATCTCTGGCCACCAGAAAGTTCTTCTGGTTATTTCAATGGTTTTTTGAATACCAGGATGACCAGATAGGGTTCCATCATGGGTTTGTTTTAAGATGGAGCTTCTGAGTGTTTGGGGTATAAACAGTTGAGAGTTATGATAATATAATCCAGTCTTTGTATCCTTGTTACAGGACGGGGGGATCTCAATGTTAGTTTTTAAGACCTCACTTATTTCTCTTTCTAGAGTTGTCAGAACTCCTATGAATCTTTCTTCAGGTATTATAGAATCATGTTTTATATAATGGGTATTGTCATATATCCTGGATAAGGCATCTGCCTTTGTATTTAAATTACCAGGTTTGTAGCTAATAAGAAAATTAAATCGGTCTAAGAATATAGACCAGCGGGCTTGTCTTGAAGTAAGAGTCTTGCTCATCTTTAGATATTCAAGATTTTTGTGGTCTGTGTAAATAATAAATGGGAGACTAGATCCTTCAAGTAGATGTCTCCATTGTTCTAAAGAACATTTTATTGCAAGGAGTTCTTTATCTCCTATACTATAGTTGTTTTCAGCTTGAGTCAACATCCTTGAGTAAAAAGCAATAGGATGAGTCTCTGTATTTTCTTTATTCCTCTGTGAAAGAATAGCTCCTATTCCAGTATTAGAGGCATCGACTTCGAGTATAAACTGAGATTCAAAATCTGGGATTGCAAGCACTGGAGCTGTTGTAAATTGTTTCTTTAGGGAATCAAAAGATAACTGTGCTTCATCTGTCCATTTATATTTTTGTTTTTTACTGGTTAGTGTTGTAAGTGGTTTAACAATAGTTGAGAAATTATTTATAAACTTTCGGTAAAAATTTGAGAAACCGATGAATCTTTGCAAAGCCTTGACAGTAGTTGGAACTGGCCAATTAAGTATAGAAGTTACCTTTTCTGGGTCCATTTGTATCTTATTAGGTGTAATGATATAACCTAAAAATTTTATCTCCTGAACATGGAAAGAACATTTTTCCATTTTAGCATACAACTTATGTTCCTTTAACCTAGTGAGCACCCAGCGTACATGTTTTACATGCTCTTCCAAATTTTTAGAATAAATGAGTATGTCATCTAAGTATATTATAACGCATACATCAGTTAGATCACGGAAGATTTCATTAATGAAATGTTGGAAGGTTGCTGGTGCGTTGCTTAACCCAAATGGCATTACATTGTATTGATAAAGGCCATATCTTGTTCGGAAAGCAGTTTTCCATTCGTCACCTTGTTTGATTCTTATAAGATTATAAGCCCCTTTTAAATCTAGTTTGGAATAAATGGTGGCTCCATGTAGCCGTTCAAGGAGTTCCGGTATTAGTGGTAGGGGGTATCTATTTTTTACCGTTATGTTGTTTAGAGCTCTATAATCTATGATGGGACGTATAGTACCATCCTTGTTTCTAACGAGAAACATACCTGCTGCTGCAGGAGAGGTAGAATGAGAGATGAACCCTTTACGTAGATTCTCATCTAGATATGATCTTACGAAAGTTAATTCGTTTTGAGAAAGGGGGTATATCTTTCCATGAGGTATCTGACTGCCAGGTATTAAATCAATCGGGCAGTCAAATTCCCTATGTGGAGGTAGACTCTCTGCCTCTTTCATGTCGAAAACCTCTGCCAGATCCTGATAAGGTCTGGGTAGAGCATTCTCCAATGAAGCTAAAGTACAATGTGGATAGCATGTCTTTAAACAGTATGGAGAGTTTAGTTTTAATTTGTTCACCTTCCAGTCAATGCTGGGATTATGCTTTTGTAGCCATATGTAACCAAGAATAAAAGTGTGTAATGAGATGGGAATTAGATCAAATGTGATATACTCAGTGTGCCCATCTTTTGTGGTTATGAGTAGTGGAATAGTATGATGGGTGATGGGTCCATGTTGTGTAAGTGAACCATCTATAAATTTAACAAATACAGGTTTTGCCTTGCACACAATTGGAATTTTATTATTTTTAACAAAAGTTGTATCAATATAGTTTCCTGATGCCCCTGAATCAATCAAGGCTTTGGATTGGATGTTTTTCTGATCCCACTGTAATGAGAAAGATAAAGTCATTTGGGTATCTAATGTTAAATTGTATAATTGAATCTTTTGAAAATGCTTAACCTTCTTTTGTTTGAGAAGTATAGGGCATGTCGCAACTGTATGCTCCATGTGAGCACAATAGAGACACAATTTCTCTAGTCTTCTGGATTTCTCCTCTGGAGTGAGAGGGCCTTTGATGACTCCTATTTCCATGGGAGTACTGGAGACAGAAGGTTTTTCATATGAAGGAGAGTAGACAGGGTATCTTTTAGGTGTGGTCTCATATCCGGCCCTTTCTGCTTTTCTTTCGCGGAGTCTGCGGTCCAACGTAGTACTCAGCTTTATAAGTGCTGAAAGAGTATCAGGGATCTCTAAACGTGAGAGTTCATCCTTTAATCCTTCCGAAAGTCCCAGACGAAATTGATTTCTGAGGCTGATTTCGTTCCATTGTGAATCATTAGACCACATCTGAAATTCAGTTATATATTCCTCAACCGTGCGTTTTAGTGAGCGTAGCTTGGTTTCTGCAGTAATCTGTGTGTTTGAATCTTCATATAAGTTTGCCATAGCAAAAAAGAAATCCTGTAATGAGTCTAAAATGGGATTGTTATTTTCAAAAAACCTGTTAGCCCAAGTTCTGGGTTCTCCTTGTAAAAAAGAGATAGTTGTACACACTTTAATTCTTTCTGAATGGTATGTGCGGGGCCTTAAGGAAAAAAGCAGATGACATGCATTTTTAAAATCCCTAAACTCATTACATTTTCCAGAAAATGGTTGTGGATATTGAATATGAGGTTCTGGATGTTCTGTGGTTTTTGTAGGAAAGCATTCTTTTATTAAAGCTTTTAGTGCAACCATTTCAGCTTGTACTTCTGTTAAACCTTTATTTAAATAATCAAGTTTTTGGTAGACATTGGTTAATTCAGTTTTTACCTCCTGAGGATTCATTTTGTAGGTAATACAGAATTATTCCTTATGACTACTTTCTATGTTTTTTATAGGCCTGAAAATTATGTTATGTCTTAAATTAAAGACTTTGTTAATAAGATTCTGTAACTTGATATGAAATAAAGGTTGTGTTGCTCTTTTATGATCTAAGCAGAAAATGAAGTTTTGAATTATTTGCATAGGCAATGTGAGCAAATTATTATGAAATCTTATTACAGACCATAAGTAAGTATTCAGATTGGAGTTAAAATCTGTATAGGTAGAATGCTTGTGCAGTAATACATATGATAATCTCAGGTTCAGAGAAAAGTCTTAAGGTATTCCACTTCCTGTCTTCACGCACACACACACTCAAACTAAAATATATACAAATCCAGTCAAATCACACAATCCAAGTAATTCAGTATATGTAAGGTAAATCTTTAAGTAAGATTTATAGCAAGCTGAGATACAATACTGAGTTTGGTAACAGGTACAGCTGTATGAGAGATAATGAAAGTTCAAAGCAGGTTCGGTCATATGAATTAAATATGCGTATTGACAAAGGTAAGTATGACAAGCATAAGCATATAATTGTTCCCAGTTGTTAACTTGTGTAGTATACGATACCAAACCACTTTGAAGAGGAGCTCTGAAAGATCACAGCCGTTAGCGGTCAGAGGCTGTGTGTGTGTGCGGCTTAGTTCCGGGACGCGGAGAAAGAAGATCCGGTGGCGTAGTGATAAGGTTCAAAAATAGAAAGTTCAAAAAGGACTGTAGTTGAATCCAATGAATCTTTAGAGGTACAAGTATTGAACTTGTCGAGGTATGACCTGAAGGATGAAAACTAGAAGCAAACAAGACACTTCAATTTTCAGGCAAGGAATGATAGTAGATTGCCGCCTTATAAAGGGAGGAGAATAAGCTGGGAGGGGATAGCCCTTAAAGGGATATCACAAGTAGGTACAGACTCCTCCTTGGACAGAGGCGAAAATTGTCGAGAGAGGGCATCAGCCCTAACATTCTTACTACCAGGCAGGTAGGAGACCACATAATTAAACCGAGACAAAAATAGGGCCCATCTGGCCTGTCGGGGCGACAAACGTTTTGCTTCAGATAGATAAGTTAAATTCTTGTGGTCAGTAAGAATGAGCACAAGCACGCTAGTACCCTCGAGAAGATGCCTCCATTCCTTGAGTGCCAAAATTATGGCCAATAATTCCCTGTCGCCAATTTCATAATTGCACTCCGCTGGAGACAATTTCTTAGAAAAGAAACCACACGGATGCAAGGAACCATCAGGCATAGGACGTTGAGAAAAGAGGGCACCTACTCTAGTCTCAGATGCATCAACCTCAAGAACGAAAGGCAGGACAGGGTTAGGATGAGCCAGAACTGGAGCGGCAGCAAAGGCAGTTTTAAGACTATCAAAAGTCTTAATGGCAGTAGGTGACCAATGGAGTGGATCATTCTCTTTACGGGTCATGTCTGTGATAGGTTTGACCAAGGAAGAAAAGTTTTTAATAAACTTTCTATAGTAATTGGCGAACCCCAAAAAACTTTCAATAGACCGAAGACCAACTGGGCGAGGCCACTGCAGAACTGCAGATAACTTGTCAGGGTCCATAGAGAACCCTGCAACGGAAATAACATAACCTAGGAAGGTTACTTGAGTCTGATGGAACTCACATTTCTCAAGTTTACAAAACAGGCCATTCTCACGTAGTCTCTGAAGAACCCGTGTAACATCAGAACGATGAGCCTCAAGTGTGGGTGAGTGTATGAGGATGTCGTCTAAGTACACCACAACACACTGTTGCAACATATCTCGTAGGACATCATTAATAAATTCCTGGAAAACAGAAGGAGCATTACATAGGCCAAAGGGCATTACAAGATACTCATAATGCCCGCTCCTGGTGTTAAATGCTGTTTTCCATTCGTGACCCTCCTTGATCCTAATGAGATTGTACGCTCCTCTCAAATCAAGTTTAGTAAAGACCGTAGCTCCCTGGAGGCGGTCAAAGAGTTCCGTAATGAGCGGAATAGGGTAAGCATTCTTAATGGTAAGACGATTAAGACCCCTATAATCGATGCATGGTCTTAACTCGCCACCCTGTTTCTTCACAAAGAAGAAGCCAGCCCCTGCAGGAGAGCAGGATTTGCGGATGATCCCCCGCGACAGAGCATCGACAACATACTCCTCCATAGCACAATTCTCTGCGACAGACAGAGGGTAAACCCGGCCCTGAGGAGGAATGGCTCCTGGTTGCAGGTCTATGGCACAATCGTAAGACCGGTGAGGAGGCAACGTACCAGCATGCACCTTGTCAAAAACATCTAGAACTCTCTGTACTCTTCTGGCAATTGAGATAACGAAAGAAGTGCACAAGACTTTAACTGGTCTCCGAAGACAAGTGGAAATACATTGCGGAGACCACAACAAAATTTCGGACCTGCGCCAGTCGAGACTGGGATTGTGCTTTTGGAGCCAGGGATAACCCAGAACAACCGGAAAATGCGGAGAGTTTATCACCTAGAACTGGAGGGTTTCAAAATGGAGAGCCCCAACAGCCATGGATATCGGAGCAGTTTCGTGAGTAACGAGTGTGGGCTGAAGGGGCCTGACATCAATGGCCTCAATAGCAAGCTGAACGGACCGAGGCAAAACAGAAATGGAGTGCTTCGATACAAAAGCACTGTCAATGATATAGCCGGCAGCACCGGAGTCAACAAGAGCCTGGGTGACTATGGAGGAGTCCACCCAGGAAAGGACAACCATGACCAAAGGTTTCTACTTTAGCGGTTCCGGGGACAAAGATAAACCACCCAAGGTCTGCCCCCGACAGGACCTTAGGTGTGAGCGTTTCCCGGCCGTGTAGGACAAGACTTCAAAAGGTGGTCCTGTAACCCACAATAGAGGCAGAGCCCCTCCCTTCTCCTAAAGGCCCCCTCCGGAGCAGCACTTTCAGAGTCTAAAAGAAGACCTAATGTTGCTACTATTACTCCTTACACCACAGCTGAGCCATGAAGCTAAGAGGACAAACCATATACATTATGACGGGGGCTACGCTACACGTGCAGACAACATTCAGCACTGCTCTGAGATCCCCTCTCATGAACTTCCACTGAGCACTGAGTTTTGCAAGTCAGGACGGTCATTAGATCCTTTCCTTCCGCTATTTAGGCGGACAGAGTCGGCACCTGGGGAGACATTGTGTTATGAAACTGTGCACACACATGTCGATATGTCTTTTATGGATCCTCCTGCTCACCTCACCATGATCCCCCAGTTCAACGCCAAACAGCCAGCCCGGAATTTAATGATTACTCATCGGAGATGACAGATGTACTTGAGCCGGCTGACTATCTGACCTATGGACAGTGCAGAGACCTCATGCTGAAGCAGCCCCCAGTTACAGCAACCCCGTTTTCCCAGGAAATACAGGGACTATCCATAATAGTAACTCGGGCTGACACCTACCTTTTCACTGCAGACACTGGCTCCTACTTGCTCCCAAATCGTGGTGTCTCTGTTCAGCAAGAGCTAAAGAATATCCTATCACTCCTGCAGGGAATTGATATGGAGAGGATACTTCATCTAACCCTCCTGATAACTGAACCTATACCTAACTGTTTTGCAATAACACGATTTTTGGTCATCATATATCCACACCGGAGCACATGGCTTACAGATAGAAAGGACATAGGGTAACAATAATATATATTCCTCTGTGCTACCGTACTTATGTCACTGTTTCAAAAGGTTTATATCGTACTTTCTACTATCTTGTTCCTGTTACAGTGCAGGAGGTTCCTTTGTTAAGCACATTCTGAACTCATGTATGTTTGTTATTTAGGTTAACTACCGTTCATGATTCTGCACGTAGGGCTGTGATTTTTTTTCTCTATGTTATTCCCCCACGCTCTGTGCACTACAGTTATATTGCAGGGTACCTAACATTGTAAATGTGCATACTTAGATACAGAGAGAGGAGTGGAGAGAGGTCTAGCAGCCGTTTGCTTAGGAGAACTGCACTATATACCGCTCCTGTCTCTTACATTTACCTAGCTTAAGGAATGCCTAAAGTTTTATGGCGACATGATAGACCAGTTTCCCTTTACACAGGAGATCATCACTAGAGTGTAGAATATTTGTAGCATAGCATAGTTTCATATGCTGTATATCTTAGTCAGTCCTAGAAGATTCAATATTAGATATAGTGTATCTGCCTGCTGCCCTGCTTAAACCTTCCTGTGTCAGACAGTTTATTGTTAACTTTTTATACTAATAGTATAATAGCTATAGGCAAAGGATAATTATGCTTTATAACTAAACTAGTTAATTTGTATAGCAGCATATTTTTATGACGAATGTACGTTAACAAAGTCATCGATTTATCTAGTGTTCTATCTTTACACGCATCCCAGTTGAACTCTCTCATTATCTGTATTCACCTAAAGTATTGCATAACCATATAAAGCTTGACATCTTTAGGTTAGAGGTGTAAACTTTGCTATTCCACGTTTACAAGAGGGAGAGGAAGAAAGGGGACAGAAATATGTTTTATTGCTCTCTCTACCTGAGTTCAAAGGTTTAGTTAAATATGTTTACATTCATCTCAACATATAGCTATCTTAGAAAGAAACGAAAAAACCAATGGCACTACTTTATTATCTATTAGTTCAGGTATCTCTTGATAACTCAAATCTTGATTTAATTGTTCAAATAGAACTATATAAATAATGAATTGTATTGAGTATAATGGTGCTGTGTATTATTGAAATTGAAACAAAGCTAAATGGTGGGTTAAGAGAACCCCCCAAAAAAAGGAATACACATATAGCACTCGAGATCTGCTTGTAGCTGTGTGTAGCTATATTGGAATTGACTGGGTATTAGATTAATATCAGTTATTTGGCCCGATGGTGGGGATAGGAAAAGGAAAAATTAAAATATAACTTTTATTAAAGAAATTACTATTAAAAGTATGGGAAACAAACAATTAAAAACACACACAATATATATTGACTACTATAATTAGGCATGCAAACATATTTGTGCGAAAAGTTATATGTGTTGTAGGTGGATTGGATTTAACCCTAGAGGTTTCAAATAGTGAATGGTTATTTGATTTGGGTCTACAAATTGTATTGTTATCACTATTGAAGCACGTTTAGGGGTATATTCATTAATTACTCCTTAGGGAATTGGCTGTTCAATAGAGGTTTGGTGATTTTTGGCACACAGTATTATCCCATAGATGTGAATATATCTTTATGTACTCATGATTTTCTTTATGATAGTCATTTGGGTACTATAATATTGGATGGGTATTCATCATTCATCACCCAAATTGAGTGTTATTTTACAGAATATTATTCACTTTGTTCTAACACTGCGATTGCACATTAAAAATATGTGATGTGTTTGAACTTGATAGGATTGTGTACAGGTTTGATTCACTCTGTATCTTCCTGTTTATAGGTCATGCTGGTGAAGACTGTCACAAGTTCTGTATGATAGTTGTGTTTCTTTGTAATATTGACTGATAACTCAGTTTATATTGAAAGGTAGCCTTGTATAATTTTTACTGGTAACTTAGTTTTTAATAACAGTGGTGTTATCAACCTTCAACAATTTTATGTTTGCTTATTGAACACAAATGCTGACAATGCTGCAACTAATATCATGACCTGCAGCTTTATATGTTGTAGAGATGGAGATTATAAGGTTAAATAATTTAATCATATGTTTAAGAGTGTTCTAGCACAACATATATTTTATAAGACCACAGTTGGAGCTACAGTTTGATCATTACAGTGCAGTTCACTTATATTCTGTGTCACACTTATTCTACTGTTGCCAATAGGATTGAATGGCAAATCAGTGTTCATATAGTTATTAAGCTGTGTACCTCTATGTTGTCTTTGTAATAGTGTTGCAAACTTTGTTTGCCACATATATTATTTATAAGTTTTCAATAATTTTTTTGTATCAGTAATGACACACAAATAGTATCTTAAAATATTGTGCTCAGCCTATGGAGTGTGCGTCATAATTTTTGCAAAATATATTAGTATCAGTATCAGTAATGACACACAATGTATCAGTATCAGTAATAACACACAAATAGTATCTTAAAATATATCAGTATCAGTAATGACACACAATGTATCAGTATCAGTAATGACACACAAATAGTATCTTAAAATATATCAGTATCAGTATCAGTAATGACACACAAAGTATCAGTATCAGTAATGACACACAAATAGTATCTTAAAATATATCAGTATCAGTATCAGTAATGACACACAATGTATCAGTATCAGTAATGACACACAAATAGTATCTTAAAATATATCAGTATCAGTATCAGTAATGACACACAATGTATCAGTATCAGTAATGACACACAAATAGTATCTTAAAATATTGTGCTCAGCCTATGGAGTGTGCGTCATAATTATAGCAAAATATAGTATATTGCAATGTAATCACTGTTTCTTTGATGTTAACAGTAAAGGGTTTTGAAGTTGTAACTGGGATTACAATTAAAGTATTATACTGAATTGCAATAAAATAAAAATAATATCTGTGTGTGTTATGTTATAGAGTTAAATTATGCTCCACTTGTTTGCTGCATTGTGCAGGTATTGTTTTGTTCAGTTTAATTGCTTCACCCTGAAAGCACTGTTTGGTTCAGTTTTATTAGTTTTTTTGTTTGTGTTAGCTGAAGGATAAGTTATAAACTTAGGTTTCACCAGAATATGTTACATGCTGCATATATAGCGCAACCAAAGTAGTCAGTGTTGCTTTATACACTCGGTTACTTCTGCAGTTAATACTACTATATTGCACTAAAATGTTATTGCAGAAGCCGAGTCCCCACCAGCTAGATTTCCGATAGTTAAATAGTTATTGTTAACATTAAGGCTGATGCTACTCCGTTAAGTTAACTTCTAGTTTATAAAGTTATCTTATACTAACTATGTTAACCCCTAGTGACAGACTGCTAAATGATTATCATATACTAATATTTAATATTTACTTTAAGTTTGTATGATGTTCATTTACTAATTTATCCTAATACTCTGCAGAGCAGTTTCTGCTACATATATGCTGTTTCTCATAGTACTCTATGTGCTTACTGTTTGTAGTTAACAATGCTACCAGTAGGGAATACTTTGCCAGCCTTATTATATTTATATCTCCAGATAATTGTACTCCCTTTGTGTAGGCTATTTTGAAGATTATTCCTGCTGGGCCCCTCTCCTCCCTTTCCCGCTGGTACTTATTGCCTGCGGGTCATACCCCTACTCCTTTTACCCACATCGCCTATAGCTGGCATTTCCCCAGGAGAGGGGCACTTGCTGAAGTCACCTACATTCCATATACGTATTTCTATCCCCCCTTCTATATAACTTTAACTGGAGTTACCCTCACTCACTTCATACATAAAAGTATAAGGAACCAAAAGTTTTACCGGACAGACACCCTAGCTGGCTCCGCCCTCCCCCCCCCTTCCCCTCTTTCACTTAGAGCGGCTCTGGCCCGCAGAACTTCCCTTCCCCTCCCCCAAAACAAAAACCCATGTTGCTAATCCCCAATTTTGCTCCAATTAGCCTAGAACAGATGAACAACCGTTGGGCTACCTCTGCAATTGGGGGACTATTCCTATCCTTACCAAGTGACAAGTTAAAAATCTGAGGTCTCATCATAATATGTCCTTGACACTAATTTTTGTCGTACACTAATATACCATCTGGTTAAACCTAAATATCATACATTCTATGATCACAGTCTCAGACTTAGTATTTTTGCCTATCTCAGTAACTATTTGTATAATAAAAGTCTTCACCCTTTGGCTTATAGCACTGTTGTAGATTAGATATGGAGCTTATAATGGCGATATTTGTATTTCAATGTCTGAGTTATGTATATCTCTTGTTGAGCATTGTGTTATTGCTATTACCAACCCTGATATGTGTCTGGACATATTTTCTGTTTTGATGTTTCTTATTCATTACCTCAATAAAAATTATTTAAAAAAAAAAAAAAAAGGTTATAAACTACACTTGAGTCCGCACTTTCCTCCATTTGTCATTACAGCTTTTGTTTTCATTGAGATCCCTGGAGTTGCCCTAATCTAAGAGGAGCTGCTGGACTATTTAGCACTTTAACACTCTGATAGATTGATCTTTATGTATGCTGTTTTAAAGTGAGTACTATATTATTGGGTCTCTTTGGACTGACCATATGTTATCGGACTATATATAAAATTGGTCTATTGAATATTTATGGTTCACTGAGATTATTATAACAACTCTCACTTAGTATTTTAACTTTGTATTTATATTTTATGACATAGATTTAACAGTGCTTTGTGGTGTGTATTTGTATATGTATATTTGTTTTTCATTTATATGGGGCAAAATAAAACCGCGTATAGAGGGGGCCTAGGAGTACCAAGATTGGAGAGCTACTACCAATCAATAGCTCTACAACCCATATTGGATTGGCATGGTAAAAGGGATGCAAAAGCATGGGTGTCACTAGATTCTAAAATCTTAGAAGCTCCTAAGCCAGGATCAATATGTTGGATACCTAAAAATCTTAGACCACTCATATGCCACAAATCACCCTTCTATAAACACATATTAGACACCTGGGATTATTTAGTGAGACACTCCCCGAAGCTATATTCACTCCAATCCCCGTTAACTCCAGTATTGTCAAATATGGAACTCACGGGAGGGTATAAACCTATGGGGAAAACTACAGCAACATGGGACCTCCCAGACTTAGTCCTCATTATTACAATGCTAGAACGGATGGACACTGAAACCAAAACATGACATGTCAGACATACTACATGTCAGATGTACCTAAGATGGTGGCAACCAGTGGGGAAGAAGGGAAAAGAGCTGTTGGAGAGATCAGGTTCCAAGAAGATGGCGGCGCGTGCTCAACGCGAGGCTCTGTGTCTAACAAATCCTAACACACAAGCTGTTACTTTCCTGGTTATCTTAAGTCTGCTAACTTTGATCAGTACCACAAACATCAGGTACAGCAGGCTTGAACTTTTGGACATTAAACTTCAGTACTCATTAAACGTGAAAAATCTACTGTAAGAACAGTCAAAGTTTGGCCTGAAGATGCGACCTTAAAACTCTTAACACAGTTTCAATTCAATGATTGGAGTACATTTGTCACAAGAGGTAAGAGTGATTCTCATATCGATCTAGATTTGTATGCATCTTCTGTTTTGGATTATATTAGCTCGTTTGTCAGTAATGTAACCACTTATAAGAGGATTCAAACATTTCCCAATCAAAAACCTTGGATAAATAAAGAGGTCTGTCTCTTATTAGAAGCTCGTAATATTGCTTTTAGATCTGGCAATGCCGAGGCTTACAGTTTAACAAGATCTAACCTAAAAAAAGGAATAAAAATAGCTAAATTTGATCTGAAAATACATATAGAGGAGCATTTCTATAACAATTCTGACCCTAGAAGCATGTGGCGGGGAATACAGGCTATTACTGATTACAGATCCACAAATGCAGCCCCCACAATTAATGATGTTTCCTTTCCGGATTAACTAAATCATTTTTATGCTCACTTTGATCGTGATAATAATTAATCACTAAATCCATGCTTTTACCAGATGAACTGCCCCTAAGTTTTACTGTTGCTGAAGTATATCATGTTCTCTCTAGGTTAGATGTACATAAAGCAGCTGGTCCTGATGGTATTCCTGGCCATGTGCTAAGATCCTGTGCTGGAGCACTGGCTGCAGTAATCACTGATATTTCTAACTTATCTTTGGCTCAAACAATTGTCCCCATATGTTTTAAGGAAACCACCATCATTCCTATGTCCAAACAATCTGCAGCAGTGAGTCTAAATGACTTTTACCCTATTGCACTTACTTCAGCCATTATGAAATGTTTTGAGAGGTTGGTTATGGCCCATCTCAAAACTTACCACCCACATTGGATCCTAACCAATACGCTTACCATCAGAACAGGTCAACAGAAGATGCTATCTCCTCAGCACTACATTTTGACCTTACCCATCTAGATCATAGTAACACCTATGTTAGAAATGCTGTTTATTGATTCCAGCTCTGCATTCAACATGGTTATCCCTATTAAATTGGTTGCTAAACTTCATGATCTGGGCATTAACACCTTACTACGCAACTAGATTTTGGATTTTTTGACAAATAGACCACAATCAGTAAAAATAGGTAACCATATTTCTTCTACCTTGACCCTTAATACCGGTGTTCCACAAGGGTGTGTATTGAGCCCACTGATATATTCCCTCTTTACTTATGACTGTTTGCCTAAGTATGAGTATAATAACATCATCAAGTTTGCTGATGACACTACTGTGATAGGCCAGATCAGCAATAACGACGAGTCAGCTTACAGAGAGGAAATAATGCACCTGTTTACATGGTGTGCTGAGAATAACCTGGATTTAAATATCAAAAAGACTAAAGAAATCATCATTGATTATAGGAAGTCCAAACGCTGTTTACATCTGTGGTTGAACGAGTATCAAGTTTTAAATTTTTGGGCATACATATTTCTGAAGATTTGTCCTGGTCTCTGAATACCTAAATTTTAGTGAAGAAGGCTCAACGTCTTTATTTTTTAAGATCATTGAAAAAAGTTAAATTATCCACCCAGATTTTGTTTAACTTCTACCGCTGTACTATTGAGAGTATTCTTACAAATTGCCATTACTGTATAGTATGGACAAGTGTACTAATTCTGATCATAAAGCCGTGCAACGGGTAGTTAAACTGCCCAGTACCATTATAGGTGTTCAGCTACCTCCTATTGAAGTTCTTCAAAGTAGACCTAGTCTTCAAAAGGCCTATCATATTATCAAGATCCTTTTCATGCCAGTAATAGTATATTTTGCCCTATTACCATCTGGGAGGCGTTACAGGAGCTTAAAAAGCAAATCAGCCAGACTTCGGAATAGCTTTTTTCCAAGAGCCATTACTTTGTTAAACAATAATCCTTAAATTTTTCTAAATATTTCTTTTATGCCCATACTTTTTAACTTTTTATCTTTTTTTAGCTTTTATTGATGGATTTCTTATTTAACCATAGAGCAAGTGCTGAATTAATGGTTGCTTAATTTAATCCAACAGGTTATTCTGTCAATGGTCTTTACTCACTTCCACTTTTTTTTTACATGATTCACATCCACATTACATAATGTAAATTTACACATAGTGTTTATTTATCATCTATTATTTATTTATTCATTATTCACTATTTCATGTGTTAATACTTATGTGCGTACTGGGCACACACATGTGTGATTAGATGCATAATTTCTTTTATTGCATTTTATATACACATATATATTTCTCTGGTATGGAATTAACTTTTTTTGCACTTGCACTTATATTATATATTATATTCTCTCTTGCATATTGCACTTTACATATTTTTGTGGTTATGGAAACTTTTTGCACAAGTCACTTGATTTTTTACTGTCCCTTGTCAGATCTTACCATTACAGTACTACCTTGTGTTATGGATAGGTTAGATATTCAATTACTATTTCGTTGCCTATGTCTATCAGCCATTCCCCTCAAGGTACCCTCTCGCTTGTAAAGAGCATTCTTGAAAATGTAAAACTATCTGTACCCACAGCATACACAACAAACTGGCAACGGGAGTTAAATCTACACTTAGGAGAGAAAGAGTGGAGTAACATATATAATAACACACGTAAATCATCCACCTCTATGCGCATAATAGAAATGAACTTTAAGATACTTTTACGCTGGTAATTAACGCAATCCAGGTTACATAAAATTTACCCCTCCTCTTCCGCATTATGTTGGAGAGGATGTGGTGAAGTGGGAAATATGTCACAGTGGCAGTGTCCCAAGATAACCCCTTTTTGGAAATCTGTAGAGCAGACTTTACGGCAATAGTAAACACGAGCTTTGAGTTATCTCCCGAAGTAGCCTTATTAAACAAGAGACCAGAATGCAGATGTGGAGTATGCTCTATCCTGATACAGATTTGCTTAAACAGCGCCAGATTATTGATAGCACAAAACTGGAAATCCACACAATTACCCACATACCAACAATGGATAGCAAAAAATCTCAGAAACTATGCCCCTAGAGCAATACGGTTTTTACAAACGTCATAGGCTCTCTACATTCCTTGACGTAAAATTTTACTGGGAATCACTGGTGAATTCTACCGTTGTACTCATGTGACGCACAAGACATTGAGACTCGTGTATAGAAGTGCTAGACTAACTTAGCTCTAGACAGCTCTATATTGACGGGATGAGACTGAAAGATTACCCCCTCAATTAAGATACCTGGTAATGCTATGAATACTGAGTAGATATCTATAACATGAACCTTGTGTACATCTTTTCTCTGTTTATCATAAAAAACATTTTATGCCATACTACTTAAGCTACATCTTATCGTTGTATATTATTATTGTATAAGTTGAATTGGTCTTTGAGTTGTAAAAGATGCTACACAAGATTTTATAGTTTTCAAGTGTTATGATCAACTAAGTGAAGGCTTCTGTTGACTTTCCAACCTAGAAGAAGAACCAGAGACTAATGATCATATCTGGAACTGCAATAGAAAAGATTAAATAACTTTTACTGATAACAAAACTCGAAGAACGCAATGTATTTATGCATGCTTTGAAAACTAATAAAATAATATATATATATATATATATATATATATGTTGTATATATATATATATATAAATACATACAGGAATTAAAAACAACAAAGCATATAGTGCATATCACCATAAAAACTCAGTTGCAGGCCAGATGAGTGTTGACTTGTGCCCCTCGGTCCTTCCTACAGTCTTAGCGCAACCGGAACGCCGTGAAGACTTGGAGGTGCGGGGCTACTCAAAGTTGTAATAGCCTGTGTCTGGAGATCATGTGACTACGATATAGCTCCTCAACGCGTTTCATCAGGATACAACCCAACTTTGTCAAGAGGTTATGTATCAACAAACCGCTTACTTCCTTTTGAATTCAGCAGGCTGTCAAAAGTCAGGAACATTGCAGTGTCTGATTAGCTGACTACATGTCACTTAATGATTGTCTACTGAATGCCAATGAAATCCTCCCAAACAGCTGTCATAGTGATATGTGATATAATAAATAAAGTATTAAGAAGGCATATACCTAGCTATTGGACAATACTTATATAGCTATACACATACCAGCATGTATTAAGTAACACTGTAAAAGGGGTACAATTGTAAAAAAATCGAGTAATATAAAAACATTGCAAAGCAAATAAAACGCTTATGATTGAAAACATTAGAACACGTAAAAGGCAATCCGGCAGACAAAATACAAACTATCAATAGTTAAGGATGTAAGTAATTGTGTACTGTGATATGAGAAAACGATCCAGGATACTAAATTTGAAATCATATCTGCTATAAAAAATGGGTGACTATTATGTGATCTCATAGATAGTGTCAGGGTTTTTTTCCCTGTTGTGTTTGCCATGTGCTGCTGGCAGCCATTTTACTCACCTCTCTTCCTGACTAGGGTGCATTGTGGGGGAGGCTGCTCACTTCCTGCACTTCCTTTTATGGCCAGACTGGTGTGCATCATCCATGTGAGACATGATGCAGTCTCAGAATTGTGATGGCATCACTTATTATTTAAAGGGCCTCTGTTCAGTATGCTTTGCCTTTGCGTTGTCTCAGACCTGTTTGTGAGAGTTCCTGTGTATTACCTGGCTGCCTGACGTCCTTCCTAGTTCCTGATCCCTTGCTTGTTCCTGACACTGCTGTTTTCCTTGTTCCCGATTCCGGCTCGTCTGACTATTCGCTTTGGCTCCTGACTCGGCTCGTCTGACTACCAGCTCTGGTTTTGACTCCTGGCTTGTTATTTGACTTGTGGACTGTTACAGAAGCATTAGTTATTTTGTTGTGAAGAGCTTATTTCCCAGCAGCAATGCCTGAACCAGCAAGCCAGCGCCTAAGAAGGGCTCCAAGAAAACCGTAACAAGTATCATTTCATAAAGAGTTAACTCTTTTTTTTCAGCTTTTAGAAACTATTGCCTAAATACACATTTGCTGGCCTCAGCTCCAAGTTTAGGGATAACCAATCCCATTGTCTAATCACCTCTGGAGCCAGACTGCTAATTGATAAGATGAACTTGTAAACTTGTTATCTTAAGTACTGTAATCCTATTGTGGCCTGTCAAAGGACAGTGCTCTCTATCTAAATGTGTGATGGGGGATTTTGTGCTTCCCCCCCCCCTCTCCCCCTGGGAGTGCCCTGTGTGCATGTAACCTTAATAAAAAGCAGGCTGGGCATCCCAGTCCTGAGTTCTTGTTTGACCCTCAATCGCAGCATTGACTCGTTTTTGTGGGCAGAAGGGTATCCTAGCTGTACTGCAGCTAAGGGAGATTATTCTATATTTGCGAGACTCATATAGAATACTATGGAAAGCAGCTTCTCCCCTCTTTAGCAATAGGGATCCAGGCTACTAAGCGGTCCATCTCTCAGCGAGACTAAGGGTAACCGTAACATTTGGCGGCAGCGGGCGGGATTTTCCTGGATTTTCCCTAGGAGAGGTACAGAACGGATGGAGAGCGCTTACGAAAAATTGAAGCGTACAACCCTAAAGGATTTACTTGAAAGCAGAGGGGGGTACGCCAGCAACCCGGCCGAGGAGAGAGCTGATCGCAGAAATGACCCGAAAGGATCAGAGCTTCACAATGGCGGAAACACCGACCACGATTAGTGACGAAAAAAACAGGATTGTTCGGGAAAGGCTCCTCATTATACGGGCCCGAAACCCCTCCAGGAATTGGTACAGCAGTTGATGGCGGAGGCGGTGAGGATATCGAGAGACCTCGAGCCCACAAACTCAACCCTAGCGAACGCACACCCGCAATGCTTTGATGCCCCGCAGGTAATCATCCCCTGTCGAAAATGCTGGAGGCCAAGATACCCTATGCGGCATTTCGACCCTTTCTAAGAGAGCGAGACAGGGATTGATGAAATTTGGCGACTTCGAAAGGGCAATGTGCCCTGCACCAAGATTCCCAACAGAGAGTGGCCCACGATATTGTCTGGGAAACTATCCGGGCGAGCCCTGGAAGCCTTTCGTACTCTGGGTGCTGAGGAAGTGACACAGTATGAGCTAGTTAAGGAGACACTGTTGCGACGGTACGCTGTAACTCCGGACACGTATCGCCGACAGTTTCGGGGCACGGAAAAGAAGCCTAACTATACCCATATGGAATGGGCGCACCGAATGCGGAGAGCGGCAAATCACTGGCTGAGCGGAAGTAAAGCGGTGACTGGGGAGGAAATTTTACAATTGTTTCTCTTAGAACATTTTTATAATGGCATGGAACAGCAAGGGAAGGAATGGCTGCGAGACAGGCGGCCTTCTACCTTAGAAGAAGCAGCCAAATTGGCCGATGAACATTATGACTCCCGTCTTCACGAACCCATGAACTACCGAGCTCCAGCACGGGTCGAACCCAGAGAGGTTTACCGTGCACCCCCTCGTGCTGAATTCCGAGCCCCGGTGCCCACAGGGCCCCATCCGACACTCAGGACCACCCCAATAACAAGCTCTGAGCGTCCCAGACCGACTTGCCACCGATTGCAAGCAAACCAGGCATTTCATGGCTAGCCGCCCCCTTAATACGCACCAGACACCCAGGAATTACAATTACCCCCCTCTGGGTCCTATCGTCGGCCCGGGCCCTCCTGTGTTAACCAAGAGGCCCCTATGGAGGGATATGTGGGGCCGCTTCACGAGGCAGACCCTGTATATGCTGCCCTCAGATAACCGCCAGCACCATCCGGCAGAGGGTATGGCTCGAGGGGCGATCTACCGAGGGATTGCGAGACACGGGGCTACTATCACGCAGGTACAGAGTCATTTTGGTGCCAGAGCACAAGCGATCCCGGACAGACTGTGGACCGTTTAGAGTGGGCAGGGGGGATGTGTACAAAATTCACAACAGCTAAAGTGCATCTTGATTGGGGAGCGGGAAAGGGGGGCTGGAGGAACGTGGGCCTAATGGATAATTTACCTGCCGAAGTACTACTGGGCAACGATTTGGGCCCCATGACTTCTGCCTATGCTCCAGTATGCAACAACGAGGCGGACCCAGTGACTACACGGGCCCAAGCCCGGACGGAGCGAGAGCTCTCACCAGTGCGGGAGACACAGGTAAGACCTACCCCGACCTTGCCTGACAGGTTAGGCCCCATACCCTGGGACACCCCAGATGCTTTCGAGGCAGAGTCTAAGACTGACCCGACCTTACAAAAGTACCGGGAATGAGCAGAGACCGGAGGGGGCGGGCAGATAACGAAACCTTCTTATGGGAAAAAGGGAAACTATACCGCTGGACAGAGAAAAGGGGACAGCGTAGGCGACAGCTGGTAGTGCCCCACAAATACCGTCAAGAAATCCTCAAAATAGGCCACGACATCCCCTTAGCAGGCCACCTAGCCGTTACCCGTACCCTACACCGCATTACTCACACGTTCTTTTGGCCAGGGTCCACGCTGACGTTAGAACTTACTGTAACACCTGCGATGTGTGTCAAACGAGTAGGAAGGCCGAGGCGATCACCCTAAAGCCCAGCTAGTAAATATGCCCATTGTAGAGGAACCCTTCAGCCGGGTTGCTATTGACCTAGTGGGACCACTGGCTACCCCCGTAGTCCCTCCGGTAAGCGCTACATTCTTACTGTAGTGGACTACGCTACCAGGTACCCCAGAGGCTGTCGCCCTATCCAACATACAAGCGGATACGGTAGCCGAATGCACTAGTACAGGTGTTCTCCCGGGTAGGATTTCCAAAGAAATCCTATCCGACCGAGGCACCCAATTTACGGCTGAATTAACCCAACAACTCCTAGGCAGGTTTGCAAAATTAAGTCCCTCCCTGAGCTCCCCATACCACCCCCAGACGAAACGAGGCCTGTGTGAGAGGTTCAATGGGACCCTCAAGCAAATGCTCAAGACGTTCACTCAGGAATACCGAGACTGGGAACGCTTCCTGCCGCACCTCCTATTTGTTTATCGGGAGGTGCCCCAGGAAACGACAGGGTTCTCTCCCTTCGAGTTGCCTCCTACGGAAGAAAGGCTAACGGGGACCCCTAAACCTGATCCGGGAGCACTGGGAGGGAAGAGAGGAGGCTGACGGTGTCCCCATTGTGCCATACGTGCTGGAACTCAGGGGACCGACAGAATGGAGCAATTAGCCAAATCTGTGCGGGCCTAATCTCCAGTTGGCCCAGAGAAGACAGAAAGTATGGTACGATCGGGGGGCCCGAAAGAGAATCTTCACCATAGGGACAAAAGGTGTTTAGTACTTAAAGCCGGTTGAAGACAGACAAATTGCAGGTGTCCTGGCAGGGTCCCTACCAGATGGTAGAGAAAAAGGGGAGGACACCACTTATGTGATAGCTAGCTGCCACGACAACAATCCCTTAGAAAAGACATTCCATGTAAACATGCTCAAGGAATATTTTGAAGCGACCAGAAGAACGTGACGGCCGTATGTTGTTCCCCTCAGGAAGACCCCGACAGTTTTACCCATTCCGACCTATTAGAAAAGAGTCTCCCCACAGGTATAGTGGCGCAGGTTCAGATAGGGGACCAACTTAGCCCCACTGAAAGGGAGCAGCTCAACCAACTCCTCAGTCCAAACACCTCACCTTCTCCCCAAAGCCAGGGTACACTACTTTAACCACCCCACCAGGTAGATACTCCGGGACAAGCTCCCTTGCGCCAGGCTCCGTACTGAATCCCGAAGCAGTTAGACAGGAATGAAGAAGGAGATCGATGAGATGCTCCAGCTCAGGGTAATTGAGCCCTCCGATAGTCCATGGGCCTCCCCAGTTGTCTTGGTGCCAAAGAAAGATGGGACCACCCGGTTCTTGCGTAGACTATCGGAGGCTCAATGAAAACTACCCGTGACGGAGCGTCTACCCTATGCCCAGGGTAGACGAGCTACTCGATCGTATGGCCAGGGGAAATTACCTGACCACTATTGACCTCTGCAAAGGTTACTGGCAGATTCCCCTGGCCCCGGAGGCTATCCCCAAGTCGGCATTCGTCACCCCCCATTCAGCTTATATCAGTTTAGGGTAATGCCATTTGGATGAAGAATGCCCCAGCTACATTCCAGCGCTTGGTGGATAGGCTCCTGGATGGGCTTCCAGAGTTTGCTTTGCGCCTTACCTGGACGACATAGCGATCCACAGTGAGTCCTGGGAGGACCACTTAGCTCATGTGGGAATGGTTCTGGATCAGATCCGGGCTGCTGGGCCTGACTCTGAAGCCAGAAAAATGCCACTTTGGGATGGCCGAGGTACAGTACCTGGGTCACCGGGTGGGGTGGTGGAAAGCAGCGACCAGAGCCGGCCAAAATAAAGCTGTCGCCAATTGGGCCCACCCCCATCACTATGAGACTCAGGTCCTAGCCTTCCTGGGCACCGGCAGGGTACTATAGACGGTTCGTACCAGACTACAGCACACTTGCCAAACCCCTGACTGACTTGACCAAGAAGAACTTACCTCGACAGGTCCTGTGGTCTCCCCACTGTGAAACGGCTTTCCAGGCTCTCAAAAATGCTCTAATTAACGCTCCTGTCTTGGCGGCCCCAGCCCTTAACAAACGTTTAATCGTCCATACAGATGCTTCCATGTTCGGCGCTGTGAGCTGTCCTCAGCCAAGTAGGCGAAGATGGAGGGGAGCATCCAGTTGCCTACATCAGCCGGAAGCTCCTGCCCCGCGAAGTCAGCTATGCAGCGGTCGAAAAGGAGTGTTTGGCTTTGGTGTGGGCATTAAAGAAATTGACTCCCTATTTTATATGGTCAGGAGTTCACTCTGGTCACCGACCATAAACCGGTTGGTGTGGCTGAACCGGGTCTCTGGAGATAACGGCAGGCTATTACGTTGGAGCTTATCGTTGCAACCTTCAATTTCACCATTACTTACAGACCTGGGAAACAGAATGGCAACGCCGACGGGTTGTCCAGACAAACCGACCCTCAGCCCCGCATAACCAGCGGTCTGGACAGCCTTAGTCTGCCCCGAAAAGGGGTCAGACCGTGTCTGCCAGAGTGTTCCACAGAAAGGGAGCACTGTTACAGAAGCATTAGTTATTTTGTTGTGAAGAGCTTATTCCCAGCAGCAATGCCTGAACCAGCAAGCCAGCGCCTAAGAAGGGCTCCAAGAAAACCGTAACAAGTATCATTTCATAAAGATTTAACTCTTTTTTTTTCAGCTTTTTAGAAACTATTGCCTAAATACACATTTGCTGGCCTCAGCTCTAAGTTAGGGATAACCAAATCCCATTGTCTAATCACCTCTGGAGCAGACTGCTAATTGATAAGATGAACTTGTAAACTTGTTTATCTTAAGTACTGTAATCCTATTGTGGCCTGTCAAAGGACAGTGCTCTCTATCTAAATGTGTGATGGGGGATTTTGTGCTTCCCCACCCCCCTCTCCCCCTGGGAGTGCCCTGTGTGCATGTAACCTTAATAAAAAGCAGGCTGGGCATCCCAGTCCTGAGTTCTTGTTTGACTCGTTTTTGTGGGCAGAAGGGTATCCTAGCTGTACTGCAGCTAAGGGAGATTATTCTATATTTTGCGAGACTCATATAGAATACTATGGAAAGCAGCTTCTCCCCTCTTAGCAATAGGGATCCAGGCTACTAAGCGGTCCATCTCTCAGCGAGACTAAGGGTAACCGTAACATGGACTTTTTATTATTTTTTGTTATTAATAAAGGTAAGTTTATTTTGCACTTCTCGTCTGAGTCTGATTCCTGGCACCCCTGACATTACGCAAAGGCCATGAATCCTGATGGTGCTAATATCCCACCTTTACCTGCCATCATTTCCAGGATGGATGAACAGGATCACCGCTTGGATCAATTTGCACTAGCCCTGCAAACCCTGCTGACTCGCACTGCACATTTGGACCAAAGTGTTCCGCAAGTTATGGCTGTTCCTGTTTCCGCTGCTGCACCTATGCCTACCAGGAGCATGTCCGGTTCTTCACCTCTACCTCAGCGATATGGAGGCAATCCTATTCAGTACAGAGGGTTTTTGAACCAGGTGGGCAATTACTTTGAGATCGTACCTCAGGCGTTTCCCTCTGACAGAGCTAGGTGGGATTTCTCATCTTGGTACTCTGACACAGCTCTTCCCTGGGCTAATCCCTTGTGGGAGACTAATAAACCTGTGATTTCAAATTACCCTGAATTTGTGGCCATCCTTTTGAAGGGTATTTGATGTTCCGCTCGCTCCTCCTCTGCTGCTAAACGAATCATGTCCATTCAGCAAGGTACAAGATCTGTTGCTCAGTATGCTATTGAGTTCCGTACGCTTGCCGCAGAGGTAGGTTGGAACAATGAAGCCCTTGTTGCCGCCTTCTTTCATGGGCTCTCTGATGCGATTAAAGACGAAGTTGCTGCCAGAGATTTACCAGAGGATCTCGAGGCATTGGTGTCTTTTTTTATCCTAATTGACATCAGACTCAGAGAGAGGCCCTCTTTCAAGGAGCACTTGCGGAAGCCTCCTTTTCCGTTGTCTCCACGTGTTCGTTCCCACCCATGCCTCCCTCTCCTCCCATGCCTCCTGGTCCCGAGTCACCAGGTACTGCTGAGCCGATGCAGCTGGGATTCACGCGTCTCCGCGGCGGAGAGGGCCTTTAGGAGGAGGGAGGGGCTCTGCCTCTATAGTGGGTTACAGGGTCACCTTTTGAAGTCTTGTCCTACACAGCCGGGAAACGCTCACACCTAAGGTCCTGTCGGGGCAGACCTTGGGTGGTTTATCCTCGTCCCCGGAATCGCTTAAGGAGAAACCTTTGGTCATGGTTGTCCTTTCCTAGGTGGACTCCTCCATAGTCACTCAGGCTCTTGTTGATTCCGGTGCTGCGGGCTATTTCATTGACAGTGCTTTTGTATCAAAGCACTCCATTCCTGTTTTGCCTCGGTCCGTACCGCTTGCTATTGAGGCCATTGATGGCAGGCCCCTTCAGCCCGCACTCGTTACTCACGAAACTGCTTCCGTTGTCCATGGCTGTTGGGGGCTCTCCATTTTGAAACCCTCCAGTTCCAGGTGATAAACTCTCTGCATTTTCCGGTTGTTCTGGGTTATCCCTGCTCCAAAAGCACAATCCCAGTCTCGACTGGCGCAGGTCCGAAATTTTGTCGTGGTCCCCGCAATGTATTTTCCACTTGTCTTCGGAAACCAGTTAAAGTCTTGTGCACTTCTTCGGTATCGTCAATTGCCAGAGGAGTACCGAGAATTCCTAGATGTGTTTGTCAAGGTGCGTGCCGGTACGTTACCTCCTCACCGTTCTTCGATTGTGCCATAGACCTGCAACCCGGAGCCATTCCTCCGGGCTGGTGTACCCTCTGTCTTTTGCAGAGAATTGTGCTATGGAGGAGTAGGTTGCCGATGCTCTGTCACGGGGGATCATCCGTAAATCCTGCTCTCCAGCAGGGGCTGGCTTCTTCTTTGTGAAGAAAAAGGGTGGCGAGTTAAGACCATTTATCGATTATAGGGGTCTTAATCGTCTTACCATTAAGAATGCTTACCCTATTCCGCTTATTACGGAACTATTTGACCGCCTCAAGGGAGCTACGGTCTTTACTAAACTTGATTTGAGAGGAGCGTACAATCTCGTTAGGATTAAGGAGGGCCACAAATGGAAAACAGCATTTAACACCAGGAGCGGGCATTATGAGTATCTTGTAATGCCCTTTGGCCTATGTAATGCTCCTGCTGTTTTTCAGGAATTTATTAATGATGTCCTACGAGATATGTTGCAACAGTGTGTTGTGGTGTACTTAGACGACATCTTCATACACTCACCCACACTTGAGGCTCATCATTCTGATGTTACACTGGTTCTTCAGAGACTACGTGAGAACGGCATGTTTTGTAAACTTGAGAAATGTGAGACCTTCCTAGGTTATGTTATCTCCGTTGCAGGGTTCTCCATGGATCCTGACAAGTTATCTGCAGTTCTGCAGTGGCCTCGCCCAGTTGGTCTTCGGTCTATTCAACGTTTTTTGGGGTTCGCCAATTACTATAGAAAGTTTATTAAAAACTTTTCTTCCTTGGTCAAACCTATCACAGACATGACCCGTAAAGAGAATGATCCACTCCATTGGTCACCTACTGCCATTAAGGCCTTTGATAGTCTTAAGACTGCATTTGCTGCCGCTCCAGTTCTGGCTCATCCTAACCCTGTCCTGCCTTTCGTTCTTGATGTCGATGCGTCTAAGACTGGAGTAGGTGCCCTCTTGTCTCAACGTCCCACGCCTGACGGTTCCTTGCATCCGTGTGGTTTCTTCTCTAAGAAATTGTCTCCAGCGGAGTGCAATTATGAAATTGGCGCCAGGGAATTACTGGCCATAATTTTGGCACTTAAGGAATGGAGGCATCTTCTCGAGGGTACTAGCGTGCCAGTGCTCATTCTTACTGACCACAAGAATTTAACTTATCTATCTGAAGCAAAACGTTTGTTGCCCCGACAGGCCAGATGGGCACTATTTTTGTCTCGGTTTAATTATGTGGTCTCCTATCTGCCTGGTAGTAAGACTGTTAGGGCTGATGCCCTCTCTCGACAATTTTCGCCTCTGTCCAAGGAGGAGTCTGTACCTACTCCTGTTATACCTCCTGACCATATTTTGGCTACCATACATACAAATTTGACTTCTCCCTTGGGGAGGAGATCCTGGCTGCACAAACCAATGCACCTCCTGAGAAACCTAGTGGCAAGTGTTTTGTTCCTGAGAATCTTCAAACTAAACTTTTGCACACTTACCACTATCCTATAGCCGCAGGTCACCCAGGCAAGAACCAAATGATTTGGTCTGTCACTCGACAATTCTGGTGGCCAGGTCTTCGTTCTGATGTTGCTGTGTATGTTGCCTCCTGCTCAGTTTGTGCACAGAATAAGACTCCTCGACGTCTACCTGTGGGTCTTCTTCAACCTATTGCTAATGGTGAGCGTCCTTGGACACATCTTTCCATGGACTTCATTGTCGAGCTTCCTGTTTCCAATGACAATACTGTTATCCTTATGGTGGTTGACCGTTTTTCTAAAATGTCACACTGCATTCCCTTGATGAAGCTGCCTACCGCTCAGGAGCTTGCTTCAATTTTTGCCCGGGAGGTCTTCCGTTTACATGGGTTACCCAAGGAGATAGTGTCGGACCGGGGTAGCCAGTTTGTCTCCAGATTTTGGAGTTCCTTTTGTGCTCAAATGGGGATCCAGCTTTCCTTCTCCTTGGCATATCACCCTCAATCCAATGGGGCTGCGGAACGGTCTAATCAAGCTCTGGAACAGTTCCTCCATTGCTATGTCTCAGATCACCACAATAATTGGTCTGAACTGTTACCTTGGACAGAGTTTGCTTGTAATAGATGCTTCCTCCAAGTTATCCCCGTTCATGGCGAATTATGGGTTTCAACCATCCTTGTTGCCCGATTCATTCATGTCTCAGGGTATTCCGGCTTTGGAGGAGAATCTCCGGCAACTCCGTTCCATGTGGGTGCATATTCAGGATTGCCTTCATCGTTCTATGCAGCGCCAAAAGTTCCAGGCTGATCGTAGGCGTCTGCCCGCACCTTCCTACCAGGTTGGTGAGGGAGTTTGGCTGTCCTCCCGCAACTTAAACCTTTGTGTGCCTTCCAATAAATTGGCTCCCCGTTATGTTGGTCCTTTTCGAATACTCCGACGGGTTAATCCTGTGGCCTACGCTCTTGACCTTCCTCCTGCTATGCGCATCTCCAATTGGTTTGCAATCGGTTTACCACTGTGTTGCCTCGTCCTGTCCTATCTTTGTTGACAACCATGAAAAGTATGAGTTCAGCAGCATTATTGACTCTCGTATGTTCAGGGGCCATGTACAGTATTTGGTTCACTGGAGGGGCTATGGTCTGGAGGAGCGTTCTTGGGTTCCCTCCTCTGATGTTCATGCTCCCGCCCTCCTCTGTGCCTTCCATGCCCGTTTCCCCAATAAGCCTTTTGTCCTCCCGCGTGGGAGGGGTCGTTGAGGGGAGGGTACTGTCGGGATTTTTTCCCTGTTGTGTTTGCCATGTGCTGTTTGGCAGCCATTTTACTCACCTCTCTTCCTATGGTGCATTGTGGGGGATGCTGCTCACTTCCTGCACTTCCTTTTATGGCAGACTGGTGTGCATCATCCATGTGAGACAGGATGCAGTCTCAGAATTGTGATGTCATCACTTATTATTTAAAGGGCCTCTGTTTCAGTATGCTTTGCCTTTGCGTTGTCTCAGACCTGTTTGTGAGAGTTCCTGTGTATTACCTGGCTGCCTGACGTCCTTCCTGGTTCCTGATCCCTGGCTTGTTCCTGACACTGCTGTTTTCCTTGTTCCTGATTCCGGCTCGTCTGACTATTCGCTTTGGCTCCTGACTCGGCTCGTCTGACTACCAGCTCTGGTTTTGACTCCTGGCTTGTTATTTGACTTGTGGACTTTTTATTATTTTTTGTTATTAATAAAGGTGTGATGGTTATTTTTGCACTTCTCGTCTGAGTCCGATTCCTGGCACCCTGACAGATAGCTCTGAAGATTATTAGCTGCTACCCGCTAAAAACACTGTCCTTACTAACAGAGGGGAGAGATAAGATATATGGAAACACTACTCCTCTGTGATACAACATGGCATGTTAAACCAAAGATAATAGGTGTATGTACGTATGGGAATAAGCTACTAGCTAGACTCCAAAAGCCTATACTGATAATGAAATGAACATTAAATATGACACAGTGTAAATAATCCTTACAGTGTGCCTACATGCAATACAAAGTATGTGAGACATAGAGGAATGTTACATATAACTAAGGCGAAAAACCTGTATGTGAGACATAGAGGAATGTTACATATAACTAAGGTGAAAAACCTATGTCAAAGAATCCCCCAAATCCTAATCTTCAAATTCGAATGAGAACACCCAAAGTGCTGCAACATAGTTACATAAAAGCCTGAAGGTCTAAGTCTATATTAAAACCTTTAGGATTGACTGTGTTCAGAGTCTGGAGTTTGTGAATCCAGTATGTTTTACACTGTCATAGGGCTCCATGTACTAAAGCATCAATTTTTTCGCCGACAACGTGTTTGCTCGACTCGCTCTAACTCGCAGCTAGCGAGATGTTGCCCGCCCGCCATATGTACTAAAAACTATTAAAAAAAAAAGGCGCGTCAAATCCGCATCGAGCACTGGCGAATGATTCATACATATGACGCCTCGCTATTTGCGAATGTACTATTAATCGCTTACAAACTGTCAGTCATGTTTGTCCCACGTGACTGCAAGGTGTCAGAAACGTCAGCTTTGTCGCGGGAACATATTGCAGCACTATATAAGCTCTATTTAATAAAGTTTTTTCAGACTGCATATTTCAAGAACTTGAAGCTTTACTGACTTTTTATTGTTATCGATAAATTAAGTATGGCTACTTCTCGATCTGATTCACAGTCCAAATCGAAGAATCCCCACTTCTCACATCAGCAGAACCTGGTTCTTGTCGATATGGTGCTAGACTCATATGACTATTTATTTGGTTGTCGTTCGAAGCAAACGTCTAGTATCCGTAAAAAAAGTATATGGACCCGGATAAGTGATGCTGTCAGTGCTCAGGGACCTGGGAAAAAGGACGTTGATCAAATTAAAAAAAGGTACAACGACATCAAACGATTTGCAAAAGCCAAATTGGCAAAAGAAAAAAATTCAACCCGTGCTACCGGATGGTGGAACAGCTTATGTCGCTGATCTTAATGATTACGAGCAGAGACTGGTGCAGCGTCTAGGCCCAGAAGTAATCGTCGGGATCACAGATGATTGTGATAGCGACCTAAGAGGTAAAACATTTATCGAATTACTATAATTTAAATTGAATGTTGATCATATTGTAATTATCCATTAGAGTTGGTTTATACAAATATGTATCTTGTAAAGATATTTTGTCCAATCAATTTTTTGGTGCGTCAATTTTGATTAAGTTAAATCAATGAAGATTAATGCTAGATTTTTGTATAGCTTAACCAATAACGTATGTAATGTAATATTCATGATCACAGATGATTGTGATAGCGACCGAAGATGTAAAACAATTATCGAATTACTATTATTTGAATTGAATGATGATCATATTGTAATTATCCATTAGAGTCGGTTTATCCAAATATCTATCTTGTAAAGATATTTTTTCAAATCAATTTTTTGGTGCGTCAATTTTGATTACGTTACATCAATGCAGATTACTGTTAGATTTTTGTATAGCTTAACCAATAACGTATGTAATGTAATATTCATGATCACAGATGATTGTGATAGCGACCGAAGATGTAAAACATTAATATAATTACTATTTTTTAAATTGAATGATGATCATATTGTAATTTTCCAGTGGAGTCGGTTTATAAAAATATTTTAACATTTAATTATATTTTGGAAAATCAATATTTATTGGCGCCAATTTTGATTATAGTCCTATTACTGCTTTATTTTTGTATTGCTTTCTAAATAACAATTCTATTTTAATTTACTTCATTTTCTTGATATCCTTTGATGAAAAGCATATTTAGAACAGCTTACTAGCTAATAGACGCCTTTAATGGAAGTAAATTTCGATCTATTTTAAAATCTTAATTTCTTTATGACTGATGAACAAATCTTTTGTGGTTTAATGTCCCTATTCATCAAATCAAAAGCTGCGCCAAACAATATTGTTATTGCTATGTGAGCTCTGTATTCAAGGATCGTTTGAAAATACAGTGCTATATTTTTGTAGACAAATTCACAAAAACAAACGTTACAGTATACATTAGACAAGCATGTATACAGACCAAAAAATATACACTTATACATGCAGATACACACACACTAATATTATACACTTACACATGCAGATACACACTCACACTCTCAACATTAGTGTATATATAATATCAAGATATTGTTTTTTAAGCGGATTAATGAGTGTTTAAAATGCTATTATTTAAAAAAAAACTTGAATAGTTGGTTTCACATAAAACAATAGTCCTGTGTTTATGTAATCTTTCATTCTATTCATTATTCTTTCATTCTATTCATTCTATTCATTCATTCATTCAACTAATTTATGATGTATCAACAAGCTCTTATAAGTATTCTTTGAACTTGTCATTTAATTAGCAAATGAGCAGACGACTCTTTTTCGTTTACAGTTAATTGTTAACAAGGTAATTAAATGACAAGTTCAAATAACACTTATAACAGCTTGTTGATACATAATACAATGAATGAATAGAATTAAAGAATATAATAGAATGAATAATGAATAGAATGAAAGATTACATAAACACAGGACTATTGTTTTATGTCAAACAAAGTACTCAACACTTTTTAAATACTAGAAACAAGCTTTACAAAACAGTTTCAATACAAACAACCTTGAGTGTCTACAAAAAAAATTTAATTTTTACATTCAAATTCTTCAACCTGGTTACTATTGTGTGTGCTACACTGTCCCTTTCAATAACCACTATTTAAAATTTTAAATATTAGTTATTTATTAATCTTCTATGGATCGAAACATGAATAACGATTGATTTTATTTATCTCTTAACAGCTCGACCACAATCCGTGACAGCTAGGGGTGGTGATGACCCTGCTTCAGCCATTCCATCAACCTCCTCTGGGACATCGATGACTAGTGGTGGTGTCGTTATTGGGCAAACGATAAGAAGCACATCATCTGCTAGCCATACCTTTTTATCAGCGGATACACTTCCAGATATCCGTACCAGCACCCCTGAAACCAGTGTTGGTAGAGGTACAGGTAAACAATATATTTTCATTTTTTTCCATTCTCCTCTGGTCATACTGGTCAAAGCTAACCGAAATTCGCTTTCTCTCAAAAAATCTAATTACTTGAATTCCCTTTTTTTTTTTTTTTCTTTTAAAAGCGTGGTAGTTTTTGCTCACTTAGGCCATATAGATAACATTGCTTTATTGTAATTTTTTTATTTTGGATTTTTCACTAAAGAAATTTTATTTTAATATATATATATATTTTTTTTTATCATAGCTGACCTTGGACATCTTTTTCGGAACATGACGGGAAGTTCTCCACGGTTGTTTGATGGTGAGAATCTGTACTATTAATACATTCCTTTTTTTTTAAATTTTCTTCTTATACATAAATATCAAGATATCAACATCTTCATATATATTATTATTTTTAGGATATATAAAGATATATATTTATATAAATAAAAATATATATATTGCTATCTATATATATATATATATATATATACATATATATATATATATATAAATATATCTATATATATACACATTTATATATATAGATAGATATATTTAGAATTTTAGATCATAAAAAGGCATCAATCACTCGTCATTTAAAATTAAAAAGAGCATTTAATAATACAAAAGCTTCATTAAATTTTCTAAAAAAAAAAAAAAAAAGATTATTTAATTTTGTGTTATGAACAGTTTGAATTTGAGTTACAAATGACATGTGAGTGCTGCCTTTTTTCCATAGTACATATTCACAGCTGCTACTAAATATTTTAAAATCGTTAAAAAAAATTTACATTTTTTTTAAAATATATATATATATATATATATATATATATATTTTTTTTATATATATATATTTATATATCTACATTATATTTTTATATAGATATTAAAATCTTAATATATTCATATATATTTATTTTTTATTTTTAATTTTCACAGATACAGAGGAGTCATCGAGGGAGGTCATCTTAAACCTGGTTGCTGTACAACCAGAAAGACCTGAGGAGGAGGAACTTCAATCCAGGGATCATGGAAGTGAGACCCCAGATTTGTTGGATGATATCATGGATGCTCAACCAATGGAGATCCATGAACCTGTCCCTGATGAAGCAGAAGTACAAGAACAAACAAATCAAGGAAATGTAGAGCCAGCGGAAACACAATCTAATGAAAGACCTGTGGTACCTGGCAACAATGAAATTGAAGAAGTGGATGATGTCTGTCTCAATGAAATGATCTCTCTTGCTAGACAATATAGGGTGGATCATAGAGAGTTACAGAATGTTTTAATCGCACACCTGGACCGAAGTGCATCATTAGCAGAAAGACAATTGCAGTTAGACAGAGAGAGGTTTGATTGGCAGAGGCGAATGGACGAGGAGCACAACGAACAGATAAACCGTTCATTACGCCTCGCAGAACAAACAATGAATTCTCTCCTGTCCATTATTCGTGAAAGACAGGGTCCTTCTGAACCAAATAGGCCAGGACAGTAGTGATAGACATCTTTATTAATTGTATTAATAACTTGAGTTTATACTGTTTTTGATGTTGCACTTTTTTATTTGTTTTATATTTTTGTTCAAAATATATTTATATTTTCGAGTTGCACTAATATTTTTAAAAAAAATTTTTTGTGTTTTTTATTAAATTTTTGAAAAAAGAATGAATACAAATTTTTTTTTCATTGAAATTTTTTTTTTATTGATTACAATATATTTTTTTTTTATGAAATGGTAAAAAAAAAAAAAAAAAATTTTCAATTTTTATAACAAACACTCATCATCCCTTTTTTTTTTTGGATGTTTCTAAATTTGTAATTTTTTAATAACTTGAGTTTATACTGTTTTTGATGTTGCACTTTTTGATTTGTTTTATATTTTTGTTCAAAATATATTTATATTTTCCAGTTGCACTAATATTTTTTAAAAAAAATTTTTTGTGTTTTTTATTAAAATTTTTGAAAAAAGAATGAATACAAATTTTTTTTCATTGAAATTTTGTTTTTATTGCTTACAATATATTTTTTTTTTTATGAAATGGTAAAAAAAAATAAAAAAAAAATTTCAATTTTTATAACAAACACTCATCATCCCTTTTTTTTTTTGGTTGTTTCTAAATTTGTTAATTTTTTTTTCTCAAAACAATAGAAAGTGTTTTAAAAGATTTATTTAAAAAAAAAATACTAAATGCCATATTTCTGGTACAAAAAATCAACTTGCTCCATCAACATTCCCATTATAGACCTAATTTTTGCCAATTTAATTTTGAAGTTATCATCCAAAAAAGTTTGTGTGCTTTCATCGATTTTTTCTTCAAAAACTTCTATACCTTAAAATAAATAAAAATAAATTAAATTCACATATTAATCACATAACAAAATATAAATAATATATTGATATCTGTATATACCTTCATTTTCTTTGGGAGGTATGATATCCATATCATTTTCTGTCTGCACAATTTTTTCCTCTAATGTGTAAGCATCGCTTGAACCGGAGGCTAAAGTAAAATAAATAAATAACATTTTTAATTTTTAATTTATTTTTTTTAAAATTATTCTATTTTTGACAAAGGTAACTAAATAAAATACCTTTGTCTATCAGATTTTTTTTAGGAGGAAACATGTTTTGTCCAATATCATTACTTGTTGCATATACCCATGCCATCCAATTCTATTTCAACTTGTACCGCTTTGTCCAAAGGTTGACCTTTTTATAAATATATAAAAAATTAAAATTAAAATTAAATTATTTTTTCTATATTTCACTTCCCTAAAAAACAAAAATTCTAATACCTCTTCCAAGATTAGTATCATCATCTTTTGTGCATGGCTCATCGACCTCAAGATCAAAATAATAATTAGGTTCTTTTTCAAAGGATGGAATTTCTTCATAAGAACATCCAGGGATATCTAAATGTGCATTAGATCATTAAAACATCATTTTTTTTTAATTATTATTTATTTTATTTACAATTTATAAAACCTTGTTAACGCTGTTCTATAGTTATGTACCTTTTTGAGTGTTGACAGCCATTTTTTTTCACTGCTCTGTTATTTTTGGGAGTCATTGGTATGTCCATAAGTGTCAAAGGAAGGGGTGGTGAAGTGATCCCACTATTTGGCGTTTCAATCCTTATTTCTCTTAAATAACGTGGAATTTTTTGAGTTTTTGATTTTGATTTTTTCATATCTGTTTGTAAAAATTGACTTTATTTTTATAGTTGTAATGATTAATAGATGTTAATTTTCATTTCATATATGCAAGTTGAAGATATACTAAAAAAAAACATTTTCTGTATTAATAATACTAAAAATATATGATTAAATCGATTATCGAATGCTACTATCAATGTAAAATTGGATTTTGAGATTTCTATTAATTAAAGGATTATTAAACACTACATTCTAGTTTAATCAACAAGTATATAGCTTACTTAAAGGTGAATAGCTTTATAAAAAAATAAGATACTATAAATAACAGTCTATTAAAGCTAAAGGAACAATGAACATAATTTTTCTCTTTCAATGTTCAGATAGAAAAGGTATAACGGAATACTGAAAGTCAAATGTGTTGTCCCTTGTTCCTACTATTATTGAAAATCAATCAATGGTGAAAGGTAAAAGATGACGCAGTTATTGGACTTACTATCAATAACTATTAAAATTGAAAGTTACTATAAGTAACAATAAACATTTATACTTACAGTTTCTTATTAGTCGTTTAATTGAATTGTAATAATTAGTTTCCCTACGCCTCAAATCGCTGTACTTTCTTAGGCATTGACGTCTTGTCCTTTTTATCTTTGATACTCTATACATCCTTCTTATCATTTCGTATATAATATGATCACGACTGTCCTGCTTTACCAATCGAACTCCTCCCATACGATGAGGAAAATATCGTTCCATTGCATATACCAGAATGACTATTTCTCCAGCTGTGAAAGGCTCCGTTAGCGACATGTTAGTATCTGACGTCACAACTATACTTGTCAATCAAATTGACGCATGACTATTTTTAAAATGTATCATTTTTTTTTGTTGAATCTTTATTTTTCTAATACTATGTAACATGAATAATATTGTTGTTCCGACTAACCATTAATAACCAATAATATATTAAATTTCTGTTGGAACGATAAATTTTGCATGAGGAATGAACAATGACGATATAAATATATCGTCAGGGATAATCTTTTTTTTAGTACATCACTATATCCTAGGTCATTGACCACAGATAACACTACCAATATATATATTCTCAAATTTTGTGATTCATTTATATTTGATACAATTACTATGTAACAAAATCACTGGTTAAATGTAGAATAGTAAGTCTAATATGTAACCTTTTGAATAGATAAATGTTGAACTTTTTTAGTTATGTAAATATATTAGTTGTATTAGGATAGAAATAGTTATAATTCTTATTCTTGTTGCCTTTTGAACTTAAAATAAATTGTTATATTATTTTCATTTAAAAAAAAAATCTGTTTCATTTATTTTTGTGGTGTGAACAATGAAAATAAGGTTTGTTTAGAAAAAGGGCTACAAATAAATAACAATATGATGATGTTGCACAAAAATTTTATTTGAAAAAAAACAAAAAAAATGCAGAACACAATTTACATAAGATGAACAAATTGTTAGAGAAAGATCAAACTTCGAAATATTGGTCAGAAACCATATCCCTTGTGGCCATGCCACGTCTATTGGTGTTTTCTCTGAAAATTTCTTCTGGAAAGTCATTAAAAGGCATGGCAATATCGTCATCAATGGGGCATCCTCTTTGGTGGCAATATTATGCAAGACACAGCAAACTAAGATGATTCTTGCAACTTTTTCTGTAGAATACTGCATTGCACCGCCAGATCTGTCCAGACATCGGAACCTCATTTTCAATAATCCAAAAGTCCTTTCGATGACACCCCTTGTGCTCTTGTGTGCTTCATTAAAACGAATATGTTTCTGGAGTTGGGGGTTATTATAGGGTGTCAGAAGCCATTCATAACAAGGGTAACCGGCATCCCCTGTAATTAAAAAAAAAAAAATATTGATGTAAGTCATTCCAAAAAGACAAAATAATTTTTATTAGTTATTGAGGCTAGCGTCAAATTAGTATAAATTTGTAACAATTTAAAAATTTAATTATATAATGTGTTTTTTTTTTCAGAATTTATTTATATATCCTTTGTTGAAAAAATATCAATGCACAAATGTGAGCCAATCAAACAAGGCCTCTAGGTGCATCAACCAATCGGCAGCTATTGAGCATATATCTAGATATGATTTTCAACAATTGATATAAAAATAATAAAAAGTCAATTTGAAAGTCGTTTAAAATTACATGCTCTTTAGAAAACCTTTAAAATTTTTTGTTGAGTTCAATTCAAGCTTACCTAATAACCATCCCTCTGGCATTTCCCCATTTTCGAATTTTTGGTACAGTCCAGTCTGCCGCAGGATATAAGCGTCATGGCAGGAGCCAGGGTAATTTGATCTCACGCTGATAATTCTCATTTTGGGGTCACAAACCATCTGTACATTCAAGGAATGGCAGGACTTTCGGTTGCGGTAAATCTCCTCCCGTAACCGTGGCGGTCGAACTGCAATATGGGTACAGTCTATTGCCCCAAGAACATTTGGCATTCCAGCAACACTGTAGAATTGCGACTTTATCGATTGCCACTCTTCTGTGGTAGATGGTAGACAAACATATTCGGGGAATATATGCATGAGTGCATCGATAACTTTGGAAAGATGACGAGAAAAGGCAGACTGACTGAAACCAATGATGACGCTGGACACTGCCTGAAATGATCCGGTGGCAAAAAAGTGCAAGGCAGCAAGAAACTTTAGTATTCCGGGAATGGCCCTTGAACGAGCCGTCACAGGCTCTAGAAAATGTGCTATTTGAGAATATAAAGACAATATTGAATGTCGATCCAGACGGAACCTTTGAATAACCTCTCGATCGGAAAGGGCATCTAAAGGAACCCGAGGAAGGAATACCCGCTGTACTCGTAATCGCCTTCTTCGAACCGGATTTGGGGCATCAGGTAGACGAATTTGCCTTCTACCCCTCATTTGCATCAGACGAACAATATAAAGTTGAAGAAGTGTCTCCATATGGCTAACAGGATCAAAAGTGAGTAACCATTCAATTGTACACCTCTTTTAAATCAGTTGTAGGCGTTGATCTGATAGACCCTATTGTTTATTATGGTGCTCGCCACCTATTAGCTGGCGAGGGATTTTTAACGAGGTAGGTGCGGAGAATTTCACGAGCGTAGAAATAGTTTAGTAATTCCTGTTTTGTGCGAGATTTATGTCGAGCGAGTATTTTCTAGCTACAAAAAAGACGAGAATTCAAGATTTGCGGGCAAGTTCGCTCGCCGTTTTTTAATATAAGGTTTTCAATGGATTCGTGGGATAGTACATACGGTTATTGATCCGCACGCAGAAATTTAGACGAAAATAGTCACGAAGACCTCGCAGACAGCTTAGTACATGGAGCCCATAGAGTTTTTAATCTATTATTGGAACTATTAGGTGGAATTCAGTCAATGACTTTGATTTTTAGTCCCGTAGAATTAGCATTATGAAAGTGTCTGAAATTGTCAGGTACACTATGGGTCTCAATTTTGTTTTTGATATTACAGCAATGTTCACTAAATCTAGTTTTAATAAGCCTTTTGGTTCTTCCACTATAGAAACAATTACAAATGCAAACTAGAAGATATACTACAAAAGGAGATCTACATGAATATTTGTGTTTACCTTTATATTCTTTAGTATTATATATATTATTTAAAGTATCACACTTTATGATATGACTGCACATATTACAGTTACTACTTCCACACGACCATGTCCCATTGGCTCTACTTAGCCAATGTGAATTCTCAGGTTTTTTAGATCTTGGTATTGGTCTTAATTTAGATGGAGCCAACATATTCTTAAGATCCTGATTCTTTTTAAAGGTACTTAGGGGCCTTTCCAGAAGGATTTTATTTAATACCGGATCACTAGTTAAAATGTTCCAATGTTTTTAAGGATATTTTCAATATCCCTGCTACCCTGACTATATGTAGTAATGAACCTAAAATTGTCTCTCTTAGCTGCCCTTTCTTGGTTTTTATCTACTGGATGGAGCATGTCCTCTCTGTTCATTCCAGATACTTTTTCTTTGACCCTACGTATAAGAGTAGTATTGTATCCCTTTCCTTGAACCTTTTATCCAAAATTATGGATTCTTTGTTATAGTCTGAAGTGTGGGTGCAGTTTCTCCGTATCCTTTGATATTGTCCAAGAGGGATATTGTTTTTTCCATCTTGGAAGATAGCCACTCTTGGCGTTAAGAAACCCATTTTTGTCTGTTGGCTTCCTGTAGTTTTTAACAGCAACCCTATGATCTTGATCCACAAAAAGGAGATCTAAAAATTATATTTGATCTTTCTTGATGTTACTTGTAAATTTAAGATTCATAGAGTTGCAATTAATAAATTCAATGAAATTGTTTATCTGATCTTCCTGGCCTTTCCAGATGATAATTATATCATCTATATATCTAAAATAACTGATGAGATGATTGTTATGCCAAATATATTTATTTTCAAAATTATGCATAAAAAGGTTTGCGTACGATGGGGCAAAAGTGGTCCCCATCTCAGTTCCCTGTAGCAGCAAATAAAACTGAGAATCGAACTGAAAATAGTTGTGCTTTAAAATAAAATCAATACCTGTGAGGATGAAACGGATTTGTGAATTTGGAAGTTGGCTGTTTCCTCCTCGGCTTTAATGCCTAAATTGTGTGGGATACATGTGTACAAAGCTGTAATATCACACGTAATCCAGAGGAAATCTTGTTCCCATTTGTATAGATTCTACACAAGTGATGTGGTATTTCTCGATTCTCATTCCCTACTTTTAAGTTGTTAGTCCTTCTCTCCTTCTTATATGTGAAGACCTTGTTGTTTTTGTAATCTTCTAAGTCTCTATGTAGTTTTTGTTGTTTAGACCATGCTAGCTCATTGCTCAATTTGATATTACGTGCTTGTATATTCTCATTCAGTTTTTTCCATCTCTCCTCCCCTTTAAATTGTATTTAAGGGAGTAGAGTTTCTATGGCTAATTTAACTTTATTAAGGCCTAGATTTAGAGTTCGGCGGTAGCCGTCAAAACCAGCGTTAGAGGCTCCTAACGCTGGTTTTGGCCGCCCGCTGGTATTTGGAGTCAGTGATTAAAGGGTCTAACGCTCACTTTACAGCCGCGACTTTTCCATACCGCAGATCCCCCTACGCCATTTGCGTAGCCTATCTTTTCAATGGGATCTTTCTAACGCTGGTATTTAGAGTCGTTTCTGCAGTGAGCGTTAGAGCTCTAACGACAAGATTCCAGCCGCCTGAAAAAAGCAGGAGTTAAGAGCTTTCTGGCTAACGCCGGTTCATAAAGCTCTTAACTACTGTACCCTAAACTACACCCATAAACTACCTATGTACCCCTAAACCGAGGTCCCCCCACATCGCCGCCACTCGATTAAAATTTTTAACCCCTAATCTGCCGACCGCCACCTACGTTATACTTATGTACCCCTAATCTGCTGCCCCTAACCCCGCCGACACCTATATTATATTTATTAACCCCTAACTTGCCCCACACAACGTCGCCGCAAGCTACTTAAAATAATTAACCCCTAATCTTCCGACCGCAAATCGCCGCCACCTACGTTATCCCTATGTACCCCTAATCTTCTGCCCCTAACATCGCCGACCCCTATGTTATATTTATTAACCCCTAATCTGCCCCCCACAACGTCGCCGACACCTACCTACACTTATTAACCCCTAATCTGCCGAGCGGACCTGAGCGCTACTATAATAAAGTTATTAACCCCTAATCCGCCTCACTAACCCTATCATAAATAGTATTAACCCCTAATCTGCCCTCCCTAACATCGCCGACACCTACCTTCAATTATTAACCCCTAATCTGCCGACCGGAGCTCACCGCTATTCTAATAAATGTATTAACCCCTAAAGCTAAGTCTAACCCTAACACTAACACCCCCCTAAGTTAAATATAATTTTTATCTAACGAAATAAATTAACTCTTATTAAATAAATGATTCCTATTTAAAGCTAAATACTTACCTGTAAAATAAATCCTAATATAGCTACAATATAAATTACATTTATATTATAGCTATTTTAGGATTAATATTTATTTTACAGGTAACTTTGTATTTATTTTAACCAGGTACAATAGCTATTAAATAGTTAAGAACTATTTAATAGTTACCTAGTTAAAATAATTACAAATTTACCTGTAAAATAAATCCTAACCTAAGTTATAATTAAACCTAACACTACCCTATCAATAAAATAATTAAATAAACTACCTACAATTACCTACAATTAACCTAACACTACACTATCAATAAATTAATTAAACACAATTGCTACAAATAAATACAATTAAATAAACTATCTAAAGTACAAAAAATAAAAAAGAACTAAGTTACAGAAAATAAAAAAATATTTACAAACATAAGAAAAATATTACAACAATTTTAAACTAATTACACCTACTCTAAGCCCCCTAATAAAATAACAAAGACCCCCAAAATAAAAAATTCCCTACCCTATTCTAAATTTAAAAAGTTACAAGCTCTTTTACCTTACCAGCCCTGAACAGGGCCCTTTGCGGGGCATGCCCCAAGAAGTTCAGCTCTTTTGCCTGTAAAAGAAAACATACAATACCCCCCCCCAACATTACAACCCACCACCCACATACCCCTAATCTAACCCAAACCCCCCATAAATAAACCTAACACTAAGCCCCTGATGATCTTCCTACCTTGTCTTCACCATGCCAGGTTCACCGATCCGTCCTGGCTCCAAGATCTTCATCCAACCCAAGCGGGGGTTGGCGATCCATAATCCGGTGCTCCAAAGTCTTCCTCCTATCCGGCAAGAAGAGGACATCCGGACCGGCAAACATCTTCTCCAAGCGGCATCTTCTATGTTCTTCCATCCGATGACGACCGGCTCCATCTTGAAGACCTCCAGCGCGGATCCATCCTCTTCTTCCGACGACTAGACGACGAATGACGGTTCCTTTAAGGGACGTCATCCAAGATGGCGTCCCTCGAATTCCGATTGGCTGATAGGATTCTATCAGCCAATCGGAATTAAGGTAGGAATTTTCTGATTGGCTGATGGAATCAGCCAATCAGAATCAAGTTCAATCCGATTGGCTGATCCAATCAGCCAATCAGATTGAGCTCGCATTCTATTGGCTGTTCCGATCAGCCAATAGAATGCGAGCTCAATCTGATTGGCTGATTGGATCAGCCAATCGGATTGAACTTGATTCTGATTGGCTGATTCCATCAGCCAATCAGAAAATTCCTACCTTAATTCCGATTGGCTGATAGAATCCTATCAGCCAATCGGAATTCGAGGGACGCCATCTTGGATGACGTCCCTTAAAGGAACCGTCATTCGTCGTCTAGTCGTCGGAAGAAGAGGATGGATCCGCGCTGGAGGTCTTCAAGATGGAGCCGGTCGTCATCGGATGGAAGAACATAGAAGATGCCGCTTGGAGAAGATGTTTGCCGGTCCGGATGTCCTCTTCTTGCCGGATAGGAGGAAGACTTTGGAGCACCGGATTATGGATCGCCAACCCCCGCTTGGGTTGGATGAAGATCTTGGAGCCAGGACGGATCGGTGAACCTGGCATGGTGAAGACAAGGTAGGAAGATCATCAGGGGCTTAGTGTTAGGTTTATTTAAGGGGGGTTTGGGTTAGATTAGGGGTATGTGGGTGGTGGGTTGTAATGTTGGGGGGGGGGGGTATTGTATGTTTTTTTTTACAGGCAAAAGAGCTGAAATTCTTGGGGCATGCCCCGCAAAGGGCCCTGTTCAGGGCTGGTAAGGTAAAAGAGCTTGTAATTTTTGTATTTTAGAATAGGGTAGGGAATTTTTTATTTTGGGGGTCTTTGTTATTTTATTAGGGGGCTTAGAGTAGGTGTAATTAGTTTAAAATTGTTGTAATATTTTTCTTATGTTTGTAAATATTTTTTTATTTTCTGTAACTTAGTTCTTTTTTATTTTTTGTACTTTAGATAGTTTATTTAATTGTATTTATTTGTAGCAATTGTGTTTAATTAATTTATTGATAGTGTAGTGTTAGGTTAATTGTAGGTAATTGTAGGTAGTTTATTTAATTATTTTATTGATAGGGTAGTGTTAGGTTTAATTATAACTTAGGTTAGGATTTATTTTACAGGTAAATTTGTAATTATTTTAACTAGGTAACTATTAAATAGTTCTTAACTATTTAATAGCTATTGTACCTGGTTAAAATAAATACAAAGTTACCTGTAAAATAAATATTAATCCTAAAATAGCTATAATATAAATGTAATTTATATTGTAGCTATATTAGGATTTATTTTACAGGTAAGTATTTAGCTTTAAATAGGAATCATTTATTTAATAAGAGTTAATTTATTTCGTTAGATAAATATTATATTTAACTTAGGGGGGGTGTTAGTGTTAGGGTTAGACTTAGCTTTAGGGGTTAATACATTTATTAGAATAGCGGTGAGCTCCGGTCGGCAGATTAGGGGTTAATAATTGAAGGTAGGTGTCGGCGATGTTAGGGAGGGCAGATTAGGGGTTAATACTATTTATGATAGGGTTAGTGAGGCGGATTAGGGGTTAATAACTTTATTATAGTAGCGCTCAGGTCCGGTCGGCAGATTAGGGGTTAATAAGTGTAGGTAGGTGTCGGCGACGTTGTGGGGGGCAGATTAGGGGTTAATAAATATAACATAGGGGTCGGCGATGTTAGGGCAGCAGATTAGGGGTACATAGGGATAACGTAGGTGGCGGCGGTTTACGGAGCGGCAGATTAGGGGTTAAAAGTGTAATGCAGGGGGTCAGCGATAGCGGGGGCGGCAGATTAGGGGTTAATAAGTGTAAGGCTAGGGGTGTTTAGACTCGGGGTACATGTTAGAGTGTTAGGTGCAGACGTAGGAAGTGTTTCCCCATAGGAAACAATGGGGCTGCGTTAGGAGCTGAACGCTGCTTTTTTGCAGGTGTTAGGTTTTTTTTCAGCTCAAACAGCCCCATTGTTTCCTATGGGAGAATCGTGCACGAGCACGTTTTTGAGGCCGGCCGCGTCCGTAAGCAACTCTGGTATCGAGAGTTGTATTTGCGGTAAAAATGCTCTACGCTCCTTTTTTGGAGCCTAACGCAGCATTTGTTTGAACTCTCGATACCAGAGTTAAATTTATGGTGCGGCCAGAAAAAAAACCCGCGGAGCGTTAACAGCCCTTTTACCGCCAAACTCCAAATCTAGCCGTAAGTTTGTACTCCCTATATCTAATGAGCATTTTAATCAAAGTCATGGAGCAGTCTTGCAAGGCCTTTTCCTAGTCTGTGGTAAATTCCACTTCAAAATCAAATGCTGGGTATTTGAAAATTCTAAGGCCCTTAGGGACTACTCTATGTAAGACATAGTTATCAAGTAATAAAAGATCCTGCCATTCAATAGTATCATTATTTAACAGTTTCTCTAGGTCGCTAAATAAATCCATAGGATTTATATCCATTGTTTCATTACTGGTGGTACTAACAGTATTATTTAAGATACTTATAGAGCACTGTCTGCTGTGGCTGGACAGACAGTCACATAATACCTCATCAACAGAGATGTTGGTCATATTAGATGTATAAAAACGCTTGTCTGGCCGGGACATGACAGGGGGACGTGCGTAGGTGACGTCATCACGCAACGTGAGACGCGTCCCTGGAGAGAGTATGGAGACGGATAGCGGTATACGAGACCGTGTCGAATATTGGGGCTAAAATCACCTCTTATGGGAGGGCTGTGAGATTTCAAGTGGACCACCCCCCTAAATAAAGGACTGACACTAGATGAAACATTGGGAACTATAATTCTCTCCAGTGTATGGCAGATATAACTTTTTTGTCTGGAATTTAAGACGTGAACCTATGTTTGGCGCTTAAAGGCACTTTTATCAAGACAAAAGCAATATCTATATGTTGGGTCATTTATCTCTTTTCTGGCTGGTTAGCTCTACATAAAGGTTGAGAGTGATTGGTGAAGTTTTTTTCCTTTATAGAAAGAGCAAGACACCTTCCTGTATAATAAGGGTCTGTCATACTTATTCTGTATAAGAGCTAAACCAAGAGGAACCTTGGAAATCATCAAGCCTGGTTTATTAGTGTAAAAAATTTGGAAGCAAAGTCTCTAAAGCTCCCTACCTTGCTATAAATATCTCTTGGTGCTCTTTACTACGGCATTATTTGAAGCTAAAGTTGCAGAACTCTTTGATGGATAAATACCTCTCACATCCGAAAATGTCACCTAAGCTAAAAGCCATGGATAAGAAAAGTACCAAATCTACAATTTCTCCTAATAAATCCTCTATGGAAGAAAAAACGTCTGAACCTTCTGATGCTACGGCAATTGCCACTCAAGTTTCAGCACTAATTATACCAAAACTCAAAGAGCTCCATGCACGGCTTGATTTAATCATGGGCGAAATCAGAGCTCAAAAGGATAGAATAAACCAGCTGGAGCAAAGTCTCTCTGATAGTGAGGATATTCAAAACATAATGAGTGTTAAACTGGAAGATGTGTTGTTACAAAATAAAGTTCTTGCAAATAAGATAGAAGACATTGAAAATAGAGGGAGGCGAAATAACCTACGAATAATTGGGCTTCCTGAATCAGTTAAATCTCAGGACCTAAAGAAATTTGTGGAAGAAACCCTCCCACATCTTTTGGCCATTCAGCAAGAGCATTCTCTGTTTACAGTTGAAAGAGTACACAGACTGGGCAGGGAACAACAGGAGACGATTCAAGGCACAAAGAAACCGCGCCCAGTAATTGCCAAGTTCCTAAACTTTCAGGGAAAGAATGATCTTATCCAAGCATTTAGGAAGCAACAAAATCTACATTTCAACGGTGCAAGGATCTTGATTTTCCAGGACATTTCAGTAGAGACCTCATCCAAAAGGAGACAATTCTCACATATATGTTCTCGCCTAGTACAGGAAAAGAGATTTTTTTCCTTACTTTATCCAGCTAAGCTCAGAATTAAGTCTGGAGCAAATTTTTTTGTTTTGAAACCCCTGAAGCAGCACAATCTTTTTTAGATAATGAATCAAAATATGTGGGGTTTTTAAAGGCTTTTCAGTCTCTTGGAGGAGATATACTGTTTTTCTTCTTTTTTTTGTCGAATATTTTAACTATGGTTCACCACAGTTGTATATCTTCTGGAAACCTAGGTTTTTATTTCATTTTTTTTTTTAATATATATTTTTTTGTTCACCATAGTTGTATATCTTCTGGGAAGGCAACCTAGGTATACATTTCACATATTTTTTATTTTATTTTTTTTTTTGCAAATATGTCTACCTATTCAAATATGATTGTTTTACAATTAATAATTTTTCTATATGCACGATGTTACACTTATCTTTAAATATTGATGGTTGTAGTTAGACAAGCCCCAGCTGTTTGATATTAGGGGCATTACAGACATAATGTTTATCTGTACACACTTTTTCATATTTATCCATGTTTTTGGTGTAAAATGTATTTATTGTTGGGTTTGCGATTGGTTCACTTGAAGATCGTATTGTACTTTTACTATAGGTTTAGGGCATATTTTTTTTTTTCTTTCTCTACACATATGTTTGTTTCACAGCTAGTGATTTTGCTATATGTATGATGCTGCACTTATCCTTAGTTGTTGTTGGTTGTGTTTAGACAGGTCCCAACCCTTCACATTATGGTTACCATAGACAAAAGGTATATTTGAAATCACCTTTTTTACTTACTTGGATTTATAGGTTTATTTATTAAGGGGACGGTGATTGGTTTATTAAATGATTGCATGGTTGTTTTACTATTTATCAATAAAAAAAGGGGGAAAGGAAAAAGAAAAAAAACAAATTTTTTTTTCTTCTCTCCTCCTCTCCCTTTTTCTCCCCTTTTTTCCCCTTCCCGACGCTCTGCTTCTCCCCCCTTCGTCCATAGCTAGGTGGTTGGTCAGTTGATCTCTTAAAAAAGGTTACAAGATAAGGTTGTTGTCCTGGAACGTGGGAGGAATTCATTCTCCTATTAAAAGGAAGGCAGTGGTGAATTTCTTAAGTAAAAGGGCCTTGGATATAATATGCTTGCAAGAGACGCATCTTTCAGATGTCGAGCATGCTAAATTTAGGGTACAGGGTTTTTCTCAGTCCTTCTATTCTTCATATAAGAAAGCTGCAAGAGGTGTTATGATATTATTTCACAATAATCTCGGACATGAAATTATTAAAGTAGTGAAAGACAGAGAGGCCAGATACCTAATTGTCAGAATGAAGATTCAAAATCAGGTCTATTTAATAGTCAACTTATATGGTCCCAACAATTCGGATGAGGTATTCTGGAACCATTTACTTAAGAATATTCTTAAATTTTCGAGGGATAAGATAATAGTAACAGGTGACTTTAATATAACCCCTAATTTATATCTTGATAGAATTAGATTGGATGAACTTAAGAAGAAATCTAAGTACACCAAAACTCAGCTTAACTATGAGAAGAAAATATTTAATTTATTCTTTCAGGTAGCTAACCTTATAGACATTTGGAGAAACTTAAATCCTAACTCTAGAGAATTTACATGCCATTCTAAATCTCACAACACCCGGTCTAGGTTGGATCTATACTTAATATCAGAGTCTCTGGCACCTAAGTTCTCCAAGTGTGCTATTTTGGAATTTACTCTATCAGACCACGCCCCTGTAATACTAACAATTCAAATTAAGAGACCATATACATTTAATTCCTTTTTTTTCCCAACATATTTGGCAAATTCAGTTAGATTTAAGTCTTTCTTGACCAATGCGTGGGAAGAATATTGCTCTTTTAATGGCCATTGCAGAGACAATGTCCCTATTTTTTGGGAAACTGCCAAATTATATTTAAAGGCGGAGATAATTTCCTATATGGCCAGGTTAAAAAAGGAACAAGCATTTAAAGGTCAGGAGTTAACAAATAAAATCAAAGATGCCTACGCTCTGTACATAAATAATCCTACTACATTAAATAGAGACAACTACTTCTCTAATAAGAGGGAAAGGGACCATTTCCTGTTGGAACAGGCGCAGGACTCAATTCAAATAAAAGCAGCCAAATTTAAAAGATATGGTAACAAAGCCGGTAAGTTTCTGGCTTCCATTTTTAAAACACAAACTCAAAGGAAATCAATCGTAGCTATTAAAAAGGATAATAATATTATTGTGGATCAGGATCAGATAGCTTCTTCATTTCATAAATATTATACCGATCTTTATGCCTCACAGAATCCTCTGCCAGAGGATATTGATCGGTTTCTAGCTTCTTTGGAGCTTCCATCGGTGTCAGGCTTGGATTTGGAAGCCTTGGATAGGCCTATCCTTGAGCAGGAGATAGTACTATTTAATACTAATACTATTAAATTTAATACTATTAAATCTTTATCTAAAGGAAAAACACCAGGCCCAGACAATCTGCCTCTGGAGTTTTATACGTTACTATTAGAAAAGATTATGCCATTTCTAAAAGACTTATATAAAGGTTATTGTGAAGACATTAAGGTCTCTGAGGATTTCAAAAGGGCTAATATCGTTTTAATCACTAAACCTAATAAAGATCCCTTAGACCTAAGAGCCTATAGGCTGATCTCCCTGCTCAATCTTGATTACAAGATCATGATGAAGATCATGGCAGAAAGATTGAAGCCAATTGTACCTAAAATCATACATGAAGACCAGGTAGGTTTTGTGAGTGGTAGATCATCTGAAAGAAATATAAGGAAAATTCTTCATGCAATTTCCTTGTATAGTGGTGAAAGTTCTGCTCTGCCGGAGGCCTTCCTGCTATCCTTGGATGCAGAGAAGGCCTTCAACAGAGTGGAATGGCCATTCATGTTTAAGGTCATAAGAAGATATGGTTTTGGTGAAAATTTTGTTAACTTTATTAGTAATATATATTCAGACGCTAAGGTATCAATCCAGATTAATAACGATATTACACAATTCTTTACACTTTCAAGAGGCACTCGGCAGGGATGTCCCCTTTCCCCTTTACTTTTTTACTTAATTTTAGAGCCGTTGGCAGTTAAATTGAGAGATCTTCTAATAGGAATTACCTAAAAGTATAGCTAAAAGTGTCTTTATTTGCTGATGATTTACTTCTTTTTGTCAATAATCCCAAGGATACTATTAACCCTGTCTTAGAACTTTTAAATGACTATGGAAAAGTGTCTGGCTATAAAACTAACGTTGCAAAATCAAAAGTAATTTGGTTAAAAAGATGGAATAAAGGTCAAACCTATAAGTTTATTGAATCTGATGTCCTGGAATATTTGGGTTTAAAACTCTCAATCAATCCTGCTGATTGGTACCGTGATAACATCCTTCCAGTCCTCCAAGAAACCACGATAAAAATGAGAGGTTGGGCCTCTCTTCCGGTCTCAATCTTGGGTAAAGTAAATCTTTACAAAATGTTTATAATTCCCAAAATTCTATACCCATGTAGAATGCTTCCCCTTCTTATTAAAAAAAAAACAGGCTCTTTGGCGCTTTAATCGTGCTTTAAGATATTTTCTGTGGAGTGGGAGGAAACCTAGAATAAAACTAGAGTCACTATACCAACCATACACGGGAGGAGGCCTAGCCCTCCCCAATGTGGAATGGTATAATTTAGCAACCTTATTACGCCTCCCAATAGACTGGCTATTTCAGTCATTTAAACTTTCTGATAGAAATCTAGAGGAAGAGATTTGTTTCCCACACACTATGAGCTTTATATTACACGCATCAAATATAATTCTGGGAAAAATAATTGTTAATCATCCCTTATTTAAAGACATTCTATATGCATGGAGAAAAACTATGAGGCTACTCGGCCAATTAACCAGTATTTCCAAATGGCTACCCATTCAAGGCAATTGTTTCTTTCCGTTAGGTAATTCAGCTAACATATTTAACTCCTGGTCACCCTTTAAAGTTCTCTCTATTGCAGAGTTTTTTGATTCTAATGCCAAGAGACTGTATAACTTTTTGGAATTTCATTTTTTTTTTCCCCTATAGTTCAGAATAAGCATAAGTTTTATTTTTTGCAAGCAAAAAACTATGTGCACAAATTACTTTATCTATTTCCTCAGATCTGCTTAGAACATCCGTTAATGGACCATATTAAGCCAGGCAAATGTTCCTTATCTTCTATATATAGAATATTAAGAACTGCGGAGGAAGGAAAAAATACTGTACAACTAAGGTTATACTGGGAAAAGATATTAGATCCTCCGGATCTCCTAAACCAATTTGCCAGCAGCTTAAAAACAATGCTGTCTCTATCTCACTCAGCATACTTAAGAGAAACTCAATTTAGAATTTTCAATAGGGACTACTTCACCCCGCGGCGGGTAGCTAAGTGGAATAGTAAAGTTAAGAATCAATGTATTAAATGTTGTTTAAGGGACCCAAGTTTGGGCCACCTTTTATGGGAATGCCCTAAAGTGAATCAATTCTGGCAAAAAGTGGCTCATTTCCTCTCACAAATGATAGGCCTTAAAGTAATCTTCTCAATTAATTCTATAATATTACTGTCTCCCTGTATTTCTTGGGGAAATAAAGATAAATTCATCTTAACTACTATACTGAATCTTAGAAAACTTTTGTTTCTTAATTGGACTAAACCTCAAGTCCCTTCGGTCAAGGAAGCAAAAAATGCTCTAATCAATACTGCATTAGTTACGGCGCATAATTATAGATTAGAGAAAAAGAAGGACAACTCATATATAAAGATCTGGAGAGACTTTGTTCTTAGTCAAGATAAAATCTTTGTTAACCGCATAGAACAAATCCTTAATATTCAATTATAAAAAGGTTGGTGTAGGGGGCGGGGGGGAGTGAGAGGAAATTATATTATATTCAATTCCAAGAGGGGGGGGGTGGGAGGGGGAGAGAAGGGGTGGAACCTTTTTGCTGTTTTTTTGTTTTTTTTCTTTTTCTCAGTATTTGCATTTTTATACCCTCCCTGCTATAACTTTATTGAATTGACTAAAGAAACCCCTTGGGCTAACATGTATTAAGAATCTTGTATATACTCTTTGGATACTTATGGGTATCCTATTCTGAATCTATTTTGTATTGTTTATCTATTTTTCACTAATATAAATTAAATAATAATAAAAAAATAAAAAAAAAGATTTATAAAAACAATCAACCATAGTTGATATTCAATGTAAACCACAAAATCTTCTTGAAGGGATACCATAGAAAGTAAGTGGTATATAGTTGTATGTACAATATATAATACAGAAAATATAGGGTAAAACTCCATAGTGACCTGTATACTTATAACCAGATCAGAAAAGTATATATCATCCCTGTTTGTATGTAAGTTCTTGTATATGATGAAAGCAGAAGAAAAAGTATTTTCCAATATATGTCCCTGGAAAGCGGTGTGGACAATTCCAAGTGGTGGCCTCAGAAAATGCTGTCAATGAATGCTGCTCTAATTATACTGAGAGGACTGTGATCCTCCTCCCAAATGGAACGTGAAAGACAAAAACAGAGAAAGAGCGCAAACCACTCTAAGAGTAAAAGTATTTAATTATAAAATGTTAAGCGCAAGTAAAAAATATACCTACAGGAATTAAAAACAACAAAGCATATAGTGCTCTTATTAAAACTAGATTTAGTAAACATTACTGTAATATCAAAAACAAAATCGAGACTCGTAGTGTACCTGACCATTTCAGACACTTTCATAATGATAATTCTACAAAACTAAAAATCCAAGTCATTGGGCTCTATTTGACAAGCTCCGTATGGAGCTTGATGGCCCCTGTTTCTGGCGAGTCTTCAGACTCGCTAGAAACAGCAGTTATGAAGCAGCGGTCACAAAGACCGCTGCTCCATAACCTGTCCGCCTGCTCTGAGCAGGCGGACACACATCGCCACAATACAACCCGATCGAGTATGATATTCAGCGAGGTCTGGCGGACCTGATCCGCAGTGTCGGATCAGGTCCGCCAGACCTTGATAAATATGCCCCATTGACTGGATTCCGCCTAATAGTTCCAATACTCGATTAAAAACTCTACAGCAGCGGGAATCATACTGGATTCATGAACTCCAGACTCTGAACACAGTCAATTGTAAAGGTCTTAATACAGACTTAGACCTTTAGGCTTTTATGTAACTATGTTGCAGCACTTTGGGTGTTCTCATTCGAATTTGAAGATTAAGATTTGGGGGATTCTTTGACCTAGGTTTTTCGCCTTCGTTATATGTAACATTGTAAGAATTATTTACACAGTGTCCTTTTTAAAGTTCATTTCATAATAAGTATAGGCTTTTGCAGTCTAGCAAGTAGCTATTCCCATAAGTACTGTCAGTACATAGCAGGGCTATAATACAATTTATTTAATAATTTTTCTTTAAAACAAACCACGAATAAAATGCATATACGAAACAATTGAAATCAATATTTATTCCTAAATTCTTTATATTAGTTAAAGTTATAAACACATTGAATTATATTAATAGGAACCAGATTATGAATCAAACTATACAAGCTTAAACTGTTACAGTATTCTATCCAAAGATCATAAAAATATACCTTTACAAATTACCTTATTCACAATGAATCGCATTAAAATATCACAATAAAATACCAGAACCTTCTGTTATTAACTGATAACTCTAGTTCAATGCCTAATATGGATTACCAACTTACTATGCTTAATTAATAACTACCAGAGTATGGATCGTTAACTTAATGCTTAGACAGACAATATAACAAAATGCTTTAACATCCAATTGGTATGCCAATTTATTTGGACTGAAATAACCTCTTTAGTTACAAATTCTAATATATATATATAACAATAACTGTAATTAATTTATGATATTAAAATACAAAATTCTTTCTAAACATTAATATGTAATACCAGTATACTTACTACAACCTAACTAAAGCTTTAGAATATCTTTGATTTAAAATATTAAAATATACAGTTGCTTATACTTTACAAGATCACCAGTTTAAGTATTCAGTTAATGTCCAAATATGTCTATCGTCATATGTTATAGAATTATGCACATTTGTAAGATAATTAATCTTGATAGTCTCTTATCCACAAACAGTGTCCCAACATATTTGTCTTACAGAAAACTGTGTTCGAACACTGGTTTCTCTTTAAGCAAAGATGGCAGCCAGCAGGATTGCGAAATAGTCACCAAGCAAATATTTTCCACCAAGATCCTTCTCTCTCTGTGAAGGGAGTTTTTGTCTGAGACAAAACTCCTCCTCACTTCTTAATCATTCGAAAGATTTGGATACAAACTTTTCTCTGATTGGCTACTGGGCAATTTCATTTTCAACAGCCAAATGCCTTTTGGCTGTAATACTGGATTTAGGCCATCGGGGGCAGCAGACAAAGACAGTTTCATTTTTAAACTGCTAACAGTAAATACAGTTCATATATATTTTTATTCAATATACTATATTTTCTAGTATTAATAAGTCACAAGTTCCATGTGTATTGGATTATGTCATACTATTTATCCTGATTATTTTAATATGAAACATCAGTATTATTTCTAGCATCATACTAGTATTATCTTAGAATGCATTTAAAGTTGCATTTGATTATTTTCTTATATTCATACAAACACAGCATATTTCCCATCAGTTCTTCTTTGTAATTTTCACAAGATTTCTGGAAAACAAAGAAAAATGTATTTATTTTGAAATAACTTGAGCATTTATATATACTAATGTAGTTATTCATTTAATTTATTGCAAATCTGAAATGCATTTCTCAGATCCATAAAGATATACATTTTTATACAAGACTGAGGTATACCTTATTGAAAATTAAACCTAAATTGTAATTTAAAATGAATTTGAGTTACAATGCAAGACATGTGTCTCTGTTAGGGTAGCCAGCACAGATGTGGATCCGAGGTCTAGGGGCAATTAACAGGTCTGTGCTAATTACTATATTCCTGGGCCTTAGTGAGGTTCAAAGAGATTTCCATATACATCTAGGCTCCTTCCCTGTATTGAGCAGTGAGGGGGTCTGTTAATCTATTATCTATTTTGGGCAGGAAATCAACTTTAAACAGAGCAGCCATATATTGAACATCTCTTTGAAATAACTGCCTGAACCAAATGTTTTACCTTTGTTCTCATTTGGATGTATTGTAATCAGGAAAAAGGGGGGTTGGGGCTGGTCTGTTATGAGACCAATTCACATCAACTTAGGTTTTTAGCTACAAAAATAAAAATGAAATATTAGATTCTACAATACATCTGTAGTTTATTTAATGTTACTCATATATACCCTGACATAATATACATCTATTTTCACTCTTTGGTTTAACATGCCATGTTGTATCACAGAGGAGTAGTGTTTCCATATATCTTATCTCTCCCATCTTTTAGTAAGGACAGTGTTTTAGCGGTAGCAGCTGATAATCTTCAGAGCTATCACATAACAGTCACCCATTTTTGATAGCAGATATGATTTCAAATTTAGTATCCTGGATCGTTTTCTCATATCACAGTATACAATTACTTACATAATTAACTATTGATAGTTTGTATTTTGTCTGCCGGATAGCCTTTTACATGTTCTAATGTTTTCAATCATAAGTGTTTTATTTGCTTTGCAATGTTTTTATATTACTGAATTTTTTACATTGTAGCCCTTTTACAGTGTTACTTAATACATGCTTGTATGTGTATAGCTATATAAGTATTGTCCAATAGCTAGGTATATGCCTTCTTATCACTTTATGTATTATATCACATATCGCTATGACAGCTGTTTGGGAGGATTTCATTGGCGTTCAGTAGCCAATCATTAAGTGACACATTGTCAGCCAATCAGACGCTGCAATGTACCTGACCTTTGACAGCCCGCTGAATTCAAAAGGAAGTAAGCGGTTTGTTGATACATCCCCTCTTGACAAATTCGGGTCAGACCCCGATGAAATGTGTTGAGGAGCTATATCATGATCTCCAGACACAGGTTATTACAACTTTGAGTAGCCCCGCACCTCCAAGTCTTCACAGCGTTCCGGTTGCGCTAAGACTGTAGGAAGGACCGAGTGACACAAGTCAACACTCATCTGGCCTGCAATGCAATTTATGTGGTGATATGCACTATATGCTTTGTTGTTTTTAATTCCTGTACATATATTTTTTACTTGCGCTTCATAATTTGTATTAAATACTTTTACTCTTAGAGTGGTTTGCGTTGTTTTTGTTTTACAAGTTCCATTTGTGAGGAGGATCACAGTCCTCTAAGTATAATTAGAGCAGCATCCATTGACAGCATTTTCTGAGGCCACCGCATGGAATTGTCCACACCTCTCTCCAGGGACATATATTGGAAAATACTTTTTCCTCTGCTTCCATCATATGCAGGAATTTACATACCAACAGGGGTGATATACACTTTTCTGATCTGGTTATAAGTATACAGGTCACTTTGAAGTTTTACCCTATATTCTCTGTATTATATATTGTATGTACAACTATGTACCACTTACTTTCTATGGTATTTTAATATGTTGGTTCTATATCTGTTGTGAAATACTTTATGTGATAACTGGGAAGCGCAGTTTATATATAATTGTTCCATATAATCCCATTATAGTCTATGGGCATTCCCTTTTGTCATTCACCCTTGCCATTCCATAGAAAGCAGCTATAATCGGACATAATCTCACTTTCAAAATATGCTACTGTACATGAGGAACATATCTGGTAAATATCTATTTGATATGTCTCATATTTTAGTTTCTATAGCACTTTTAAATGTAATCCCATTATAGTCTATGGTCATTGCATCTTGTTATTCACCCTTGTCATTCCATAGAAAGCAGCTATAATGTGACATAATCTCACTTTCAGAATATGCTACTGTACCTGGGGAACATATCTGGTAAATATCTAGTTAATATGTCTCATATTGTTTCTATAGCACTTTTAAATATAATCCCTTTATAGTCTATGTGCATTCCATTTTGTCATTCACCCTTGTCATTCCATAGAAAACAGCTATAATCTGACGTAATCTCTCTTTCAGAATATGCTACTGTACCTGTGGAACATATCTGGTAAATATCTACTTGATATGTCTCATAGTTTTGTTGCTATAGCACTAAATGTAATCCTATTATAGTCTATGGGCATTCCATTATGTAATTCACCCTTGTCATTCCATAGAAAGCAGCTATAATCTGAAGTAATCTCACTTTCAGAATATGCTACTGTATCTGGGGAACATATCTGGTAAATATTTATTTGTTATGTCTCATATTTTAGTTTCTATAGCTTTTTTAAATGTAATCCCATTATAGTCTATGGGCATTCCATTTTGTCATTCACCCTTGTCATTCCATAGAAAGCAGTTATAATATGAAGTAATCTCACTTTCAGAATATGCTACTGTACCTGTGGAACATATCTGGTAAATATCTAGTTGATATGTTTCATATTTTTGTTGCTATAGCACTAAATGTAATCCCATTATAGTCTATGGGCATTCCATTTTGTCATTCACCCTTGTCATTCCATAGAAAAAAGCAGCGATAATCTGAGGTAATCTCACTTTCAGAATATGCTACTGTACCTGGGGAACATATCTGGTAAATATCTAGTTAATATGTCTCATATTGTTTCTATAGAACTTTTAAATATAATCCCTTTATAGTCTATGTGCATTCCATTTTGTCATTCACCCTTGTCATTCCATAGAAAACAGCTATAATCTGACGTAATCTCTCTTTCAGAATATGCTACTGTACCTGTGGAACATATCTGGTAAATATCTACTTGATATGTCTCATAGTTTTGTTGCTATAGCACTAAATGTAATCCTATTATAGTCTATGGGCATTCCATTATGTAATTCACCCTTGTCATTCCATAGAAAGCAGCTATAATCTGAAGTAATCTCACTTTCAGAATATGCTACTGTATCTGGGGAACATATCTGGTAAATATTTATTTGTTATGTCTCATATTTTAGTTTCTATAGCTTTTTTAAATGTAATCCCATTATAGTCTATGGGCATTCCATTTTGTCATTCACCCTTGTCATTCCATAGAAAGCAGTTATAATATGAAGTAATCTCACTTTCAGAATATGCTACTGTACCTGTGGAACATATCTGGTAAATATCTAGTTGATATGTTTCATATTTTTGTTGCTATAGCACTAAATGTAATCCCATTATAGTCTATGGGCATTCCATTTTGTCATTCACCCTTGTCATTCCATAGAAAAAAGCAGCGATAATCTGAGGTAATCTCACTTTCAGAATATGCTACTGTACCAGGGGAACATATCTGGTAAATATCTACTTGATATGTCTCATATTTCTGTTGCTATAGCACTTTTAAATGTAATCCCATTATAGTCTATGGGCATTCCATTTTGTCATTCACCCTTGTCATTCCATAGAAAGTAGCTATAATCTGAAGTAATCTCACTTTCAGAATATGCTACTGTACCTGGGGAACATATCTGGTAAATATCTAGTTGATATGTCTCATATTTTTGTTGCTATAACACTAAATGTAATCACATGATAATATATGGGCATTCCATTTTGTCATTCACCCTTGTCATTCCATAGAAAACAGCTATAATCTGTTGTAATCTCACTTACAGAATATGCTACTGTATCTAGGGATTATATATGGTAAATATATACTTGATATGTCTCACATTTTTGTTGCTATAGCACTAAATGTAATCCTACTATAGTCTATGGGCATTCTATTTTGTCATTCACCCTTGTCATTCCATAGAAAGCAGCTATAATCTGACGTAATCTCAATTTCAGAATATGCTACTGTACCTGGGGAACATATCTGGTAAATATCTAGTTGATATGTCTCGTATTTTTTTTGCTATAACACTTTTAAATGTAATCCCATTATAATCTATGGACATTCCATTTTGTCATTCACTCTTGTCATTCCATAGAAAACAGCTATAATCTGACATAATCTTATTTACAGAATGTGCTACTGTACCTGGGGAACATATCTGGTAAATATCTACTTGATATGTCTCATATTTCTGTTGCTATAGCACTAAATGTAATCACATTATAATCTATGGGCATTCCATTTTGTCATTCACTCTTGTCATTCCATAGAAAACAGCTATAATCTGAAGTAATCTCACTTTCAGAATGTGCTACTGTATCTGGGGAACATATCTGGTAAATATCTAGTTGATATGTCTCATATTTTTTGCTATAACACTTTTAAATGTAATCCCATTATAGTCTATGGACATTCTATTTTGTCATTCATCCTTGTCATTCCATAGATTTCAGATATAATCTGACATAATCTCACTTTAAGAATATGCTACTGTACCTGGGGAACATATCTGGTAAATATCTAGTTGATATGTCTCATATTTTTTTTGCTATAACACTTTTAAATGTAATCCCTTTATAATCTATGGACATTCCATTTTGCCATTCACTCTTGTCATTCCATAGAAAACAGCTATAATCTGACATAATCTTATTTACAGAATGTGCTACTGTATCTGGGGAACATATCTGGTAAATATCTAGTTGATATGTCTCATATTTTTTGCTATAACACTTTTAAATGTAATCCCATTATAGTCTATGGACATTCTATTTTGTCATTCATCCTTGTCATTCCATAGATATTAGATATAATCTGACATAATCTCACTTTCAGAATATGCTACTGTACCTGGGGAACATATCTGGTAAATATCTAGTTGATATGTCTCGTATTTATGTTGCTATAACATGTTTAAATGTAATCCCATTATAGTCTATGGGCATTCCATTTTGTCATTCACCCTTGTCATTCCATAGAAAGCAGCTATAATCTGACATAATCTCACTTTCAGAATATGCTACTGTACCTGGGGAACATATCTGGTAAATATCTAGTTCATATGTCTGATAGTTTAGTTTCTATAGCACTTTTAAATGTAATCCCATTATAGTCTATGGGCATTTAATTCTGTCATTCACCCTTGTCGTTCCATAGAAAGCAGCTATAATCTGAAGTAATCTCACTTTCAGAAAATGCTACTGTACCTGGGGAACATACCTGGTAAATATCTAGTTGATATGCCTCATATTTTTGTTGCTATAGCACTAAATGTAGTCACATTATAATCTATGGGCATTCCATTTTGTCATTCACTCTTGTCATTCCATAGAAAACAGCTATAATCTGATGTAATCTCATTTACAGAATATGCTACTGTATCTGGGGATTATATCTGGTAAATATCTAGTTGATATGTCTCACATTTTTGTTGCTATAGCACTAAATGTAATCCTATTATAGTCTATGGGCATTCCATTTTAACATTCACCCTTGTCATTCCATAGAAAGCAGCTATAATTTTAAGTAATCTCACTATCAGAATATGCCACTGTACCTGGGGGAACATACCTGGTAAATATCTACTTGATATGTCTCATAGTTTTGTTGCTATAGCACTAAATGTAATCCTATTATAGTCTAAGGGCATTCTATATTGTTATTCACCCTTGGCATTCTATAGAAAGCAGCTATAATCTGAAGTAATCTCACTTTCAGAATGTGCTACTGTATCTGGGGAACATATCCGGTAAATATCTAGTTGATATGTCTCATATTTTTTGCTATAACACTTTAAATGTAATCCCATTATAGTCTATGGGCATTCCATTGTCATTCACCCTTGCAATTCCATAGAAAACAGCTATAATCTGAGGTAATCTCACTTTCAGAATGTGCTACTGTACCTGGGGAACATATCAAGTACATATCTATTTGATATGTCTCATATATTTGATGATATAGAACTTTTAAATGTAATCCCATTATAGTCTATGGGCATTCCATTTCGTCATTCACCCTTGTCATTCCATAGAAAGCAGCTATAATCTGACGTAATCTCACTTTCAGAATGTGCTAATGTACCTGTGGAACATATCTGGTAAATATCTATTTGATATGTCTCATATTTTTGTTGCTATAGCACTAAATGTAATCATATTATAGTCTATGGGCATTCCATTTTGTCATTCACCCTTGTCATTCCATAGAAAACAGTTATAGTCTGACGTAATCTCACTTTCAGAATATGATACTGTACCTGGGGAACATATCTGGTAAATATCTGCTTGATATGTCTGATATTTTTTTGTTCTATAGCACTTTTAAATGTAATCCTATTATAGTCTATTGTCATTCACCCTTGTCATTCCATAAAGCAGCCAATCTCACTTTCAGAATGTGCTACTGTACCTGGGGAACATAGCTGTCAAATATCTATTTGATATGTCTCATATTTTTTTGCTATAGCACTAAATATAATCCTATTATAGTATATGGGTATTTCATTTTGTCATTCACCCTCGTCATTCCATAGAAAAAAGCAGCCTTTAATGTGAGGTAATCTCACTTTCAGAATATGCTATAGTTTTGTTGCTTCTACACTTTTCCTTTTACATCCCATTAAAGTCTATGGGCATTCCATTTTGTCATTCCTTTTAGTAGATTCCCAAAATAGATACCGCATAGTTAGGCTTACCAGAAGTCCCACTTTTACTGGGATTGTCCCAGTTTGGAGGCGCTGTCCCAGTGTCCCACCCAGTTGTTCATTCTGTCCCAGTAGGGTTGCCACCTCTGGATTTCAAATCATGTGTCCGGGTTTCAGACCGCCTGAAACCCGGACACATTATTCAAAATGACTAGACTGTGACTCTCCAGAATAGTTGGATGCTGGTACTTTGTTACATACAGCTGCTTAGCTTAACATTCGTGTCCATCAAAGTTTACATTTAGTAATACAGGCAGTGAGCAGCATAGAGTTTTTTTTAATTTTGTAGTACTACTTGGTTTATTTTTCTAAGAATTTAACACCCCCCTGACCCCTGATGACATCACCGGTGATACACGTTTAGGGGAATCATATGTGTATGACCAGGAAGTGCAGACAGGTAGGATTTTTGGAGTGGATCTTGCTTTACTTTAGGCAGAATAGCATTTTGGCTGTAAACTTCTTGCGTTATGGTATAGCGTAGCCTCTTAAACAGCTTTAACAGGTATGTGTTTCTTTTTGACTTATTACATTCAATGTTGTATTTATGCAAAATCAGTATTCAGTTCTGTTCCTTAATTAGACAGATAAAACACATATTACCCTGCAGAAATTAAATTGAGTGATGTATATGCTTGTCACTATTTTATGAAATTGGTAATTATGCCTGATGTTTGGCATTATTTAGAATCTGAGATTTAGATGAATGATTTATTTGGTAATGTTGTGTATGGGTTGCCATGACAATGTAATGGTGCCTTTTTCACTACGGGGTGGTGTTATGTGTCTATTTAAACTGTGTGATTTCACTTGTTGTTTGACCGAGGAAGGGTAGAGTATCCACAAAACATTACGCACATAAAAGCTACTACTTTAAAAGGACCGGTAATCGCTGCGTCCCTTGACCACACCCCTGACCACACCCCCACTGGCACCACACCAGGTGATCCCAGTTTCACCCTTAAATATTATGGTAAGCCTACGCATAGTGTTATATGTCTGTTGGTAAAGAAAGTAACAGAAATATATATTCACGAATGAAGACCACCAGTGTCTAATTTAGCAAAATGCAAAGATGAAAACAATGTATTACAAAAAAACGCCGTATTGATTCAAGGATTGACATTTCCACTAGCCCGAAATCATGCGCCACGAAGTGAGAGCTCTCTTTTCAGAAAACGTTCTAATAAAGTTTATACAAAAACAATTCAGAGTCGATTCCTGGTGATGTCACAAATACGACAATTACTACTATACGGTAGTAGTACCGCAGCGCATGCGCACGTCTCTACCCCTTGCCCTTTAAACTTTTACGTCACTATATCTGATAAAAACATAGCGAGTAGTTTATAGTGGGCCGTGGGAAATATCTTCTCTGTAATTAAACGAAATGCTTAAAACACCCACAGACTCCATAGTACTAGGTTTTGCTAAAACAAATCATTGTAAACAATAAATGTGTTCCCATTCACAAATACCCATAAGAGATATTTCGCGCGTAAACAAAAACGCGGGAGAGTAAGGGGGCGGGGTTACGTTCCCGGCTCTAGTTCTCCCATTTCAAAAGCAGAGGCGGTTACGGTGGGGTATATGTTCTCCTGTCTCGCGCTTCAATTATTTACCGTATGCACATGTGGTTTACGTTCTGTCGGTGAGCGATCTAGGAGAGATTGTTGAGCCCCGCACTGACTTGACTACAGCAAGAGCTGCCTTCCGTAACCTGCCTATCTGTTTTTTTACCCTGTTGGCGGGAAATACAGTATTCCTGCCGTTTTGTTTTAAACCAGCCGTTGTCCTATATAGTATTTTATATATCAACCCTTTGCACACAGATTCCTACTTATTTTATTGGTTTTACGGTTAATTAGCCAAGGCAGGCTTCTGTAGACATGCCAGCCCAGTCCTCCTCGCTGTCCCTTCCCGCAGATGTCAGAAAGCGGTAAGGAGGGGTTTGGGTTTAATGTTTGGGCTGCTTGATCTTTGATTCAGTTTAAAAAAAAAAAAAAAAATCACTTTGTATTCTAAGGTTTTTCAGTCTGGCGATTTGGTTGATGAACTCTTCCCTTTTTGTTATTTCTCAGATTAAAATACGACTAAGTGTATTTTGAGTCGAGAGAACACTTGTTTTGGGAAGGGAGTGTAAAGAGAAATAAACAAATTGTGACTATGGCCCCGGATATAACATTAAGAAGTATTCACTTATACAAATTGCATTTTCTTACTACATATAGTGCGCCCCCTTAGCTTTGTTACCTCTACTAAAGTCTCGAGCTGGTCTTGTAGGATGTAGACACTCTACAAACTTCCCTGACACTTATATGTATATACAGTAGTTATGTGTAAAGGGTAGTGGCTTTACAAAAAAGGAAGAAATGTATAGTACACTCTATGTAATGGTAACTGTGACCACTGCTTTGGAGCCCTTGCAGGACAGGCTTGATCATGCAAGTCTCCTTACTGCAATGTAAAGTGGTTTTCACATGACCATGGTTTCTTAATCTGTCACCTTGTAGTACTTCTGTTGTTTGGCCCTTCTGCAGTAGAAATGTGGGCATCAGATGTACAGTGTTTAGTAGGCATGTGCATTAAACAAGGGACACAGCAGTCATTGTCATTCAGCTCATTCAGGTGCCATACTGATTTGTGCCAAAGTAGAACACAAATATTTGGATTTGACACCCATGACAGAGCTGAATGTTGTTGCCTGCAGTCCTTTTTGGCATTTGTTTCTTCAACTGGTGTTGAAGCTTGCTCTATGTAGAGCATTCCTGCACCTTCAGCAAATGCCAATACTGTGGCTTCAGGGATTTGTCAAGCTTTAATGGATCAGTTGCTTCTAGAATATGGTAATGGGAGGTTTTATTAAAGGGACAGTATACACTCATTTTCATATAACTGCATGTAATAGACACTACTATAAAGAATAAGATTCACAGATACTGATATAAAAATCCAGGATAAAACTGTTTAAAAATGTACTTAGAAGCTTTCAGTTTAGCTCTGTTGAAAAGGTAGTTGGAAAGCCCACTGCAAGTGGGGAAATAAGACACTCACCCCTCCCCCTTTTTGCATATGAGAAGACCCTTTACACAAACAGGAGCAAGCTGAAGAAGGTAGCTGACGGTATTCAAATAAAACTTTGGGGCTTGGTTAGGAGTCTGAAAATCAGAGCAATGTTATTTAAAAAAAAAAGCAAAATTATTCTTTTTTTTTTTTTAACAAACTTTATGGGCTTTATAAATCTACGAAACATTTATGCAAAGAGAAAATGAGTGTATAATGGCCCTTTAACTAAAGAAATAGTTTTTTTATTTTACTCAGGGAAAACACTTTCAACATTGTATTTATTAGTGACCATTGCAGCGCCCATAAGTGTCTGACATGGTCTATAACAGCATCACTCTAAACTTTTTAGACAAAGTTACACTGGAATTTTTTATATTTTTTTTTTTTTTCTGTAGACTCAAGGATTTGGATAAAGATCTGGATGGAATGACTGAGCGAGTATGTATCATATTAGTTGTGTATTTATATATACAAAAATTATATATATATTTATATATTATTTATTTTTTGTCGGTTCATTTTGTAACTTGTATTTTTTTTTTTTTTTTCAGGAGTACATAAAAGAAAAGCTTACTTTGGTACTTGGTTTTCTGGAAGAAAATGCAAAAGACCAACTTGATGATCTGGAGAGTAAATTGAGTAAAGAGGAGCTATCTGAGGTATTCTATAAAGTACATTCAGACTGGACTATAAACGATTTAAACAGGAGTTGTTAGCTTACTCCTTTTGCCCTTTGTCAGGGCTAGACTTATCCCTGCACCCCGAATACCACGGCACCTATTTTTGGTGGAAGTGTGGGTGCTGTTTAGTATTTAATAAATAGCCGTTTATAATTGGGTAGAGAAGTCCCTTTCTTTAAAGAGTCTTAAAGGGCTATGAAAATCAGTTTGTTTTTGTTTTTTTTTTATGCAATTTTAAACAACTTTCTAATTTACTCATATTCTCGATATATTTATTTGAAGAAGCAGGAATGAAAGCTTAGGATCCTGGCCCGGTTTTGGTTCAGTACCCTGGGTAGCGATTGCTTTTTAGTGGCCTTCTTTAGGCTACAAGTTTATACAATTAACAGAATGAAGGGGTGTAAAACCCAAATTGTGTTTTTTTTTTTTTTTTTTCAATGACTCGCACAGAGCATAGTTTTTAAACCAACTTTAAATTCCTTTTTATGTAATGGTAAACATTCCTATACATATAATCAGATCCAGAATGGAAACTATTTTAGATGGACCTTAATTCATCCAATCTAATGAAGATACGCTATAAATTACATTTTATTCTAACTAAGCAATTCTAATACCCTGTGCTTCTGCCAGTTTTTTTTTGTTTGTTTTTTTTCCCCAATTAGCAGTTCTGACTTATTCAATCTGCGCTCTAGGCACAACACAAATTTGAGTGCTGTATGGCTAGAGTGCCAATTGTAGTAGTCAAAACCAATACTAAGTTTGATTGGGCATCTGAAGCACGGGGTATTAGAATTTCATCGCTATATTAAAAAGTACTTTATAGCACACATTTATTAGGTTGGATTAAAGTCCTTTTTAAAACATATTAAATGAATAAATAAGAGTAGTCACAGCTAAAAAGTAGATGCTGTGAAAAAGAATGACAAGGCAGCACTCAAATTGCATAAATAACAAGTGGTTTATTAGGTAAACCTACACATGTCAAACAAAATTCCCAAAACCCTTACTTACAATAAAAGGAGTGACTATTGAACCCAGGCCTGGTTAATACTTTATCTGACACACTACCGTAAAACTGCGGTTATTACAAGTGATTGTTCGAAGTATATAACATATCTTAAACTATGCGCTGTTACAAACAAACAATGTGTGAAAGATAAACTGTTGCAACATAATTCAAAAGAGACACAGATTAACAGATGTCCGTTTTAACAGAGCACTTAGTGTGAATCACACGCTCTGTAAATGAATTTGTGTTACAAAGAAGCAGTTCCAGCGTTACTGATTGGAAAACAAACTGTTATAGATTTACTGAGCAAACAGTCTCACCACATTTGCGGTACAAAGTTCCAGTATTCGCTCCAACACTAGCTTGTATAATTACCACTTGATCACTCCAAGCTTTGCATATTTCTCATGCCGGATCCTGGTAATTCTCCAAACAAAGCGATTTTGTGTTAAGGCTCCATTACGGTTTTAATGCCTCCTTGTATTTACAAAACCGGAACTTCCATTCAAGACTGCTGCATGCTTGTCAGTTGTTAGATGTGCAAACGATATCGGCACCAATTTACTCCCAAAAAAGTCTGAGCATATAACCACTAATTCTAATGTGAATAAGCTGATCGAATCCGCTTCTTCACCACTCACCTCTACTTCGGGGGCGCAAACGACAGTGTGAACGTACTTAAAAGATATGCCTTACCTCTCCCAGGCTTCAGATTCCTGACACCACGGTACCTTATTCCGCTTGTGTGGTCCTTTATGCGGACTGCAGAAAACAAACCAACTGCTCCGCTAGGTTGTGCTCAGTTTCCAGCCTCGAGGTTTTCCGGCGTCTGACGTCACTGTCTCTCCCCTGTGCTTCAATTCTCGCGGGAGGTGAGTGGACTATGCTGACAGGAATAATCACCTGTAACTCCGTGCAAATCCTCCGTTTCTTTAACGTGCAGCAATAGAGGGATATAAGGATGCACTGGTAGCTGATAGATGTTGCAAAAACTTTATTGAAGAAAACATTAAAAGTTCATCGCTGAACACATTTTATTCCATAGACAAGTAAGAGGTGTATGTTCCACCCCAGGGACTGCTTGCTGATGCGTTTCGGCTCCAAGGGCCGTAATCGTAGCTGCAGTCACTTGCCTTAATGATCCTTAAATATCAATTAAAACCAGCTAATAGGTTAAAAATAGTAACACCCTTTTACCTGGGGCAGAACAAAAAACACCTTTTAAGGTCTAAACTCTTTATTGCATATATGGACACATAGTAAGTTTAATACTAACTTGGACCAAACAATGATTAAAGACCGTAAAGCTCACTAAATATTGCTCAAAATTACCCATATACCTACATTAACAGTATGAAACAACAAATACATATGTATATACATATAACCATATTTGCAGCTTCCTGATACATTTGTTGACATTGTAAAGTAGATACAAATATACAGAATAGCGATATTACAAATGCAAATACAATTGCCAATACACAAAAGGAAGGGAAAAGAAAGTAAGTCTGTTTCATTCCTTAATTATAACCTAAGTTTCATGCCCCAAATTTGATCTCTTCCCAATTAATGTGAAAACATAGAGGATTTAATCCAAGGGGATTCATGGAAGAAAAAAAGGTTATAAACCATGTTTAAAATTTATGGGATTCTCAATCTCACTTATCAAGTCACTTTCTTCTTAGTGACACAGGGATTGAAAAAGGGGTCTTCCTAGTTAAAAAGACTGAAATAATGATGCAAAGATAATAGAATCTTCAGGGTGCTGGATACACAGGCCAAAGGATTATTACTCCCAAAAATTAATGAGATCAAACTCTGAATTTAATCCAACTATTTATGGGTTGGTGGGAGCTGTCCCACATCTATGCATGTGATGGACGCTGGAAAGAGAATTGTTTATAATAAACGCTACATAGATGACCTGTTGGTCATCTGGAAAGGTAGTGAGACAGAAGCATCTGATTTTGTCAATGTTTTAAATAACAATGACGTGGGTATAAAATTCACATATGATTTCCATCCAGAGAGTATTAACTATTTGGATGTGAATTTGTCAGGTACTGACCAAGGACAAATTCTAACCAGGATTTATAGGAAACCCATAGCGGGAAATTCTCTTCTCCATGCCCAGAGCAACCATCCCAAAAGGGTATTTAGGTCTGTCCTTAATGGGCAGTTTATAAGGCTTAAAAGGAACTGTACTTTAAACACAGAATTTGAAAGACAGGCTTGGGATTTGGAGAGGAAATTTCTCACTAGGGGTTACAAACAAAAGGAGATTACAGCATCTAGAGAGAATTGCAGGAATAGACAGGAAGGATCTACTAAAGACCAAAAAGAAAACCGATATGAAATTTGAAGGTGTAACATTTATAACACAGTATAGCCAACAATATCATAACATCTGCAATATATTAAGGAAACATTTTCCAATGCTTAAGGCGGATGATGGGCTAGCTAATGTTATACCCAAAGGCTGCAGATACGCCTTTAGAAAAGGGAAAAGTATAGGTAATATTTTAGCACCCACTCAGTTGAGGCCAAATACACATAATCAAACCTCAGTGTTAAGATACAAGGGCACATACAGGTGCAGTTACACACAGTGCACAGCGTGCATGTACTTACAACAAGGTAATGGCTTTTCCAGCACAGTGACAGGAGAGCAATTTGAACATCTATCTTGTCTAAATTGCAGAACCTCTTATGCAGTGTATCTCCTGACTTGTACTGAATGTGAAATTCAGTACATAGGACTCACGACGAGAGAAACAAGGGAAAGAATAAGGGAACACCTTACGAACAGAAAAGCAGGCAAACTGACCACACCGCTAGTGCAGCATTTCAAGGAGAGGCACAACAGTAGTCCCCAATCGTTGAATTGGTGAGATGTAAATCAAGAGGAGGAGATAGAGATAAATTATTGTCTAAAAGGGAGGCATACTGGATACAGACTAAGAACAAGGATCCCTTATGGATTAAATTCAGAGTTTGATCCCATTAATTTTTGGGAGTAATAATCCTTTGGCCTGTGTATCCAGCACCCTGAAGATTCTATTATCTTTGCATCATTATTTCAGTCTTTTTAACTAGGAAGACCCCTGTGTCACTAAGAAGAAAGTGACTTGATAAGTGAGATTGAGAATCCCATAAATTTTAAAACATGGTTTATAACCTTTTTTTTTTTCTTCCATGAATCCCATTGGATTAAATCCTCTATGTTTTCACATTAATTGGGAAGTGATCAAATTTGGGGCATGAAACTTAGGTTATAATTAAGGAATGAAACAGACTTACTTTCTTTTCCCTTCCTTTTGTGTATTGGCAATTGTATTTGCATTTGTAATATCGCTATTCTGTATATTTGTATCTACTTTACAATGTCAACAAATGTATCAGGAAGCTGCAAATATGGTTATATGTATATACATATGTATTTGTTGTTTCATACTGTTAATGTAGGTATATGGGTAATTTTGAGCAATATTTAGTGAGCTTTACGGTCTTTAATCATTGTTTGGTCCAAGTTAGTATTAAACTTACTATGTGTCCATATATGCAATAAAGAGTTTAGACCTTAAAAGGTGTTTTTTGTTCTGCCCCAGGTAAAAGGGTGTTACTATTTTTAACCTATTAGCTGGCTTTAATTGATATTTAAGGATCATTAAGGCAAGTGACTGCAGCTACGATTACGGCCCTTGGAGCCAAAACGCGTCAGCAAGCAGTCGCTGGGGTGGAACATACACCTCTTACTTGTCTATGGAATAAAATGTGTTCAGCGATGAACTTTTAATGTTTTCTTCAATAAAGTTTTTGCAACATCTATCAGCTACCAGTGCATCCTTATATCCCTCTATTGCTACATGTCAGTTGTTAGAACCACATCATAGTAACTCGGTATGCTTTGGACCAGCTGCCAGGGACTTAGCACTCCACTTCAAACAGTTGCCGCTTCACAAAACGTCAGGCATGACGCGTTTTGCCCCTCTCTTTAGTGGGCTGACTTTAGGGCTTCATCGGATGCTTATCTGTGGTGATAACACCCCTTTTATAGCTCAATAGCTAATTTAAATATTTAATTGATGACAGTTTTAGCACCATATTGCAACCTCATATTCAAAGATAAACAAACTTTTAATTGCACAAACATCATATTTGTTAAATAATTACATGTTATGCAACATATATTTGGGTTTTTCTTTTCCATTCTGGGATGGCAAAATCAGAACTACACAATTTATCTACCATTGCAATTTTTACATCTCAAAACTTTTACTTATCTTTTAGGCTAGACTAATGACTATTATATACACAACTGAAATAATGTAAGTATAGAGATACCAAAGGCTCTTTAGCATTTGTCCCCTACTAGGGAAAAGTTCTACAGAAAGCATGAGAAATCTATTTTTTCATTAAGGCCATTTAGAGCCAGAGTATTTAATCGATAAATCCATTGGGATTCATTCCTTAATAGCATATTATCAACATCACCACCACGGCGGTGCTGTTTTATGTGCTGAATGCCAGTTACTTTCATAATAGTAAAATCAGAATTATGCTATAATTCAAAGTGTCTGGCCACTGGGCTATCCTGCTCTTTGTTCTTAATGTCATCCCTATGCTCTCTGACTCGATCTTTCAGATCACGCTTATATTTCCCTATGTAAAATAGGGGGCATGAGCAATGCAAGAGGTAAATAACACCTGTAGTGTTGCAGGTTATCCACTCTTTTATATTGTATTGTCTACCTGTTAAAGTTTAAAATTTACATGTTTTTTTGTGTAAACCTGTGTTTGTGATCTAGAGTGCACACATTTCAATAATTAGTAATTTGGCCTTTTTAAAACATAGCTTCTATTCTCGATCTGATTTTATGCATTGGAAATTTTAGCATCGCTTAAATAGAAATTGGAAGTTTGTTTAAAACAATTTTGGGTGTATGTCCATTTTAATCGATTAATTGTATAAACTTATAGTCTTCTAGGGAGAACACTATGTATTTCATCATGGCAGTGATAAGTAAACTTTATCCATTTAGGAAAAATACCTGAAACAAGTAAAAGCCCTTTTGAAGGAGGAGCTGAAGGTTGAGAATGGAGATGTTACAGTAAATGGAGAGACAAATGGCTGCTCCCAGAATGGAACATGTGATGACGTGGACATGCTGGAATCTACAACTGACTCCAAAGGACGAAAAACCAAGAGAGGCAAAACAAATAGAGAGAACAAAAGTAATTGCAAGCAAACTAACTTTATGAATTATGGCTAATGACCAAATGCTAAAGTTCTGTTGACTTGGTGACATTAAAAGCCTTCTAAGTAAGAAGAATGGTATTAACTTGGCTGCCACTTAAAGCTGGCTTGTTTACATCAGTTTCTCAACTCCAGTCCTCGTACCCCTAACGGGCCAGATTTTCAAGATATCTTAACTAGGGCACAGGGGATATTTGCAGAGGGTTGAGTGGTTTTGTTATTGATCAGCTGATTTCCCCCTGTGCTTGTAGGTAAGATCCTGAAAATCTGAGCTGTTAGGGATACCTGAGGGCTGTAGGTTTTTTCCACAAATAAATCTTACCAGTATGAAGATCGTTGTACAAACCTTTTATATTTCAGAATCCCCTGCCCAGGCTCGTGTGTCTCGTAGTACTGTCAAGCAGCCGACCATTCTCTCCATGTTTTCCAAGGGGTCAGTAAATTTGTTCAAAGTTTTAAGATGCACAATAGTCGAGACCATGTTTAAGACTTTGTGAAACTTAACTTATTTTTTTTTAAAGGAACAATTAAACTTTCAGATAGTATACACAATTTAAGAACTTATTTGCTCCGAATAACTTTAAATATGCACAATCTTTTTGACACTTTCTTAGGCACCAGCTCCTACTAAACATGTAATATTATTCAGAATATTTGTACTGTATGCAATTGGCTGATGGCTGTCCCATGGTGCAGTGGGAGTAAAAATTGACTAACTTTCAAATTAGTCAAATCTAATACTAATTTGAAATTCAAACTGATTTTACATTTTCTTATACATCTACAGATTATGAAAGTTTAGTTTTTTTTTTGTTTTTCTGCAAGTTGTGTAATGTCTGACTAGTCAAGGATTTTGCAGTTCTTGATTGTGGGTTTTGTTTTTTTAAAGGTACATAATACCTATGCTAAATCACCTGAAAGTGATGTTGCATAACTGTAAAAAGCTGACAAATATTATCTGAATATGTAAAAAGGAAGTTTTTTTACTTCAGTTCAGAGAACTTTCTCTGAACAGTTAGAGCTGCTGCAAGTTTTGGGCGGAAGACACAATAGACAATCAGCAGTGAGGAGGCCTTGCTTTGATCTTACTATAAAATTCCTTAAACTGAATAGGTTAAAGCTTCCTTGGAGGTCCTGGGACCGAGTCTCTTTACAGTGTGATGTGAATACTTAGGACATCTTGAGGGATTTTTTTTTTTAAACATAGATGTACAGGTGAGATTATCTAATCTGCTTTATGCTGCATCACTTTCAAGTGCATCAGCATTTGGGAACATGTATTTTTTTTTTTTTTTTTTTTTTTTTTTTTTTCCCCAAATAGGGTTTTTACGCTAATACAACTTAATGGACTTCGAATGTCTTGTAATTTTACTTTTTTCCTCTGCCCTTTCCAGACCAGGCAAAAGAAAATCTAATGAAGTTAATGGTGAACCAAAACAAGAAGCTGAAGCTCCATTAAAAGTAGAAAAAGAAGAAAAGGTATTGTCTGGTTAAAGGGACTGTAGAAACCTTGTAATTTTATATTCCATAGCAACAGAAATTGTATCAACCAAGTCTTAAGGTTTATAAAACCCATTAACCTCTTCGGAACGGGGGCTGTTGTCCCCGTTTGAAACAAAACCTAGAAGTTAAACTATGTTTGCGACATGTCTCACATTAAAGGGACAGTCTACACCTTAGTCATATTAAAATCTTACCCTAGATTAAGCTGCAAATGGCCTCCTGCACCCCATTCTATACCATGCAGCATGAATGGTATAAACATTATTTTAAAATGAATGTTTCTGGCCCCATTTGTAATGGTATCCAAGCTCTGCCCACTGACATCACGATCTGGGCTGCAGCTGCATAATAAATTCACTAGTTGGATTCAACACTGTCAATGCTATTAAGCAGAGTGCCTAGATGCAGCCCAGGTTGTGATGTCATCAGTGGGCGGGGCATGGCTCATTTTGAAGTGGCCAGGAACAATAATCATTTAAAAAGATTTACTGTTCCTGCTGCATGATATAGAAAGGGGTGCAGGAGGCTATTTGCAGCTTAATAAAAGGTAAGATTTTAACAAGTCTAATGTGTAGACTGTCACTTTAACTGCATCCACTAAGTACAAATAGGACTTTGTTTTTTTTATATATATACAAATTTTTATATGAAGATACTTTTAAGTGAGAAATGTGAATGATAAATCTATTTTACTGCAATAAGATACCCATATTTGTGTTCAATGTACTACATTAACACCCCCCCCCCCCCCATGTAGAGGTTTTTGAGAAGTTATAGGACCAAACATGGTGCCTGCCAATTTAATGAAGATTACCCCTCCATGGCATAATATTTGCAATAGTAGAGGTGTGTTTTTGGTTTTTATAGCAAGCTGTTGGTTGGATCCTAGAGAGAAAATGCCTGCCACAAGTCTGGACAGCTAAAAAAAAAGTTTTGGTACAGCACATGCATTATACCCTACAACCTGCATTCTATAAATGGTGTGTGCTTTAATTGGCTCTGGAGTGAACCTGTACATTTTTTACTCGCTGCCACGGTTTCAAAATTAAAATAGATTATATTTTTTTTTTTTTTATGCTTAAATAATATTGTCCAGCCATCGATATTCAAGTTTTGGAGAGCTCACACAATTTAGCCGGTTCTGCCATTTCAATCTGGGCAGCCAGGTGGATGATTGTGGCTATCCTTTCTAATTTAATAAAATTTGATTCCATAGTGTCCCTGATTGGATGGAATATCGCTTGAAAATTTCCCTTAAGGGAGGCCTTTTTACTCAAATATTTTCTCCCTGGTTTAATTTGTTCCCAATTATCCACTTTACCTGCTAGTGTTACCTTTTTTTAAAAATATTTCCATTACCCTTATATTGGCATTTTAATTAGTTTTATTTAGCCTGTGGTATCCCCACCCATCCTGAAATTTTTTTGGCCTCAAGGCCAAGCTGTATAAACACAGCCAGTAGAAGAAATAACACTCCCAGTGGGTTATAGAGATGGTAAAAAAATATAAATTTTCAATTGTTCTTGGTTTATGGACAGACAATAAGATAAAGCATGTGTATATACACAATGTGATAAAGTAATCCGCTTATACCTACAAGCTCAACCCATTTTAGGTTGTGGCTTCAAAACACAAAATCGGCTAATTCATATACACAAACCTTTAAAAGCAAATCTCATACATTATATACTCTGCAGCTGGTTAAAAAAAGTAATTGGGGAAACGCATTAAGGAAATTTTTTTTTTTTTTTATATATATATAGTTTACTGTCCCTTTAAATTTAATAAAAGATTCATCTGCACAGATGTGGTAATTGTCTAAAAATTTTAGAGGTAGTTTTATCACGGTTTGTTTGTCATGCTATCGGGCATTGTTAAAATGAAGAAACTGCAGCAGCTGTTCATACATATCTATCACTAAATCCTTGTGGGGGATAAGAGGTGGGTAGCCAGGATGGGGTTCCGCTTCCAGTACACACAAACGATTGGTTTCTTCACAATGCCCATTAATGTCAGTGCCCAAAATGTTTTAATTTGATGGGGTGCCGGGTTTTTTGTTTTTTGTTTTTTTTTTTCAGTGGTGTAATCAAATATGCTGTGGGGGCCTGTGCACCAGTATTCAAGCTCATATTTGATTGTTGTGGTGTCTTTTGTGCCTGAAGATTCAATGTTTCAAATAAGCCACTGCTGACTCTGAATACTGATGCGTTGGGCACAGACCCTCAGCATATTTGCATATACCTCTGGGGAAAACTGCATTTTTTAAATGGTAGTATTACAAAACATGTAATTAAAATTAAATTCACCCATAAATTTCAACTTTGACCTGTCTATTCCTTTAACCCCTTAACAACCAGCGTTGTACCCTGTACGACACTGCTGTCCTGGGCCTCTGCTGCGATCTCGCTAAAAGTAGCTATTTCAGCAGAGTCTTGCATCGGGCTTCGAGGGGGGGGGGGGGGCTCTTGGAGGGAGAGGTGGGTCAATTAAGGAGTTGGGCAGCTACACTACCGAAAAAAATTAATACTAATTTATCGGGAACTAGCAGACAGCTGCCAGTACCTAAGATGGTGGGAGTTAGAAGGGGGAGGGTTATAGAGCTCTTTGGGAGGGATCAGGGAGGTGGTAAGGAGGTAATCTTACATTAAGGAAAATAAAAACTAAAAATAAGTGTAAAACTGCAGCCTGTCTGCCAGTACTTAAGATGGGGGTGACCATTGAGGAGGGAAGAGCTGTTTGAGAGGGATCGGTGGGAAGTGTCAGCTTGGAGGGTAATTGCTACACTAAGCTTAAAATTAACCTTACAAGCTACCCAATTAACACCTTCACTGCTGGGAATAAGTGTGGCGCACAGCTGCAATTGGCAGCCTAATTACTAAAAAAGCAACAGCAAAGCCCTGTCTACTATTTCTGAACAAATGGGATCCTAGATAAACTTTTACAACCATTTGTGCCGTGATTGCACAAGCTTTTTGTAAATTTCAGTGAGACACCTATAGTTTGAAAATGAAGTTTCTTTTTTTTTTTTTTTTTCAATTTGGCTGTGAAATTGTGGCGTGAAATATACCAAAATGGGTCTAGATCAATACCTCTGGTTGTCTACTAAAATATCTCTACTTAAATGTAGTAAAAGAAAAAATGCTCTGGTCTTTTGGTGAAGTTTTAGTCTGAAATGCCAGGTCCTTAAGGGGTTAAAGGGTTTGAGACTTTTTAGTACTGGAAGCCTGAGTTGTATACATTTTGTTTTCTTAGGAGAAAGAAGAGAAAAGGTTAAAAGTGGAATCAAATGAGGGTGACTCGTAAGTATCATTTTTGCTTACACAATCAATAATCTAATATTGATGTCCTTAAACCCTTCCCACCCAAACTTATTCGTTTACATCAGAACCATGTTCTAATGTAAAAATTTAAATCGCGCTATAGTTGATGCAATTGCATGATTTTCATGATGGGGTTGTGTCGGGAGTGCCTTTGATCCCGTTCAGGAATTGCCTATGGCTTCAGTACAGTCAAACTGCTAGGAAGTTCTATGCCGACCTTAGGGCACCTAAGCCTAGTGGTTAGGACGGCATAGAGCATCTTGAAGGGGTTAATTTAAGTCTTATTAAACAGTTCACTTTAAAAAATATATATATTTTTTTTTTTCTAGTTCTATAAAAGAGACTCCAAAGGTGAAGGATGTTCAACAACCAAAGGTATTACATTAAGATGGTGTGCAAGTTATCTCAAAAGTTAAACAAATCTGAAGGTTTGCTTATGTTGGTTTGCAATGCTTATAGTGACTTTATCCTAACAGACTCCTCCACCGAAATGCCCTGATTGCCGACAGTACCTGGATGATCCTGATCTTAAATTTTTTCAAGGGGATCCAGATGATGCTGTAAGTATTAATTTACATAATGCTATCTGTTGGCAATCAAAATGTGACATACTGTAAAATGCTTTGCTTTTTAAAATAGTCAACAAATGTGATCTGGTTGGAACATTGGTAGTGGGGTTTTTGTTTTTTAAAAACACATTCTCTACAATTTTTATTGGCTTGAGTCTTATATAAAACTTGTTGTTTTGCAGCTAAGCTATACTGTAAACTTCTGGTTCTATAAATCCTTATCTGTGAAACCTGTCTTCCTGTAGTTGGATGAACCCGAAATGCTTACAGATGAGCGTTTATCTCTGTTTGATGACAATGAAGATGGTTTTGAGAGCTATGATGACCTCCCTCAGCACAAAGTAACCAGCTTTAGGTCAGTCTTACAAGTGATTTACCTTTTTAGACTCTGCCTGGTTTTGTACTCGGTGCAATCAGCAATAAATAAACATAGATTAGTAAAGAAATTGTCTTTCTATTTTTATGTCTTACCCCTTCACCTTAAAAGCAGTATGGATATCATACTTTTTCCTAACCTCTTCAAAAGAAATTGTGCTAAATACACATCCAGCTGATAAGTTTACTTCATGCTTGCATGCCATATTCTAGATGTGAGTTATTAACCTTAAGGTTCTAAAGCCATTGAGGTGCAAAATTGTGTGTATAGTTTAATTTTTTTGTTTTTTTTAGTGTTTATGACAAAAAGGGTCACTTGTGTACCTTTGACTCTGGTCTCATTGAGAAGAATGTTGAGCTGTATTTCAGTGGTGTTGTAAAACCAATTTATGACGACAACCCATCACTTGATGGTGAGTGTTTTTAGTCTGTGTAGATATAAATATATATTTAAAAATAAGTGTTCAAACAGCTACCTACTCCATGAATATTTGTACATGTTACTGTTGCAAACCTTTTTCCAAAGTGGCAGTTTTACTAAAGGTTTTTCTGTAACTATGGAGAACTAAGTTTCTTTTTGAGGGTAATCTCTGAGGAGTTGTGTGCACACGCATCACTTGGCATCCTTGATGTCTCCTATGTACATAGTTGTAGTTCTATATTCTATTAACAAAGCATAACTATGTAACATCAACAAAAGTAATCTGCCTTCATCTTAAATTAAACAAATCAAATGTTTTTATGCTTTAAACTAAAGCTTTAGTATTCTGCTACATGCCTTCCTGAAGGCTTAATTTTACTTAGTTGGTATAAGTAGGAGGTAACATAATGAAGGGTGCTTTAAATGCCAACTTTTGTCGTTGCTTCATTTGACTAACTTTTTGACAGGTGGCGTTCGTGCAAAGAAGCTCGGTCCTATTAATGCCTGGTGGATAACTGGGTTTGATGGAGGCGAAAAAGCTTTGATTGGATTCACAACAGGTAAAGCAATAAAATTCTACATTTAATAGTGCCAGTGCATCCTAGCACCAGCAATTTGTTTTGCTTTTATAAAACTTGTCATTCCTATTACAAAAGGGTTTTTATAAGTACACCAAAAGGATGTTGAAGGTGCTGGACCATTTTGCTTAAAGGAATAGGAAATTCAAAATAACATGCATGATTTAGTCACAAATTTTGGGTTTCATGTCCCTCCAAAAAACTATTAGCTTTAAGCAAGTTTAGTGTGTACTTGAGAAATGTGAAGTATAACACTACATCATTCTATTTTGACTGGTTTGTCCCTATTTAGCCTTTAGTTACATGACTCTTGAGAGCCCCATAATGGCAAAATGATGCAATTTAATTCTTGGTATTAGTTGAAAGTTAAACCTAGGTAGACTTGTATGCTAATTTCTAAGCCTTTGAAGGCTGCCTCTTATCTGATTACCTTGTATCTAAGCCTCTGCATTCAGAAGTAAAAAGTGTTATATGTAATATACATACTTTCCAATGGCATGGAGAGTCCACAAATCCATTGTAATTACTAGTGGGAATTCAACTCCTGGCCACCAGGAGGCAAAACACCCCAGCCAATCATTTGTACATCAAGGTGTGTGAAGATATTTAATCCTTTTATGGGTAGTTGCCCTTCAAGCAAGGATTGGGGCAATGCTGTGTCATGTAATACTTTCCATAAGTTGTGGGGTGTCATAGCTTTGATGCTGTACCTGCCCTGCAGCTGGTAAGTGCTTTTATCCTTCTAGATTAGGATACAGCACTTAGGGAGTTAATCCTTCAGGTGGATTTTCAAGGGGAATAATATCTTTGGTTATATTTTGTTGCGCAGCAGAGGTGGGGCACTGTACTGCCGTTTTGGAGATGAGAAACATTTTCCTTAATGGCTTTTTAGAGAGCCCTTACAATATGTCTGATTTTAGTTATTGTGGAACATTAATATAAGAATCTATTTTTTTATTTTTTTTATTTTTTGCCTTAACGTTAAGGGCCAGTAAACGGCAGGCTCCATATTGACTTCTGTTATGGGAAGATGGGGTTATCGTTGCAGCGTTGTAGATTTGCCTGCATTTTCTTCCCTTGGCACACTTAGAACAGTTGCGCTCACATGACCGCTCAGCATATTCGGCACTCTGATATTTCAGCTTAACACTTGCTGAGGTTGCTGGAGTCTGAGCCCTACACTGCGGAGAGGTGGTGGTACTAAATAATCAATCTCTTCCTGGGGGCAGGAAGCATTTTTATTGCTTATACAGGACCTTCATTTTTCTAGTTAGGGATTTTGATTCTCTGGTCACGGAGGGGCGAGTCTCCCCAGCAGAGCTGAGTAGAGGTGCCTATCTGTTTATATGCAGGGAAATAAAGTTTCTTTTTTTTTTTTTTTTTTTTTTTTTTGTTAGAATCTGACAAATTTTAGTGAGTTAATTTTTAGTGTGAACCATTAATCCTTGAAGAAATTATCGGAATCCATTGTCAAACTTTTGATAAATATCTATTTTGCGTGGAGGCTCAGGTTATACCTCCTGTGCACTTTTGTTCAATATGTCTAAAATGTTTCTTAAAAATATAGACACTGTCAGAGCCATCTCACAGGACATGCCTCAGCTTACTCCTCAGATGTTCCTGTCTTAAACAAGCAGTGCCCTGCGGTTCCTCAGTTCCCCGGGGGCGGGGTGATTTTGCTGCGCAACTGACTAATGCAGCTTTGAGTGCCTTACCTATTTCAGTTAAGAGAATTTCTGATTTCTGTCAAGGCTGCTTTAGCCAGTTTATCTCGGTTGCTTCTGAGGGCAGATTGCAGAATCTGCTGTAGTTAGTACAGGGGACTCAGGAAGTTAATTTTAAAGGGCCACTAAACCCAAAATCTTTATTTCATGATTCAGATAGAACATACAAATTTAAACATTACAATTTACTTCTATTTATTTTGCTTCATTTTTTAGATATCCTTAGTTGAAGAAAAAGTAATGCACATGGGTGAGCCAATCACACAAGGCTTCTATGTGCAGCAACCAATAAGCAGCTACTGAGCATATCTAGATACACTTTTTAGCAAAGAATATAAGAGAATAAAAAAGATAGTAGCAGTAAATTGGAAAGATGTTGAAAATTGCATTCTCTTTCTAAATCATGAGAGAAAAAATGTGGGTTTCATGTCCCTTTAAGCTTTTTTTTTTTAGATGTTTCCTGTTGCTGACTGTAAAACCTTTGGTGCGCTATATCCATGTTGGCTACAAGAGCCACTGTATCTTTAAAGATCCTATGGATAGGAAACAAAGGTTACTTAAAGATGTTTGTTCACCAGGGTCTACAATGGCAACCAGTTACTAGTATTGTGGTGGTCGCTGGTATGGCCTCGAATTTGTCAGACTCCTTGTCAGATCTGATTTTGGAGGAGACTACAAGAAAGGATCAAGGCTTTAAAGCTGGCTAATACCTTTTTTCTGTGATGCCAGCATGCAAGTCTTTTGGATGCAAACATTTCTAGCTTTGCTGTTCTATCCCACACAGCTCTGTGGCTAAAGTCTTGGTCTGCTGATGTGGTATCAAAGTGTAAGCTTCTGTCTCTTCCCTTTAAGTGTAAGACTTTAGTTGGACCTGGTCTGGCTGAAATCTTTTCCACAGTCAAAGGTGAAAAGGGAGCTTTTCTGCCACAGGATAAGGTAGACCTAAAGGTCGCTAAACTTCTAATTTTCGTATCTTTTGCAACTGCAAGGGACAAAATCCCAAGCCTGAGCAAATCAAAACCTTATGGAGGTCTAACCAGCCTTGGAATAAGGGTAAGCAATCCAAAAGGCATTCCTCTGACAAATCGTCATGACGGGTCCCAGCCGATCCAATCTCAGATCAAGTAGGGAGCAGGCTTTCCTTTCAGCAGGCCTGGATTCATGTCCCCGATCCTTGGGCAGTGGATGTAGTCTCTAAGATGCAGGATTCAAATCTTGTCCTCCCAGAGGCAGATTTCTCCTGTCAAGATTATCTGCAAAGCAGAGACATTCTTAAACTGCGTCAAGTATCTCTTATCTAGGAGTGATTGTCCCATTTTCCTCTGGCGGAACTAGGTCAAGGATTCTATTCCAACCTATTCATGGTTCCGTTAGACCTCCGTTTCTCAGGCTTCTGTCTTAAAATAAAGACTCTGCATTCTATGCGCTCTTTAGTTCAGGAGGGTCAGTTCCCCATACCTTATTATTCATTACAAATAAGGCGGTCCTTTGTACTAAATTGGGGTTTCTCCCTAAGGTGGAGTCGGATTGAAACATAATTCAGGAAATTGTTCCTTGTCCTAATCCTTCTAATAAGGAACGTCTTTGGCATAACCTGGATGTTGTGCGTGCTATAATTTTATTTACTAACTACTAAAGATTTTCAGCAGTGTTCTGCCCTGCTTGTTTTCTCTGGGAAGCATAAGGGTCAGAAGGCCACTTCTATTTCCCTCTGGTTTAAGTGATTCATTTTGCTTATGAGACTGCTGGACAGCAGCCTGATGAGAGAATTACAGCTCATTTCTCTAGGGCTGTTTCAAGCGGTGGTACCTTCCATTCCGTGTTCTCTAGCTTGGGTATTGGTTCCCACTAGTAATTGGAATGCCCTTGTGGACTCTCCATGCCTGGAAATCGGGTAAGCATAAACTTTGTTTTCTTATGGCATGGAGAGGACACGACCCCGCCCTCATAATTCAGCAATTTAGTTTGAGTAAACCTTAGGCACCTTTTCACCCATGTGTTTTTACATTTTCCTTTGGCTGAATGACTGGGGATTATGGGTAAGGGAAGTTACACTTAACAGCTTTGTTGGGGTGCAATTTGCTGCCACCTGCTGGCCAGGAGTTTAATATCACACTAGGAATTGGAATGACCATGTGGACTCTCCGTGCTCGGAAAGATTTATCAGTTAAGCATAAATAGTTTAAGACTGCTTTTGTCATTTTCTAAAATTCTGGCATCTCTTTATCCTATGTGTCCTCTCTTTCCATATTCCTTCGGCTGAATGGGGGATTGTGTGAGGTTACTTAAAGCTTTCCTGGTGTATTCTTTGCCTCCTGGTGGCAGGGAGTTTAATTCCCACTAGTAATTGGAATGGATTTGTGGACCAGGAAAGAAAATAATTTATCAGCTAAGCATACATTTTTGTTCAACTTCTCCCTAGCATTTGCGGATTACATATTAATGGATCCTAGTGAAGAGTATGCTGTAATCTTTGCACTAATGCAGGAGAAGATTTATATGAGCAAGATAGTGGTGGAATTCTTACAGAAAAATCCAGATGTTGCATATGAAGATCTACTCAACAAGATTGAGGTAAACTGTAATGTGTTTCGCCATCTAAATATAGCTATTGTATACAAAGATTGTAACAGGATAATGTTGTGTAGACCTGGTGTCACCTTTTTCTCATTTGTAGCTTTGATCTCAAGGACTTGAACAAGAACTGTTGCGTGATCAGATTTCTGTAGATTTTTAACTTGTGTATTTTATTTTTTTATTTTTTTTTAGACAACTGTCCCTCCTGCTGGACTCAACTTTAACCGCTTTACAGAAGATTCTTTACTCAGACATGCTCAATTTATAGTGGAACAGGTAGAAAGTTATGATGAAGCTGGTGACAGTGATGAACAACCTGTCATAGTAACACCGTGTATGAGAGACTTGATTAAGCTGGCTGGTGTCACACTGGGCAAGAGGTGAGTACCATGCAGTGGTAATACATATGCTGCTGCTCCCTGATTTGCACTTGCGGTGCTCTTGGGTCAAGTAATGGTTGCTCCTAGTAATCATCTGACTGATTACCCATTACGGTCACATTACATATAAAAAAAAAATTAAATAGGTAATGCACTAAACTTCACTGCTCTTGCCATCTCCTGAAGGGGCCAAACTTTGCTCTTAACTGCAGTGTAATTGTGCAAACCATAATTTCTCGAATACCTTCTATCCAACTTCTATTGCAGGCGAGCTGTAAGGAGACAAGCAATCAGACACCCCACAAAAATAGAAAAGGACAAGGGACCTACCAAAGCTACTACCACCAAGCTGGTGTATCTAATCTTTGACACATTTTTCTCTGAGCAAATTGAGAAGGATGAAAATAAGGAGAACACAAAACGCAGACGCTGTGGTGTCTGTGAGGTAAGTAATAGAAATAATTGCAACATGTAGTAGTTTTAAAAAGCTATTACCTGTAACTTAATTTGATATGGGTGAATTACTTCCTGTCAAAACCCCACAAGGGGTTGTGGCGCTTACAGGAAGGCAAAGCTGTAGTCTATCACCCATGTTTAGAGTATTTTTTGCTGCAATAAAGAACATGACAGTGGCTGCACTGGATTTCTAAATGCTAATTTTAGCAATTGCTAAATGAGCACTTTTTAATATCTTAGCTTAAAATGATAGTCTAGTCAAAATTAAACTTTCGTGATTCAGAGCATGCAACTTTCTAATTTACTAAATTTTTCTTCGTTATCTTGGTATCTTTATTTGAATGTAAGGTTAGGAACCAGCCCATTTTTGGTTGAGAACCTGGGTAGCACTTGCCGATTGGCAGCTACATTTAGGCACCAATCAAAGTGCTACCCAGGTTCTGAACCAAAAATGGGCCAGCTCCTATGCTTACATTCCTGCTTTTTAAAATAAAGATACCAAGAGAACAAAGAAATTGATCGGAGTAAATTAGAAAGTTGCTTAAAATTGCATGCTCAATCTAAATTGGGAAAGTTTTTAATATTGACTAGACTATTCCTTTAATCATGGGTCACTGTTTCTTTGTATAACCCTGGTATTTAACAGGTATGCCAGCAGCCAGACTGTGGGAAATGCAAAGCTTGCCAAGACATGGTGAAGTTTGGTGGCAGCGGGCGTACCAAACAGGCCTGCACACAAAGAAGGTAAAAATAAATTGCATTGGCCTGGTAAAGTGCCTTGTATTCTGTAAGTCTCAACTGAATAATTTAGTCTTGATCTACAACACTTAGGATGTGGTTTCTATACTTCAAGGTGTCCAAATCTTGCTGTGAAAGAAGCTGATGATGATGAGGTAGAGGATGACATTGTCCCCGAAATGCCATCGCCAAAAAAAATTCTTCAAGGAAGAAAGAAAAAACAGGAGAAGAAAAACGGAATTTCCTGGGTGGGAGAATCTATAAAGGTAATTGTTACTTTTTTTTTTTTTTTGTGTACTAAATAACCGACCAGTTACAAAAGCCTAAAGGAAAATAACCCTTATCTGGTATGTCAAAGGTACAGTTTACCCCTAAACCTTAATTCCCAATGATCCATTTTACCTGCTGGAGTTATATTTAAAAATAGCTTGTTGACCCTTATTTTCGGTATTTGAAATAACTGGTTTACTGTGGTATCCCAAACTATTAAGTCCAGGCTATTGACAAGCAATGTAATCACAGCCAGCAGAAGAAATTACACTCCCAGTTGCGTGAAGAGAACTAATACAATTTCCATTGAGCTCTGGTTTACAGACAAATCGAATATAAGAAAGCATGTGTGTACACAAAGTGATCTAAAATAGTAGTAAAGGGGCGCTAATTAAAGCTAAGGTATCTAGGGGACTAAGGGTGAAGAGTATATGTATTAGTGATGTACGGAGTGTAATATTTTAGCCTGAGTTTTTATATAGTGATATTTAGTGTTACTTATTGAGTCATAAGTAATGACAGCCTTGTCTTTCTTTCTAGACTGAAGGAAAGAAGAAATACTACCAGAAAGTGTCTATAGACTCTGAGATTTTGGAACTTGGTGATTGTGTTTCAGTGAGCCCTGACAATCCCTCAGAGCCGCTATATCTGGCAAGGTTTGTAATCTTCCCCTTTTGTTCCCAATGATCAATTTTACCCTTGTAATATTTATTCCATTGCCTGCAGGATTACCTCTATGTGGGAAGATGCCAGTGGGATGATGTTCCATGCACATTGGTTCTGTCTTGGTACAGATACTGTTCTAGGAGCCACATCTGATCCATTGGAACTCTTCCTTGTTGATGAGTGTGAGGATATGCAGTTGTCTTACATCCATGGAAAAGTTAAAGTGAGCTATAAAGCTCCATCTGATAACTGGTTCATGGAGGTAAGGAACATTAGTCAACTGATTTGAAGGATGGATGCCACTTGTAGATCTACTTGTTCTTAGGTTTGCAATTCTCTTTTTGATTGTCTTGTACTCTATTTCAGATTAAAAGTATGTTCCTAGAAAGGTGGTTAATGTGTTTTGTGAACCTGCATGGAGAAATGTATTTACTTTTCTGTAAGCTTGAGTAACGTGCTCAAAGCCAAACAAATGTGTATATGGCTTAAGTACTAATGGAAATCATTGACAAAATACTTAGCTTTTCATTGTGTTTACATAAAAGGTGGATGGTTCTTTAATGTGGTGGGTTTTGTTTGTGGGGTGTTGCATTTTAAAAGATGCATTCAAAAAATAACATGTCAATCTATCCCTGGTATACATAAATCATTTCATGTCTGAACATTTTTATCTGACATGCAGAGAAACATTTCTGGATAATCTGTAATTCCATTTTAGTATTTCTGATTGTTGGAAATCTAACTAGTATTAAACTGTAAGCTAGCCAGTGCCACGCTAATCTGTTATTGCTTCAGGCAAAATGTTTCATGCACATTTGTAGAACTAAAGTTGTTCACATTCTTTCAGTCCTAAAAGAAGCGTATGGTATGTTTCAGCAGTCGCATACAGCATTGCAAAAGACCTGTATGTTTAATAGCTTAGACCAGATACATACAAAATGGTTGCCAAATGCTATCTGCAATTTATGCTGTAGCATCAGGTACTTTAAATGTCATATTAGGAGATATTGAGGCCTCATTACTATATTTAAAGAACGTTAACTTTTTTTTTTTTTTTTTCTCCCCTCTAGGGAGGCATGGATACAGACATTAAAGTGGTGGATGATGATGGAAGCACATACTTTTACCAGTTGTGGTATGATCCAGAGTATGCTAGATTTGAATCTCCTCCAAACCCACAGCCTACCGAAGACAATAAGCATAAGTGAGTAACGTGAGACCTACAAGAGTTATTGATACTCTGCCCTCATTAAAAGCTGTAATGCTCAAATGCATGCCTGTAGCCATGTGCAGCACATGTTAGTATATCTGATTCGAAGCTGACTGTTAAAACCCTTTGTGGCTGTTAAACAGGCATATAGGTGTAACACCCTCATCTGAAGAAATTGACCTGGAAATGCGTTTTTGTTTAACTTTAAAGGGACAGTCTAGTCAAAATTAAACTTTCAGGATTCAGATAGGGCATGCAACTTTTCAATTTACTTGTCAAATTAGCTTTGTTCCCTTAGTGGTATTTTTGAAAAGCTAAACCTAGCTAGGCTAAAACTGCTTTCTAAACCGTTGAAAACCGCCCCTTAGCTCAGAGCATCTTAAAAGTTTTTCAGTTAGACAGTACTAATTTGTCATATTAGATAACTTTGTGCTCACTCCTGTGGAGTTATTTAGGAGTCTGCACTGATTAGCTAAACTGCATGTCTGTCAAAAACTGAGATAAGGGGGCAGTCTGCTGAGGCTTAGATACAAGGTTATCAGAGGTAATGCGTGTATTAAAATAACTGCTATTTATGCAAAACTGGGGAATGGGTAATACAGGGATTATCTAACAATAAAAATTCTGGAGTAGACTGTCCCTTTAAGTAGTATCTTAAAACGACTGCACTGTCAACTGGAAAGTTTGCAAGCCTTTAATGTGTGGATTTTAAAAAATAAAATATTTTTTTAGGTTTTGTACCAGCTGTGTGCGACTGGCAGAAATTAGGCAACGGGAAATCCCAAGAGTGTCTGACGTTTTGGAAGACCATGACTCTAAAGTGTGCTATGCTACAGCTTCTAAGAATGGTATCCATTACAAAGTTGGTGATGGAGTACTTCTGCTTCCTGATGCCTTCACTTTCAGGTATTTAATCTTTGTAAATATTGTGTATGAAGGTTTATTTCTTAAATGGTAGGTCTCTATTTCCTTAAACCCTTGTAAAGGTTTGCCTATGTAAAATGGTAAAACATATAGTTCCATTTTTTTTATCATTGCTTAGTGTAAATTTAACTATAGCTAAATTAAAGTTGTACTGTTAACCAATTCACACATAGGATATTCCATGCCACCCTAAACAGCATATGACTGCATGGAATGTCCTACCTTTTTATATGGGCATTCTGCAGCCTCCATTTTAAGCTAAGCTGGAATCTGACTGGGGTTGGTGTGACTTGAAGTGTAGGCAGTATATGTATACATTTCACTATAGAAATAAATTCTTTTACATTTTAGTGTGAGGCTTGCCAGCCCAGTGAAAAGGCCACAGAAAAAAGACGATGTTGATGAAGAACTTTATCCAGAATACTACCGGAAATCATCAGACTATATTAAAGGCAGCAATTTGGATGCTCCAGAGCCATTCAGACTTGGCCGAATTAAAGAGATTTTCTGCAAGAAGCGTGACAATGGAAAACCTAATGAGTCTGAAATAAAGTTACGGGTTTACAAGTTCTACAGGTACATGAGTACCTCTCCACCCCCATTTCTCCCTTCTGATTGAATACCTATTAACTTAAATTGTATAGATCTAGTTTCTTCATAAATACAATCTAAAATGTGTCAATCGCTAAATAGTTTGGGGGGGAGTGAAGCACTACAACCTTTTCAAATAGTTATAGCAAATAACTTGGTCTGAAGTGTTTCAACACTCCCATCATCCCCTAGAGAATTGTAATAACTAATTTTAATAACCACTCTACAGCTGGAAGGATGCAGAATAACTTGTTTTGAAATATTCTGTGTGATACTCTAATGTACTAGTACATTTTACTGTGGCACTGATGTATAGCTTAACCATTTGCAAGAGTAAATGCAGTCAGTATGTTGACTCTTATCTTGGTAGCAGATTAAACATGCTGTTGCTGACAGTGTTCAGGTCAAGAGATGTGCAAGCAGCACCACACTTCAAGCTAACCACCACTATAGAGGTGAAATCAGACCCCTCCATTATAAGACTCATAATATAAATGCTGTATTATGATAAAGCATTTTATTATTCACTATTACACTACTGTGTACCTCTGTCCCTCACCCAGCCTGTTAGCTAGATGCGCACAGTAGCGTGAAAGTAAAATGTTCTAGAGAATTACAGCTCTTTTTCACTTTACTTCGAATCAATTTTTATTTAAATAATGCATTCATTTTTCATATGCCTAGTCCTGTCAGGTGATAAGTTAATGGATGAGACGTTAAGTCATTTCAAACCCTTGTGCAAAATAGGATGGTTAATGCATTTGTCTTGTAACTTGTATCTGGAATGATGACCACTCATTTGGAATAAGATTCCTTCAAATAAGCGTTCTTTGCAGTGCTTACCAAATCACAAAGGTTGTTTTGTTTGTTTTCCGCCTCTCCCAGTTCAAATAGACCCCCCTCTGCTCTCAAATGTTAGTGTACTGCAGTAGGGTCCCTTTAAGGACCCAGATAACCCTACAGTTTGACTTATAGGTGATTTTTAGTTGTCTGTTACCTAGAGGGGCATGATACCCTTTGCAGCAAATACTCTCCTATAAGTGGTTAACACCCTGTTACCTAATACCTCTCTAATGATAGACCTGAAAATACACACAAGGGCATGAAGGCAAGCTACCACGCAGACATCAGTATGTTGTACTGGAGTGATGAAGAAGCAGTTGTTGCCTTCAAGGATGTGCAAGGTCGTTGCACTGTAGAGTATGCGGAAGACTTGACTGAATCCATTGAAGAGTACTCTACTGGAGGAACAGATCGTTTCTATTTTCTTGAGGTATCTGGGCCACTAACTGGCTAACACTTTACATTCATTAACGTTCTTGTATGTTAAGATACCAGATTAGTGGCCAGCCACTTAGTGATTTATATATTTCAGGCCTATAATGCAAAGACCAAAAGTTTTGAAGATCCCCCAAATCATGCACGTAGTGCTGTTAACAAAGGGAAAGGAAAGGGCAAAGGAAAAGGTATGATAGGTCATGTGGTTTGTGGGGTGTTTTGTTTTTTTTTTTTTTTTTTTTTTTGTGTTTTTTTTTTTTTTTACCAACACTTTTGTTACATCCTAGGCAAAGGAAAGTCTCAAGCAACAGAATCTAATAGTCAAAACAATGCTGAAAAACTAATCAAGCTGCGCACTCTGGATGTATTTTCTGGGTGTGGTGGACTATCTGAGGGTTTCCATCAAGCAGGTTGGTGGTTTTTAATGCGGGTACTGCGTTATTTAAAAGCTGCTTGGTCTTGTGGCTCTTTTTAAGAACACTACATGTTAGTATACATTCCAAAACTTTAAAAAGATGGCATGCTTTATAATCTGGCTAACTTTTGTAAGTACATTTTTACTGTCTTAAACACTTATGTGGATATTTTTTTGGTTGGAAAGCTTATTAAGTATACTTCCTTGATGAAAGCATGAATTGGCTTCATTTAAAAGCGTAGACAACACTTGAAACCTAATAATTTGATTTTTGCAGGCATATGTGAAACGCACTGGGCTATAGAGATGTGGGATCCTGCAGCACAGGCTTTTAGGTTAAACAATCCAGGAACCACCGTTTTTACAGAAGACTGTAACATCCTTCTGAAACTAGTCATGTCAGGGGAGAAGACCAATTCTCTTGGTCAGAGGCTGCCTCAAAAGGGAGATGTTGAAATGCTTTGTGGTGGCCCACCATGCCAAGGGTTTAGTGGCATGAACCGGTTTAATTCCAGGACTTACTCAAAATTCAAGAACTCCTTGGTGGTCTCCTATCTAAGGTGAGCAATGTCCCCTAGGTTGCATCACAACAAACGTATCTTGTAGAGACAGTAAAACTTTGGGTTGTTTTAAAAAAAGTGTATAAATTTCTCACACGGCACTGTTCACCTTTGGAGCACACTCTGGAAGCAGAAATAAAGTCTCCTTTACCCAGATACCAACTTTTTTTTTTTTTTTTCTCTCCAGTTACTGTGACTATTACCGGCCTAAATTCTTCTTGCTGGAAAATGTAAGGAATTTTGTCTCTTTCAAGAGCTCCATGGTGCTAAAACTAACGTTGCGTTGTCTTGTACGCATGGGCTATCAGTGTACATTTGGCGTGCTACAGGTATGTTGCTCAAATAGTGTTTTTCAGCTAATGCATCCAGTGAGTTGCACTTTAGTTGTTCAGTCGTATGTTATGTACATCTGTCAAATGCCATAATGAAATTTTACAGACTAATATGGTTGAGGGGGCCATCTAAAGCGGCGCAGAACTAATTCTGGGGTGGTCTCATATATTTTGTACCATTTAGGAAAATGGCAAAGTGAAACATTGCTACATGGTGTTATGAAATTACTATTTTTTTTTTTCCCTCCTCCTAGGCTGGTCAGTACGGTGTGGCACAGACACGCAGAAGGGCAATTGTACTTGCTGCTGCACCAGGCGAAAAGCTACCTATGTTCCCTGAGCCGCTACATGTATTTGCACCTCGTGCCTGTCAACTGAGTGTTGTGGTGGATGAGAAAAAATATGTCAGTAATATTACAAGGTAACAGACCTTATATAATTTTCTCACTTAACTAATCTTTAAAAAAAATAACATATTTGCATCAAAATCTAAAGTGTTAATTTGGTTATTTTAATTCTAGAACAAACTCAAGTCTGTACCGAACAATTACTGTCCGGGATACCATGTCTGATCTTCCTGAAATCCGGAATGGTGCATCTGCTCTAGAAATATCATACAACGGAGAACCTCAGTCATGGTTCCAGAGGCAAATTAGGGGTTCACAGTATCAGCCAATTCTCAGGGATCATGTTTGTAAGGTAAAAACTTGAAAAATGTGCAGTAAAATTGTTTATCACATACCTTGTGACTTGGAAATTAAAGGGATGTGATACCCAATGTTGAAGCACTTGTGATACAGCATGCATATGTAGTAGTTTAGGGGGGGGGGGGAGCTTCTTTTTGCAGCATCACTAAAGTGATTTAGCATATGGGTATTGTGTTCCAACATCTTGTATATTTGTGACTTGTCAAACAAATCACTGAGTTAAATGTACATCTGGTTGTCACAGCACATTCAGAATTTTGTAATCTGTAGTAAATTGAGCTTGCACTGGATAATGGAAAGCTAGTCAATAGTCCTGACATTTGTAGCTTTTTAGTGCCTCCCTTTTAGAAACTGTTATGGTGCTATGCAAGGCTACTTTAAATATAATGTACTTCACACATCCAATATATGTCCTATTAAAAAGTTGGTTCTGACAATTATCTTTCCAGTATTGGCCCTAGGCTTGCTAGCTGATGTGCCATGAGGCATGGATGGCAGCAATTGGGTTTTCCTTCCTGTGTGGTAACAGGAGTCACCATGAATGTCTTGAATGCAGTTATTTAGCTGTTTATCGAAGTGTCCAGACCTTAAAGGGCCATTAAAGCCAAAAAAAATATTTCATGATTCAGATGGAGAATACAATTTTAAACAACATTCCAATTTACTTATTACCTAATTTGCCGCAATCTTTAACTATCCTTTGTTAAAGAAATATCAATGCACATTGGTGAGCCAATCACATGAGGTATCTATGTGCAGCCACCTATCAGAAGCTACTGAGCCTATATAGATATGCTTTTCAGGAAAGAATATCGAGAGAATGGAGCAAATTAGATAATAAAGTAAATTAGAAAACTGTTTAAAATTGTATTCTCTATCTGAATCACGAAAGAAAAAAATTGGGTTTAATATCCCTTTAAGGTGAAATTGCATGCACCAATAAAACTAGCTCCTGGGCACAGACAAATCTTGGCTGCATCACCCCTCCATGCTCCCATACTGAAACAAAACTGAACAGACATGGTAATAAAAGGACATGATCTATCCTTTGCTTCCCTCTCCAACAGCCATGCACTCAAAGGCATTAAAGGGACAGTTTACTCAAATGTTCTCCCCTTTAATTTGTTCCCAATGATCCACTTTACCTGCTGGAGTGTATTAAATTGTTTACAAGTAGCTCCTTTACCCTTATATTGGCATTTGAAATTGTTAATTTAGCATGTGGTATCCCCACCTATTCTGAAAGTTTGTGGCCGCGCGTACCAGCTATAGATAAGCTTTATAAACACAGCCAGCAGAAGAAATTACACTCCTAGTGTGATAAAGCAGAGATAAGGTAATAAAATGTTGATTTTTCCATTGTTCTCTCAAAGTATTGGTGATTGTTTTAAGGACAGATATAAGATAAAGAAGCAGGTATATGTGCACAATGTGATACAGTAATGAGATCTGATTATACCTACAAGCTCAACCCTTTTTATTAGGTTGTGGTTTCAAAACACAAAATCAGAGCTTTAATATACAGAAATAAACCTTAAAAAGATAATTTTCATACATTTTTTACTCTGCAGTTGGTAAAAAAAGCAATTGTAAACACATCAAGGGAAAAACTATTTTACAGTATACTGTCCCTTTAAAGGGGTGTATTTGTGTTTTTTTTCTCCCCCTCCTGTTTTTCCTGGTACCCAGAATGTGACCGGTTTTGTTCTTGCAGTTTCCTCCTGCTCTAGTAAAAGGGTAGACTTGTATATAACAGAAATACTAGATATAGATGGGTTTAGAGCTATAGATGTAATATTTTGTTTATGGGTTTTTGTTTTTTTAGGACATGAGTGCATTGGTAGCTGCAAGAATGAGACACATCCCTCTAGCCCCTGGCTCTGATTGGAGAGACCTGCCAAATATTGAGGTTCGTCTCTCTGATGGGACCAACTCACGGAAACTGCGTTATACTCATTATGACAAGAAGAACACCCGTAATCCATCAGCGCTTAAGGGTGTCTGTTCCTGTGCTGAAGGTATATTAATTATACTGGTTTTTGTTTGTTTTTGTGGGTTTTTTTTGTGTGGGTTTTTTTTTTTTTTTTTTTAAATAGAAGAAATGTTAAAGCCTTTTGAAAACTGCATTCCCTAAAGATAATCGGGTCATGCTCCCTTCTCAGCAGTTATCCTGTTTTTATATTAAATATTTATAATTCTTTCATTTAAGTGGCAAGAGTCAATGAGCTAGTGATGTATGGGGTATACATTCTTACCAGGAGGGGTCAGTTTCCCAAACCTCAAAATGCCTATAAATATACCTCCCACCTCACTCGTACCTTAGTTCTACAAACTTTGTCTCATGGGGATGGTGAAGCAAATCGTGCTTGATTTTCTTCAGTGAAAGGCTCTTCTAAGCATATTGAAGACCAGTTACTCTCAAAGTACAGTGTTTGAGGGATGTGATGGGAGTATTGCCTAATGCCATGTTTTCACATATGTGAAATCTATTCTAAGGCTCTCTATAAAAATCGGTTGCAGGGATTTATCTGCTGAATCCTTTTACAGATCTACTATATGTGGATGGGTGTCTTCTGGTAAATGTGGTTTGTTTTTTAGTCACTTGCCAATGTTTGGCACTATCTTAAAGTTTTAAATTTATATTGTATGTTTGCATGAGTAAGGTCTATTTCCCTTTGCAGTCTAGACTGTTTCAGCATGGAAATTATGTTTATGGGGTTTTTTTTTTTTTATGCTTACCTGGGGTTCCAGTTGTAAGTTGGAGGGTTTTTTCCCCGAAAATGTTGTGGGCTTAGGCTCGCGATGACGCAGAATGTTACTTTTTATTGCAAAGTTGCCCCTTTTATGACGCAAGTAGTGTCATTTCGTTAAGCTTTGGAGCCAAAAACTAAATTTATGCTTACCTGATAAATGTATTTCTTGACATGGTGAGTCCACAGATCGTCTAATTACTATTGGGAATATCACTCCTGCCTAGCAGGAGTCGGCAAAGAGCACCACGGCAAAGCTTTTAAATATCACCTCCCTTCCCTCCAACCCCAGTCATAAACCTCAGGCACCTTGTTGCTTCCTTTCTCTCCATTTTACTTCGGTCAAAAAACATGACACAAACCTGTCTTAAAAACAGGGCAGGCCGTAGACTCGGTGTCAAGAGAAATAAATTTATCAGGTAAGCATATTTTTTTTTTATTTTATTTTTTATTTTTTTTCTCTAATTACACGAGTCCACAGATCATCTAATTACTATTGGGAATCCATACCCTAGCTAGAGGGCACAGATAAGGGAGGGACAAGACAGGGAATCTAAACAGAAGGCACCACTGCTTGAAGAACCTGTCTCCCAAAAGAAGCCGATGCAAAAGTATCATACTTATAGAATTTAGAAAGTGTGAATAGTTGACCAAGTTGCAGCCTAGCAAATCTGTTCCCCAGAAGCTTAATTTTTGATCTTCCAGGAAGAGGAAACGGCCCTCGTATAATGAGCCGTGACACTCAGGAGGATGCTGTCCAGGAAGCCAAGCTAATGATACTCTTCAGCCACAAAAAGGTAGCTGTAGCTGTCTGCCCCTTATGTCTCCCAGAGAACACCACAAACCAAGCTGAAGACTGGCGAAAAATTCTTCGTCACCTGTAAATAGAATTTCAACGCACGCACCACGTCCAGGTTGTGCAGCAGACATTCCTTATGAGAAGGGTTAGGACATAAGGAAGAACAATCTCCTCCTGATCCGATCTGAAACCCTAACTTAGTACGCAAAACTACCTTATCCGAATTTAAAATAAGATAAGGAGACTCGTACTGTAATGCTGAGAGCTCTGAAACTCTATGAGCAGATGAAATAGCAACAAGAAACAAAACCTTCCAAGATAACACTTTAATATCTAAGGAATGCATAGGCTGAAATGGATCCTGCTGAAGAACAAGGTTAAGACTAGGGAGGAGTAACGGGTTTAAACACAGGCCTAATTCTGACCAAGGCTTGACAGAACGATTGCACGTCTGGTACATCTGCCAGACGTTTATGTAACAAAGTAGACAAGGCAGATTATTGACCTTTCAAAGAATTTGCTGATAAACCCTTCTCCAAACCATCTTGGAGAAAAGACAAAATTCTAGGAATCCGAACTTTACTCCAAGAGTAGCCTCTGGATTCACACCAATGCCAATATTTACGCCATATCTTATAGTAAATATTCCTGGTAACAGGCTTACAAGCATGAATCGTGGTCTCAATGACCGACTCGGAAAAACCACGCTTGGATAAAATTAAGTGTTCAATCTCCAAGCAGTCGGCTTCAGAGAAACTAGATTTGGGTGAAGAAAGGGCCCTTGAAGTAGAAGGTCCTTCCTCAGTGGAAGTCTCCAAGGAGGGAGATTAATATCTCCACTAGGTCTGCATACCTGATCCTGCGTGGCAACGCCAGTGTAATGAGGATCCCTCGACCCGTACCTCGGGAGCTTGGCATTCTGACGAGATGCCATGAGATCCAGTTCTGGCTGTCCCCATTTGAGTATAAAGTTGGAAAACTCTTTCAGAGGAGAAATCCCTCTCCCCCAGGTGAAAGGTCTGTCTGCTTAGAAAATCCGCTTGCCAGTTCCACACTCCTAGAATGTGGATCGCAGTTGTGCCTCTGAATCTTGGCTACCTCTGTCATGGCCAAGGAACTCTGAGTTCTTCCCTGATGGTTGATGTAAGCCACTGAAGGGAAGCATCCATAATAAAGGAATTGGCCAACTTAAGGGCCTTGATCCTATCCTGGATTTCTTCAAGGGGAGTGTCTGAATAGAATCAGACAACGCATCAAACCAGTGTGCCGTAGCAATACAGGTTGCCATTGTAAACCCTGGTGTACGTACATCTCTTTGAGCAACCCCTCCAACTTCTTATCCATAGGATCTTTAGCTAAGAGAACAACTATTCCCATAGGATAGTTCCTTTAAAGTGGAAATTGCCCCTTTCACCTTGGGGACCGTCTGCCAAGACTCCTTGATAGTCTGCAATAGGAAACATCTTATTAAAAATAGGGGATGGCAAAAAAGGGATACCCGGTCTCTCCCATTCCCTAGCAATAGTCTCTCTAGCCCGATCTGGTACAGGAAAAACCTCCACCATGGGAAGGTACATCAAAAAACTTTAAGTCAATCCTAAGAAGTCTAGTAAACTTAACAGTCAGTCGTCAAAGGTAGCTAAAACCTCCTGTAACGGAGGTGATACAGCTTAAACCTGAAGGATACAACTTCAGCATCAGAAGAATTAGTCTGAGATTTCACCCTCAGATACTACCAAAGTATCCTCCTCAGATTTCTGGGAGGGAACATTCGGAATAGCCACGGCTGTCAGAAACCTTACTGATTCTTTACTTTTCCTCTTGCGCTTTCCCTGCAGCATGGGAAAAGCACACAACGCATCAGATGCCACAGAAGACATGAGGCTAGCGATGTCTTGTAAAGTCACTCCAGGCAGAGCTTGAGAGGAAGCGCAGGGCACTGGATGTGTAGACAATAGCATTTGGGACACCTGAGGAGAAAGCTGCAGCATATCTTTAACATTGTCAGAAGACTCCTGGACAGCATCCGCTTTAGACCATGCTGGCTCAAGTCCATCCCTATAATTTAAAGTTCTCTCAATACATGAGGAAAGGATAGGTGGTTTCTCATTAGCATCAAAACATAAAGAACAAACATTTTGCATGGCCTCTTGATCCATCTTTTCTCAATTGATCAATTTAGAATAAACTGATAATTTCGGTTGACTTTTAACACACCAAAAACATTACTGTCTCTTTAAATGTTAAAACATAATTTTTTATTTTTGCTTGAAAAAATGAAACTGTCACAAATACTCCGGACAACCTCTACACCTTAGCTTTGCTGAGGTGCCTACCTTCCTTGATGCCACCAGAGTGTATATTCTGTAAGCAGAAGTCCAGACTCAACCTAAGCACTTGTGTTAGATCTGAGGCTGCTCTCCCGCTTCACCGTAGCACAGCTTACAAGACTACTTCTAGAACACCAGAAGTGAAGGGGAAAAGGCGTGCAACAGAACTTGCCGCCTCAGCTAGCTCTGCCCATCATGGGCGTATCAAAATTAACCTCCCGGTCGGCAAATATATCTAAAATAACGCCGCCGGGAGTTAGTGAAACACACACCACACTGAGCCACAATCTCCTTGTCCCCAGTGCCTGCCATCCATAACATAATCCCCCTATTCCATAGAATGTCTTGTGTCACATAATAAAAATAAAGTGCCAAAGTTCCTGTATATGTCCCATAAAAAATAAATTCAGCACTTGCCTTCAAAAATCTGCCAGGCAGCTCACTAGGTTTGAGAGGCATGTTCCCTCACATGGACCTGTGGAAGAAAAACAAAGACTGAGTAATCTTACTCAGGCTTTCAAAGTTAGGGCAGCATTAAATACATGGGAGGCGCAGTGAGGATTGTACCCCACAAGTTCCCATTGCTTAATAGCCACCACTGCTCTGAGGAGACATATGGACTACAGCTACACCCCAGGACAAAGCAGAACAAGCTTGCACTGCTGAAAAATAAAATCTTGAAGAATCTTCTTCCAAACGCCTACACTTTACCACCTCCTTGCTCTTAATGTAGGCAAAGAGAATGACTGGGGTTGGAGGGAAGGGAGGTGATATTAAACAGCTTTGGTGTAGACAATTGGGAAGTGGATTATCTCAGCCGTCAGACTTTTACATCCGGTGGAGTGGTCTTTCCATCCAGATGTGTTCACTTTGTACAGATGTGGGGTCTTCCAGAAATAGTTTTGGATGGCCTCATCTAAACAAGAAGCTTCCTAGACACCTTTCCAGATCCAGGGATCCTCAGGCAGAGATGGTGGATGCCTTAACAGTTCCTTGGTTTTAGCTCTTCCAAGGGTGATCTCCAAGATCATAATGGAACAATCTCATGTGATTCTGATAGCATCAGCATGGCCTCACAGGTTTTAGTATGCAGATTTTGTCCAGTTGCCAGCCTTGGCCACTTCCTTTAAGGACAGACCTGGTGGGGTTTTTTTTTTTTTGTTTCCCATCATGATCTCAAATCTCTTCATATTGAACGCTTAGTACTTTGTCAGAGGTTTCTCTGACTCTGTAATTACTTACAAGCCTGTATCAGTGCTGTTAAGTAAGATTTATTATAGGGTTTGGAAAACCCATTTCATGGTGTTCCACTCATAGTCATTCTTTCAGAGTGTCTAGGATTTTAGTTTCTTCAGGATGGTTTGGATAAGGCGCTGTCTGCAAATACTTTGAAAGGACAAATTTCTGCTCTTATTTCATAGATTGCTAAACTATCTGATATTAACTGTTTTGTTCAGGCTTTGATTCTTATCTAACCTGTTAAATCTTTCTCCTCATCTCAATTTAGTTTTTTAAGATTTTACAGGCTCCTTTTGACCCTATGCATTCTCTGGATAATTTACTTTCTTTGAAAGTGTTCTTTTGGCCATCTTCTGCTAGAGTTTCTAAATTGTCTGCTCTTGTGAGTCATCTGATATTTCCATAAATATAAAGTGGTTTTGCAGACTTCATTTAAATTTTTGCCAAAAGTTGTGAATCCTAACATCAATAGTGAAATTGCTGCTCCTTTATGTCCTAATCCTAAATACTCTTGAGAGGTCTCTACATTCTTTGGATGTGGAAAGAACTTTCAAATATTAAATTGAAGCTACTTTTTTTTTTTTTTTTTTTTTTAAGAAAGGCTTCTAGTCTATTTTATGGCTCCAAGAATGTTGAAACTTGATTGACAAAGCTTATTTTGAGGCAGGCCACCTCAGAATTACAGCTCATTCTTCTGGATCAGTTGCTGCCACTTGGGATTTCAAGAATTAAGCTTGTTGATCAAATTTGCAAAGCAGCAACTTTGTCTTTGCGTACTTTTAAAATTGTTTACTAGTGATGTGTTTGCTTCTTCGGAAGAAGCCAATTTATGTAAGAACTTACCTGAGATTCATTTCTTTCATAGTAGCAAGAGTCCATGAGACCCACCCTATTTTTTGTAGTTATGATTTTTTTTGTATAAAGCGCTTTATTTTTTTTCCAGTTCTTTTTGTATGCTTTTTATGCCTTTTTACACCTCACTTCTTGGTTACACATTAACATAAGGTATTAGTGAGGTGGGAGGTGTATCTATAGGCATTTTGAGGTTTGGGAAACTTTGCCCCTTCCTGGTAGCAATGTATATCCCATACGTCACTAGCTCATGGACTCTTGCCACTTGAGATTCATTTTTATGTAAGTACTTATATATTATGTTTGTCTTACACAAACCTAGAAGTATTGTCCATTTTATAAACTTATTTTTTTTATACCTTCAGTGGGCTTTGTAAAGCTTGTTGAATTTGGTTATAGAAATAGTTTCACATGTATTAAACTTTTTGAGAAGGTTTTGTTTGGAAGTTGTTTTAATGCACTAATTGTCAAGCTATGTTATAACATTTTCCAGGTAAACCATGTGATCCTGCGGACAGACAGTTCAACACCCTGATCCCTTGGTGCCTGCCACATACAGGAAACAGACATAACCATTGGGCTGGTCTCTATGGTAGATTGGAATGGGATGGCTTCTTTAGCACCACAGTTACAAACCCTGAACCTATGGGCAAACAGGTGAGGAATTTATACATAGATGAGCATTAAAAGGGAAATGAAAGTGCAAATGCCTCACAGCATGCCATTTTAAGACACTTAACGCATTGGTGCGCTGGAGATGAAGTATGCTCTGCTTAAAAGGGTTTGTTTTTTTCTGGGGGGAGGGGGTCCTATTCTGTTTTGGGGCTTTAAGCAAAAAAATTTATAGAAAGCACACAATTTTTAAGTAACAACCCAACTGTTTACAGCATGTATTCCCCCTTAGTTTTTAAAATGGGGGAAGGGGCAGATCAAACAATGATTGCTGAAGCTGCAAATGTCTGCATTATGACGGGAGGGGGATTTGTGGGGTGTGAATATTTTTTAAAAAAAGGCTTCATGATCCCTTTGGTCCTACAACAGCCCATTAGAGTGGCCAGTTTAATATGGTTTTTAATTGGATTATATATGGAAACTTAAAGGGACATGAAACACAAGGTTTTTGGTTCTTTTTCATTCAGATAGAATATAGAAAGAATTGAAAGTATCTAATTTACTGTTACCAAATTTGCGTTATGTTTGGAAAGATAGCAAGGTAGGTAGCGTGCACATGCCTGAAGCACTACTTGCCATCTAGTGCTGTTGCTAATGTGTAACAATTTGCAATAACTGCTGCCATATAGTGCTGCTGCCAGATGCACACTCCTGAGCTTACATTCCTGCTTTTAAACAATGTATAACAAGAAAATAAGAATTTTATAATAGAAGTACATTTTAAAATTGTAGATTATGTCCCTTTAAAAGTCCCTCATACTTTTACAGGGTCGTGTGCTTCATCCAGAACAGCATCGTGTTGTAAGTGTTAGGGAATGTGCACGATCCCAAGGCTTTCCTGACACCTACAGACTCTTTGGCAATGTCCTGGATAAACATAGACAGGTGAGAACAGTTATGAAAGAATCAATATGTTTTGACAGTATGTAATCACTTACATTATCATGTGTTTCTCTCTTTAGGTTGGTAATGCAGTACCACCTCCTTTATCCAAAGCAATCGGCTTGGAAATAAAATCTTGTGTTATTGCAAAGCAAAAGGAGACAGGTTAGTAATGAGTAGTGAATCTTTCTGCATAATCGCCAGTGTAACTTCTCAGTTAAGGTGAAAATAGTTAGTGCCAACTGCTGAATACAGATCAGAATGATTATAAATATCTGCATTATGTGTTTCCAGATAAGACATGTCACTAACATTGTGTTTTTTTTTTTTTTTTCTTGCCAGAAAAGGTAAAGCACGAAAAAATGGAAACTAATTAACTTTAAGAACTTTTACATCTCCCCTTGCTCCATTCTTTCTTTTAAATCTTTGACACCAAAGGATTTGTCTTCAGTTCATCGGTTTTACACTTGACATTCCAGCTTTTTAACCTGCCGATTGAAATATCTTGTTATACTTCATGCAACGGCACTAATGGATTTTAAAATTATGGATTTTAATGTACTTCAATTTTCCCTCCACTTTGTATATTATGTAGTTTTTATATGTTGTAATATTTCAAATAAATGCTGTCTTATAAACTGTTGCAATGTTTAATTTTTTTTTACCAAATATCTTTTTGTGCAAATTTGATTGCAATACATTAAAATAAACTATGCTGCATGTTACTGTTTAAGCTAAGCTATTGAAACGCCACTTTCCAATGGCATGGAGTCCACAAATCCATTCAACTACTATTTGGATTTAAACTCATGGCCACCAAGATAAGGCAAAGACATCCTAGCAAAGCTTAGCAAAGCTTAAGTATCCTTCCCCTTTCCATACTCCTAGTCATTCTTTGCCTCTAACAAGGAGGAAACTAAGATCGTGCTCTGGAAAAAAAAAATTGAACTGGGTCCTTAATGGGCAGCTTTCCTTGAAGTAGGAATGGGGTAAATGCTTCCATGTAATTATCTTGAGTAAGAGTATTGTAAGCTGTTGGTCGCAGGGAGCTCTCGCTCTCGCAACTTGCTGTTAGTCGCCACAATTTGGGACTAGAAGAGCAAATCATAACCTCAACAATGGTTTTCTTTTTAATGACATGAGTCCACGGATCATCTTAATTAATAATGGGAATAGCACTCCTGCCCTGCAGGAGGCAGCAAAACTGTAATGGCTCCTCCCTCCCACTCCAGTCATTCTTTGCCTACATTAAGTGCAATTAGGTGTTAGAAAAAGATTCTTCAATAAAGAGTTTATTTCTTTAAAAGATGAGTCCACGGACTTCATCCTTGTGGGATATCTCCTCCTGATCAGCAGGAGGAGGCAAAGAGCCCCACAGCAGAGCTGTATGTATAATTTTTAAAATGGTACCAGTGAGTGCTATTTTACTCGGGTGTAGCCGTATTCCTTGTCAGCCTCGAGTAGAGCTACAGGTTGCTTTTATAAAGCAATGGGAACTGGTGGGATTCACTTCTCACTGTGCCTCACATATTGAGTGCTGCCCTTCAGATGATGACATTAGCATATTTTAACTAGGACCCTGTCTCTACAGGAGGGAACTGAAGGACCTCTTGAATGTGGGACTGATCATGCTGTCGCTCAGCTTCCAGGTAAGTGCAGCTGTTATATTCTGGGACACTTAACTCAGAAAAGGCTGTAGTTGGTGCCTATTATATAGTGAGGGATTTAGACCTGAGGCAAGGGCTACCCTTAGTACTGTGTTCAACTCGACTCAAGGGGACACTTGGATAATGCGTCACATCGTGGGACTGTTTAAAATAAGCTTAGGTTCCTACTGTGACTCACTTTCTTTATTTTAGAGGCTGTTTGACGCTGAGGATTTTGTTCCAGAGCTAAGAGCTCCGTAATGGACCAACTTTTTTGTGTTTATGGGCTGAGACTGTTTTTATGAACAGGGTTCAAGATACTAAGACACGGTCAGTTTATTTTTCCCAGCCATAGTTTGTCGATTCTTAGCCGGAGGTTCAATGTCTTGCTGCCCATGAGGGGCGGGGTTAGTTTCTCACACTTCATACTGGATGTGTCTAGAAGCTGCACATTTTCTTCCGACATTGGAAACATCCTCTGCCGAGCTCCGGACATTCGCTAAGACTGCATGGTTGATGTTTAGAGCAGGGTTTCTGGGGACTTGCAGTCTGTCAGTGTGTTGTGGGCGCCGCAGCAGAGCTGTGGTGACGTGCACTGTTTTTTTTAAGGGCATTTGAGATTGATTTTTGCCTTAATTACTGCTTATTTGGGGCTCTAATATTGGGTATTTATACACTTAGAGGATCAGTTCCACTGTTTTTCTTTAGATTTGTCAAGTCACATTAGGCTGTTTTCATATTTTTGAGTGTATATTCATTTGATATTTAACAGTACCACTATCAAAATTGCTTATGATCATGGAGGATCTTCAGAGCATTACATGTTCCTTATGTTTGAATGCCAATGTGGAGCCCCCTGTTTTTGTCCATCATGCACTGAGGACTTTACAGTTTAGAGAACAAATTTTCTTTAAGTTTGTCTAAAGCGGATGCTTCTCAGGATTCTGCTGAGATTAAGAGTGCCACAACTTTCTCCCCAAGCGTCACAGCCCTTACCGCTCGCTCAAGCGGCACCTTGTTCTTCAACAGCTTCTGCTACGATCACACTGCAGGATATTGCTGCAGTTACGTCATCTACACTTTCAGAGGTGTTATCTACTTCTCCAGTACTTCAAGGCAAACACAGTAGAAGAGACCCACGTGGTCCATGCAGCTTCTGATGCTTTGATGGCGATCTCAGATGTACCCTCCCAGGGCTCTGAATTGGGGGGGGGGGGTGGAGTATGGGGGCCCTGTCCAAGGGTGAACTTTCTGACTCAGGAAGTGTATTGCCCCTGACGGATTCGGCTGTGTCTTTCAGGTTTAAGCTTGAACACCTCCGCCTGTTGCTACGGGAGGTTTTGCTGACTGGACGATTCAATTGTGGATCCTCCAGAGTAATTTGGACAGCTAATTAGAGGTCCCTTCTGTTAGCAATAATTTCTGATGTTATCTTAGGAACTGAGCCAAGGAATGGGAGAGACCGGGTATTCCATTCTCCCCTTTTTCTGTTTGCAAGAAAATGTACCCTACAGCTGACGCCATTAGGGAGTCTTGGCAGATGGTCCCTAAGCTGTAGGGGGCTATTTCAACCTTGGCTAAACAAACTACTCTCCCTATTGAGGATAGGTGTGCTTTTAAGGACCCTATGTATAAGAAATTGGGGGGGGGGGAAATATATGTTCATCAGGGGTTGCTATTGCAACCGGCGGCCTGCATTGTTGGTTACGACTGCGGCTGCTTATTGGTTTGATGCTTTAGAAGAGTCTCTTAAAACTGAGACGACTTTGGAAGAAATACAAGATACAATTAAAGCTCTTAAGTTGGCTAATTCTTTTATTACAGGTGCTTCTTTTCAGATTACCAAATTGGCAGCTATGTGTTCAGGATTTTCCATCTTAGCACGCAGAGCTTTATGGTTAAAATCTTGGCCTGCGGATGTATCTAAATCTAAGCTTTTGGCTATTCCTTACAAGGGGAAGACCCTGTTCAGGCCTGACTTGAAGGAGATTATTTCTGACATCACGGGAGGTAAGGGTCATTCCCTCCCTCGAAATAAGAAATCCAAACAGAGGGGTCGACAAAGTAATTCAAGGTACGACGAGTCCACGCATTCATCCTTGTGGGATATTATCCTCCTGCTAACAGGGAGTAGCAAAGAGCACCACAGCAGAGCTGTCTATATAGCTCCTCCCTTGACTCCACCCCAGTCATTCTCTTTGCCTTCTCTAAGTACTAGGAAGGGTAAAGTGAAAGGTGATAAAATGTTTTTTATTTTCTTCAAGCAAGTTTTTTTTTTTTTTTAATGGTACCTGTGTACTATTTACACTCAGGCAGCAGATGGATGAAGACTTCTGCCTGGAGGCTGATGATCTTAGCATTTGTCACTAAGATCCAGAGCAGTTCCCACAGAATGGCTGAGGGGCACAAGAAACTTCAATGTGAGAAACGTTTTCATGCTATATAGCAGTGAGGTATGTTCAGTCATTTTTTTTTTTTTTCTGGAGAGACTGGTATTTCAGAAAGGCTGACAGTATCCCCGTAAGGGTAAGCAGTAATCCTAAGATATAGAAAGGTATTACTAGGCTTGCATAAGGGGCTTATAAAAAATGGTTGACACTGAGTTTGGAATGTTTGTGGGCAAACGTTTTATGAACTGGGAGTGCTGTTAACGTTTTTTGGAGACTTTATTGAGGGTACACTTTGGCTTCTTTTTGGGTCTCAGAACCCACATGGCTAGTTTGGAACCGCTTTGGTGCGGTTCATTTAGGCTGACAAAACATTGAGTTAGATGGGCAGGGCCTATTTTCGGGCCTCAGATGCACAGTTGTATTTGCAAAGCAAGCTCCAACTCCGGAGGGCCCTTGTGGAAGTGTTGGGCCAAATCGAAGCTTTAACCCCATTTTTCCAATCCCTGAGGGCAGGTAGGCGCCACAGCAGGGCTGTGGCGAGGTGCAGGGGGTATTTTCTCCGGATTTAGGCTCATTAACAGATTTTTCACAAAGGGTTAAGTTTTTTTTCTTGTGGGGCAAACTTAACTGCATAAATTGAATCTTATATCAAAAATTTGAAACGATTGGTGTATTTTTAAATCAGTTTTGCAGAACGTGTGGGTTTTTTCTCTTCAAGGCACAGTACCATTTTTTTCTCTAAAGTGTTTTCAAGCTTGTTTGTGGTCATTACTAGCCTGTTCAAAATGTCCGACATTGAGGAAAGCCAATGTGTTTAGAAGCCATTGTGGAACCCTTACTTAAAATGTGTCCATGTACTGAAAGGGCAATAAATTGCAAAGAACATATTATAGCTAATAAGTGTCGCAGGATTATTCTCAGTCAGAAGGGGATCAGATTTTGCCATCTAATTCTCCCCAAGTGTCCCAACCTTTAACGCCCGCACAAGCGACGCCAAGTACTTCTATTGCATCTAATTCTTTCAGAAGATATGGCCACAGTTATGAATACTACCCTCACAGAGGTTTTATCTAAGCTTCCTGGGTTGCAGGGGAAGCGCAGTAGGTCTGGTGTGAGTAAATACTGAGCCCTGACGCTTTATTAGCCATATACAATGTACCCTCACAATGTTCTGAGTTGAGGGTGAGGGATTTGCTGTCTGAGGGAGAGATTTCTGATTCAGGAGAGATGTTCCCTCAGACTCAGATATGACCGGTTTTAAATTTAAACTAGAACACCTCCGCTTGTTGCTCAGGGAGGTTTTGGTGACTCTGGATGATTGTGACCCTATTGTAGTTCCAGAGAAATTGTGTAAAATGGACAGCTATCTAGAGGTTCCTGCCTACACTGATGTTTTTCCGGTCCCTAAGAGGATTTCGGACATTGTCACTGAGTGGGATAAACCAGGTATTCAGTTTTCTCCCCCTCCTAATTATAAGAAAATGTTTCCCATATCAGACACTATGCGGGACTCGTGGCAGACGGTCCCTAAGGTGGAGGGGGCTATTTCTACCCTGGCTAAGCGTAAAACTATACCTATTGAAGACAATTGTGCTTTCAAAGATCCTATGGATAAAAATTAGAGGGTCTCCTAAAGAAAATATTTATTCATCAGGGTTTTCTTATGCAACCTATAGCATGCATTGTTCCTGTAACTACTGCAGCTGCTTTTTGGTTTGAGTCTCTGGAGAAGGCTCTTCAGGTTGAGACCCCATTGGATGATATTCTGGATAGAATTAGGGCTCTCAAGCTAGCCAATTCTTTCATTACAGATGCCACTTTTCAACTGGCTAAATTAGCGGCAAAGAATTCAGGTTTTGCCATTTTAGCGCGTAGAGCGTTATGGCTTAAGTCCTGGTGGTCTGACGTGTCATCAAAATCTAAGCTTTTAGCCATCCCTTTCAAGGGTAAGACCCTATTCGGGCCTGAACTGAAAGATCATTTCAGACATCACTGGAGGTAAAGGCCATGCCCTTCCTCAGGATAAGATGACCAAACAAAATAATTTTTGTTCCTTTTGAAAATTCATAGGTGGTCCCTCTACCTCCTCCCTAGCTGCAAAGCAGGAGGGGAATTTGGCTCAATCCAAGTCAGTCTGGAGACCTAACCAGACTTGGAACAAAGGTAAACAGGCCAAGAAGCCCGCTGCTGCCACCAAGACAGCATGAAGGGGTAGCCCCCGATCCGGGACCAGATCTAGTAGGGGGCAGACTATCTCTTTGCTCAGGCTTGGGCAAGAGACGTTCAGGACTCCTGGGCTTTAGAAATCGTAACCCAGGGGTATCTTCTAGATTTCAAAGATTCTCCTCCAAGGGGGAGATTCCATCTCTCAATTGTCTGTAAACCAGACAAAGAGGTGTTCTTACGCTGTGTAGAAGACCTATGTATTATGGGAGTGATCTGCCCAGTTCCGAAAACAGAACAGGGGTAGGGGTTTTACTCATCTGTTTGTGGTTCCCAAAAAAGAGGGAACATTCAGACCAATTTTAGATCTCAAGATCCTAAACAAATTCCTCAGTCCCATCCTTCAAGATGGAGACCATTCGGACTATTTTACCAATGATCCAGTAGTCTATATGACCACCGTGGATTTAAAGGATGCACATCCCTATCCACAAAGATCACCAGTTTCTTATGTTCGCCTTTCTGGACAAGCATTACCCATTTGTGGCTCTTCTCTTTTGGGCTGGCCACAGCTCCCAGAATTTTCACAAAGGTGCTAGGGTCCCTTCTGGCGGTCCTAAGGCCACGGGGCATAGCAGTGGCGCCTTATCTGGATGATATCTTAATTCAGGCATCAACTTACCAACTAGCCAAATCTCACACTGACCTAGTGTTGGCTTTTCTAAGATCTCACGGGTGGAAGGTGAATGTAAAAAAAAGAGTTCATTTACCCCTCTCACAAGAGTTCCTTTCCTGGGAACTCTGATAGATTTGGTAGACATGAAAATTTTTCTGACGGAGGTCAGGAAATCAAAGATTTTAACCACCTGCCGAGCTCTTCATTCCATTCCTCGCCGTCAGTGGCTCAGTGTATGGAGGTTATCGGACTAATGGTAGCGGCAATGGACATAGTTCCGTTTGCTCGCTTGCATCTCGGACCACTGCAACTATGGTCTCTTGATCCAGATTTATCTGAGGAGATAAATTTGCATAATCCCCATTCCACTGTTTGAGCATGCAGAGACTCTCTTCTTTGGTGGTTGTCACAGGATCATCTGTCCCAGGGAATGTTTCCGCAGGCCAGCATGGGTCATAGTGACGGACGTCAGCCTATTGGGCTGGGTGCAGTCTGGAATTCCCTGAAAGCACAGGGAGTGTAGACTCAGGAGGAGGCTCTCCTCCCGATAAATATTCTGTAACAGAGCGATATTCAACGAGCTTCAGGCGTGGCCTCAGCTGGCTTCGGCCAGATTCATAAGATTCCAGTCGGACAATATCACGACTGTGTAGCAATCAGGGGGGAACAGAGTTCTCTAGCGATGATAGAAGTTACCAAAATAATTCGATGGGCAGAGACTCACTCTTGCCATCTATCAGCAATCTATATCCCAGGAGTGGAGAACTGGGAAGCGGATTTTCTAAGTCGTAAGATTTTTCATCCGGGGGAGTGGGAACTCCATCCGGAGATGTGTGCACAATTTTTCATCAATGGGGCACACCAGAATTGGATCTGATGGCGTCTCGTCAGAACGCCAAACTTCTTGCTACGGGTCCAGATCAAGGGATCCTCAAGCAGTACTGATAGATGCTCTTAGCAGTACCTTGGTCGTTCAACCTGGCTTATGTGTTTCCACCATTTCCTCTCCTCCCTTGTCTGATTGCCAGAATCAAACAGGAGAGAGCTTCAGTGATTTTGATAGCACCTGCGTGGCCACGCAGGACTTGATATGCAGACCTGGTGGACATGTCAAAGAGAAACATGGACAGAGATGACCATTGAAGAATACACTATTAGCACTCATGTAGACTTATGACACAAATTGTGAATATATATTCTAAAAAGATAGACTACCAAATGGTAAAGAAAGTTCACTTGGAACATTAAAACATAACTTTTATTAAATACGCAAAAAACAGGAGATAAAATAAAGGGATGTGCAATTAAAAATAGCTTACTGGGGTGTAATGGAAGACAATCTTTTGTATCACATTGAATGCCAAGGTATAATGGCTACAGCTTATTGAGCATACTTGGGTATGCGTAATTTAGCTTGCAATTGCTTATTTGTGCTCTGCCAATAGAATTGATAAAATTAACCCGTGTTGTTGCAATAAACACAAGGTAAATTATTGTGCGGAGCTTATATTTAATATTTGAGTCTTGCAGGTTCAGAGGTTGTGTCTAAAGACTCTGAATAGTACCAGAGTCTGTGTTAGCACAACTTCTTATTGTTTTAATTTAGCGACACAGTGCATAGAGCATACATATTCTTTAATTTGAGAGATCAATATTATAATGCATACTTAGGTATCCATATAGATAATTCCAGGTAACGCTGGGTTTTGATAGAATAATTTGGTCAATTACAATTGACTAAATAGTACCCAGAGTGTCCAGTTGCCCCGGAGTATCATATGTTGAGTTTATCCTAATATTGCGTAAAACGTGATTTGGATTTAGTTTATAAGATCAGTGTGATTGGTGCATACTTAGGTATCCATATATATCAATTCACAATAACCCAAAATTGAGTGTTTGACCTTGCTTTGTAATAGTATAGAAATATATAACCATCAATAAGGTGTAAATACTATGACTTTCTCCAACATTGGTGTGTCCGGTCCACGGCGTCATCCTTACTTGTGGGAATATCTCTTCCCCAACAGGAAATGGCAAAGAGTCCCAGCAAAGCTGGCCATATAGTCCCTCCTAGGCTCCGCCCACCCCAGTCATTCTCTTTGCCGTTGCACAGGCAACATCTCCACGGAGATGGTTAAGAGTTTGTGGTGTTTAGTTGTAGTTTTTTATTCTACTATCAAGAGTTTATTTTAAAATAGTGCTGGTATGTACTATTTACTCTGAAACAGAAAAGGATGAAGAATTCTGTTTGTGAGAGGAAGATGATTTTAGCAGACAGTAACTAAAATAGATTGCTGTTTCCACATAGGACTGTTGAGATGAAGTAACTTCAGTTGGGGGAAACAGTTAGCAGACTTTTCTGCTTAAGGTATGACTAGCCATATTTCTAACAAGACTGTAATGCTGGAAGGCTGTCATTTCCCCTCATGGGGACCGGTAAGCCATTTTCTTAGTCTCAAACAGAATAAAGGGCTTAATATGGGCTATAAAACTGGTAGACACTTTTATGGGCTAAATCGATTGCTTTATTTGGACATTTTATACATGTTTATGCTGATAATTCACACTTATAAACTTGGAACGTTTTTTAACGTCAGGAACTATGTTAGACACCTCTTCCAGTCAGGAAGGGCCTTCCCAGTTGTAGGCTGAGCCTCATTTTCGCGCCATTACTGCGCAGTTGTTTTTGAGAGCAAGACATGCAGATGCATGTGTGAGGACCTGAAAGTAGTTGGATAAGTTCCTAAAAGGCGTCATTTGGTATCGTATTCCCCTCTGGGCTTGGTAAAGTCACAGCAAAGGCTGTAGCTGGGACTGTATAGGGGTTAAATCTGTAACAGGCTCCAGTTTCGTTATTTTAAGGGTTAAAGCTCTGAAAATTGGTGTGCAATACTTTTAATGCTTTAAGACACTGTGGTGAAATTTTGGTAAATTTTGAACAATTCCTTCATATTTTTTCACATATTCAGTAATAAAGTGTGCTCTGTTTAAAATTTAAAGAGACAGTAACGGTTTTGTTTTAAAACGGTTTTTGTGCTTTATTGACAAGTTTAAGCCTGTTTAACATGTCTGTGCCTTCAGATAAGCTATGTTCTATATGTATGAAAGCCAAAGCCAATGTGTCTCCCCCTTCAAAATTGTGTGATAATTGTGCCATAGCGTCCAAACAAAGTAAGGACAGTACTGCCACAGATAATGAAATTGCCCAAGATAATTCCTCAGATGAAGGGAGTAGACATGGTTCTACATCATCTCCTTCTGTGTATACGCCAGTTTTGCCCACGCAGGAGGCCCCTAGTACTTCTAGCGCGCCAATGCTTATTACCATGCAACAATTGACGGCTGTAATGGATAACTCCATAGCAAATATTTTATCCAAAATGCCTGCATATCAGAGAAAGCGCGATTGCTCTGTTTTAAACACTGAAGAGCAGGAGGGCGCTGATGATAATTGTTCTGTCATACCCTCACACCAATCTGAAGGGGCCATGAGGGAGGTTTTGTCAGATGGGGATATTTCAGATTCAGGAAAAATTTCCCAACAGGCTGAACCTGACGTTGTGACATTTAAATTTAAGTTAGAACATCTCCGCGCACTGCTTAGGGAGGTGTTATCTACTCTGGATGATTGTGACAACTTGGTCATTCCAGAAAAATTATGCAAGATGGACAAGTTCCTAGAGGTTCCGGTGCACCCCGACGCTTTTCCTATACCCAAGCGGGTGGCGGACATAGTGAATAAGGAGTGGGAGAAGCCCGGCATACCTTTTGTTCCCCCTCCTATATTTAAGAAATTATTTCCTATGGTCGACCCCAGAAAGGACTTATGGCAGACAATCCCTAAGGTCGAGGGGGCGGTTTCTACTCTAAACAAGCGCACTACTATTCCTATTGAGGATAGTTGTGCTTTCACAGATCCTATGGATAAAAAATTGGAAGGTTTGCTTAAAAAGATTTTTGTACAGCAAGGTTACCTTCTACAACCCATTTCGTGCATTGTTCCTGTCACTACAGCAGCGTGGTTCTGGTTCGAGGAACTAGAAAAGTCGCTCAGTAGAGAGACTCCATATGAGGAGGTTATGGACAGAGTTCACGCACTTAAGTTGGCTAACTCTTTTATTTTAGATGCTGCTTTGTAATTAGCTAGATTAGCGGCGAAAAATTCAGGGTTTGTAATTGTGGCACGCAGAGAGCTTTGGCTAAAGTCTTGGTCAGCGGATGTATCATCCAAGACAAAATTGCTTAACATCCCCTTCAAGGGTAAAACTCTCTTTGGACCAGAATTGAAAGAGATTATCTCAGACATCACTGGGGGAAAGGGTCACGCCCTCCCACAAGATAGGCCTTTCAAGGCCAAGAATAAGTCTAATTTTCGTTCCTTTCGAAATTTCAGGAACGGACCGGGCTCTAATTCTGCATCCTCTAAGCAAGAGGGTAATACCTCACAGTCCAAACCAGCCTGGAAACCGATGCGAGGCTGGAACAAGGGTAAGCAGGCCAAGAAGCCTGCCGCTGCTAACAAAACAGCATGAAGGAGTAGCCCCCGATCCGGGACCGGATCTAGTGGGGGGCAGACTCTCTCTCTTTGCTCAGGCTTGGGCAAGAGATGTTCAGGATCCCTGGACGCTAGAAATAGTTTCTCAGGGTTATCTTCTGGAATTCAAGGAACTACCCCCAAGGGGAAGGTTCCACATGTCTCACTTATCCTCAAACCAAATAAAGAGACAGGCGTTCTTACATTGTGTAGAAGACCTGTTAAAGATGGGAGTGATGCACCCCGTTCCAATGACTGAACAAGGAATGGGATTTTACTCAAATCTGTTCGTAGTTCCCAAAAATGAGGGAACCTTCAGAACAATTCTGGATTTAAAGATCCTAAACAAATTTCCCAGGGTACCATCGTTCAAAATGGAAACCATTCGAACGATTCTACCCACTATCCAGGAAGGTCAATTTATGACTACCGTGGATCTAAAGGATGCGTACCTACATATTCCTATCCACAAAGAACATCATCAGTTCCTAAGGTTCGCCTTTCTGGACAAACATTACCAGTTTGTGGCCCTCCCATTCGGATTAGCCACTGCTCCAAGGATTTTCACAAAGGTACTCGGGTCCCTTCTAGCGGTTCTAAGACCGAGGGGCATTGCAGTAGTACCATACTTGGACGACATTCTAATACAAGCGTCGTCCCTTTCAAAATCAAAGGCTCATACAGACATCGTTCTGGCCTTTCTCAGATCTCACGGATGGAAGGTGAACATAGAAAAAAGTTCTCTGTCTCCGTCAACCAGAGTTCCCTTCTTGGGAACAATAATAGATTCCTTAGAAATGAAGATCTTTCTGACAGATGTCAGAAAGTCAAAACTTCTAAGCGCTTGTCAAGTTCTTCATTCTGTTCCACGTCCTTCCATAGCTCAGTGCATGGAAGTAGTAGGGTTGATGGTTGCGGCAATGGACATAGTTCCTTTTGCGCAAATTCATCTAAGACCATTACAACTGTGCATGCTGAAACAGTGGAATGGGGATTATACAGACTTGTCTCCAGTGATTCAAGTAGATCAGAAGACCAGAGACTCACTCCGTTGGTGGCTAACCCAGGATCACCTATCCCAGGGAATGAGCTTCCGCAGTCCAGAGTGGGTCATCGTCACGACCGACGCCAGCCTAGTGGGCTGGGGCGCGGTCTGGGAATCCCTGAAAGCTCAGGGACTGTGGTCTCGGAAAGAGTCTCTTCTCCCGATAAACATTCTGGAACTAAGAGCGATATTCAATGCTCTCAAGGCTTGGCCTCAGCTAGCAAAGGCCAGATTCATAAGATTCCAATCAGACAACATGACGACTGTTGCGTATCTCAATCATCAGGGGGGAACAAGGAGTTCCCTGGCGATGAAAGAAGTGACCAAAATAATACAATGGGCGGAGAATCACTCCTGCCACCTATCTGCGATCCACATTCCAGGTGTGGAAAACTGGGAAGCGGATTATTTGAGTCGTCAGACATTCCATCCGGGGGAGTGGGAACTCCACCCGGCGATCTTTGCCCAGTTGACGCAACTATGGGGCATTCCAGACATGGATCTGATGGCGTCTCGTCAGAACTTCAAAGTTCCTTGCTACGGGTCCAGATCCAGGGATCCCAAGGCGACTCTAGTGGATGCACTAGTAGCGCCTTGGACCTTCAACCTAGCTTATGTGTTTCCACCGTTTCCTCTCATTCCCAGGCTGGTAGCCAGGATAAAACAGGAGAGGGCCTCGGTGATCTTGATAGCCCCTGCGTGGCCACGCAGGACTTGGTATGCAGACCTGGTGAATATGTCATCGGTTCCACCATGGAAGCTACCTTTGAGACAGGACCTTCTTGTTCAGGGTCCATTCGAACATCCAAATCTGGTCTCCCTCCAGCTGACGGCTTGGAGATTGAACGCTTGATTCTATCAAAGCGTGGGTTTTCAGATTCTGTGATTGATACTCTGGTTCAGGCCAGAAAACCGGTAACTAGAAAGATTTACCATAAGATATGGAAAAGATATATCTGCTGGTGTGAATCCAAGGGATTACCTTGGAATAAGATTAAAATTCCTAAGATTCTTTCCTTTCTGCAAGAAGGTTTGGATAAAGGATTATCTGCGAGTTCTCTAAAGGGACAGATTTCTGCTTTATCTGTCTTACTACACAAACGACTGGCAGCTATGCCAGATGTTCAAGCATTTGTTCAGGCTCTGGTTAGGATCAAGCCTGTTTACAGACCTTTGACTCCTCCCTGGAGTTTAAATTTAGTTCTTTCAGTTCTTCAAGGGGTTCCGTTTGAACCTCTACATTCCATAGATATTAAGTTGTTATCTTGGAAAGTTTTGTTTTTGGTTGCTATTTCTTCTGCTAGAAGAGTTTCATAAATATCTGCTCTGCAGTGTGCTCCGCCCTATCTGGTGTTCCATGCAGATAAGGTGGTTTTGCGTACTAAGCCTGGTTTTCTTCCAAAGGTTGTTTCTAACAAAAATATTAACCAGGAGATAGTTGTACCTTCTTTGTGTCCGAATCCAGTTTCAAAGAAGGAACGTTTGTTACACAATTTGGACGTAGTCCGTGCTCTAAAATTCTATTTAGAAGCTACAAAAGATTTCAGACAAACATCTTCTCTGTTTGTCGTCTACTCTGGTAAAAGGAGAGGTCAAAAAGCGACTTCTACCTCTCTTTCTTTTTGGCTTAAAAGCATCATCCGATTGGCTTACGAGACTGCCGGACGGCAGCCTCCTGAAAGAATCACAGCTCACTCCACTAGGGCTGTGGCTTCCACATGGGCCTTCAAGAACGAGGCTTCTGTTGATCAGATATGTAAGGCAGCGACTTGGTCTTCACTGCACACTTTTGCCAAATTTTACAAATTTGATACTTTTGCTTCTTTGGAGGCTATTTTTGGGAGAAAGGTTTTGCAAGCCGTGGTGCCTTCTGTTTAGGTGACCTGATTTGCTCCCTCCCTTCATCCGTGTCCTAAAGCTTTGGTATTGGTTCCCACAAGTAAGGATGACGCCGTGGACCGGACACACCAATGTTGGAGAAAACAGAATTTATGCTTACCTGATAAATTACTTTCTCCAACAGTGTGTCCGGTCCACGGCCCGCCCTGGTTTTTTAATCAGGTCTGATGAATTATTTTCTCTAACTACAGTCACCACGGTACCATATGGTTTCTCCTATTTTTTTCCTCCTGTCCGTCGGTCGAATGACTGGGGTGGGCGGAGCCTAGGAGGGACTATATGGCTAGCTTTGCTGGGACTCTTTGCCATTTCCTGTTGGGGAAGAGATATTCCCACAAGTAAGGATGACGCTGTGGACCGGACACACCGTTGGAGAAAGTAATTTATCAGGTAAGCATAAATTCTGTTTTTTAAGCAAGAGTAGTTTCTTTGTAAAATGTTCTTTAGTGATCAATTATGAGTTCCCTTGCAATGGATTGCAAAGGATTTGTAAAGAGCATTAGTATGTTTAGTATATAAGGTATATTGTGATACATAATTTAATTACAGATATCCTTAGCGATAATTATATTTGCACATACTGCTTCACATACCGCTATATTTATGCCCCCAAAATATATTTGATTACGGATAATCAGCCTCAGTATAAATAGCGAGAATGATTGCCTTATTAAGTCGCATATAATAGGCATAAGCTAGTAACTAGTATTTCACTATCTTTGGTTGTAATTACCATTTGAGTATATTGTTTAGGCAAAAATAAATCCTGGCCCTGTGGGTTGGTAACAATATAACTGTTATTGTCTAGTTAATCTATATTGCCATAACAAAATATCATGTTTATCTATAGCTGATTCTTTAGCTGTGTGATGCACTGTATAGTGCTGCGCTGGTCTAAATTACTATTTAGTTATATCACATGTCGCAACAAAGTAGATATAATATTGATCTGGTGTGTTACAAATTGTGAAGTAAATTGCTATATGAGATGCTAGTCGCTTGTTTGTGTATCACATGTGGATCGGTGATACAAGCAATGTTAAGTTTATATATTAGCTCTCTATAGCTAAGAGAGTAAAGTTTAGTTACCCTCTCATGTGCTCAAATGTAGCGTGAATGCCGGCCCAAGTATCCGGTTCTAGTAAATTATATCTGGCGGTAACAGCCTACATAGTCATCAATACTAGTGTATAAAGTAATTTATAAGTATAAAGTAATTCTTGTAGAGCGTTGTACCGTTAGACACAAAAGTACCAAAATATCTTTAACAAATATTGTCACCCCAGATTAAGCTAACCCTAACATACACAGGAGCTCCCTGACTCCTCACCATTGCCCTGGTGGATATGTCATCTCTACCACCATGGACACTACCTCTGAGACGGGACCTTCTCATTCAAGGTCCGTTCCAGCATCCAAATCTAGTTTCTCTGCGGCTGACTGCCTGGAGATTGAACGCTTGATTTTATCCAAGCAGGGATTCTCTGAGTCGGTCATAGATACCTTGATTCAGGCTCGAAAGCCTGTCACTAGGAAGATTTATCATAAGATATGGCGTAAATATCTTTATTGGTGTGAATCCAATGGCTACTCATGGAGTAAGATCAGGATTCCTAGGATTTTGTCCTTTCTCCACGAAGGATTGAAGAAGGGGTTATCAGCTAGTGCCCTAAAGGGACAGATATCTGCTTTGTCAATTTTACTGCACAAGTGTCTGGCAGATGTTCCAGACGTTCAGTCGTTTTGTCAGGCTTTAGTTAGAATCAAGCCTGTGTTTAAACCTGTTGCTCCGCCATGGAGTTTGAATTTAGTTCTTAAAGTTCTTCAAGGGGTTCCGTTTGAACCTATACACTCCATAGATATTAAGCTTCTATCTTGGAAAGTTCTGTTTCTCTTGTTAAGTGTATCCAGTCCACGGATCATCCATTACTTATGGGATATTCTCCTTCCCAACAGGAAGTTGCAATAGTTCACCCACAGCAGAGCTGCTATATAGCTCCTCCCCTAACTGCCATATCCAGTCATTCTCTTGCAACCCTCAACATAGATGGAGGTCGTGAGAGGACTGTGGTGTTTTATACTTAGTTTATTTCTTCAATCAAAAGTGTGCTGTTTATCTCAGGCAGTATTTGCCTGCGTTTTCTATGATCTTAGCAGAAGTAACTAAGATCCATTTGTCAGACCCTTTGACTCCCGCTTTAGGGACTCACGCTCAAATGGCGCCAAGTACATCAAGGGCACCCATAGCGCTTATTTTACCAGAGGATTCTGTCAAGGGGGAAGTTATGCCGACTAACTCTCTCCACGTGTCAGATTCTTCGACTCCCGCTTCAGGGACTCACGCTCAAATGGCGCCTAGTACATCAAGGGCGCTTATAGCGTTTATTTTACAAGACATGGCGAAAGTTATGAATAATACTCTGGCAGCGGTATTAGTCACACTACCTGAAATTAAAGGAAAGCGAGATAGCTCTGGGGGTAGATACAGAGCATACAGATGCGTCAAGAATCATGTCTGATACTGCCTCACAATATGCAGAAGCTGAGGGGAGCTTCAGTCTGTGGGTGATATTTTTGACTCGGGAGATGATTTAACCTGATTCCGATATTTCTACATTTAAAATTTATGCTTAAGATCCTCCACTTGTTAACTCAGGGAGGTTTTAGCAGCTCTGAATGACTGTGTTACAATCACAGTGCTAGATAAATTGTGTAGACTGAATAGATACTATGCAGTGCCGGTGTGTACTGATGTTTTTTCCAATACCTAAAGAGGTTTACAGAAATTATTAATAAGGAATGGGATAGACCAGGTGTGCCGTTCTCTTCCCCTCCTATTTTTAGAAAAATGTTTCTAACAGATGCCACCACACGGGACTTATGGCAGACGGTCCATAAGGTGGAGAGAAGAGTTTCTACTCTAGCTAAGCGTACCACTATCCCTGTCGAGGACAGTTGTGCTTTTTTAGATCCAATGGATAAAAAATTAGAGGGTTACCTTAGGAAAAATTTTATTCAACAAGGTTTTATCCTGCAGCCCTTGCATGCATTGCTCCTGTCATTGCTGCTGCGGCGTTCTGGTTGGAGTCTCTGGATGAGGCTTTACAGGTAGCGACTCCATTGGATGAATATACTTGTCAAGCTAAGAGCACTTAAGCTAGCCAATTCCTTTGTTTCTGATGCCTTTGTTCATTTGACTAAACTAACAGCTAAGAATTCTGTTTTTACTATACTGGCGCGCAGAGCGCTATGGCTTATCTCATGGTCAGCTGTCGTGACTTTAATAAATAAGCTACTTAACTTCCCTTCAGGGGACAGACCCTATTAGGGCCTGGTTTGAAGGAGATCATTGCTAATATCACTGGAGGAAAAGGTCTTGCCCTTCCTCAGGACAGGTCCAAATCAAGGGCCAAAACAGTCTAATTTTCGTGCCTTTCGAAACTTCAAGGCAGGTGTGGCATCAACTTCCTCTTAGGCAAATCAAGAGGGTACTTTTGCTCAGTCCATGACGGTCTGGAGACAACCGGACCTGGAACAAAGATAAGCAGGCCAAGGAGCCTGCTGCTGCTGCATCTTAAACAGCATGAAGGAAAGGTCCCCTATCTGGTAACGGATCCTGTAGGGGGCAGATTTTCTTTTTTCGCCCAGGCGGGGGCAAGAGATGCCCAGGATTCCTGGGCATTGGAAATTATATCCCAGAGATATCTTCTGGATTTCAAAGCTTCCCCTCCGAAATAGGGGAGATTTTACCTTTCACAATTATCTGCACGCCAGATAAAGAAAGAGGCATTCTTACATTGTGTACGAGACCCATCCAGTTCCAAGACAGGAACAGGGTCAGAGTTTTTCTCAAATCTGTTCGTGGTTCCCAAGGAGAGGGAACCTTCAGACCTATTTTGGATTTAAAGATCTTAAATAAATTCTTTAGAATTCCATCATTTAAGATGGTAACTATTCGTACCATCTTAACTAGGATCCAGGAGAGTCAATAGAGGACTACAATGGATTTGAAGGATACTTATCCTCACATAACGATGCATAAGGATCACCATCGTTTTTCAGGTTTGCCTTTCTAGACAGGCATTACCAGTTTGTTGCTCTTTCCTTTGGGTTAACTACAGCCCCAAGAATCTTTAGAAGTGGCCCCTTATTTAGGCGTCGAACTTCAAAGTCTCATACGGATGTAGTACTGGCATTTCTGAGATCGCAGGGGTGGAAAGTGAAGGAAGGAGTTCTCTATCCCCAATCTCAAGGGTTTCCTTCCTAGGGACTCTGATAGATTCTGCAGAACTGAAAATTTACCTGACGGAGTCCAGGTTGTCAAAGCTTCTAAATTACTGCCGTGTTCTTCATTCCACCCGCGCCCTTCGGTGGCTCGGTACATGAATGTAATCGGCCTAATGGTAGCGGCAAGGGACATAGTACCGTTTGCACGCCTACATTTCAGACCGCTGCAACTATGCATGCTCAGTCAATGGAACGGAGATTACACAGATTTGTCCCCTTCTTAAATCTGGACCAAGAGGCCAGAGATTCTCTTCTCTGGTGGCTATCTCGGGTCCATCTGTCCAAGGTGTTACAAACTACTGTTTGTAACTGGCCCTTTAAATGGAAAATTGCCCTGCTTCCCTGGATTTTGGAGAAGCCTATTTGCCAGCCTCCTTCCACATGACTATTGCCCCTGGAAGATTGTGCCCCTGAAAACATATTAACTTTTATTGGGTGTGTATGGCCCTTTAAGAACCGTCTGGGGACATATTGTGACTTTGGTGAACAATGCCCCTTTAAGACTATGTCCCCAGACCTGTGAAATGACTTGTCCCTGGCTTTCTCCCACTTGGTTCAGTTTCATTGTGTGCCATTAAGTGCTATGTGACAGACCCTTCGGTCAGAACTACAGAGATAACTTTGTTCAGCTTCAAGAAGCATTCTAAATACAAGTTTGCTGGGATCAGCTCTAATTAAGTTTAGTGATAAACTTTCCCATTGTCTAATCAGACTGCTAGTGATAAGGTGGACTGCATTGTTTTATTGTGTGTAACTTGTTATCTGCTGAAGTAATGTTGTGGCCTGTCAAAGGGAGTGTCTCTCTATCTAATATCAAATGTGTGATGGGGGATTTTATGCCTCCCCCTGAGAGTGTCCTGTTTGCATGTAACCTCAATAAAAAGCAGGCTGTGTGCTCCAGCACATCAGACCTATTTCTGACCCTCTAACTTGCAGCTTTGACTCATGTTTGTAGGGGACAGCTTCAGCCATAATCACTACAGGGATTGCTATGCTCTATATACTCCCTTAGGAGTAGGTCCAGGGCGCAGAGCAGAAGGCGAGATACCAGCCCAGCAGCGGTGGTTCATAGAGTCTGCATTACTGATGGTGGCTACGCAGCAGTTATAGTGTCTACGGTGCTGCTGCTCCTTTGGTGAGCGCTAGGAGCATCCTTTTCTACGGTCCAACTTCCAGCCAGCCTGGAGGCAACCGTAACATTTGGCGGCAGCGGTGGGATCGCTTCCTAGCGCAAGGAGCAGCACCACAACAGCACTGGTATCGTAGGAGAGTAATTGAGGGCAACACTAGCAACTGCGCAGCGTCCCTACCTACAGCAGCATGGAGCTGACAAGACACTGGTCAGAACCCTGTGAAGAGCACCTCAACCTGATCCGTCGCTATGAGGGCGCTGATTTCGTTCCAGAGGTAAAGAGGCGGCTAGTCCGATATGGTCCAGACCCTGCACAGGAGGTAGTCAATCGCCTCATCCGGGAATTGGCTACTGAGAACGAAGCGGCACGAGCCTTTGAGCGCCAACTGTGGAGTTTGAGGGTATGGACACCTGGTCTCTCTCCCCAGCCGCAGCATGTTCCACAGGGAGAGGAGAGCAGCGACCTCCCTCCCCAGCGGCAGTATACTGTGCAGAGGGAAGAGACAACTGGTCTCCTTCCCCAACCCCAACCAGAGATACCAGAGGCAGCAGGCCTCATAGACTGGTCCTGGGAGGACCCCCAGCAGGCAGGTGGAGATGGGACCGCAGTCTCTCTACCGGCCCTACAGGGATGCTGGGCAGGCGGCCCAGATCCCCAGCGACAGACCCAGCTACAGGGAGGGGAGAGCATCGACCTCCCTCCCCAGCCGGAGTGTGCCTTCCAGGGAGAGGAGACAACCGGTCTCTCTCCCCAGCCGCAGCATGTTCCACAGGAAGCGGAGAGCATCGACCTCCCTTCCCAACAGCCGCCGGAGTATCAGGAGGAGGAGGTAAGCCAATCTCCCCCTCCCCAGCTAACTCCTAACTTGGGCCCAGGGTTAACAGTGGAGATGTTAACCCCCACTGACCCCCACGTTCCCTTTGCCACCGGGCAGGACTATGCCCCAATTCCCCCAGCAGAAGAGCTGGCATCAGGACAGAGCGATGCTGGCCTCTGCCCTACAGACCTTGTCCTTGTTACAGGACTGGCCTGCAAACCCCTCACCCCAGCAGAAGCGCTGGCACCAGGGCAGAGTGCCGCTGGCCTCTGCCCCCAAAGTACCATCAGCTATTTGCCCAGCTGCGCCAGGAAGGCCGAGGATGCTACACTTTCATCCTACAACCTGGAACTTACAGGCCAGTACTACGTATTGTGGGGGGGCTACTTTGCTGCTAACGATTATTTGTGGGTGGGTTGCGAGACTAACTTAGGCACTGACCGGCAGAAGGTCAGGTGCCTGGTTAGTCTCCCTCCAAAAGGGGAGATATGTTACAAACTGCTGTTAGTAACTGGCCCTTTAAATGGAAAATTGCCCTGCTTCCCTGGATTTTGGAGAAGCCTATTTGCCAGCCTCCTTCCACATGACTATGGCCCCTGGAAGATTGTGCCCCTGAAAACATATTAACTTTTATTGGGTGTGTATGGCCCTTTAAGAACCGTCTGGGGACATATTGTGACTTTGGTGAACAATGCCCCTTTAAGACTATGTCCCCAGACCTGTGAAATGACTTGTCCCTGGCTTTCTCCCACTTGGTTCAGTTTCATTGTGTGCCATTAAGTGCTATGTGACAGACCCTTCGGTCAGAACTACAGAGATAACTTTGTTCAGCTTCAAGAAGCATTCTAAATACAAGTTTGCTGGGATCAGCTCTAATTAAGTTTAGTGATAAACTTTCCCATTGTCTAATCAGACTGCTAGTGATAAGGTGGACTGCATTGTTTTATTGTGTGTAACTTGTTATCTGCTGAAGTAATGTTGTGGCCTGTCAAAGGGAGTGTCTCTCTATCTAATATCAAATGTGTGATGGGGGATTTTATGCCTCCCCCTGAGAGTGTCCTGTTTGCATGTAACCTCAATAAAAAGCAGGCTGTGTGCTCCAGCACATCAGACCTATTTCTGACCCTCTAACTTGCAGCTTTGACTCATGTTTGTAGGGGACAGCTTCAGCCATAATCACTACAGGGATTGCTATGCTCTATATACTCCCTTAGGAGTAGGTCCAGGGCTCAGAGCAGAAGGCGAGATACCAGCCCAGCAGCGGTGGTTCATAGAGTCTGCATTACTGATGGTGGCTACGCAGCAGTTATAGTGTCTACGGTGCTGCTGCTCCTTTGGGGAGCGCTAGGAGCATCCTTTTCTACGGTCCAACTTCCAGCCAGCCTGGAGGCAACCGTAACACAAGGGTATGACCTTCCGCAGGTCAGATGGGACAGTTGTTACAACAGATGCCAACCTTTTAGGTTGGGATACAGTCTGGGACTCCCTAAAGATTCAGGGATAGTGGACTCAGGAGGAGACCCTCCTTCTAATAAATATTCTGGAATTGGGAGCGATATTCCATACTCTTCAGGCTTGGCCTCAGTTAGCAACTCTGAGGTACATCAGATTCAGTCGGACAATATCACGACTGTGGCTTACATCAACCATCAAGGGGGAACAGAAGTTCCCTAGCGATGTTAGAAATCTTTAAATAATACACTGGACAGAGACTCTCTCTTGTCTATCAACTCTCCATATCCCAGGTGTTGAGAACTGGGAGGTGGATTTTCTAAGTCGTCAGACTTTTCTCCCGGGGAAGTGGGGAATTCCCTCCGGAGGTCTTTGCACAAGATCAAGCAGGAGACTGCTTTGGTGTTTTTAACAGTGCCTGCGTGGCCACGCAGGACCTGGTATGCAGATCTGGTGGACATGTCATTCTTTCCATCATGGTCTCTGCTTCTGAGACAGGACCCTCTACCTCAGGGTCCTTTCAACCATCTAAATTAAACTTCTCTGAGATGGACTGCCTGGAGACTGAACGCTTGATGTTATCGAAGCATGGCTTCTCCGAGTCAGTCATTGATACCTTAATACAGGCATGAAAGCCTGTCACTAGCAAAATTTAACATAGATATAGCATAAATACCTTATTGATATGAATCCAAGGGTTACTCATGGAGTAAAGTCCGGATTCCCAGGATACTATCTTTTCTCCAAGATGATTTTGAGAAAAGGGTTGTCAGCTAGTTCCTTAAAATGACAGATTCCTACTCTGTCTATTCTTTGGCAGATTCTCCAGACGTTCATGCATTTTGTCAGGCTTTGGTTAGAACCAAGCCTGTGTCTAAACCTATTGCTCCGCCATGGAGCTTAACCCCTTAATGACCACAGCACTTTTCCATTTTCTGTCCGTTTGGGACGAAGGCTATTTTTACATTTCTGCAGTGTTTGTGTTTAGCTGTAATTTCTTTCATGTAATTAGCAAGAGTCCATGAGCTAGTGACGTATGGGATATACATTCCTACCAGGAGGGGCAAAGTTTCCCAAACCTCAAAATGCCTATAAATACACCCCTCACCACACCCACAATTCAGTTTTACAAACTTTGCCTCCGATGGAGGTGGTGAAGTAAGTTTGTGCTAGATTCTACGTTGATATGCGCTCCGCAGCAAGTTGGAGCCCGGTTTTCCTCTCAGCGTGCAGTGAATGTCAGAGGGATGTGAGGAGAGTATTGCCTATTTGAATGCAGTGATCTCCTTCTACGGGGTCTATTTCATAGGTTCTCTGTTATCGGTCGTAGAGATTCATCTCTTACCTCCCTTTTCAGATCGACGATATACTCTTATTTATACCATTACCTCTGCTGATTCTCGTTTCAGTACTGGTTTGGCTATCTGCTATATGTAGATGAGTGTCCTGGGGTAAGTAAGTCTTATTTTCTGTGACACTCCAAGCTATGGTTGGGCACTTTGTTTATAAAGTTCTAAATATATGTATTCAAACATTTATTTGCCTTGACTCAGAATGTTCAACTTTCCTTATTTTCAGACAGTCAGTTTCATATTTGGGATAATGCATTTTGATTTGACCATTTTTTTCTTACCTTAAAATTTGACTTTTTCCCTGTGGGCTGAAAATGCTTCATTTTATTGCGTCATTCTTGGCGCGGACTTTTTTGGCGCAAAAATTCTATTTCCGTTTCCGGCGTCATACGTGTCGCCGGAAGTTGCGTCATTTTTTGACGTTATTTCGCGCCAAAAATGTCGGCGTTCCGGATGTGGCGTCATTTTTGGCGCCAAAAAGCATTTAGGCGCCAAATAATGTGGGCGTCTTATTTGGCGCGAAAAAATATGGGCGTCGCCTTTGTCTCCACATTATTTAAGTCTCATTTTTTATTGCTTCTGGTTGCTAGAAGCTTGTTCTTTGGCATTTTTTCCCATTCCTGAAACTGTCATTTAAGGAATTTGATCAATTTTGCTTTATATGTTGTTTTTTCTCTTACATATTGCAAGATGTCTCACGTTGCATCTGAGCCAGAAGATACTACAGGAAAATCGCTGTCAAGTGCTGAATCTACCAAAGCTAAGTGTATCTGCTGTAAACTTTTGGTAGCTATTTCTCCAGCTGTTGTTTGTATTGATTGTCATGACAAACTTGTTAAGCAGATACTATTTTCCTTTAGTAAAGTACCATTGCCTGTTGCAGTTCCCTCAACATCTAAGGTGCAGAATGTTCCTGATAATATAAGAGATTTTGTTTCTGAATCCATAAAGAAGGCTATGTCTGTTATTTCTCCTTCTAGTAAACGTAAAAAATCTTTTAAAACTTCTCTCCCTACAGATGAATTTTTAAATGAACATCATCATTCTGATTCTGATGACTCCTCTGGTTCAGAGGATTCTATCTCTGAGGTTGATGCTGATAAATCTTCATATTTATTTAAAATGGAATTTATTCGTTCTTTACTTAAAGAAGTTCTAATTGCTTTAGAAATAGAGGATTCTGGTCCTCTTGATACTAATTCTAATCGTTTAGATAAGGTATTTAAAGCTCCTGTGGTTATTCCAGAAGTTTTTCCTGTTCCTAATGCTATTTCTGCAGTAATTTCCAAAGAATGGGATAAATTGGGTAATTCATTTACTCCTTCTAAACGTTTTAAGCATTTATATCCTGTGCCGTCTGACAGATTAGAATTTTGGGACAAAATCCCTAAAGTTGATGGGGCTATTTCTACCCTTGCTAAACGTACTACTATTCCTACGTCAGATGGTACTTCGTTTAAGGATCCCCTAGATAGGAAAATTGAGTCCTTTCTAAGAAAAGCTTATCTGTGTTCAGGTAATCTTCTTAGACCTGCTATATCTTTGGCTGATGTTGCTGCAGCTTCAACTTTTTGGTTGGAAACTTTAGCGCAACAAGTAACACATCGTGATTCTCATGACATTATTATTCTTCTTCAGCATGCTAATAATTTTATCTGTGATGCCATTTTTGATATTATCAGAGTTGATGTCAGGTTTATGTCTCTAGCTATTTTAGCTAGAAGAGCTTTATGGCTTAAAACTTGGAATGCTGATATGGCTTCTAAATCAACTTTACTTTCTATTTCTTTCCAGGGTAACAAATTATTTGGTTCTCAGTTGGATTCCATCATTTCAACTGTTACTGGTGGGAAAGGAACTTTTTTACCACAGGATAAAAAATCTAAAGGTAAAAGCAGAGCTAATAATCGTTTTCGTTCCTTTCGTTTCAACAAAGAACAAAAGCCTGATCCTTCATCCTCAGGAGCAGTTTCAGTTTGGAAACCATCTCCAGTCTGGAATAAATCCAAGCCAGCTAGAAAGGCAAAGCCTGCTTCTAAGTCCACATGAAGGTGCGGCCCTCATTCCAGCTCAGCTGGTAGGGGGCAGGTTACGTTTTTTCAAGGAAATTTGGATCAATTCTGTTCACAATCTTTGGATTCAGAACATTGTTTCAGAAGGGTACAGAATTGGTTTCAAGATAAGACCTCCTGCAAAGAGATTTTTTCTTTCCCGTGTCCCAGTAAATCCAGTAAAAGCTCAAGCATTTCTGAAATGTGTTTCAGATCTAGAGTTGACTGGAGTAATTATGCCAGTTCCAGTTCAGGAACAGGGGATGGGGTTTTATTCAAATCTCTTCATTGTACCAAAGAAGGAGAATTCCTTCAGACCAGTTCTGGATCTAAAAATATTGAATCGTTATGTAAGGATACCAACGTTCAAAATGGTAACTGTAAGGACTATCTTGCCTTTTGTTCAGCAAGGGAATTATATGTCCACAATAGATTTACAGGATGCATATCTGCATATTCCGATTCATCCAGATCATTTTCAGTTCCTGAGATTCTCTTTTCTGGACAAGCATTACCAGTTTGTGGCTCTGCCGTTTGGCCTAGCTACAGCTCCAAGAATTTTTACAAAGGTTCTCGGTGCCCTTCTGTCTGTAATCAGAGAACAGGGTATTGTGGTATTTCCTTATTTGGACGATATCTTGGTACTTGTTCAGTCTTTACATTTAGCAGAATCTCATACGAATCGACTTGTGTTGTTTCTTCAAGATCATGGTTGGAGGATCAATTTACCAAAAAGTTCATTGATTCCTCAGACAAGGGTAACCTTTCTGGGTTTCCAGATGGATTCAGTGTCCATGACTCTGTCTTTAACAGACAAGAGACGTCTAAAATTGATTGCAGCTTGTCGAAACCTTCAGTCACAATCATTCCCTTCGGTAGCCTTATGCATGGAAATTCTAGGTCTTATGACTGCTGCATCGGACGCGATCCCCTTTGCTCGTTTTCACATGCGACCTCTTCAGCTCTGTATGCTGAAGCAATGGTGCAAGGATTACACAAAGATATCTCAAACAATATCTTTAAAACCGATTGTTCGGCACTCTCTAACATGGTGGACAGATCACCATCGTTTAATTCAGGGGGCTTCTTTTGTGCTTCCGACCTGGACTGTAATTTCAACAGATGCAAGTCTCACGGGTTGGGGAGCTGTGTGGGGATCTCTGACGGCACAGGGAGTTTGGGAATCTCAGGAGGTGAGATTACCTATCAATATCTTGGAACTCCGTGCAATTTTCAGAGCTCTTCAGTTTTGGCCTCTTCTGAAGAGAGAATCGTTCATTTGTTTTCAGACAGACAATGTCACAACTGTGGCATACATCAATCATCAAGGAGGGACTCACAGTCCTCTGGCTATGAAAGAAGTATCTCGAATTTTGGTTTGGGCGGAATCCAGCTCCTGTCTAATCTCTGCGGTTCATATCCCAGGTGTAGACAATTGGGAAGCGGATTATCTCAGTCGCCAAACGTTGCATCCGGGCGAATGGTCTCTTCACCCAGAGGTATTTCTTCAGATTGTTCAAATGTGGGAACTTCCAGAAATAGATCTGATGGCGTCCCATCTAAACAAGAAACTTCCCAGGTATCTGTCCAGATCCCGGGATCCTCAGGCGGAGGCAGTGGATGCATTATCACTTCCTTGGAAGTATCATCCTGCCTATATCTTTCCGCCTCTAGTTCTTCTTCCAAGAGTGATCTCCAGGATTCTGAAGGAATGCTCGTTTGTTCTGCTGGTAGCTCCAGCATGGTCTCACAGGTTTTGGTATGCGGATCTTGTCCGGATGGCCTCTTGCCAACCGTGGACTCTTCCGTTAAGACCAGACCTTCTGTCACAAGGTCCTTTTTTCCATCAGGATCTGAAATCCTTAAATTTAAAGGTATGGAGATTGAACGCTTGATTCTTGGTCAAAGAGGTTTCTCTGACTCTGTGATTAATACTATGTTACAGGCCCGTAAATCTGTATCTCGAGAGATATATTATAGAGTCTGGAAGACTTATATTTCTTGGTGTCTTTCTCATCATTTTTTCTTGGCATTCTTTTAGAATACCGAGAATTTTACAGTTTCTTCAGGATGGTTTAGATAAGGGTTTGTCCGCAAGTTCTTTGAAAGGACAAATCTCTGCTCTTTCTGTTCTTTTTCACAGAAAGATTGCTATTCTTCCTGATATTCATTGTTTTGTACAAGCTTTGGTTCGTATAAAACCTGTCATTAAGTCAATTTCTCCTCCTTGGAGTTTGAATTTGGTTCTGGGAGCTCTTCAAGCTCCTCCGTTTGAACCTATGCATTCATTGGACATTAAATTACTTTCTTGGAAAGTTTTGTTCCTTTTGGCCATCTCTTCTGCCAGAAGAGTTTCTGAATTATCTGCTCTTTCTTGTGAGTCTCCTTTTCTGATTTTTCATCAGGATAAGGCGGTGTTGCGAACTTCTTTTGAATTTTTACCTAAAGTTGTGAATTCCAACAACATTAGTAGAGAAATTGTGGTTCCTTCATTATGTCCTAATCCTAAGAATTCTAAGGAGAAATCGTTGCATTCTTTGGATGTTGTTAGAGCTTTGAAATATTATGTTGAAGCTACGAAATCTTTCCGTAAGACTTCTAGTCTATTTGTTATCTTTTCCGGTTCTAGAAAAGGCCAGAAAGCTTCTGCCATTTCTTTGGCATCTTGGTTGAAATCTTTAATTCATCTTGCCTATGTTGAGTCGGGTAAAATTCCGCCTCAGAGAATTACAGCTCATTCTACTAGGTCAGTATCTACTTCCTGGGCGTTTAGGAATGAAGCTTCGGTTGACCAGATCTGCAAAGCAGCAACTTGGTCCTCTTTGCATACTTTTACTAAATTCTACCATTTTGATGTATTTTCTTCTTCTGAAGCAGTTTTTGGTAGAAAAGTACTTCAGGCAGCGGTTTCAGTTTGAATCTTCTGCTTATGTTTTTCGTTAAACTTTATTTTGGGTGTGGATTATTTTCAGCAGGAATTGGCTGTCTTTATTTTATCCCTCCCTCTCTAGTGACTCTTGTGTGGAAAGATCCACATCTTGGGTAGTCATTATCCCATACGTCACTAGCTCATGGACTCTTGCTAATTACATGAAAGAAAACATAATTTATGTAAGAACTTACCTGATAAATTCATTTCTTTCATATTAGCAAGAGTCCATGAGGCCCGCCCTTTTTTTGTGGTGGTTATGATTTTGTATAAAGCACAATTATTCCAATTCCTTATTTTATATGCTTTCGCACTTTTTTATCACCCCACTTCTTGGCTATTCGTTAAACTGAATTGTGGGTGTGGTGAGGGGTGTATTTATAGGCATTTTGAGGTTTGGGAAACTTTGCCCCTCCTGGTAGGAATGTATATCCCATACGTCACTAGCTCATGGACTCTTGCTAATATGAAAGAAATGAATTTATCAGGTAAGTTCTTACATAAATTATGTTTTTCCTCTTACTCATTTACTGTACCCACACATATTATATACCGTTTTTCTCGCCATTAAATGGACTTTCTAAAGATACCATTATTTTCATCATATCTTATAATTTACTATAAAAAATTTTTATAAAATATGAGGAAAAAATTGAAAAAAACACACTTTTTCTAACTTTGACCCCCAAAATCTGTTACACATCTACAACCACCAAAAAACACCCATGCTAAATAGTTTCTAAATTTTGTCCTGAGTTTAGAAATACCGAATGTTTACATGTTCTTTGCTTTTTTTGTAAGTTATAGGGCCATAAATACAGTAGCACTTTGCTATTTCCAAACCATTATTTTTCAAAATTAGCGCTAGTTACATTAGAACACTAATATCTTTCAGGAATCTCTGAATATCCATTGACATGTATATATTTTTTTTTAGTAGACATCCCAAAGTATTCATCTAGGCCCATTTTGGTATATTTCATGCCACCATTTCATCGCCAAATGCGATTAAATACAAAAAATCGTTCACTTTTTTACTAATTTTTTCACAAACTTTTGGTTTCTCACTGAAATTATTTACAAACAGCTTGTGCAATTATGGCTTAAATTGTTGTAAATACTTCTCTGGGATCCCCTTTGTTCATAAATAGCATACATATATGGCTTTGGCGTTGCTTTTTAGTAATTAGAAGGCTGCTAAATGCCACTGCGCACTACACGTGTATTATGCCCAGCAGTGAAGGGGTTAATTATGAAGCATGTAGGGAGCTTTTAGGGATACTTTTAGCTTTAGTGTAGTGTAGTAGACAACCCCAAGTATTGATCTAGGCCAATTTTGGTATATTTCATGCCACCATTTCACCGCCAAATGCAATCAAATAAAAAAAAAACGTTAAATTTTTAACAATTTTAGGTTTCTCACTGAAATCATTTACAAACAGCTTGTGCAATTATGGCACAAATGGTTGTAAATGCTTCTCTGGGATCCCCTTTGTTCAGAAATAGCAGACATATATGGCTTTGGCGTTGCTTTTTGGTAATTAGAAGGCCGCCAAATGCCGCTGCATTTCACACGTGTATTATGGCTAGCAGTGAAGGGGTTAATTATGTAGCTTGCAGGGTTAATTTTAGCTTTAGTGTAGAGCTCAGCCTCCCACCTGAAACATGAGACCCCCTGATCCCTCCCAAACGGCTCTCTTCCCTCCCCCACCCCACAATTGTCCCCGCCATCTTAAGTACTGGCAGAAACTCTGCCAGTACTAAAATAAAAGCTATACTTGGGCTTTTTTTTGTGTTTTTTTGGCATATTTACATATGCTGCTGTGTAGGATACCCCCTTAGTCCCCAACCTCACTGATCCCCCACCAAACAGCTCTCTAACCCTCCCCCTCTGCCTTAATGGGCGCCATCTTGGGTACTGCCAGTACCCAGTTTAGTAACAAATGTGCCTTTTTTTAAAAAAAAATTCCCTTTTCTGTAGTGTAGCTTTCCCCCCCACCCCTTCCAGATCCCTTAGCTGTTTATTTGTAACATTTTCAAACTTTTTATTTTAACTTTTAACAGCCTTATTTTTCCGTAGTGTAGCGGTTCCCTCCCGCCCCGTGCACGCGCCCGCCCGCCGCCCCGCGTGCACGCGCGCGCTCCCGATGGTTCCGATCCCGCCCCCCTTCTCTCCACTCGGCACATCGATGGCCGCCCACCCGCCTCCCAGACTTGCTCCCACCCACCAACGATACCGGCCACCGATGTCCGGTGCAGAGAGGGCCACAGAGTGGCTCTCTCTGCATCGGATGGCCAAGGGGGGTTATTGCAGGATGCCTCCATATCGATGCATCACTGCAATAACCGGAAAGCAGCTGGAAGCGAGCAGGATCGCTTCCAGCTGCTTTCCAGACCAAGGACGTACGCCACACGTCCTCGGTCATTAACTGTATTTTTTTTGAGGACGTGTGGCGTACGTCCTTGGTCATTAAGGGGTTAAACCTGATTATTAAGGTTCTTCAAGGAGTTCCGTGTGAACCTTTTCATTCTATAGATATCAAACTTTTTATCCTGGAAAGTTCCTTTTTGGTAGATATTTCCTCGGCTTGTAGAGTCTCCGAGTTATCTGCTTCACAATGTGATTCTCCTTATCTGGTCCTCCGTACGGATAAGGTAGTCCTGTGTATCAAAACTGGGTTTTTTACATAAGGTGGTATCCAACAAGATTATCACTCAAGAGAGTGTTGTTCCATTCTTGTATTCTAATCCTTCTTCAAAGATGGAACGTCTTTTACACAATTTGGACGTGGTTCGTGCGTTAAAGTTTTACTTACAAGTTACTTCAGATTTTCATCAAACATTTACTTGGTTTGTTGTCTACTCTGGACAGAGGAGAGGTCAAAAGACTTCAGCAACCTCTTTCTTTCTTTTTGGATAAAAGCATAATTCGTTTAGCTTATGAGACTGCTGGACAGCAGCCTCCTGAAGGGATTACAGCTCATTCTACTAGAGCTGTGGCTTTCACTTGGGCCTTTTTTAAAATGAGGCTTCTGTTGAACAGATTTACAAGACGGCGTCTTGGTCTGCACTTCATACTTTGCTTCTTTGGAGGCTATTTTGGGGAGAGAGGCTTTTTTTCAGGCAGTGGTCTCTTCCGTTTAAGTACCTGCCTTGTCCCTCCCTTCATCCGTGTACTTTAGCTTTGGTATTGGTATCCCATAAGTAATGGATGATCCGTGGACTGGATACACTTAACAAGAGAAAACATAATTTATGCTTACCTGATAAATTTATTTCTCTTGTAGTGTATCCAGTCCACTGCCCGCCCTGTCATTTTAAGGCAGGTCATTTTTTCATTTAAACTACAGTCACCACTGCACCCTATGGTTTTTCCTTTCTCTGCATGTTTTCGGTCGAATGGCAGTTAGGGGAGGAGCTATATAGCAGCTCTGCTGTGGGTGAACTCTTGCAACTTCCTGTTGGGAAGGAGAATATCCCATAAGTAATGGATGATCCGTGGACTGGATACACTACAAGAGAAATAAATTTATCAGGTAAGCATAAATTATGTTTTTTAGTTGCTATCTCTTCGGCTCGAAGAGTTTCTGAACTATCTGTATTGCAATGCGACTCGCCTTATCTTGTTTTTCATTCTGATAAGGTGGTTTTGCGCACCAAACCTGGATTTCTTCCTAAGGTTGTTACTTATAAGAATATTAATCAGGAAATTGTTGTTCCTTCCCTGTGTCCTAATCCTTCCTCTAAGAAGGAGCGTCTGTTGCACAACTTGGGCATGGTTCGTACTTTGAAGGTTTACTTGCAAGCGACCAAAGATTTCCGTCAAACATCTCCGTTGTCTATTCTGGAAAGCGTAGAGGTCAAAAAGCTACAGCTACCTCTTTCTTTTTGGCTGAAAAGCATCATCCGTTTGGCATACGAGACTGCTGGACAGCAGCCTCCTGAAAGAATTACAGCTCACTCTACTAGAGCGGTGGCTCCCACATGGGCTTTTAAAAATTATGCTTCTGGGTATGTTCTAGGGGGGAGCTTCCGGAGGAGGAGCACAGGTGTGTGTTCAGGTGCTGCACCTGTCCTGATTTCTCCTACCTACAAGCTGTTGGTGTGGAACCACGCCTAAAAACCCTCTAGTTTAGGGTGGCTTGTATTGCTGAATATCACCGCTGCTGGAAACTCCATAGTGCCCCGACATTGCACTAAATAGCTGCAGGTAGCAGCCCTGAAAAAGGACCTTTTATCATAGTAAAACTAATATTTGTCAAGAAGGAAATAGAAAGAAAATGCCTGCTGTCTCACAGCCCCCTTATTGACCCGGGGTAACCCAAGAAAAAGTGCTCAGTTAAACCAACAGGCAAGCTAAATCCCCGATCACTGCCGAATATACTGTAGCGGAGGACGGAGCTGAGAGCCGCTGCACTTGTTATGAGCTGTGTGGTCTCTGAGAACTTGCTGCTTTCCTGAGTGCAGCTTTGCTGAATGCTTGGGAGTGGGAATTGGAGTTACCCCTGTGTCGTCCCCGCATTCTGCCTGGTCCAGAGGGCGTGGATGGTGTAGCCCGTTATTTCTCTTTTCTGCATTTTTTGTGTTGAAGTGGCGCTCCCCCTCCCACCGGTGCTGCGTGAGGGGGGGCCACTGCTGGAGGAGACGGGTCGATCCTTGGTGCAGGGCTGGTTCCGGGAAGGATAACGGTGAGCTGTTGGAGCGGTAATTGTGGATGCCTTCCCCCCCGCCTCTGCCTTCTTTTCTCTGCCACTTGCCAAGGTGTTGAGACTCAGGAGTATTGTGGATGTCGGCCGATAAGAGTGATTGTGGCAGCATCTGAGTCACACCCTTGAAAGTAGCTGACCGGCTTTTTTGAAAAAGTCGCAGGAGGCGAGGTTATTGGTTTCTGTGCAGCACAGCCTGCTGACTTGTTTCCCGGCAATTGTTGTCCCCCTAACCTGGAAGACGCTCCCCTTCCCACCGATGCTGCGTGAGGGGGGGCTGAGGTTGATGACCGCTGGTTATCTCCTGCTCAAACCTTGGGCTAATGGTTCTGGGTAACGTAGAACTCCTGGGATAAAATCTGCAGTTCTGCTCTCCTTTCTAGCCTCTTCTACCCTGGAAGGACTTGGCTCAGTATTGGACCCTTAATAATTATTTCTTTTTTCCTTTGCTGGGGTTTGCACGTAAGAGTCCATAAGCAGTGATAGCAGGCCTGACTTTGTTAGAAATAACGGCGATTTGTTTCCAAGCACTGTATAACATCTAAACTTGTTAGACCTGTTCTCTTTAGCTGCTATTTACGATAAGTTAAAATTTAGAACACCTTAGTTTTTAAATGGCATTTATTTTCTCTTGAAAGCGCATGTTGTTAACTTATAGTAGCAAAATGTGAAACATTGTATTATCTTATTTTCTGAACCATTTAGTTTGTTACTAATCGACTGGGGGTGTTTGCTTGTCTCTCAGGCCCATAGCAAGTGTATCTTGACACCGGACCACTCTATGTAGCTATGTTTAAGCTTTGAAGTCACATCCAGCGGTGTTAAGATATACTATGGGTATTGGCCTTAAAGAAGTAAATTATAATTAGCTCAGGGGTGTGTTTGACTCTGACATAAGTAACGGCTATTGGCCTATAAGTGCATTATAATACCTAAATTTGTTAGGTTTCTCTTCCTTACATTTTGTATTCTTGATAACTTTAAACCTAGAACCCCCTAGTTTCTAACTGGAATATATCTCTTCTGGAAATGGTATGTTGTTAATCTGCAGCAGCAAAATGTGAAACACTGTATTATCATATTTTTTGAACCATTCAGAATGTTACTGATTGACTGGGGGTTTCTTCTGTTTTTTTTCTCAGACCCACAGCATACGTAGTATAATATTGGATTACCTTATATAGTTTTGTTTAACTCTTAAAGCTACATCAAGTTTTGCTAAAACATATTATGAGAACTGGTCTTATAGTAGTAAATTATACTTACTTTAAAGGTGTGCTAACAGCCTACAAGTAATCTGGTGTGCCAGATACATACAGGCGAAATAATCTGAGTACTATTTAGTTTATAAGTACCTTAAAAGCTGAGTTCCTCTTAAAAACTACAAAACATTGATCTGATGGCCTAGGACTGGAGACTTGAGTGGTTAAACACTGTCTCTTTTGTTCCCAATTGAAAATTTAAAACGGGATATTAATTTCTATTGAGGGCTTTTCTAAAGTTTGTGGGCTCCACAGCAGGACCCCTTTTCTGTGATATGATATATCTTATCTTGTCACCAGCATGACTGAACCTGACTCACTTAGTTCACGGTTAATTTTTCTTGGTTCTCTCTCCTTTCAGAGGAGAAGATAACATTAACAATACACAAAAGTCTGCACTTTTTTTCTTTCACACATCCCTCACATCTCCCTCCCCTTCTTAGTAGATTACTCTGCCTTTTTTTTTTTTTTTTTTTTCTCACAATCTTTTCTCACTATCTTATGGATAATTTTTTACACACACAATCTCGCACATCACCTTCAGTCATGTCGGCCAGACAGAGGGATAAAAAACATAAACCTAATATAGAGCCTGTGGGTGAGCCACAAATGGTAATCCAAGAATCCTCAAATTTACCTGATTCTGCTGATACACAGTCCCTAGTTTTAAATATTTCTGCTGCTCTTGCACCCAAGTTTGATTCACTTAGAATAGAAATCAAACAAGATATTGCGCAGCTAGCTGCAGAAGTCAAACAATTCCCGAAAGGTTCTCCGAAATTGAACAGAGAGTCTCTGACTTAGAAGATCTCACTTTAGCTCAAAATAGTAAACTAGAAGCTACTTCCTCAGCCCTTGCTAAATTGCAAAATAAAGTAGAAGATTTGGAAAATCGCGCTAGGCGCAATAACTTGAAAGTAGTGGGGGTACCTGAGGGGAAGCAGTTTGAGGATTTAAATAAATTCATAACACAAACACTACCAACATTGTTGAACATGCCTCAAACGCAGCCAGTCATAGAAAGGGTGCATAGGATAGGGCCATCACCTCTACCTAAGGAAAATGTGAGGCCAAGACCAATCATAGTTAAATTCTTGAACTACCAGGACAAGATTACATTTTTACAAGCTTTTCGTAAAAATCAACCTATATTACTAGAAGGTACGAAAATCCTTTTATTTCAAGACTATGCAGCTGAAACTGCCTCAAAAAGAAGGCAGTTGGCTCCGGTATGCACTAAGTTTATACAGCAGGGGCTGCGAGCGACAATCTTACATCCTGCCAGGTTACGTCTTGTGTGTAACAACACTCTGCACTTTTTTGATTCTGCCCATACGGCAGAAGCTTTTTTCACCAAAAACTGCACACCTGAGCAGTTGAGGTGATATACTATTTAGTTTTTTTTTCCCCTTGGTAAATATTAGATTAGATCTGTTATTTCTTATTTATTCTCTAAGATGGGCCCTTTTCAGCAAAAGGGCAGCATACGGCTCAGGTGGATTAGTCGTATGTTCTGGGGTTCTCTTTTTCTTTTTTTTTTTTTCTTTTTTTTTTTTTTCTTCTTCTTTTCCTCTTCACCACCTTCCCTTCTGGAACATAGATTTTTATTATAATGACTGGGATTAAGTTTACTTCATGGAACATAGGAGGGCTAACTTCTCCTATTAAGAGAAAGACGATAATTTCCTATTTGAAGAAAATAGGTTCTGCTATTGCTTTTCTACAAGAAACCCACTTAAAGACTCAAGAAATTCTTAAATTAAAATCTTCTTGGGTTAAGGAGGTCTTTTTTTCACCTAGTTCTAGCCGAAAAGGTGGAGTTGCTATTCTTCTGGGTAAAAAACTTAAATATGAGATAATACAAAGTGAATCAGATGAGGAGGGGAGATATATCATATTGAAAATTAAGATTGTTAATGTATTGTATACTTTATGCAATGTATATGCTCCAAATGTTTTTAGTCTCTCATTTTGGGATACACTTCAGGCCAGGCTCATGACATGTACAGAGGGTTTTTTAATTTTAGCTGGTGACTTTAACATGGCTCCCCAATACCCAATTGATAGAATGAGGCAGCAGCCATTAGTTAAAAAAACTAAAAGAGATAATCTTGAGGCAAAGCTGTTTTCCAGAATCTTTTCTAATTTGAGAGTTAAGGATATTTGGAGGATATTGAATCCGGATACACGTGATTTTACATGTCTCTCAAAAGCACATAAATCACTGTCACGGATTGACTTATTTTTGGTTGACGAAAGACTTTGTAAACACAAAGTATCAGCTCAAATCTTGCCTATTGTGGTATCTGACCATGCTCCAATCTGCTTTGAGATTTATGCGACTGGCCCTTCACATATAAATAATCGGTTTTTCTTTCCTAAATATTTGTCTGCTGATTCTGGATTCAGAGGCTTCCTCGAAACTAAGTTTCAGGACTTTGCCTTGTTTAATGCGGAGGCTAGAGCCCGTCCTTCTTTGTTCTGGGAAACTGCTAAAGCAGTGCTGAGGGGGGAAATTTTGGCATACACTATTAGGCGTACCAAGAAATTTAAAAAACGCGAAAATGAACTTCTTCGCGCAGTTACAAATGCTTATAACTCATATCTATTAGAAAAGACGCCCCAGAAATGGGTTAAATATATTGCTGCATTAGAAGAGAGAGATTCATTCTTACTATATAAATCTACCCAGCAGGAAGTTCGGTTTTCTGCGAAATTCTACAAATATGGGAACAAGACGGGAAAACTTTTGGCTAGAATGTTAAGGCAGGACTTGGGTTCTCAGTTAATAGATTCCCTAGAAAGAGAGGGACGGTTGTTTAGTTCCTCTCAGGATCTTGTTCAAATTTTCTATGACTACTATAAGGGAATATATTCCCCCAGGACCTCTGACCTCATAGAACGTCGGAAATTCTGGGGAGAAATCTTCTTCCCAACATTAACACCTAGTCTAATTAAGGAACTTGAATCCCCCATTACGGAAATAGAAGTTGCAAAGGCAATTAATAATTTGGCGCATAACAAAGCACCCGGTCCGGACGGAATACCTAATGAGTTTTATAAAATGATACCCTCTACGGTAATACCTGATTTGACCTTATTATTCAATCATATATATATAGAGGGAAATGAACCCTCATCTAACTTTACAGCCTCATATACGTCTTTAATTTTAAAAAAGGGTAAAGATGCAAGATTGGTCGAGTCATACAGACCCATAGCTTTGATGAACACCGATTATAAATTGTTGACTTCGATTCTCGCCCAGAGACTCCAGTCCCTTCTTCCCTTGATTATTAGCCCAGATCAGGCTGGTTTTATGAAGAATAGGAACTCGGCGGCTAAAATAAGGGAACTCCTGCTTACCTTGGATTATTTTTCGAATGGTACGGATACCGATCATCTAGAGGAGGGAGGTAATTCAGACTTGGCAATTTTGGCTATCGACGCCGAAAAAGCCTTCGACTCAGTTTACCATGATCATCTTCTATTTTCATTAGAACAATTCGGGCTAAAAGGTAAATTTGCTAAGTTTATTGAAAAACTTTGTCGTACAGCCTCCACAAGAATGATATTAAATGGTCAGTTATCCCCAGAAATAATTCTACATAGGGGGACTAGGCAAGGGTGTCCCCTTTCCCCACTTCTTTTTAATATTGCTATAGAACCTTTTGCTATAATGATAAGACAAAGATTAGAGGGGATTGGGGTCGCTGGGCGGGAGTTGAAAATAGCATTGTATGCTGATGATATTCTTATTTATCTCTCTAATTTACGTAGAAATCTACCTATTCTCCTATCAACTATACATCAGTTTGGTTCCTTCTCAGGATATAAGGTAAATTTTAAGAAATCTGAGCTTCTCTGGATAAGGCACACTGACTGTTCTCCTATAGATGTACCCTTCTCCATAGTGAATGACTCATTTAGATATTTAGGTATAAATGTCTCAAGTAACCCTGATTCCTGGTATTCTTTGAATATTCTTCCTGTGTTGAATAAGGTCAAATCAGTTTTTAAGAACTGGCAGACTCTACCCTTGTCCTTGTCTGGACGAATAGCAGCTTATAAGATGATCTTATTACCAAAAACTCTATATGTCCTTCAAAATATTCCTCTGATTTTGAGAAAGAACGATTTGAGTTTATTTAACTCACAACTCCGGTTTTTTCTGTGGCAAGGTAGGAAACCCAGAATATCACTTGCAAAACTCTCCTTTCCAATAGGATCCGGTGGCCTGGCTTTACCTGATTTACGAGTATATAATTATGTATTCTTGGTTCGTATTCTAGCAGATTGGCTTTTTGCTCATAATTATGTTACAAATAATGACTTAGAGACCAGTATGTTGTACCCTTTTTCACCCATTGCGTTGATTCATCTCGACACTATTCATATCCCACCCCAAGTTAAACGCTATAGATCTATTTATAATATAATTTTAGCTTGGAGAAAGATATGTACTTTGCTAGGAATAGAACATCGGGTGTCGAGTTTTCTAGGTTTTCTGGGGAACCCACAATTTCAGTCAGGAACACCATCTTCAATCTTTTTAGAGTGGAAGACCCAAGGGCTTGTGAATGTTCTTCAGATACTTGATATAAAAAAAAGATGTGTGAAATCATTTGATGCTATTAGGGTAGAATTTAATATCTCCCAGAAAATTTTTTTTGCCTATCTTCAGGCTAGACACTATGCTATGAAGTTAGTGAATGAGTATGGCTGGAATTGGTCATTGGGGCGCATAGAAAACTGGCTTATTCTGGCAAAAAATAGACTCATGTCAATTTCTCCATGCTATCTGATTATTGTCTCCGATAAGGGCACAATTAATCTTGATAAAATTGCTATTAATTGGGCCACATTAATATCTCAGGAAGTAGAATCTAAAATACCTTCTCTCTCAATTCGAAAGGTTACTCAAACAACCCTTTCTGCCACATGGAGAGAATCTCATCTGAAGTTGTTACACATGACATATTTTACACCAGAAAAAGGAACGAAATGCGGCAGTACGAACTTTATTATATGTCCCAAATGTTCGTTTCCCTCCGCAAACCTCCTGCACATGTTATGGACCTGCCCTAAAATTAAAAACGTATGGTCCAAAGTCCAATTTTGGCTTTGCAAGATACTAAAGCTCTCATCATTAAATTTGATAGGCAGACATATAATTTTTCTCTTTTCTGACCCAGAAGATAGACAACTCAATGTGAAGTTTATTAATATAACTATATTGGCTGTTAGATATCTTATCTTTAAAAAATGGAAAACGCTGACGGTCCCTAGTATATCAGAAATTAAAAACTGTTTAAAAAAACAATGTATTCTTGAACAATATAATATTAGTGCTGACAATGATGTCCATGTTGTTAAATTCTTTCTCAAATGGTCAGCATTTATAAAAGTTTTTTCTTCCACGGAAATTGAATATTTGATACATCCTTTACGTAATTCTGAACTGGTCCTGCTAGGGAGATGGTGAAGGGGTGCTTCCCCTTTCTTTTCTTTCCCTTTTTTTTTTTTTTTTTTTTTCTCTTCTCCTTTCTTTTTTGTTGTTGTGTTCATTTTGTTTATTTTGTTGTTCGGGGGTATTGTGCTGTTTTCCTATGTAAAAATTAAAACCCAACAAGGTATAGAATATCACGAAGCATAATATTATTACCTGGGTTATTATCTTTTTCTGTATAAATCACATCCAAAGAGTTGATGGGTATCTATAACATAGTACTGAATGTGGAATAATTTATATACTATATGCACACTTGTTATACCCAAGTTATGGTTTGGAAAAAGTTCTACTTTTGTTCTCATTTAATGGCTATGTTTCTTCTATTATTGTATGATTGTTATCGGTCCTTGTTGGATATAAATAAATATTTGAAAAAAAAAAAAATGATGCTTCTGTTGAACAGATTTGTAAGGCTGCGACTTGGTCTTCACTTCATTCCTTTTACAAATTTGACACTTTTGCTTCTTCGGAGGCTATTTTTGGGAGAAAAGTGTTTAGGCATCTGTCTTGTCCCTCCCGTTCATCCGTGTCCTATAGCTTTGGTATTGTATCCCACAAGTAAAGGATGAATCCGTGGACTCGTTGTACCTTATAGAAGAAAAGTAAATTTATGCTCACCTGATAAATTAATTTCTTCTATGGTACGACGAGTCTACGGCCCGCCCTGTCATTTTAAGACAGATTATATTTTTTTGATTTAAACTTCAGTCACCTCTGCACCTTGTAGTTTCTCCTTTTTCTTCCTGTACCTTTGGTCGAATGACTGGGGGTGGAGTTAAGGGAGGAGCTATATAGACAGCTCTGCTTTGGTGCTCTTTGCCACTTCCTGTTAGCAGGAGGATAATATCCCACAAGTAAAGGATGAATCCGTGGACTTGTCGTACCATAGAAAAAATGAATCTATAAGGTAAGCATAAATTTACTTTTTCGTGCCTTTCAAAACTTTAATGGAACCCCCCCCTTCCTCTTCTAAACAGGAAGGTAACTATTCGCAAGCCAAATCTACCTGGAGACCAAATCAGTCTTGGAACAAGGGTAAACAATCCAAGAAGCCTGCTGCCGCTCCCAAGTCAGCATGAAGGGTTGGCCCCCGATCCCGGGACCGGATCTAGTAGGGGGAAGACTGTCTTTCTTCATCCAGGCTTGGAAAAGATGTTCAGGATCCCTGGGCATTAGAAATAGTGTCTCAGGGATACAAGCTGGAATTCAGAAATTCTTCCCCCAGAGGAAGGTTTCTTCTTTCTCGATTGTCTGTAGACCAGATAAAGAGGTTTTCTTACACTGTGTAAGAGACCTCTCCTCCATGGGAGTAATTTGTCCCGTTCCAATTCAGGGACACGGGTTTTATTCAAATCTGTTCGTAGTTCCCCAAAAAGAGGGAACTTTCAGACCTATTTTGGATCTCAAGAGTCTAAAGTTTCTCAGAGTTCCATCTTTCAAAATGGAAACTATTCGTACCATTTTATTGATCCAGGAGGGTCAATTTATGACTACCGTGGATTTGAAGGATGCATATCTTCATGTTCCTATCCACAGATCACAAGTTCCTGAGGTTTGCCTTTCTGGAGAAACCTTTTCAGTTTGTGGCTCTGCCTCTCGGTCTGTCCACGGCACCCAGAATTTTCACAAAGGTTCTGGGGTCTCTGCTGGCAGTTCTAAGACCGTGGGGCATTGCAGTGGCGCCTTATCTGGACGATATTCTGATCCAGGAGTCTTATCAGCTGGCAGTGTCTCATACCGACATTGTTCTATCCTTCCTCCGGATTCATGGGTGGAAGGTAAATCTGGAAAAGAGTTTGCTAGTTCCACAGATAAGGATTCCCTTCTTGGGAACTCTAATTGACTCTCTATCCATGAAAATCTTTTTGATGGAGGTCAGGAAATTAAAGATTCTGAACACATGCTGAGCACTTCAGACCAATCCTTGGTCGTCAGTGGCTCAGTGCATGGAGGTGATTGGATTGATGGTAGCGGCATTGGACAGCATTCCGTTTGCTCGGTTTCATCTCAGACCTCTGCAACTGAACATGCTCAGTCAGTGGAATGGAGATTATACAAATTTGTCTCCTCAAATAAATCTAGATCAGAAGACAAGGGACTCTCTCTTCTATGGTGGTTGTCGCTGGATCATCTATCCCAGGGGACATGCTTCCGCAGATCCTCATGGGTGATAGTGACAACGGATGCTAGCCTGATAGGATGGGGAGCAGTCTGGAACTCCCTGAGGGCCCATGGTGTATGGACTCGAACGGAGTCGCTCCTTCCCATCAATATCCTAGAGTTGAGAGCAATATTCAATGCGCTTGGCCTCAGTTGGCTTCTGCATAATTCATCAGATTCCAGTCGGACAACATTACGACTGCAGCTTACATCAATCATAAGGGAGGAACAAGAAATTCCCTGGCTGACAGAAGTAGCCAAGATAATTCAGTGGGCGGAGTCTCACTCTTGTTATCTGTCGGCAATCCACATCCCAGGTGTGGAAATCTGGGAAGCAGATTTTCTGGGAAAACACCAAAGGAGGCAGCAGCATACATTTTCACAAGGTTTATTTGGCACAAAAGCCCACAACGTTTCGGGGATTCACCCCTTAATCATGTGTATACAGAGTAACACTAAAACTCAGCTTTATATAAAAAGGTGTAATTAGCAAACAATTATCAATTAGCTGATGCTTTTTCACATTCATACCACCCTCTAGTGGTGGTTCCATCAAATTACATCCTTATATTTTAATTTTTTAACTAAAGGATACAAAAAGAACAAAGTGTATTTAACTCTTAAAAATCACGTTTACAAAATAAAGAAAACAGCCTATCACAAATTGAACTCATCACAACATCTCGTAGGAAAATAGACCAATCAAGGTCTCTATTCATACCCTTAGATTGTAAAGTTCCCAACTTAAAAATCCAAAAAGCCTCTCTCCTTTTTAATAGAATCTCCCTATTGCCACCTCTCCTTGGTCTATGTACCTGTTCTATAATTTTAAACCTAAGTTGCGAAATATGATTAGCTTTAATAAAATGATAAGCAACAGGGGCATCCAAATTCCCCCTCTTGATGCTGGATTTGTGTTCATTCTTTCTCGTGCCTTAAATGTCGTCTCGCCCACATAAAGGAGCCCATTTGGGCATTTGATAATATAAATAACATACTCACTATTACAATAGCCCTTTATGTCAAATTTTTTTCCCATATGTGGGTGAAAAGACAGCACCTTTAATCATGTTCCCACAACTAAAGCAACCCAAACACGGGTAACAACCTTTATTTGCACCTGTAATATACCTAGTGCCACCAGCTTTAGCTGTGCCAACATCCTTTTTCATCAATTTATCCCTAAGAGAGGGAGATACAATTTTCTTAACCCTCAAGAACTGACTATAGGGAAGAGAATTCAATAGTGCAGGTGGATGAGCACTCTCATAACGCAAAAGATTATTGCGATCAATAGGTTTTCTGAAAATATCTGTCTTCAAAGAATTCTGTTCCCTATAGATAGAGGTATCAAGAAATTCTATACGTTCTTCACTCCAAGTTAATTTAAATTGTATGTGTCTAGAGCAGCTATTAAGATCATCAACAAAACTACGTAGGGTTCCAATGTCGCCCAACCACACGCCAAAAATGTCATCAATATAGCGCCACTAAGTGGTGCCATATTGATGAAACAGAGGATTCTCAAAAACAAAACGTTCTTCATAAATATTCATGTATATGTTGGCATAGTTAGGGGCGACATTGGAACCCATCGCAGTGCCCTGTTTCTGGTAAAAAAAACTGATCTTGGAATAGAAAGTAGTTACATCTTAGAACAATTTCCAATAATTCCATAAGAAATCCACATTGTGGATCAGAGTATTTACCACTCAGTTTCAAAATACTTTCCACAGCCCCCATACCGCTGGTATGAGTTATGGAGGTGTACAGACTAACAACATCGAGGGAGTAGAGAATATACTTATCATCCACCAATTGCACACTTTCCAATTTGGACAGAAAATCATCACTGTCCCTAATGTAAGATTGTGAAGATATCACAAAAGGTCTTAAAATTTTATCAAGAAATATTAGAAAAAATGGAGTTAGTGCTAGCAACGATTGGTCTCCCGGGGGGTCTCTTATCATCCTTGTGTACCTTTGGTAATGTATAAAAAATAGGTGTCATATAATTATCAACACAAAGGAGGTACTCCAAGGTTTTCACATCAATATGCCCATTTTTCTCTGCCTTTTTAGCTACATGTAATATTTCCTTCCTAATTTGAAACATAGGGTCTCTATCCAATCTACCATATACCTCCCTATCCGTTAGCTGTACAAGAATCTCATCAATATAATATTGTTTGTCAAGTATGACAGTGGGAAAAAAATGATGTAGTAAGGGCGCTAAAAGCTAAAGATCTCCAAAGTGTTATTTTGTTTATACAGTGATACTTACAACTTGTTGTTTAAGAGAATATTTTTTAAAAAACTTTATGTGCATTCATGTGCTAACAACTTAGTATTGTGTAATTCTAGAAAGACACCCTTTGTGGGTATTAAAAGATTATTTAATGATAAAAATTATTATAATTTCAAATGGTTTTTCACAATAAATATGACAATAAATAGAGACGTGTCTAACATAAGCTATAATATTATGGATCCAACCAACATAACAAACATTAATAAATCAGGCAGAGATTTAATTATATAACCAATATCTCATTCTGGAAGCGTAAAAAAATAGTAGCTAAAATGTATCAGTAATATAACAGATCTCATAGTAGATAAAATAAAACCAATAGTAACAGGAAGGTGAGTGGCAGGCTCTGCAATAACCAGACTTGCGCTCCAAAAAATATAATAAAAGAATATTTTTATTAGCAGAAAAATAGTAAAATATACATATGTGGCTGAACACAGAACAGGGGGGACAAGACAAACAAGCCTGACGCGTTTCACGGCCCCTAGTGGCGCTTATTCATAGGCTCATGAAGAATGTTTTGTTTCTGAGAATCCTCTGTTTCATCAATATGGCGCCACTCGGTGGAGTTTTTGGCATGTGTTTGGGCGACATTGGAACCCTACTTAGTTTTGTTGATGATCTTAATAGCTGCTCTAGACACATACAATTTAAATTAACTTGGAGTGAAGAACGTATAGAATTTCTTTCATGTAATTAGCAAGAGTCCATAAGGTAGTGACGTATGGGATATACATTCCTACCAGGAGGGACAAAGTTTCCCAAACTTTAAAATGCCTATAAATACACCCCTCACCACACCCACAATTCAGTTTTACAATCTTTGCCTCCCATGGAGGTGGTGAAGTAAGTTTGTGCTAGATTCTACGTTGATATGCGCTTTGCAGCAGGCTGAAGCCCAGTTTTCCTCTCAGAGTGCAGTGAATGTCAGAGGGATGTGAAGAGAGTATTGCCTATTTGAATACAATAGTCTTCCTCTAGGGGATCTATTTCATAGGTTCTCTGTTATCGGTCGTAGAGATTTCTTCTCCTACCTCCCTTTTCAGATCGACGATATACTCTTATATACCATTACCTCTACTGATTCTCGTTTCAGTACTGGTTTGGCTATCTACTATATGTAGATGAGTGTCCTGGGGTAAGTAAGTCTTATTTTTTGTGACACTCTAAGCTATGGTTGGGCACTTTATATGTAAAGTTCTAAATATATGTCTTTAAACTTATATTTGCCATGATTCAGGATAATCAGTATTCCTTCTTTCAGACTGTCAGTTTCATTATTTGGGATAATGCATATGAATAAATATATTTTTTTTACCTTGAAAATTTTCAATTGACTATTTTTCCCTGCGGGCTGTTTGGCTCGCGGGGGCAGAAAATGCTTCATTTTATTGAGTCATTCTTGGCGCAAACTTTTTTTGCGCAAAATTTTGTCATTTCCGGCGTCGTAGTTGACGCCGGAAGTTGTTTGTAGTTACGTCATTTTTTTGACGCATGTGTATTCAGACGTTTTTTTGCGCCAAAAAATGTGGTCGTCGGTTTCGACGTCAGAGGATGTGGCGTCATACTTGGCGCCAAAAAAATATGGGCGTTGTACTTAGCGTCAATAATGTGGGTGTCATACTTGGCGCCAAAAATGTGGGCGTCATACTTGTTCCACTTTTTTCTCACATTATTTAAGTCTCACTTTTTTGTTGCTTCTGGTTGCTAGAGGCTTGTTTATTTTGCATTTTTTCCCATTCCTGAAACTGTCATTTAAGGAATTTGATAATTTTGCTTTATATGTTGTTTTTTTCTATTACATATTGCAAGATATTCAAAACACTGTTCCTGTATCAAGAAATGCTGAGGGATTCCTGTTGACTGATATCAGTCCTACCAAAGCTAAGTTCATTTATTTTAATGTTATGAATGTTTATCTTTAGCTATGGTTTGTAATCAGTTATCATGATAAACTTTTACATGCAGAATTCATTAGTATTTATGCTTTATATATTGCTATTCTTTTTATATCTTATGTACAAGATATACTTTTAATTTTAAAGGCTTTGTCTGACGTCCCGCCTTCTAATAAAATTTTTAGGTCTTTTTCAAACTTCTTTTTTAGTTGATGAAGTTTCAAATGACCAACAACATAATTATTTATCCATCTCTGATATGCTGCTTTTTTTTCTCATTCAGAATTTTTCTTCATCAGATATTGACACTAACAAATCTACTTTTTTATTCTTTAATAGAGTACATTTGTTCCTTGTTCAAAAGGTGTTGATTATTTTGAATATTGAAATATCTAGTTCTTTTTATTTTAAAGACTAGCTAACATTTAAATTCTGCTTATTTATCTTCTGTGGTTTCTTCAGAGGTTTTTTTCCAGTTCCTGATACTAGGGAATGGAATAGGCTGAGAATTTTCTTTTAGTCCTTCTTTAAGGTTTGTATTCTTTACCTGTGGCTAATTTGGAGTTTTGGGAAAAAGTCCCTAAGGTTGATGGGGCTATTTCCACTCTTGCCAAAACGTACTACTATTCCTATGGAAAATAGTACTTTTTTTAAGGATCCTTTAGATAGAAAGATTGAATCTTATTTAAGGAAAGCTTATTTGCATTCTGGTTATATTCTTAGCCCTGACATTTCTATGGCTGATGTGGCTGCTGCTTCAACTTTTTGGTTGGATAGTTTAGCTCGTCAGATAGAAGATCAGGATTTATCCAGCATTATTCTTCTGCTTCAACATGCTAATCATTTCGCTTGTGATGCTATATTTTACATTATTAAAATCAATGTTAAATCTATGTCTTTAGCTATTTTAGTCAGAAGAGCTTTATGGCTTAAATCTTGGAATGCTGACATGGTGTCTAAATCTAGATTATTATCTTTGTCTTTTCAGGGTAAGAATCTATTTGGTTCTCATTTGGATTCTATTATTTCTACTATTACTTGGGGGAAAGGAGTTTTTTACCTCAAGATAAAAAGTCTATAGGTAAATTTAAGGCTCCTAATCATTTTCATTCCTTTCGTCAGAATAAGGAACTAAAGTAATCTCCTTCCCCTAAGGCCTCTGGTTACAATTGGAGACCATCTTCAAATTTTAATAAAACCAAGCTTTATAAGAAACCAAATCCAGCCCCCAAGACTGCATGAAGGTGTGGCCCTCAATCCAGTTCATCTGGTGGGGGGCAGATTGAATTTATTTCAGGAAATTTGGTCAGGTTCCGTTCAAAATTGATGGATTGTGTCTCAAGGGTTTCAAAAAGGTTTCAGAATAAGATTATCTTTCTCTCTCATGTTCCAACAAATCATGTAAAGGCTCAGGCTTTTCTGAAGTGTGTTTCAGATCTAGAGCTTTCAGGGGTGATTGTTCCAGTTCCTCTAAAGGAACAGGGTTTGGGGTTCTATTCAAATCTATTCATTGTCCCAAAAAAAGAGAATTCTTTCGGACCAGTTCAGGATCTGAAACTTTTAAATCATTTTGTAAGAGTCCCAACTTTCAAGATGACTATAAGGACTGCTCTGCCTTTTGTTCAGCAAGGGCATTTTATGTCCACAATAGACTTACTGGATGCTTATCTTCATATTCCAATTAATCCAGACCATTATTGGTTTCTGAGATTCTCTGTTCTAGACAAGCATTACCAGTTTGTTGCTCTTCCATTTGGCCTAGCAACAGTTCCAAGAATCTTTTTGAAGGTTCTCTGTGCCCTTCTATCTGTAATCAGAGAGCAGGGTATTGGGGTGTTTCCTTATTTGGACGATATCTTGGTACTAGCTCAGTCTTTTCATTTAGCAGAATCTCACACAAAACAACTAGTGTCGTTTATTCAAAGACATGGTTGGAGGATCAATTTACAAAAGGGTTTCTTGATTCCTCAGAAAAAGGTCACCTTTTTAGGTTTCCAGATAGATTCAGTGTCCATGACTTTGTCTTTAACAGACAAGAGACGAATGAAATTGGTATTAGCTTGTCTAAACCTTCAGTCTCGATCGTTCCCTTCAGTAGCTATATGCATGGAAGTGTTAGGTCTTATGACAGCAGCATAGGACGGGATCCCCTTTGCTCATTTTCATATGAAACCTCTGCAGCTTTGCATGCTGGATCAATGGTGTAGGGATTATACTTGGATATCACAACTGATATACTTAAATCCCAACATTCAACTCTCTCTGTCATTGTGGTTGGACCATCATCGAATTGTTCAAGGGGCCTCTTTTGTTTGTCCTTCCTGGATTGTGATCTCAACAGACGCAAGTCTCACTGGTTGGGGAGCTGTCTGGGGGTCTCTGACTACACAAGGGGTTTGGAAACCTCAAGAGGCGAGGTTACCAATCAATATTTTAGAACTCCTTGCTATCTTCAGAGCTCTTCAGGCTTGGCCTCTGTTAAAGAGAGGACTTTTTATTTGTTTTCAGACAGACAATATCACAACAGTGGTATATGTCAATCATCAGGGGGGGCACTAGCAGCGCTTTAGCAATGAAAGAAGCTTCTCAGATACTTTCTTGGGCGGAGTCCATCTCTTGTCTAATCTCTGCGATTCATATTCCAAGAGTAGACAATTGGGAAGCGGATTATCTCAGTTGTCAGACTTTGCATCCAGGGGAGTGGTCTCTCCATCCAGATGTGTTTCATCAGATTGTACAAATGTGGGGTCTTCCAGAAATAGATTTGATGGCCTCTCGTTTGAACAAAAAACTTCCCAGATATCTTTACAGATTCAAGGATCCTCAGGCAGAGATGGTGGATGCATTAGCAGTTCCTTGGTTTTACCAACCTGCTTACATTTTTCCGCCTCTAGTTCTTCCAAGGGTGATCTCCAAGATCATTATGGAACAATCTCATGTGTTTCTGATAGCACCAGCATGGCCTCACAGGTTCTGGTATGCAGATATTATCCCGATGTCCAGTTGCCAGCCTTGGCCACTTCCTTTAAGGCCAGACCTTCTGTCTCAAGGACCATTTTTCCATCAGGATCTCAAATCTCTAAATTTGAAGGTATATAAATTGAACGCTTAGTTCTTAGTCATAGAGGTTTCTCTGACTCAGTGATTTACACTATGTTACAGGCTCGTAAGTCTGTTTCAATGAAGATTTATTATAGGGTTTGGAAAACCTATATTTCATGGTGCTCTTTATAATTCCTTGGATTTTACAGTTTCTTCAGGATGGTTTGGATAAGGGTTTGTCTTCAAATACTTTGAAAGGACAAATCTCTGCTCTTTCTGTTTTATTTTATAGAAAGATTGCTAAACTTCCTGATATTCATTGTTTTGTTCAGGCTTTGGTTCGCATCAAACCTGTTATTAAGTATATTTCTCCTCCTTGGAGTCTTAATTAAATCTAAGGATTTTGCAGGCTCCTCCATTTGAGCCTATGCATTCTTTGGATATTAAACTACTTTCTTGGGAAGTGTTATTTCTTTTGGCTATCTCTTCTGCTAGAATAGTTTCTGAGTTGTCGGCTCTCTCTTGTAAGTCTCCTTATCTCTACATTCTTTGAATGTTGTAAGAGCTTTGAAATACTATGTTGAGGCTACTAAGGATTTATTTGTTTTTTTTTTGTTTTGTTTTTCTGGTTCCAGGAAAGGTCAGAAAGCCTCTGCCATTTTTTTCGCATCTTGGTTAAAACTTTCGATTCACAAGGCTTATTTGGAGGCGGGGCAGTCTTTGCCTCAAAGATTCTACTAGATCAGTTGCCACTTCTTGGGCTTTCAAGAATGGAGCTACAGTTGATCAGATTTGCAAAGCAGCAACTTGGTCTTCTTTGCATACATTTACTAAATTTTACCATTTTGATGTATTTGCTTCCTCAGAAGCAGTCTTTGGTAGAAAAGTTATTTAGGCAGTTGTTTGATTCTTTTGCCTTTAATTTGGGTTTTTTGAAATTTAAGAAAACGTAATTGTGACAGACCCTTCTGTCAGGACTGAAGGAGTTAACTGTGTTTAGCTTTAAGAAGCTAATTTCTAAAGACAGGTTTGCTGGCCTCAGCTATTGTGTGCTATAATTACGTTTAAGTAATAAACATTCCATTGTTTAATCACATCTAGAGAGCAGATGCCTCAGTGATAAGAGAAGCCAAGTGTGTGTCTTGTGTTCAAGTTGTTATCAGCTTGAGCAAGGTATTCTATTGTATCATGTCAAAGGGCGTGTTCCCTCCATCTAATGTACAACAGTCTTTCAACCCCCCCATCTGGGGTCAAACCTGCATAAATACTAGGCATCTAGCCTTTAATAAATGTCATTCTGTTTAAAATCTGATGTGAAGCCTGGTCTCATGTTTGAGGGGAAAAACTGGCTGGGTTGTGAGTTGCTGATTCCCTATGCAGGACATTGTTTATCTGGTGTTAACCCTTGGTATCCTGTTGGTACCGTAACAATTGGTGGCAAGCGACGGAATGAACCTTATCGCCCAGAAGAGCAACTACACAAGCCAGTAACCTCAGGAAGAGGGGGATTATTACAATACTGACTAAGATGGAAAAGAGAAAAGTAAATTTTGCAGCTTTTAAAAACTTCCTGGAAACAGAAGGAGAGATTAATGGGTACCTTGCGGATTTTGAGAGGCAATGTGCACTACACAAGGTACCTGCAGAGGACTGGATCACGATATTATCTGGAAAATTATCCGGCCGGGCCAGTGAGGCTTTTCGGGCCATTCCAGATGAGGAAGTCAGGGATTATAATACTGTTAAAGAGGCTCTGCTCTCCAGGTATGCGGTTACACCGGAGGCATACCGGAGGTGGTTCAGAGACACTGTTAAATTAGCTGGAGATTCCTACCTTGAGTGGGCATGTAAGGTGCACCGCACAGCAGCTTACTGGATAGCGGGGTGCCAAGCCGTATCTGGGGAAGAGGTGCTGCAGCTATTCCTGTTGGAACATTGCTTCGACAAGTTACCCGCAGGCGTTCGAGAGTGGGTTCGGAACCGTAAACACTCCACCCTGCAGGAAGCGGCTCGCTTGGCAGATGAGTATACGGATGCCCGCAAACTGGACACTGCTACCACTAAGCCCCCTGCTAGAGTGGAGTACAGACCCCCAGTCACCCCAGCAGCTGCCAGTTACCAAACCCCGGTGCACCGCTATACCACACGGCCTCCGGCCACGAACTACCCTCAGAGAGCCCGGTTCAATTCGCGGTGCTACTCACAACCTATTCGGTGCTTTAGATGTAAGCAACTAGGGCACAAAAGACAAGAGTGTCCCCTAAACGCAGCAAACCAAGCGCAGTCCTGGAGAAGACCCGCCGGCGGAATCCCACGTAATCCTCAGCCTGCGGCCCGCTACGTAGAGGCGCAAGAATGCTGGGGCATCCTACATGAGGCAGACCTTGTGCAAGCTGCCCACCGGAATAACCGGCAACTGGTTAAAGTGAATGGGAAGGAGGTCAGTGGTCTACGGGATACTGGTGCTACCATGACCTTGCTTCAAAAGAACTTGGTGTCTGAGAAACAGCACACTGGAGACACTGTGGCTGTGAGGGTAGCAGGGGGCGATGTGTTCCGCCTACCTGTTGCCAGGGTAAATTTGGATTGGGGAGTGGGCGCTAGACCTGTGAATGTGGGGGTCAAGAAGGACTTACCTGCTGATGTTCTTCTTGGAAATGACTTGGCCCCCCTTGTTTCTGCCTATGCTCCCATGGGTCCCGCTGATGTTAACCCTGTGACTACCCGTGCCCAGACCCGTGCCACCGAGACCGACCCACCTGCTGCTGAGACCCAGGTAAGACTCTCTCCCCCGACTTGTACCCTAGACCAGACCCCCTTAAGCTGGGATACCCCAAAGACGTACGGGAGGGAAACCCGGGAGGATCCGACCCTTCAGAAATACAGGGCTAGGGCAGATGCTGGAGAAGAGGGGGTAGATGGGGAACTTTATGAGTGGGTGGGGGATCGGCTATATAGAATCCCCAAACCTGCCCAGAAAAGTACTGCCCCTCCACAGAATCAGCAGCTGGTGGTGCCTGCGAAATACCGGCAAGAGATTCTGCGGATTGGGCATGATGTACCATTAGCTGGACATCTAGGGTCCCGCCGCACCGCTCATAGGATCACCCAGAATTTCTTCTGGCCCAATTTTAACCGAGATGTGCGGGTATATTGTAGTACTTGTGACACCTGTCAACGGGTGGGTAAGCGGGGGGATCACCCAAAAGCTAGGCTTATGTCTATGCCTGTCATTGGGGAACCCTTTTCCCGCATAGCCGTTGACATTGTGGGTCCACTGGCCAGGGCTAGTCCATCAGGTAAGAAGTATATTCTCACTGTGGTGGACTATGCCACTCGTTACCCAGAGGCAGTAGCACTGTCGAATATAGAGGCAGAGACAGTCGCTGATGCCCTAGTTAAGGTTTTTACTAGGGTCGGGTTCCCTAAGGAGATTCTCTCTGATCAGGGGACCCAGTTTACCGCTGTGCTCACCCAGCAGCTGTGGAAGGTGTGCGGCATTAAACCGTTGCTCAGTTCGCCTTATCACCCACAGACTAACGGTCTCTGCGAGCGCTTTAATGGCACCCTCAAGCAGATGCTGAGGACCTTCACGGACACTTGCAGAGACTGGGAACGATTCCTGCCTCATCTGCTATTTGCGTACAGAGAGGTGCCCCAGGAATCTACTGGGTTCTCTCCCTTTGAGTTACTCTATGGGAGAAGGGTCCGCGGCCCCCTGGATCTCATTAGAGGACACTGGGAGGGAGAGATAGAGCAGGAGGGAACCCCCATCGTGCCATATGTTCTGGAACTCCGGGACCGCATGGAGAAACTGTCTCTGATGGTAAGAGAGAATCTCCAGGTGGCCCAGGGGAGACAGAAGGGGTGGTACGATCAGGGTGCCCGGCAGCGGGTCTTCCAGGTTGGACAGAAGGTTTTGGTGCTCAAGCCTGTGAAGACCAACAAGATGCAAGCATCTTGGCAGGGCCCGTATAAGGTGTTATCTCAGGTGTGTGATACTACCTATATTATAGCCAGCTGTGCAGATGAGAGGATCCAGCGATCCTTTCATGTGAACATGCTGAAGGAGTATCAGGAGAGGCCAGAGGATGTAGCTGCAGTATGTGCCCCTGCTGCAGATGACCCAGAGAATTTACCCCTACCCGACTTATTAGAGAAGGACCCCCAGACTGACCTCACTAGTCTTGTGCAGCTAGGGAAAAGGGGTGTGTGTACAAGCGCTAAGGTAATCCCCAAGCTGTATCCAAACAGAGATCCTAACCAACCTCCAAAAAATATGCACAAGTAGTAAGAAGTGAATACAGCGCCAACAAGAGGCCAAGGGATAAATATACTCACAGAGAGATAAAAGAAGGTTATTTAATGAACTATGTTAAAAAGCATCAGTGATAAAAGACTATATATAAAAAAATGTAAAAAGCACATATAAATAAAATTACAAATACAGGAATATCTTACAGAAGCGGCTCAAAGGGCCAAAGCTGATAATTACAATAAAAACAGAGGTAATAACAGGTGATCAGTGTGAGTGGTACACCAGAATAAGAGTGTATACTAATAAAACAGAATTAGCCTAAGTACAACTGTAGCAAGTGCATCAAGCAAAAAACTAATAAACAATAATACAAACAATAGTGTTCAAAATTAGTGTTACAAAAATAGTGTTACAAAAAAATAGAAAAATGCACTGCAGTGCAAAAAAAGGGGGGTAGCAAAATAATTGTATAGATACAATCAAATAGTGAGTGAGTGCAAATGGATATAAAAATGCTAGCTACTTAATCCAGTGAGGTTAAGATATAATTAAATAAAATACACAATATGCAATAACATAAAAAATAAAATACACAATATGCAATAACATAAAAAATAAAATATAAAATATAATCCAAAAAAGTGTTCAAAAAGTTGATCAACAAATGTTAGTGAAGAACAAAAATAAGTCAATAAAAACAAAAAAATGGAAAAAATGGGTGATGAAAAGCAAGGTGAAAAATTCCTGAGTGTGGTTGCTGAAGTAGCTGATTGGATCCTAGCACCTGTCAGCTGCTCCTATGGTATCCTAAAAAGTGTCCCTGTAAAAAAAGAAATTCACAACATAGTGTATCCAATATGAGAATGAAGTAAAGATTAAAGTAATGCTTACCAATATGTCAACGCGTTTCTGCCCTCAAAAAAGGGCCTTTCTCAAGACTAGAATATTGGTAATGGCAGCTGGCCTTATATACAGTTTAGAAGTAGCCTATATGGTAGTTTAATTGATTAATTGTATTGTTTGGGCGCCAAATCCCTCCACTTCCTGTGTAACATCTAAAAGATTCCCCCATAAAGTGTAGCATCACTTCCTGTGTAACATCTAAAAGATTCCCCTCCACTTCCTGTGTAACATCTAAAAGATTCCCCCATAAAGTGTAGCATCACTTCCTGTGTAACATCTAAAAGATTCCCCTCCACTTCCTGTGTAACATCTAAAAGATTCCCCCATAAAGTGTAGTATCACTTCCTGTGTAACATCTAAAAGATTCCCCTCCACTTCCTGTGTAACATCTAAAAGATTCCCCCATAAAGTGTAGCATCACTTCCTGTGTAACATCTAAAAGATTCCCCCATATGGCAAACCGGAAGTATATAAATTTTCCCGGATTAATTTTATACATATCTAAATAAATAGGTCATTCAAAAGGCATGTATATGGCCTTAGATTTATCTAATTGTTTCTTTCTCAATTGCCGGTATCTTTGTTTTGGCTTACCAGTTTCAAGCCCAATATTGGAGCTACCCGTTAGTGACGTAACCGTTGACGTCACTTCCGGTCCGGCGATATTACATAGACAAGCCGCTAGCAACATTAGCATGCTGTACAATGATAATATATGCGGCTGTCAGTTACGCCTCCCATCTAGTATATTAAATCCTTAGAGAGCCCTGGGGATAAAGATGTCAGAACAATGTCCACCAATGTGTCAATAAAGGGGATAAGTGTCAAGGCACTATTGGCCCCCAAACGTTATAACGATAGATAAAGGCTATGTAATCACAAACATTGAGATTTACAAAAAACTAACACATATTTTATGTCAGTGGGACAAAGGAAACAATAAAAACAATAACGGCAAGTATTTTTGGAAATTAAATAACGGTTTTGTTATCTATTTCTCTTAAGTCCAAAGGGGTCAGATAATATTTTCTTTCTATAGCCATATTTTATATATCCATCAATTATACTAGTAGATGGATTGAATGATCTCAAATATTATAATATGTGTTAACATATTGTCAAAGTGTGTTTAAGATACACTGGTAGTGGATTAAGTGATCTTAAATATTATAATATGTGTTAACATATTGTTAAAATATTTTGAGATATGTTTGACATTTCATAAAGAGAAGAGAAGTTGTATATACTTTTATGGATCCTTCAATGTCATTGAGCCATGCTCAGATGGTAAGATCTCGCATATTTATAAGAAATAAAGTTATTTTAATTTATTTTATAAAAGATCAGAATCATAGTGAGAGGAGGAAGAAATTAACCTGTGATGAATTATTTACAGAGGGCAAACTGCTTAGTTATTAAAAAAGTCCTAGAATGTATTTTTATATATATATATATATATATATATATATATATATATATATATATATATATATATATATATATATATATATATATATATATATACATACATACATACACATACACATATATATACACATATACATACATATACATATATATATATACATACATATATACACACATACATACATACATACACATACATACACACATACATATACATATATATATACATATACATATACATATACACACATATATCTCGTTTGCTCCAAAATTTGAGCATAGAGAATACAAAGTCCCAATAGAAACATCTATATCTTTATATACATATAACTAATTTTACATATCAGATAGATGGACAACTAAGTCCAAATTGTTTCTATTGGGACTTTGTATTCTCTATGCTCAAATTTTGGAGGTTAATTTCTTCCTCCTCTCACTATGATTCTGATCTTTTATAAAATAAATTAAAATAACTTTATTTCTTATAAATATGCGAGATCTTACCATCTGAGCATGGCTCAATGACATTGAAGGATCCATAAAAGTATATACAACTTCTCTTCTCTTTATGAAATGTCAAACATATCTCAAAATATTTTAACAATATGTTAACACATATTATAATATTTAAGATCACTTAATCCACTACCAGTGTATCTTAAACACACTTTGACAATATGTTAACACATATTATAATATTTGAGATCATTCAATCCATCTACTAGTATAATTGATGGATATATAAAATATGGCTATAGAAAGAAAATATTATCTGACCCCTTTGGACTTAAGAGAAATAGATAACAAAACCGTTATTTAATTTCCAAAAATACTTGCCGTTATTGTTTTTATTGTTTCCTTTGTCCCACTGACATAAAATATGTGTTAGTTTTTTGTAAATCTCAATGTTTGTGATTACATAGCCTTTATCTATCGTTATAACGTTTGGGGGCCAATAGTGCCTTGACACTTATCCCCTTTATTGACACATTGGTGGACATTGTTCTGACATCTTTATCCCCAGGGCTCTCTAAGGATTTAATATACTAGATGGGAGGCGTAACTGACAGCCGCATATATTAGCATTGTACAGCATGCTAATGTTGCTAGCGGCTTGTCTATGTAATATCGCCGGACCGGAAGTGACGTCAACGGTTACGTCACTAACGGGTAGCTCCAATATTGGGCTTGAAACTGGTAAGCCAAAACAAAGATACCGGCAATTGAGAAAGAAACAATTAGATAAATCTAAGGCCATATACATGCCTTTTGAATGACCTATTTATTTAGATATGTATAAAATTAATCCGGGAAAATTTATATACTTCCGGTTTGCCATATGGGGGAATCTTTTAGATGTTACACAGGAAGTGATGCTACACTTTATGGGGGAATCTTTTAGATGTTACACAGGAAGTGGAGGGGAATCTTTTAGATGTTACACAGGAAGTGATACTACACTTTATGGGGGAATCTTTTAGATGTTACACAGGAAGTGGAGGGGAATCTTTTAGATGTTACACAGGAAGTGATGCTACACTTTATGGGGGAATCTTTTAGATGTTACACAGGAAGTGGAGGGGAATCTTTTAGATGTTACACAGGAAGTGATGCTACACTTTATGGGGGAATCTTTTAGATGTTACACAGGAAGTGGAGGGGAATCTTTTAGATGTTACACAGGAAGTGATGCTACACTTTATGGGGGAATCTTTTAGATGTTACACAGGAAGTGATGCTACACTTTATGGGGGAATCTTTTAGATGTTACACAGGAAGTGGAGGGATTTGGCGCCCAAACAATACAATTAATCAATTAAACTACCATATAGGCTACTTCTAAACTGTATATAAGGCCAGCTGCCATTACCAATATTCTAGTCTTGAGAAAGGCCCTTTTTTGAGGGCAGAAACGCGTTGACATATTGGTAAGCATTACTTTAATCTTTACTTCATTCTCATATTGGATACACTATGTTGTGAATTTCTTTTTTTACAGGGACACTTTTTAGGATACCATAGGAGCAGCTGACAGGTGCTAGGATCCAATCAGCTACTTCAGCAACCACACTCAGGAATTTGGATCTGTTAAAGTAACTAACATTGCAAGGAATCAATTTCCTCACTTTCACCTTGCTTTTCATCACCCATTTTTTCCATTTTTTTGTTTTTATTGACTTATTTTTGTTCTTCACTAACATTTGTTGATCAACTTTTTGAACACTTTTTTGGATTATATTTTATATTTTATTTTTTATGTTATTGCATATTGTGTATTTTATTTTTTATGTTATTGCATATTGTGTATTTTATTTAATTATATCTTAACCTCACTGGATTAAGTAGCTAGCATTTTTATATCCATTTGCACTCACTCACTATTTGATTGTATCTATACAATTATTTTGCTACCCCCCTCTTTTTGCACTGCAGTGCATTTTTCTATTTTTTTGGAACACTATTTTTGTAACACTAATTTTGAACACTATTGTTTGTATTATTGTTTATTAGTTTTTTGCTTGATGCACTTGCTACAGTTGTACTTAGGCTAATTCTGTTTTATTAGTATACACTCTTATTCTGGTGTACCACTCACACTGATCACCTGTTATTACCTCTGTTTTTATTGTAATTATCAGCTTTGGCCCTTTGAGCCGCTTCTGTAAGATATTCCTGTATTTGTAATTTTATTTATATGTGCTTTTTACATTTTTTATATATAGTCTTTTATCACTGATGCTTTTTAACATGGTTCATTAAATAACCTTCTTTTATCTCTCTGTGAGTATATTTATCCCTTGGCCTCTTGTTGGCGCTGTATTCACTTCTTACTACTTGTGCAGCTAGGGGACCGGTTAAACCCTACCGAGAGGGTACAGGCAAGACAGCTCCTGTGGGAGAAGCATGCGACGTTCTCCCAAGAGCCCGGCTACACTACCCTAGCTGTACATAAGGTAGAGACACCTGGACAGAATCCCCTGCGACAGCCTCCCTACCGTATACCCGAAGCAGTCCGAGAAGGAATGCGGAAGGAGATACAGGAGATGGCTCGGATGGGAGTGATCGAGCACTCCGATAGTCCTTGGGCTTCACCTGTAGTCCTGGTACCTAAGAAAGATGGAACCACCCGGTTCTGTGTGGACTACAGGCGGCTCAACGAGAGGACCACCACTGACGCTTACCCGATGCCCCGGGTAGACGAATTACTAGACCGTATTGCTAGGGGACGCTATCTGACAACCATAGACCTGTGTAAAGGCTATTGGCAGATTCCCCTGGCCGAGGATGCTATCCCCAAGTCGGCATTCGTCACCCCATTCGGCCTGTACCAGTTTAAGGTCATGCCCTTTGGGATGAAGAATGCTCCGGCTACCTTCCAGCGTATGGTGGATAGACTCCTCAATGGCTTCCAGGAATTTGCTTGTGCATACCTGGACGACATTGCGGTTTACAGTGAGTCCTGGGAAGAACACCTTACCCATGTAGGGGGGTGGTTCTGGACAAGATTCGGGCCGCTGGCCTGACCTTGAAACCAGACAAGTGCCATCTAGGTATGGCTGAAGTACAGTACTTGGGTCACCAAGTGGGGTGTGGGAGACAGAGACCGGAGCCAGCCAAGGTAGAGGCTGTGGCTAACTGGCCCACACCTATCACTAAGACCCAAGTGCTAGCCTTCCTGGGGACGGCCGGGTATTACCGACGTTTTGTCCCAGACTACAGTACTATCGCCAAGCCCCTGACTGACCTGACTAAAAAGAACCTCCCCAAACAGGTCCTGTGGTCTCCAGCTTGTGAAGCCGCGTTTCAGGCACTGAAGCAGGCCCTTGTGAATGCCCCTGTCTTGGCTGCCCCAGTCCCTAACAAACGTTTTCTCATTCATACAGATGCTTCCATGTATGGACTGGGGGCTGTACTGAGTCAAGTTGGGGAGGATGGAGGAGAGCACCCTGTCGCATACCTAAGCAGAAAGTTGTTACCTCGGGAAGTGAGTTATGCGGCAGTAGAGAAGGAATGTTTAGCCCTGGTCTGGGCACTGAAGAAGTTGAACCCTTATCTATACGGACAGGAATTTTCCCTCATAACGGACCACAATCCCTTAGTCTGGCTTAACCGGGTCTCAGGAGACAATGGTAGATTGCTGAGGTGGAGTTTAGCCCTCCAGCCCTATAACTTCACCATCAGCTACCGGCCGGTAAGCTAAACGGGAATGCAGATGGATTGTCCCGGCAAACTGACATGCCTACCACCTCCTAGTCCGGTCATCCCCAGGTTGACCCGCCAAAGGGTCAAGCCGGGTCTGCCGGAGTGTTCCACAAGGGGGGAGCTATGTGACAGACCCTTCTGTCAGGACTGAAGGAGTTAACTGTGTTTAGCTTTAAGAAGCTAATTTCTAAAGACAGGTTTGCTGGCCTCAGCTATTGTGTGCTATAATTATGTTTAAGTAATAAACATTCCATTGTTTAATCACATCTAGAGAGCAGACGCCTCAGTGATAAGAGAAGCCAAGTGTGTGTCTTGTGTTCAAGTTGTTATCAGCTTGAGCAAGGTATTCTATTGTATCATGTCAAAGGGCGTGTTCCCTCCATCTAATGTACAACAGTCTTTCAACCCCCCCATCTGGGGTCAAACCTGTATAAATACTAGGTATCTAGCCTTTAATAAATGTCATTCTGTTTTAAACCTGATGTGAAGCCTGGTCTCATGTTTGAGGGGAAAAACTGGCTGGGTTGTGAGTTGCTGATTCCCTATGCAGGACATTGTTCATCTGGTGTTAACCCTTGGTATCCTGTTGGTACCGTAACAGTAATTATTTTTTTAATTTAATATTTTCAGCGGAAATAGCTGTTTTTATTTTATCCCTCCCTCTCTAGTGACTCTGTTGATTTCCATATCTTGGGTATTATATCCCATACGTCACTAGCTCATGGACTCTTGCCACTTACATGAAAGAAAACATAACTTATGTTAGAACTTACCTGATAAATTAATTTCTTTCATAGTGGCAAGAGTCCATGAGACCTACCCTATTTTTTGGTGGTTATGATTTTTTTTGTATAAAAGCACATTATTTTTCCAGTTCCTCTTTTTGTATGCTTTTTACATCTCTTTTTACACTACTTGGCTATGCGTTAAAACTGAGTTAGGTGTGTGATGGGAGGTGTATTTATAGTCATTTTGAGGTTTGGGAAACTTTGCCCCCTCCTGGTAGGAATGTATATCCCATACATCACTAGCTCATGGACTCTTGTCAGGTAAGTTCTTACATATATTATGTTTTTTTCTTTCATTGTTCATATAAAGCATGTGATTTTAAATAACTTTCTAATTTGCTTCTATTATCAATTTTTCTTTGTTCTTTTGGTATTTTTTGTTGAAAAGCAGGGACATAAGCTTAGGAGCCTGCCCATTTCTGAAGCACTATATGACAGCAGTTTTGCAAGAATGTTATCCATTTGCAAGAGCACTAGAAGGCAGGACTATGTCCTGCCACGTACTGCTCCAGATGCCTATCCAGGTATCTCTTCAACACAATTTTGATAATAGAAGTAAATTAGAAACTTTTTTTTAAAATGGTATGCTCTGTTTGAATCACAAATTAAATGTTTTGAGTTTTATATCCCTTTAAAGTAGGGTTGCACCGATACCGATACTAGTATCGGTATCAGTGCCGATACCAAGTATTTGTATACTTGTACTCGTGCAAATGCACTGATACTTAAACCGATACCTCCAATTCCTAGCCATACGCTATCTTGTGGCATTTTTCAAACTGCATGTTCCCATTTCACTTTAAGCTGGAGTGGATTGAAAATTGATCACTTCTGTTCTGCCAATACAAATTGCTGTTATTTGTATTATTGTACGTCAGAGCCATGCTCCAAAAGGTGCTATTATACAGCTAGAAGCCTACCTGGGAGAGATCACTGTACCTTATTTAGACAAACCCCTGAAGTACTGGGCAGTTAATAAACTGAGATTTAATGACCCAAAAATATCTTTCTGACCCATGCAGTAGTGTGAAAAGTGAAAGACTGTTCAGCTTAGCGTCAAATGTCCTTACTGATAGCAGAAACAGACTTATAGCTGAACATGCACAGATGCTTCTGTTCCTTAAAGGGACATTCAACACTTCCCTTAACATTATTTGCACTAGAAATATAAGAACCGAAGATCCGCCTGCAGTATATCCCTCCTGCCATGCCGCCTTGCTTCTGTAGTAATCACTTTCGGTAACTTGTGTAATACCGGGTAAATATGGCAGCCGGACTCCCCCCACCGTTACGTAGCTGCCTTCTTCTTCAAATCATCAAATCAGAATCCAGTCCTTGGACAGAAATTGCACGCGATTCGATGATGATTTGAAGAAGAAGGCAGCTACGTAACGGTGGGGGGAGTCCGGCTGCCATATTTACCCGGTATTACAAAAGTTACCGAAAGTGATTACTACAGAAGCAAGGCGGCATGGCAGGAGGGATATACTTCAGGCGGATCTTCGGTTCTTATATTTCTAGCGCAAATAATGTTAAGGGAAGTGTTGAATGTCCCTTTAATAAGAACTTGCCACTAACTTTTGAAAAAAATATTCTAATTGCTAGATTGCCTGTTATACTGCTAGTTCTCATCTTGCACAATTATGCTCAAAACATACTGTACTCTGAGGAACATCCTTAGCCAGGGTTGGACTGGGAATAAAAAGCAGCCCTGGAAAAATATGAAGACCAGCCCTATTTTCTCTTGAGTCAGTAGAATGCAAATGCCCCATTTTTCTCAAAGGGGATTACTGGGATACTCCTTCCGCAATATTTTTTTTCAGAATTAAATTATATTACTTTGTATTAAGTACAAATGTCAGATTGATGAGTTATATAGGCACCCTACAACCCAATTTCATCCAGTAATCACCCCTTTACATTTTAGCTTTCCAGCCCCAGCTTCTGCAGCTGTTATTTATTGTTATTATTAATATATTTTATTGTAATATTTTTATTTATAAACATGTTCTGTGAACTTTGTGACAACAAGCACATAAAACTGTTTTATTATTTAAAAAAAAATCAACAAATGCATGATAAAAAGACTACACAATAGCACTTAATCTGAACTTCAAATGATTAGTTGAAATTTGTAAAAAAAACTTATCTAAGTTATGCCTATTTCCACTCCTCCTGTATCATGTGACAGCCATCAGCCAATCACAAATGCATATACGTATTTTTTGTGAAATCTTGCACATGCTCAGAAGAAGCTGGTGACTCAAAAAAGTGTAAATTAAAAAAAGACTGTGCACAATTTGATAATGGAAGTATATTGGAAAGTTGTTTAAAATTGCATATTCTATCTGAATCATGAAAGTTTAATTTTGACCTGAGTGTCCCTTTAAGGAGAAACCTGAAAATTAAAAAAAAAATAATGTCAAAATATAACTAACTACGTCCAAAAGAGGTATTTTCACAAAGAATGCTATACAAAAACAATAAAAGAAAAAATGTCTAAAATGAGTACAAATTAGTATTTTATGGCTAAAATTAGACAAATGACTATTTCATTACTTGAAGGGACATGAAACCTATTTTTTTTCTTTCATGATTTAGAAAGAACATGCTATTTTAAACAACTTTCTAATTTACTTCTATTATCTAATTTGCTTCATTCGCTTTATATCCTTTGCTGAAAAGTGTAACTAGATGGGCTCAGTAGCTGCTGATTGGTGGCTGCACATAGATGCCTTGTGTGATTGGCTCACCCATATGCATTGCTATTTCTTCAACAAAGGATATCTAAAGAATGAAGCAAACTAGATAATAGAAGTGAATTGGAATGTTGTTTAAAATTGTATTCTCTATCTGAATCATGAAAGAAAACTTTTGGGTTTAGTGTCCCTTTAAAATTTTCAGGCACCATCAAATGAAAACAGCTATTTCCCAAACTGGCTGGGTTCACTAGAGATGATAACGGGAAAAAAAGGTGCCTCAAGGTGCAGTAACTACCAAAGGTAAACAATAGGTGCCTTCAAACTTTATACTCACAAACGGAAAGCACCAATCTGGTGTTGTAGGAACAGGCAGAGTCCTCTCAGTTCCCCAGCAATCTGACCATCTGCTCTCTTGAATCACTAAAACTAATAAAAAAGGCGATTCATGAGCAAAAATTACCAAAAGAAAGTAGGAATGCACCGAAATTTCGCCACAGAAATGTTTCTGCTGAAAATGGCATTTTTGGTTATTTTGGTTTTCAGGCCTGTTATTTTCGGTAAAATTATTGTTTAGCATATTTCAAAATTGATACTAGCCTAGAGCTGCTGCTTGAGTTTATTACTTGACCTAATGTTTTGCAAATAACAATAGTTTTCTAGGACTATAATTTATTTGGACAATAGGTAATATAAAATGTTAAATCTGTTTCTGTTACAGAGAACTAAACAAAGAATAATATATAAATATTAAATATTGATATTTAATATTGTGTAGAGATGCACAAAATTTCGGTCGCAAAAAACATTTTGGCCGAAAATGGCATTATAATTGTTTTAAGATTTTTTTATCCAATTTTAGTGTGTTACTTTCAATAATAGTGTGGTTATTTTATTTTATTGGCTTGCAGTATTTCAATTCAGATTCATTCATTAAATTGTCTAAATTATGCAAAAAAACTAAAAAAATATATATTTTAAAATAGTAGTCTAAGAAAACATGTTTACAGTAGATTTTATATAGGCATTTAAAATCATTTGTAGTTAGTTGTAGTAGGTGGCGCAAAACAAGTTGCTATTCCCAATGTGTCTTACTGTAAATATGTGTGATAATATGTGGGCTCAATATATGTTAATGTTTTGATGAGTCCTAATTTTATATTCTCTTTTGGAAAAAATGGATGTCGAAACTATTTAAGAAATAAATATGATCCTTTATTTGATTATGGTAAATTTACCCAATAGTAGTGATGCTAAAAGTACAGTTAAACAAAAATTATTACAATTCCTTCAAAGTTTAAAAAATGACACCGGTGTCTCTATGTATAAAAATGTACATAATATATAAAAAATAAATTAAATTAAAATAATAACGTTGAAATCTTATAATTTATACAGTTTTGGGTTTATCACAAGTTGTAATTTCTAACAGAATGTTTGTAGATACAGTTTTATAGTGGATAAAACAATAGTTGCTGTATAGTTCATATAGGATACTTTGTTTCAAGTTCAGCTATGCAATTGAGATCTTATCTTAGGCAACTATATATCAAATGTAGAGGTATGTTGGTGCAATTTTTATCACACTATAATATAAGTATACAAATTAGTACCTTGAAGTGTATCTGTTTGATATCACTTTTGTGAGATAATTGCGGTTAAATAAACGCCGCTATGCCAGTGTTTTGATTTAAGTTTCAAGATCAAGCTGGTGGCAGTTCTATATGAGCTGCTGGCGGTTAAATAAATGCCGCTTTGGTTTCCTCTTATTAGGTGGGCTTATCTGTTTGCTGCGAGAAAATTCACTTTTATATAAGTGTTTGGGTAGTTGTCGTGGCCGCTCAGTTACCTTATCCTTTGTCGGTCAGTGACCGATCGCGCTCTTAAGGGTTTCTTGGTGGGATCTTCGTTGCGGTTAAGGGCTAACCGTTTGCTGATGTTTTTTAAGTATCTCCGTTTTTTCTATTCTGTGGCTTGTCTGTCGGTCAGTGACCGATCACGATGGTATGGTTGTTGGATAACCTCCTGATGTGGAAATTTTGCGTGCCTTTCCGGTCTGTTGTTCCCAGGTTTCTTAGATGTCGGTCAGTGACCGATCTGGGTGCTGAAATGTGGTTGTTGGGATAAGTAGAAAGTTTGTAGGATAAGTAGAAAAAGGATTTCTAGTTATCAATGTGATCTTTGCGGTTAAATATATGCCGCTCAGTGGGAACTTGAATATTTCAACTGGGTATAGCTGGTATTCACTTTGTCTTCTCAAATCCTGTGCAGGTGTGCTCTGGTATCAACATGTTTCGGCTGGACAGCCTTTTTCAAGATACCAGATGTGGGGATTCAAAGGCTATTTAAAGCCTCTCTAATTTAGCAATAAATCAATAATTGATGATATACATAAAATCAAAAAAATCAGGAACAATTATAAAATGCTGTTTTATTATATAACATAGGTATCCTTGGGTCTTAATTATAATATAGTTGGGTGTTTTTATGTAGCGATAAACATTTTATATGATTACTTTTAAAATATAGAAAGATATTATATATCTTAATGTCAATTACTTTTAGAGTGTATAGTTTAGTCACTTTATGAAACCATGGATATTTTTAAAAGGTTTCTGTAATTAGAGCGTAATATTAGAGTGAAATAATTTGTCTATACTTATCGTTGTATGGATATTTTAACCATAAAATATAGTTAAAACGGGGCCAATGGTGAAATTAGAATTTAGTGAAATAAAAGTTAGATGGGCCAAAAGAGAATATAAATTGAAGTGAATCTTTTGACTCTAGTTTGAATGTTTCTATTTGTTATCTGTGGGCTACAATAACCAGATAGTGGGTATTGTAAAAATATAGTAAAGAGCTGTATGATCCAATGAGTGTGTTGTACCAATACTTTTCTAGTTTTTGTGGATATTAGTATTATCGGATGAGAGATTAGCCTTCTTGTATGAATTTTTATAATTATTGTAGGAATTTTAAAATTTCAAGTTGTTTGTCCTTAGACTGTAAAACTAAGTTGTAATTTTGTCAAATATATATATATTTTATTTTAGAATTCTATTGTATTTAAACAACTTGGTTTGTTAGTGTGATGGCTTGGTTTTTATGATCTTAAAAAATGGCCTATGTGTTAGTTTAAATTTCAAGTGGTGTGTCCTTAGACTGTAAAACTATATATTTATTTATGATATATATATATATATATATATATATATATATATATATATTTCTTTCATGTAATTAGCAAGAGTCCATGAGCTAGTGACGTATGGGATATACATTCCTACCAGGAGGGGCAAAGTTTCCCAAACCTTAAAATGCCTATAAATACACCCCTCACCACACCCACAATTCAGTTTTACAAACTTTGCCTCCTATGGAGGTGGTGAAGTAAGTTTGTGCTAGATTCTACGTTGATATGCGCTCCGCAGCAGGTTGGAGCCCGGTTTTCCTCTCAGCGTGCAGTGAATGTCAGAGGGATGTGAGGAGAGTATTGCCTATTTTGAATACAGTGATCTCCTTCTACGGGGTCTATTTCATAGGTTCTCTGTTATCGGTCGTAGAGATTCATCTCTTACCTCCCTTTTCAGATCGACGATATACTCTTATTTATATACCATTACCTCTGCTGATTTTCGTTTCAGTACTGGTTTGGCTTTCTACAAACATGTAGATGAGTGTCCTGGGGTAAGTAAATCTTATTTTCTGTGACACTCTAAGCTATGGTTGGGCACTTTATTTATAAAGTTCTAAATATATGTATTCAAACATTTATTTGCCTTGACTCAGGATGTTCAACTTTCCTTATTTCCAGACAGTCAGTTTCATATTTGGGATAATGCACTTGAATCAATTATTTTTCTTACCTTAAAAATTTGACTTTTTTTCCCTGTGGGCTGTTAGGCTCGCGGGGGCTGAAAATGCTTCATTTTATTGCGTCATTCTTGGCGCGGACTTTTTTGGAGCAAAAAATCTTTTCTGTTTCCGGCGTCATACGTGTCGCCGGAAGTTGCGTCATTTTTGACGTTCTTTTGCGCCAAAGATGTCGGCGTTCCGGATGTGGCATCATTTTTGGCGCCAAAAAGCATTTAGGCGCCAAATAATGTGGGCGTCTTATTTGGCGCTAAAAAATATGGGCGTCGTTTTTGTCTCCACATTATTTAAGTCTAATTTTTTCTTTGCTTCTGGTTGCTAGAAGCTTGTTCATTGGCATTTTTTCCCATTCCTGAAACTGTCATTTAAGGAATTTGATCAATTTTGCTTTATATGTTGTTTTTTCTCTTACATATTGCAAGATGTCTCACGTTGCATCTGAGTCAGAAGATACTTCAGGAAAATCGCTGTCTGGTGCTGGAACTACCAAAGCTAAGTGTATCTGCTCTAAACTTTTGGTAGCTATTCCTCCAGCTGTTGTTTGTATTAATTGTCATGACAAACTTGTTAATGCAGATAATATTTCCTTTAGTAATGTACCATTACCTGTTGCAGTTCCATCAACATCTAATGTTCAGAATGTTCCTGATAACATAAGAGATTTTATTTCTGAATCCATCCAGAAGGCTATGTCTGTTATTCCTCCTTCTAGTAAACATAAAAAATCTTTTAAAACTTCTCTTTATACAGATGAATTTTTAAATGAACATCATGATTCTGATGACTCTTCTGGTTCAGAGGATTCTGTCTCAGAGATTGATGCTGATAAATCTTCATTTCTTTCATGTAATTAGCAAGAGTCCATGAGCTAGTGACGTTTGGGATATACATTCCTACCAGGAGGGGCAAAGTTTCCCAAACCTTAAAATGCCTATAAATACACCCCTCACCACACCCACAATTCAGTTTTACAAACTTTGCCTCCGATGGAGGTGGTGAAGTAAGTTTGTGCTAGATTCTACGTTGATATGCGCTCCGCAGCAAGTTGGAGCCCGGTTTTCCTCTCAGCGTGCAGTGAATGTCAGAGGGATGTGAGGAGAGTATTGCCTATTTGAATGCAGTGATCTCCTTCTACGGGGTCTATTTCATAGGTTCTCTGTTATCGGTCGTAGAGATTCATCTCTTACCTCCCTTTTCAGATCGACGATATACTCTTATATATACCATTACCTCTGCTGATTCTCGTTTCAGTACTGGTTTGGCTTTCTACAAACATGTAGATGAGTGTCCTGGGGTAAGTAAATCTTATTTTCTGTGACACTCTAAGCTATGGTTGGGCACTTTATTTATAAAGTTCTAAATATATGTATTCAAACATTTATTTGCCTTGACTCAGAATGTTCAACATTCCTTATTTTTCAGACAGTCAGTTTCATATTTGGGATAAATGCATTTGTTTCAATCATTTTTTCTTACCTTAAAAAATTTGACTTTTCCCTGTGGGCTGTTAGGCTCGCGGGGGCAGAAAATGCTTCATTTTATTGCGTCATTCTTGGCGCAGACTTTTTTGGCGCAAATTTTTTTTTTCTGTTTCCGGCGTCATACGTGTCGCCGGAAGTTGCATCATTTTTTGACGTTTTTTTGCGTCAAAAATGTCGGCGTTCCGGATGTGGCGTCATTTTTGGCGCCAAAAGCATTTAGGCGCCAAATAATGTGGGCGTCTTTTTTGGCGCTAAAAAATATGGGCGTCATTTTTGTCTCCACATTATTTAAGTCTCATTATTTATTGCTTCTGGTTGCTAGAAGCTTGTTCACTGGCATTTTTTTCCCATTCCTGAAACTGTCATTTAAGGAATTTGATCAATTTTGCTTTATATGTTGTTTTTTTCTTTTACATATTGCAAGATGTTCCACGTTGCAACTGAGTCAGAAGATACTTCAGGAAAATCACTGCACAGTGCTGGAGCTACCAAGCTAAGTGTATCTGCTATAAACTTTTGGTATCTGTTTCTCCAGCTGTTGTTTGTATTGCATGTCATGTCAAACTTATTAATGCAGATAAAATTTCCTTTAGTACTGTTACATTACATGTTGCTGTTCCGTCAACATCTAATTTTCAGAGTGTTCCTGATAACATAAGAGATTTTATTTTTTAAATCCATTAGAAGGCTATGTCTGTTATTTCTCCTTCTAGTATACATAAAGTCTTTTAAAACTTCTCTTTTTTCAGATGAATTTTTAAATGAACATCATCATTCTGATACTGATAATAGTTCTTCTGGTTCAGAGGTTTCTGTCTCAGAGGTTGATGCTGATAAATCTTTGTATTTGTTCAAGATGGAATTTATTCGTTCTTTACTTAAAGAAAGTGTTATTTGCATTAGAATTAGAGGATTCTGGTCCTCTTGATACTAAATGTAAACGTTTAAATAAGGTTTTTAAATCTCCTGTAGTTATTCCAGAAGTGTTTTATCTCCCTGATGCTATTTCTGAAGTAATTTCCAGGGAATGGAATAATTTGGGTAATTTATTTACTCCTGCTTGACGTTTAAGCAAATTATATCCTGTGCCATCTGACAGATTAGAGTTTTTTAGGACAAAAATCCCTAAGGTTATGGGGCTGTCTCTACTCCTGCTATTGTACTACTATTCCTACGGCAGATAGTACTTCATTTAAGGATCCTTTAGATAGGAAAATTGAATCCTTTCTAATAAAAGCTTACTTATGTTCAGGTAATCTTCTTAGACCTGCTATATTTTTAGCGGATGTTGCTGCAGCTTCAACTTTTTGGTTAGAAGCTTTAGCGCAACAAGTAACAGATCATAATTTTATAGCATTATTATTATTCTATAACATGCTAATAATTTTATTGGTGATACCATCTTTTGATATCATTAGAGTTGATGTCAGGTATATGTCTCTAGCTATTTTAGCTAGAAAAGCTTTATGGATTAAACTTGGAATGCTGATATGTCTTCTAAGTCAACTTTGCTTTCCCTTTCTTTCCGGGGTAAATAATCATTTTGTTCCTTTTCTCACAACAAGGAACAAAAGCCTGATCCTTCATCCTCAGGAGCGGTATCAGTTTGGAAACTATTTCCAGTTTGGAATATATCCAAGCCTTATAGAAACCTATAGCCAGCTCCTAAGTACCTATGAAGGTGCGGCCCTTATTCCAGCTCAGCTGGTATGGGGCAGATTACGTTTTCTTCAAAGAAATTTGGATCAATTCCGTTCTTAATCTCTGGTTTCAGAAACATTGTTTCAGAAAGGTACAGAATTGGCTTCAAGTTAAGGCCTCCTGCTAAGAGATTCTTTTCTTTCCCGTGTCCCAGTTAACACAGCAAAGGCTCAGCATTTCTGAAATGTGTTTCAGATCTAGAGTCGGCTGGAGTATTTATGCCAGTTCCAGTTCTGGAACAGGGGCTGGGGTTTTATTTTATCTCTTCATTGTACCAAAGAAGGTCAATTCCTTCAGACCAGTTCCGGATCTATCATTATTGAATCGTTATGTTAGGATACCAACATTCAAGATGGTTACTGTAGGACTATCCTGCCTTTTGTTTAGCAAGGGCATTATATGTCTACAATAGATTTACAGGATGTGTATCTGCATATTCCGATTCATCCAGATCACTTTTAGTGTCTGAGATTCTCTTTTTAGACAAGCATTACCAGTTTTGTGGCTCTACTGTTTGGCCTAGCCTCAGTTCCAAGAATTTTTTTCAAAGGTTCTCGGTGCCCTTCTTTCTGTAATCAGAGAACAGGGTTTTGGTATTTCCTTATTTGGACGATATCTTGGTACTTGCTCAGTCTTCTCATTTTCGAAGAATCTCATACGAATCGACTTGTGTTGTTTCTTCAAGTTCATGGTTGGAGGATCAATTTACCAATCAGTTCATTGATTCCTCAGACAAGGGTAACCTTTTTAGGTTTCTAGATAGATTCAGTGTCTATGACTCTGTCCTTGTCAGACAAGAGAAGTTTAACATTGATATCAGCTTGTCAAAACCTTCAGTCACAATCTTTCCCTTGGTAGCCTTATGCATGGAAATGTTGGGTCTTAGGACTGCCGCATCAGATGCGATCTCCTTTGCTCGTTTTCACATGCGACCTCTTCAGCTCTGTATGCTGAACCAATGGTGCAGGGATTACTCAAAGATATCTCAATTATTATCTTTAAACCGATTTTACGACACTCTCTGACATGGTGGACAGATCACCATCGTTTAGTTCAGGGGGCTTCTTTGTTCTTCCGACCTGGACTATAATCTCAACAGATGCAAGTCTTACAGGTTGGGGAGCTGTGTGGGGGTATCTGACGGCACAAGGGGTTTGGGAATCTCAGGAGGTGAGATTTCCGATCAATATTTTGGAACTCCGTGCAATTTTCAGAGCTCTTCAGTCTTGGCCTCTTCTGAAGAGAGAGTTGTTCATTTGTTTTCAGATAGACAATGTCACAACTGTGGCATACATCAATCATCAAGGAGGGACTCACAGTCCTCTGGCTATGAAAGAAGTATCTCGAATTTTGGTTTGGGCGGAATCCAGCTCCTGTCTAATCTCTGCGGTTTATATCCCAGGTATGGACAATTGGAAAGCGGATTATTTCAGTCGCCAAACGTTGCATCCGGGCGAATGGTCTCTTCACCCAGAGGTATTTCTTCAGATTGTTCAAATGTGGGAACTTCCAGAAATAGATCTGATGGTTTCTCATCTAAACAAGAAACTTCCCAGGTATCTGTCCAGATCCCGGGATCCTCAGGCGGAGGCAGTGGATGCATTATCACTTCCTTGGAAGTATCATCCTGCCTATATCTTTCCGCCTCTAGTTCTTCTTCCAAGAGTAATCTCCAAGATTCTGAAGGAATGCTCGTTTGTTCTGCTGGTAGCTCCGGCATGGCCTCACAGGTTTTGGTATGCGGATCCTGTCCAGATGGCCTCTTGCCAACCGTGGACTCTTCCGTTAAGACCAGACCTTCTGTCTCAAGGTCCTTTTTTCCATCAGGATCTGAAATCCTTAAATTTAAAGGTATGGAGATTGAACGCTTGATTCTTGGTCAAAGAGGTTTCTCTGACTCTGTGATTAATACTATGTTTCAGGCTCGTAAATCTGTATCCAGAGAGATATATTATAGAGTCTAGAAGACTTATATTTCTTGGTGTCTTTCTCATCATTTTTCTTGGCATTCTTTTAGAATACCGAGAATATTACAGTTTCTTCAGGATGGTTTAGATAAGGGTTTGTCCGCAAGTTCCTTGACAGGTCAAATCTCTGCTCTTTCTGTTCTTTTTCACAGAAAGATTGCTATTCTTCCTGATATTCATTGTTTTGTACAAGCTTTGGTTCGTATAAAGCCTGTCATTAAGTCAATTTCTCCTCCTTGGAGTTTGAATTTGGTTCTGGGGGCTCTTCAAGCTCCTCCATTTGAACCTATGTATTCATTGGATATTAAATTACTTTCTTGGAAAGTTTTGTTCCTTTTGGCCATCTCTTCTGCCAGAAGAGTTTCTGAATTATCTGCTCTTTCTTGTGAGTCTCCTTTTCTGATTTTTCATCAGGATAAGGCGGTGTTGCGAACTTCTTTTGAATTTTTACCTAAGTTGTGAATTCCAACAACATTAGTAGAGACATTGTGGTTCCTTCATTATGTCCTAATCCTAAGAATTCTAAGGAGAAATCGTTGCATTCTTTGGATGTTATTAGAGCTTTGAAATATTATGTTGAAGCTACTAAGTCTTTCCGAAAGACTTCTAGTTTATTTGTTATCTTTTCCGGTTTTAGAAAGGCCAGAAAACTTCTGCCATTTCTTTGGCATCTTGGTTGAAATCTTTAATTCTTCTTGCCTATGTTGAGTCGGGTAAAACTCCGCCTCAGAGAATTACAGCTCATTCTACTAGGTCAGTTTCTACTTCCTGGGCGTTTAGGAATGAAGCTTCGGTTGATCAGATTTGCAAAGCAGCAACTTGGTCCTCTTTGCATATTTTTACTAAATTCTACCATTTTGATGTATTTTCTTCTTCTGAAGCAGTTTTTGGTAGAAAAGTACTTCAGGCAGCAGTTTCAGTTTGAATCTTCTGCTTATGTTTTTCGTGAAACTTTATTTTGGGTGTGGATTATTTTCAGCAGGAATTGGCTGTCTTTATTTTATCCCTCCCTCTCTAGTGACTCTTGTGTGGAAAGATCCACATCTTGGGTAATCATTATCCCATACGTCACTAGCTCATGGACTCTTGCTAATTACATGAAAGAAAACATAATTTATGTAAGAACTTACCTGATAAATTCATTTCTTTCATTATAGCAAGAGTCCATGAGGCCCGCCCTTTTTTGTGGTGGTTATGATTTTTTTGTATAAAGCACAATTATTCCAATTCCTTATTTTTTATGCTTTCGCACTTTTTTCTTATCACCCCACTTCTTGGCTATTCGTTAAACTGAATTGTGGGTGTGGTGAGGGGTGTATTTATAGGCATTTTAAGGTTTGGGAAACTTTGCCCCTCCTGGTAGGAATGTATATCCCAAACGTCACTAGCTCATGGACTCTTGCTAATATGAAAGAAATGAATTTATCAGGTAAGTTCTTACATAAATTATGTTATTTATTTAAAATGGAATGTATTCGTTCTTTACTTAAAGAAGTACTAATTGCTTTAGAAATTGAGGATTCTGGTCCTCTTGATACTAATTCTAAACGTTTAGATAAGGTCTTTAAATCTCCTGTGGTTATTCCAGAAGTTTTTCCTGTTCCTAGTGCTATTTCTGAAGTAATTTCCAGAGAATGGGATAAATTGGGTAATTCATTTACTCCTTCTAAACGTTTTAAGCAATTATATCCTGTGCCGTCTGACAGATTAGAATTTTGGGACAAAATCCCTAGAGTTGATGGGGCTATTTCTACCCTTGCTAAACGTACTACTATTCCTACGTCAGATGGTACTTCGTTTAAGGATCCTTTAGATAGGAAAATTGAATCCTTTCTAAGAAAAGCTTATCTGTGTTCAGGTAATCTTCTTAGACCTGCTATATCATTGGCTGATGTTGCTGCAGCTTCAACTTTTTGGTTGGAAACTTTAGCGCAACAAGTAACAGATCATGATTCTCATAATATTATTATTCTTCTTCAACATGCTAATAATTTTATCTGTGATACCATTTTTGATATTATCAGAGTTGATGTCAGGTTTATGTCTCTAGCTATTTTAGCTAGAAGAGCTTTATGGCTTAAAACTTGGAATGCTGATATGGCTTCTAAATCAACTCTACTTTCCATTTCTTTCCAGGGTAACAAATTATTTGGTTCTCAGTTGGATTCTATTATCTCAACTGTTACTGGTGGGAAAGGAACTTTTTTACCACAGGAAAAAAAATCTAAGGGTAAAAACAGGGCTAATAATCGTTTTCGTTCCTTTCGTTTCAACAAAGAACAAAAGCCTGATCCTTCATCCTCAGGAGCAGTTTCAGTTTGGAAACCATCTCCAGTCTGGAATAAATCCAAGCCTTCTAGAAAAGCAAAGCCAGCTTCTAAGTCCACATGAAGGTGCGGCCCTCATTCCAGCTCAGCTGGTAGGGGGCAGGTTACGTTTTTTCAAAGAAATTTGGATCAATTCTGTTCACAATCTTTGGATTCAGAACATTGTTTCAGAAGGGTACAGAATTGGTTTCAAGATGAGACCTCCTGCAAAGAGATTTTTTTTTTCCCGTGTCCCAGTAAATCCAGTGAAAGCTCAAGCATTTCTGAATTGTGTTTCAGATCTAGAGTTGGCTGGAGTAATTATGCCAGTTCCAGTTCTGGAACAGGGGATGGGGTTTTATTCAAATCTCTTCATTGTACCAAAGAAGGAGAATTCCTTCAGACCAGTTCTGGATCTAAAAATATTGAATCGTTATGTAAGGATACCAACGTTCAAAATGGTAACTGTAAGGACTATCTTGCCTTTTGTTCAGCAAGGGCATTATATGTCCACAATAGATTTACAGGATGCATATCTGCATATTCCGATTCATCCAGATCATTATCAGTTCCTGAGATTCTCTTTTCTGGAAAAGCATTACCAGTTTGTGGCTCTGCCGTTTGGCCTAGCTACAGCTCCAAGAATTTTTACAAAGGTTCTCGTGCCCTTCTGTCTGTAATCAGAGAACAGGGTATTGTGGTATTTCCTTATTTGGACGATATCTTGGTACTTGCTCAGTCTTTACATTTAGCAGAATCTCATACGAATCGACTTGTGTTGTTTCTTCAAGATCATGGTTGGAGGATCAATTCACTAAAAAGTTCATTGATTCCTCAGACAAGGGTAACCTTTCTGGGTTTCCAGATAGATTCAGTGTCCATGACTCTGTCTTTGACAGACAAGAGACGTCTAAAATTGATTTCAGCTTGTCGAAACCTTCAGTCACAATCATTCCCTTCGGTAGCCTTATGCATGGAAATTCTAGGTCTTATGACTGCTGCATCTGACGCGATCCCCTTTGCTCGTTTTCACATGCGACCTCTTCAGCTCTGTATGCTGAATCAATGGTGCAGGGATTACACAAAGATATCTCAATTAATATCTTTAAAACCGATTTTAAGACACTCTCTAACGTGGTGGACAGATCACCATCGTTTAATTCAGGGGGCTTCTTTTGTGCTTCCGACCTGGACTGTAATTTCAACAGATGCAAGTCTCACAGGTTGGGGAGCTGTGTGGGGATCTCTGACGGCACAAGGAGTTTGGGAATCTCAGGAGGTGAGATTACCGATCAATATTTTGGAACTCCGTGCAATTTTCAGAGCTCTTCAGTCTTGGCCTCTTCTGAAGAGAGAATCGTTCATTTGTTTTCAGACAGACAATGTCACAACTGTGGCATACATCAATCATCAAGGAGGGACTCACAGTCCTCTGGCTATGAAAGAAGTATCTCGAATTCTGGTTTGGGCGGAATCCAGCTCCTGTCTAATCTCTGCGGTTCATATCCCAGGTATAGACAATTGGGAAGCGGATTATCTCAGTCGCCAAACGTTGCATCCGGGCGAATGGTCTCTTCACCCAGAGGTATTTCTTCAGATTGTTCAAATGTGGGAGCTTCCAGAAATAGATCTGATGGCGTCTCATCTAAACAAGAAACTTCCCAGGTATCTGTCCAGATCCCGGGATCCTCAGGCGGAAGCAGTGGATGCATTATCACTTCCTTGGAAGTATCATCCTGCCTATATCTTTCCGCCTCTAGTTCTTCTTCCAAGAGTAATCTCCAAGATTCTGAAGGAATGCTTGTTTGTTCTGCTGATAGCTCCGGCATGGCCTCACAGGTTTTGGTATGCGGATCTTGTCCGGATGGCCTCTTGCCATCCGTGGAGTCTTCCGCTAAGACCAGACCTTCTGTCGCAAGGTCCTTTTTTCCATCAGGATCTCAAATCCTTAAATTTAAAGGTATGGAGATTGAACGCTTGATTCTTGGTCAAAGAGTAATTATGCCAGTTCCAGTTCTGGAACAGGGGATGGGGTTTTATTCAAATCTCTTCATTGTACCAAAGAAGGAGAATTCCTTCTCTGACTCTGTGATTAATACTATGTTACAGGCTCGTAAATCTGTATCCAGAGAGATATATTATAGAGTCTGGAATACTTATATTTCTTGGTGTCTTTCTCATCATTTTTCTTGGCATTCTTTTAGAATTCCGAGAATTTTACAGTTTCTTCAGGATGGTTTAGATAAAGGTTTATCCGCAAGTTCTTTGAAAGGACAAATCTCTGCTCTTTCTGTTCTTTTTCACAGAAAGATTGCTAATCTTCCTGATATTCATTGTTTTGTACAAGCTTTGGTTCGTATAAAACCTGTCATTAAGTCAATTTCTCCTCCTTGGAGTTTGAATTTGGTTCTGGGGGCTCTTCAAGCTCCTCCGTTTGAACCTATGCATTCATTGGACATTAAATTACTTTCTTGGAAAGTTTTGTTCCTTTTGGCGATCTCTTCTGCCAGAAGAGTCTCTGAATTATCTGCTCTTTCTTGTGAGTCTCCTTTTCTGATTTTTCATCAGGATAAGGCGGTGTTGCGAACTTCTTTTGAATTTTTACCTAAAGTTGTGAATTCCAACAACATTAGTAGAGAAATTGTGGTTCCTTCATTATGTCCTAATCCTAAGAATTCTAAGGAGAAATCGTTGCATTCTTTGGATGTTGTTAGAGCTTTGAAATATTATGTTGAAGCTACTAAGTCTTTCCGAAAGACTTCTAGTTTATTTGTTATCTTTTCCGGTTCTAGAAAAGGCCAGAAAGCTTCTGCCATTTCTTTGGCATCTTGGTTGAAATCTTTAATTCATCATGCCTATGTCGAGTCGGGTAAAACTCCGCCTCAAAGGATTACAGCTCATTCTACTAGGTCAGTTTCTACTTCCTGGGCGTTTAGGAATGAAGCTTCGGTTGATCAGATTTGCAAAGCAGCAACTTGGTCCTCTTTGCATACTTTTACTAAATTCTACCATTTTGATGTATTTTCTTCTTCTGAAGCAGTTTTTGGTAGAAAAGTACTTCAGGCAGCGGTTTCAGTTTGAATCTTCTGTTTATGTTTTTCATTAAACTTTATTTTGGGTGTGGATTATTTTCAGCAGGAATTGGCTGTCTTTATTTTATCCCTCCCTCTCTAGTGACTCTTGCGTGGAAAGATCAACATCTTGGGTAGTCATTATCCCATACGTCACTAGCTCATGGACTCTTGCTAATTACATGAAAGAAAACATAATTTATGTAAGAACTTACCTGATAAATTCATTTCTTTCATATTAGCAAGAGTCCATGAGGCCCGCCCTTTTTTGTGGTGGTTATGATTTTTTTGTATAAAGCACAATTATTCCAATTCCTTATTTTATATGCTTTCGCACTTTTTTCTTATCACCCCACTTCTTGGCTATTCGTTAAACTGAATTGTGGGTGTGGTGAGGGGTGTATTTATAGGCATTTTAAGGTTTGGGAAACTTTGCCCCTCCTGGTAGGAATGTATATCCCATACGTCACTAGCTCATGGACTCTTGCTAATATGAAAGAAATGAATTTATCAGGTAAGTTCTTACATAAATTATGTTTTTTTCTTGAGTAGTTTTATTATGTTTAGTAAATATGTTTTAATGGTGTGTTTGCGTGTTTTCGTGTCTATACTTATTGTATGGATATTTTAACCATAAAATGGGGCCAATTGTGAAATAAAAATTAGTGAAATAAAAATTAGTGAAATAAAAGTTAGATGGGCCAAAAGAGAATATAAATTTAAGTGAATCTTTTGATTCTAGTTTGAATGTTTCTATTTGTTATCTGTGGGCTACAATAACCAGATAGTGGGTATTGTAAAAATATAATAAAGAGCTGTATGATCCAATGAGTGTGTTGTACCAATACTTTTCTAGTTTTTGTGGATATTAGTATTATCGGATGAGAGATTAGCCTTCTTGTATGAATTTTTATAATTATTGTAGGAATTTTAAAATTTCAAGTTGTTTGTCCTTAGACTGTAAAACTAAGTGGTGATTTTGTCAAATATATATATATTTTATTTTAGAATTCTATTGTATTTAATCAACTTGGTATGTTAATGTGATCGCTTGGTTTTTATGATCTTAATCTTTATAAAAATGGCCTATGTGTTAGTTTAAATTTCAAGTGGTGTGTCCTTAGACTGTAAAATTATATATATATTTTTAAATATATATATATATATATATATATATATTCTTGAGTAGTTTTATTATGTTTAGTAAATATGTTTTAATGGTGTCTTTGCGTGTTTTCGTGATATTTATCTTATAGAATTGCATTGAGGTCTAGTTCGCTATTGAGGCCTTTTGGGTGTAGAGTTTTCATTTTGAAAATCAATTCTGCTTCATGGTATAGTAGCTTTTTTTCCATATTTCCGCCTCTACCATCTGTCTTTATTTTCTTAATGCCCCAAAATTTCATGTCATTTGGGTTACCTTTGTGGAATTCTTTAAAGTGGGCATAAAGTCTGGTATTATCTTTTTCTTTTTCTATGCATCTGATGTGTTCTCTTATTCTTTCTTTCAGTTTCCTTCCCGTTTGACCTAGGTACTGTAGTTTACATGAGCACTGAATTAAATAGATTATGTTGGTGTCAGTGCATCTTATGGTGTCATTAATCTTCAGTTCTTTCTGGGTTACATTAGATTTTACCTTTTTGGTTTTGGTGCTAAATTTGCATGATTTGCATACATGACATGGAAAAAATCCTAATAGTTTTTCATTGTTTAAGTTGTATTGCTGGGGACCTGTTTTTGATTTAAATTCCCTTGGCGCTAAGATATTCTTTAAATTAGTGGCCTTTCTGAATATAACATCAGGGCGATATTTTAGTCTTTTCCCTATTATGGGGTCACTTCTGGCTATGTGCCAGTGTTTCTTTACAATGTTCTCAATTAGTTTATGTTGACTAGAAAATGATGTAATAAATGGAATGTCATATAGATCTTTTCCTGCCTTGTTAGTCATATTGCTGTCTTCTAGTAGTGACCTCCTGTCTATTTGTCTAACCAGTTTGTTGGTCTCTAGTAGTTGTTTGGGGTGGTATCCTTTCTCTAAAAATCTGTTGTGCAAGATCTCTGCTTGTGAGTCATAATCTGCGATGTGTGTGCAGTTTCTTCTGATTCTTGAGAATTGCCCTTTTGGTATGTTTCTTTTCCATTTATTATGATGGCAGCTTTTAAAATCAATATAGCTGTTGGCATCGACTTTTTTAAAAAAGGTGGTTGTGGTTATTTCATTATTTATTATAGATATTTCTATATCCAGAAAATTAATTTTTACTTTGTTATATTCATATGTGAATATTAATCTGAAATAATTGGTGTTAAAATCTGAAATGAATTGTTCTAGTAGTTCCTCATCACCTTTCCAGATAATGAATATATCATCAATAAACCTTTTGTAGAGCACGAGATTCGCACCCCACGGAGTTCCGGACAAAAAAAGTTCTTCAAAATGCCCTACGAAAAATTGGCGTAACTGGGTGCGAATCTCGTGCCCATGGCTGTGCCCTTTTTTTGCAAATAGTAATGCCCATTAAATGAAAAATAGTTATTCTTAAGAATAAACTCCATACAGTCTAATATAAATTCTTGCTGTACTTTTGACATTTCTGTATCTCTTAGTAGATAGGAATGAGTAGCCTCTAGACCTTTCTGGTGTTCTATGCAAGTGTATAAAGAACTCACATCACACGTGACTAAGATGTAGTTATCTTCCCATTTTAAATTTTCTATTAGATTTAAAAAATGTTTGGTGTCTTTGAGATGTGATGGTATAGATTTCACATATTTCTGTAGGTAATAATCTGTGTATTGCGATAGGTTAGATGTTAGGGAATCAATTCCTGAGATGATTGGTCTGCCTGGTGGGTTGGTGATGCTTTTATGGATTTTGGGCAGGAAATAAAAGACTGGTGTCCTTGGGTGATCAATTTCTAGAAATCTACTTTCTTGGTTATTAAGAATACCTTTGTTTTTTGCTGTAAGTATCATTTTGTCCAAGTTTTTCTTCATGGATTCTAAGGGGTTCCCAGTCAATTTTTTATATGTTGCCTCATCTCCCAATAATCTATATGCTTCATTAAGGTAGTGTACAGTGTCCATTATAACCACTCCCCCACCTTTATCAGCTTGTTTAATCGTTATGTCTTTGTTCTCTTTTAGATCTTTTAAAACTACATTTTCTTTTTTGGTTAGATTCCATTTTAAGTCTTTTTTATCGTCTATTTTTTCAATATCTTCTTTTACCTTTTTTTCGAATATTTCTATTGCACTACCTTTTTCTTGTGTGGGGTTGAAATCAGATTTCTGTTTGAGATTAGTATGAATGTATGTGGAAGTATAGTTAATAGTACTTTCTAAAGATTTTTTAGAAAATATTTTTTAAGTGCTAGTTTCCTTGTGAACTGGTTGACATGGATTAGAGTCTCAAATTTGTTGATTCTATTGGTTGGTGCAAATGATAGTCCTTTACTTAATACAGATTTCTGTTCATTGTTGAGAGCTACTTTACTGAGATTAAAAATGCCTTTTGGTTCTATTTGGATTTTTTCGTGGCTTTCTTTGGTTCTACCTCCTCTTCCTCTGTGTCCTCTAATCTTCTTTTGCCTTTTGGGGGGTCGTGGGTTTGGATTGGACCCTCTTCTAAAAAAGATAACCTTGAACTGTGTGTTTTTGCTGGAACTGCTGGTGTTCTGTGATCATCATTTTCGTGGGTTAATAAACTGTATCTGTTATTAGTTTCAATATTTCTTTCAGTCTGGTGGTTGTGTGATTCTTTGTGTCTAGGTGAATGTGTTTTCCTCTGGTGATTTGTCGGTGTTTCCCAATCTTTTTGTTCTGTGTGCTGATATCTCCAGTTAGTGTGCATATTGTCTTCGTTGTGTCTGTTATTCCTATCAGTGTGGTTAGTTGGTGTTTCCCAATCTTTTTGTTCTGTGTGTTGGTATCTCCAATTCGTGTGCATATTATCATCATTGTGTCTATTATACATATCTCTGTGTTTATCAAAGTGCCTATTGCTGTGATTATGTGAATTTTTGTGGAAATCTCTTTCATTTCTAAAATCATCATTTCTATATTGATCATTGTTTTGATTTTGATAGTCTCGTTGATTGTCATTAAAATGTTTATAGTTGTGGTGTGTAGAGAAATGTCTTTGTTCTCTATTTTTCAAATCATAATTTCTATTGTGATTATAATTATATCTCCAGTGTCCTTGATTCCTATATTCGTGGTTATTTCTATATTCATAATTATGTGATTTGTGATCTCTGTAATTGTTATAGTAGTTGTTGGTGTTTACCAAAAAGGTAAAATCTAATGTAACCCAGAAAGAACTGAAGATTAATGACACCATAAGATGCACTGACACCAACATAATCTATTTCAGTGCTCATGTAAACTACAGTACCTAGGTCAAACGGGAAGGAAACTGAAAGAAAGAATAAGAGAACACATCAGATGCATAGAAAAAGATAATACCAGACTTTATGCCCACTTTAAAGAATTCCACAAAGGTAACCCAAATGACATGAAATTTTGGGGCATTAAGAAAATAAAGACAGATGGTAGAGGCGGAAATATGGAAAAAAAGCTACTATACCATGAAGCAGAATTGATTTTCAAAATGAAAACTCTACACCCAAAAGGCCTCAATAGCGAACTAGACCTCAATGCAATTCTATAAGATAAATATCACGAAAACACGCAAATACACCATTAAAACATATTTACTAAACATAATAAAACTACTCAAGAATATATATATATATATATATATATATATATATTTAAAAAAAAAATAATTATAATATATATATAGTTTTACAGTCTAAGGACACACCACTTGAAATTTAAACTAACACATAGGCCATTTTTATAAAGATTAAGATCATAAAAACCAAGCGATCACATTAACATACCAAGTTGATTAAATACAATAGAATTCTAAAATAAAATATATATTTATTTGACAAAATCACCACTTAGTTTTACAGTCTAAGGACAAACAACTTGAAATTTTAAAATTCCTACAATAATTATAAAAATTCATACAAGAAGGCTAATCTCTCATCCGATAATACTAATATCCACAAAAACTAGAAAAGTATTGGTACAACACACTCATTGGATCATACAGCTCTTTATTATATTTTTACAATACCCACCATCTGGTTATTGTAGCCCACAGATAAAAAATAGAAACATTCAAACTAGAATCAAAAGATTCACTTAAATTTATATTCTCTTTTGGCCCATCTAACTTTTATTTCACTAATTTTTATTTCACTAATTTTTATTTCACAATTGGCCCCATTTTATGGTTAAAATATCCATACAACAATAAGTATAGACACAAAAACACGCAAACACACCATTAAAACATATTTACTAAACATAATAAAACTACTCAAGAAAATATATATATATATATATCATAAATAAATATATAGTTTTACAGTCTAAGGACACACCACTTGAAATTTAAACTAACACATAGGCCATTTTTTAAGATCATAAAAACCAAGCCATCACACTAACAAACCAAGTTGTTTAAATACAATAGAATTCTAAAATAAAATATATATATATTTGACAAAATTACAACTTAGTTTTACAGTCTAAGGACAAACAACAATAATTATAAAAATTCATACAAGAAGGCTAATCTCTCATCCGATAATACTAATATCCACAAAAACTAGAAAAGTATTGGTACAACACACTCATTGGATCATACAGCTCTTTACTATATTTTTACAATACCCACTATCTGGTTATTGTAGCCCACAGATAACAAATAGAAACATTCAAACTAGAGTCAAAAGATTCACTTAAATTTATATTCTCTTTTGGCCCATCTAACTTTTATTTCACTAAATTCTAATTTCACCATTGGCCCCGTTTTAACTATATTTTATGGTTAAAATATCCATACAACGATAAGTATAGACAAATTATTTCACTCTAATATTACGCTCTAATTACAGAAACCTTTTAAAAATATCCATGGTTTCATAAAGTGACTAAAATATACACTCTAAAAGTAATTGACATTAAGATATATAATATCTTTCTCTATTTTAAAAGTAATCATATAAAATGTTTATCGCTACATAAAAACACCCAACTATATTATAATTAAGACCCAAGGATACCTATGTTATATAATAAAACAGCATTTTATAATTGTTCCTGATTTTTTTGATTTTATGTATATCATCAATTATTGATTTATTGCTAAATTAGAGAGGCTTTAAATAGCCTTTGAATCCCCACATCTGGTATCTTGAAAAAGGCTGTCCAGCCGAAACATGTTGATACCAGAGCACACCTGCACAGGATTTGAGAAGACAAAGTGAATACCAGCTATACCCAGTTGAAATATTCAAGTTCCCACTGAGCGGCATATATTTAACCGCAAAGATCACATTGATAACTAGAAATCCTTTTTCTACATATCCTACAAACTTTCTACTTATCCCAACAACCACATTTCAGCACCCAGATCGGTCACTGACCAACATCTAAGAAACCTGGGAACAACAGACCGGAAAGGCACGCAAAAATTCCACATCAGGAGGTTATCCAACAACTATACCATCGTGATCGGTCACTGACCGACAGACAAGCCACAGAATAGAAAAACCGGAGATACTTAAAAAACATCAGCAAACGGTTAGCCCTTAACCGCAACGAAGATCCCACCAAGAAACCCTTAAGAGCGCGATCCGTCACTGACCGACAAAGGATAAGGTAACTGAGCGGCCACGACAACTACCCAAACACTTATATAAAAGTGAATTTTCTCGCAGCAAACAGATAAGCCCACCTAATAAGAGGAAACCAAAGCGGCATTTATTTAACCGCCAGCAGCTCATATAGAACTGCCACCAGCTTGATCTTGAAACTTAAATCAAAACACTGGCATAGCGGCGTTTATTTAACCGCAATTATCTCACAAAAGTGATATCAAACAGATACACTTCAAGGTACTAATTTGTATACTTATATTATAGTGTGATAAAAATCGCACCAACATACCTCTACATTTGATATATAGTTGCCTAAGATAAGATCTCAATTGCATAGCTGAACTTGAAACAAAGTATCCTATATGAACTATACAGCAACTATTGTTTTATCCACTATAAAACTGTATCTACAAACATTCTGTTAGAAATTACAACTTGTGATAAACCCAAAACTGTATAAATTATAAGATTTCAACGTTATTATTTTAATTTAATTTATTTTTTATATATTATGTACATTTTTATACATAGAGACACCGGTGTCATTTTTTAAACTTTGAAGGAATTGTAATAATTTTTGTTTAACTGTACTTTTAGCATCACTACTATTGGGTAAATTTACCATAATCAAATAAAGGATCATATTTATTTCTTAAATAGTTTCGACATCCATTTTTTCCAAAAGAGAATATAAAATTAGGACTCATCAAAACATTAACATATATTGAGCCCACATATTATCACACATATTTACAGTAAGACACATTGGGAATAGCAACTTGTTTTGCGCCACCTACTACAACTAACTATAACTCTTTAAACTTTGGGATAAAGTTTACTTCAGGTGTGCTAGATTCCCCACCAGCTAGACAGTCTAAACCTACCAAACATTCAGTACTAATTATCCCCTGACTGTCCAAAACTGGTATCTTCTACGTTCTATACACAAGGATACAATATAAACATATCATAAGACCATATAAACTCACTATGGATATTTTTGGCACTAGAGATAGCATATTGGATGATATACACAAAAAAATAGATCCATCAGACTCAACATATAATAAATATAAAAATGACACCATAAATGAAAGAGACACATTTAGGCCTAGATTTGGAGTTCGGCGGTAGATGGGTTGTTAACGCCACGCGTGTTTATGTCTAACGCACGGCATTGTTTGACTCCGGTATTTAGAGTTAAAATAAGACCATCTAACGATGCTCCTAACGCGTGTATGTCACACGCGTAATACTGCCCGCGTTAGACAGTCTCCCATAGAGATCAATGGGAAATGCAAAAAATAGCTTTTTTCACCTAACACTCGATCTCGCGAGAATACGTACAGCTCGGTCATATGACGCATACCACATCATGCACAACAATAACACGCCGCAAATGTCACAACAACAATCAATCAACAAAGCACACAAGCATTACACATTCACAAGCGGGGGAAGTTTTAATACAATTTTATACGGGGAATACGCATATACTTTAAGATGCGGAAAATCGCAAAATAACAACAAGGATTAAAAAAGATATACATACACTCGAAACAAAATCGCATTCAATATCACTATATATTATGACAAACATACATATACAACACTTCACGAAGAACACACCATCGCAAATTCACATTTAAAAAGAATACTTTTGGACAATGAAAGCTAAAACGAACACTATGACATCATCGCATTCTACACATTCCACAAATACCAACTCTAAATGAGCATGCGCAAATTCACACACTTAATACACATTGCAATAATATTAATTGCTAATAAAGCACACCTGAACACTATTTACAACGGAAATTGGGACATCATTAAACATTTACACAGGGTATATAAGCACCACACAAGCATGGCTTCTTTGACTGTGTTGCTGTTGGGTCTTTGGAGATTGGAGGTTTAAGAATAGAGAGTTTGAGAATTTTTGAGAGTGAGTTAGTGTTAGCGTGAGAGAGTGAGTGAGTTAGTGGGAGTTAGTGGGAGTGGGAGAGAGTCTGTTAGTGGGAGCGTGAGTGAGTTAGTGGGAGTTATTAGTGAGAGTTGTTAGTGGGAGCGTCAGTTAGTGGTAGTTAGTGAGCGTTAGTGGGAGTGTTTGTTAGTGAGAATTAGAAGTAGTGTGAGTTAGCGAGCGAGTGATTTTTCTGTACACTTAACACATTTACACGCAAACACATTCAATACATACATACACTCCATACCCCCTACCCCCTCATACTACACTCCATACCCCATTCCTTGTAGTCCCATTCCCTTTCATCCCATTTACTCTTATCCCATACCCCATACCCATCCCATACCCATCCCCTAGTTACATTTAGTTTACATATCCTCCTTTTAGTCTTATTCTTTTCGTTTATTTAAATACTCCTTACCCTCTTTGTTTTTTACATCCCTCTCACACTTTAAGCACCTTTTTTGTCTTTTTAGTTCTTTATTTTGCCCCCCTTTAATTTCATCACACTCACTTTTTGTTTGATTATTTGGGGTTTAGTTTAGGGAAGAGATGGAGGCCAGGCAGGGGACAAGTAGAGGGGGGAGTAGAGGGAGGGGGAGAGGAACAGGGCAGGAAGGGGGGCAGGAAGCGGGGGTGGAAGCGGTGGGTGGACCCAGCCACTTGGTTCAAGATGACCAAGTGGCTGGGCCCAGTGGCGGTCAGAGTAGGGCTTCACAGTCCGGGAAACAGAGGGCATCGTCACAGGGGAAGGCCAAGGCGACTAGGGAGGCGAGGTTTACGATGGAGGAGAAGGAGGCCCTCGTAGAGGCCTATATGGCCAGGCATAGGATGCTGCAGCACCAAAAGACCACCCCGACTGAGAAGAGGAGGCTCTGGAACAAGATCAGGAATGCAGTCAATGCAGTGGGTGGCCGGAACCGAGATATGGATTCGATCAAACATCGCTACCGGGACTGTAAACTGGCAGCTATATTCAGCTAACAATCAGCATCTTAGAAGCATATTTAGATATGCTTTTCAGCAAAGAATATCCAGAGAATTAAGCGAATTAGATAAGAAAAGTACATTCGAAAGTTGATACAAAATGTATGCTTCTAAATCATGAAAGATAAAACATTGGGTTTCATGTGTTAAGGATCCGATTAATGCTATAACGTTGTTTACACGCATTCAATTACTTTGCGGTTACATCAGTATCTAGGCTATAGGTTAGGTGTGCATTTAAACAGACTGAAAACAAACGCAAAAACATTCACATTGACCACAGATATCACAAACACGGTTTAGAAAAAGCGGAAATCGTATTGATTGTTTGTTAGATTTCAAAGTGGATTAATGATTCTGCATTTGTAATTGTATCGTAAGCTAAGTCATTTAAACCTTTATTTGCAAATATGCTAATATATACATTATATATATATATTTTTTTTTAATATACAGAGTCTGGGGACGAGGCAGCACAGCCTCCTGCATCTCCCCGGGATGAGAGTGGTGGTGAGGAATTTCCACTTCGGAGAGAAGAGGCCCCCCGTGACGAACAGCGCACGGGAGATGATGAAGAGGCCCCGGAAGCACAGGAGGATCCCGCGGAACCCGAGGCCCCTCAAAGACCCGCACTCCGCCGTGCACGGGCACCCCGCCGTGCACGGGTACAACAAGCACAACAAGAGGAAATAGCGGAGGTGCGGGTTGGACTACATAGACCAGATGCGTACCTCCCGGATAGAAAATATAGAAGGACGCAACAGAATACTTGATGGCCAAAATCAAATTATTCAAGGACAAAATGAAATCATCAACATACTGAATCGAATAGAAGAAGGACAAACCAGAATATTTCAGCTTCACCAAGAAATGTTCACTTTTTTCCGGGAGGCGCATGCTGGTCTACCTCCTGTTGCTGGGCCTCTTGTTGCTGGGCCTCTTGCTGCTGGGCCATCTCCTCCTGCCGGCCCATCTCATCCTCCTCAGCCATCTACTCCTCCTCCTCAGCCATCTACTCCTCCTCCTCAGCCATCTACTCCTCCTCAGCCATCTTCTCCTCCTCATCCATCTTCTCCTCCTCAGCCATCTACTCCTCACCTTGGTCGTCCCAGTACTCTTCCTTCCACTCTTCCCACAACAGCTCCAAGGAGGACTCTTCGGAGTCGGCAGTTGCCTCTCCCAGAGCCTCAGCCCCGTGGGAAGAGGGGAAGGAAGAGGAAGTAAGTATTTTTTTTCATCTTCACTGGTTTTTTTAATTTAATGTGTAATGGATAGGTATGTGATGATGTGGTTTTCATACACTTGTGGACCACACTCTGTATATAATCGACTTCTATGGGACCGGGTCCATGGAGGCAGATTGTTTGCAGAGTGTGGGTTATAAGTGTGTGAAAACCACATCATCACATACCTATCCTTGTTCATGATATTGATTGGTTTCTGTGATGTGATGTCCAAACTGTTTCCCGAATCGCTAACTAAATTACCATAACAATTATCCATGATGGCATATTACTGTTTGAATGCCAATAACACAGCTTAAAGGGACAGTCAGAAAATTATTGATTACAAAGAAAACACTGTATTACGCATTATAAAGTTGGAAACAACAAAACATGGAGAAATACGTGTGACTTATGTGCTTACCCTTGTATCTCTGACTATGAAAAATGACCACTTATTTGTTGTTCATACATAACAACATTTTAGATATCAATGATCAATACATGGTCAATAATATGCTGTATGAGCACAAGGTTTTACATATACAAATGCTATCCAAATGCCCTCTAGTGCTCAAATTGTATAATGATTACAAGCACTCTTCAAGATTGAAGAAATGAGCACACCAACCTCATAGGTTTAGATAGCAAATTTAAATAAACCCAGACAAATGTTCAATTGTTGAGAAACATTTGATATCCTTGATATTACAGAATTGACTTTTAGAATAATGAAAAACATTATTTTTTTTCTAAACTGTCCCTTTAACAACATTACATATGCTAACACATATTTGAAGCTTGTTGGTATATCTACATGTACTTTGTTAAAAAATAAATATTGAAATCACATTTATATTGACGTGTTAAATAAAGTCTATTTTCTTTAAGAGACATTATTGTGTTAATATTTTATTGTAAAGACATTTTTTTTTAACAATGAATATGGTTTAAAGTCCTTTTAGGAGTGGGGGGGGGGGTGAAAATATGCTAACAATAATATATTTGAAGATTAAACTATGTGGATCTCATACATGATACAAAAAACAACATTTGCATTCAAGGGACAGTATCCTATATTTTTAACAGAACTGTATGTAATAGACACTACTACAAACAACAAGATTAACATATACTGCTATCAATATTAAAAAGCTTCAAACACTTGAAAATAAAATAGGGTTAGCTATATTGAAAATATAGATGAACCCCCATTACAACCGTAAAACAACACAATACCCCATAATTAACATATGAAAAGACCCTTTACACAAATTGGAGAAAGCTGGAGATGGTACTCACATGAAACTCAGAGGCTTTGCGAGGAGTCAGAAAATTACTTACATTTTCTTAGAACAGAAGAAAAATAAACGTATTGGTTAAACAATGGACTATCTAACTAGAGACAAAATCAAAGCTTTTGATTTATAATGTGAGTGTCTAATGAACCTTTAATAAAATATACAACGAAATTACATTTAGAAGAAGTCGGCATCATATATTTAGCATATGATAAAGATAAATGCATATTGATTACTTTATTCAAACACAATAGCGCATATTTATTAATTAGATATATTCAACATTAAACACAACATTAATTTTTCAGAAAAAGGAACATATTGTTGACAAACATATTAAACATGGACTATAGAGATTTGCACTTGCCTAGAAATATCCTATGCATGAAAACATTTTGCTTTCGTTCGTTGATTCAACCAGACATCCAGCAAAAGAGAATGTGGTGGTCTTTATCAGCTACGGGTCAACAATGTAACATGATGCAAATAATACATATTCGCAAGCTTTTTAAAATTGGCTGCAGTCACAAACGTTTTTAACGTGCACAAATATTGCGGGACTACGTAATCCAATCAGACGTTTTTTTACCTTTACATGTGACGTCTTAACATGGCGCTTCCTTGATCACGTAAGAATGCCATCCAATGAAAGGCACATTATTGATCACGTAAGAACGCCCAAAAAAAAAGGCTCATCCTTGATCGCGTCAAAACGCAATCCAATAAAAGGCATATTCCTGATCACGTAAGAACGTCAGTCAATACAAGGAATCATTGGACAGCCTGGCAGGTGACGTCTTAAGCAACATGGCGCATCCGAGATCGCTGAAAAACCGCAGACAATACAAGGACTCAGTGACATCTTGGCATATCACTAAGAAACGTATTTATATTTTAGGAACTAGTATGTGTGTAGATTGCTATCTAGGAATGACAACAAATCATGAATCATCTTTTCGGACTTGACTGTCCCTTGAACTAAAGCTATGGTGTATATCTTTAACATTTAAAAGATACACATGAGAAATACATATGCCATTGATGTTTTAAGATATGTTTGGATTGTTGTTGAATAACAATAGTTATACATGTATTGATTAAACGTGTCATTTATTCAAGTTTAATTATTGTCAGCCTACCTATAGCCATATATGGGAGGAGATGTATTTTGTTAACATTTTAGTTAACAAATATTCATCATCTAAATTATTTGCATTACACACAGAGATTTATTTGGTTACACTTTTACAATAATATAGATTTGAAAATGAAATACAGGTGCTGTCAACATTACAATAAGATTGTTTATTAATAAAATTATATGTCCTTGTTCATGTAAAAAGGACAAAAACGCTTTACAAATGGAAATACATTCATTAACAATTGTGATCAACATCACTTAAAGGGACATTATTTTGTTTTTAAAAAGAGCATACACATAGACAATACTATTTCAATAAAATGAACACTTTACAGGGATTATATCATTGTATCAATACTCAGATCATTTGGTAAAGGTGCATCAATTCATGCAGAGTTTCTAAATACACACATGGATCTGAACATTGAAATATACATATATACACAAATACCAATCTATATATACATATATAAAAAAATTACTATGCTAATCATAATCAGGCAATGATAAAGCTAAGAGAAAATAATATAAAGACAAATAATAAGATTACATTGGAGATGTTAATCTTAAAGTCATTTACTATTGTCTTACATATATGATTTTATTATAACAAATATATTTGGTAGGTCCCTTTAAGAATCAACAACATAAACTAGAGCTTTCAAAAAATAACAGGAAGAATGAGGACAAAGATTTGTGAAATAAAATGTATTTTATTAGTATGTAAGAAAACATACACAACGTTTATAAATAATCTTGTAAAAATAAGGAATATATGAGCCATATGACAAGGTAACACAGTGCATCACAGTCCATGAAGAGAGTTGCCAAGGGCCAGCATAGCCCCTTTGGAGACACATGACAAGGTAACACAGTGCATCACAGTCCATGAAGAGAGTTGCCAAGGGCCAGCATAGCCCCATTGGAGACACATGACAAGGTAACACAGTGCATCACAGTCCATGAAGAGAGTTGCCAAGGGCCAGCATAGCCCCATTGGAGACACATGACAAGGTAACACAGTGCATCACAGTCCATGAAGAGAGTTGCCAAGGGCCAGCATAGCCCCATTGGAGACACATGACAAGGTAACACAGTGCATCACAGTCCATGAATAGAGTTGCCAAGGGCCAGCATAGCCCCATTGGAGACACATGACAAGGTAACACAGTGCATCACAGTCCATGAAGAGAGTTGCCAAGGGCCAGCATAGCCCCATTGGAGACACATGACAAGGTAACACAGTGCATCACAGTCCATGAAGAGAGTTGCCAAGGGCCAGCATAGCCCCATTGGAGACATATGACAAGGTAAAAGAGTGCAACAGGCACAACAATAAACTTTTAAAAAGGCCAAATGGCAACAATAAAAATACAAATTCAACATGTGGACGGAGGATTCTTATCTGCCACCATGGAGCATATCCAGATCCTCCACTTACTGGTCATCCTCTTCATTGTCCTGTGCATGTCCAGCTCCAGATTCAGGCCTTGAACTTAATCGCATAATTGCACGCAGAGTCAAGTCCTGAACCCGGAGCTGGGCCTGCATGGTGTCGTTCATCCCTCTCAGGACAGCTGCGTTCCTCAACACGGCCTGCTCTACTCTTGCTATACCTTCTAGCATGAGCCATGCTGAGTCACAGCCTAAAATAAAATAAAATTAAATATTAAGGATAATTACACAACAGACTAAAATTTTTTACTACATACATTGTCATCATAAAGACAAATAATTCTTTACAACAATTAGTTTACATTTATTCTTTACACATGAATTAGGTTATTCAGACAGACAGAAATCATTAAAGGGACATGTTACTCAAACATGTTGTCCCCTTTAATTGGTTTTAGATGATCCACTTATACAGCTTGAGTGTATCAAATCTTGTTAAAGGATTTACATTGTACTTACATCATCAATTTAAAAATAAAATTTAGACTGTGGTTGGCACACCTATCCTTAAACATTTTGGCATTGAGGACAAGCTGTGTAAACATAGCAACCTGAAGAAATTACATTCCCACTGGGTTAGACAAGAGATAATGTATCAAGATTTGTACATAAATTGTTGGATCCAAGTAGTGGTGATTGGTATATGTAGTGATATCCAATTAAAGGGACACTGAACCTAAATATTTAATGGACTGATTCAGATAGAGCATGACATGACAAATCTTTATAAATTACACATATTCATTATATGTTTTAATTCTCAAGCTATATTTTGAATGCAAGAATGTTGCTTTTTATGGAAGCCAATATTTGTTTATCAACTTTGTTTGTGCCTGCTGGTTGATGGATACATTCATCCAACAATAAAGAAATGATGGCCAGATTTATTTTATTGTTTAAACTAATTATAGGAATTACTTTGTTTCAAAAAATATATCAAGAGAATGACGAATAATTCATAAGAGTATTAAATTATAAATTTGATTAACATTGCATGCTGGATTTGAATCACAATTTAACAAATTTAACTTCACTGTACCTTTAAGTATCTTATAACGTGTATTTTGAATGATACTTACAGCTGTGCCTGGGAAGGACAATCCGACACCCAGGACAATGAAGGTTGAGACAGGGGGGAGGGATGGGATTGGCTTGGGGAGGGATGGGAGTGGCTTGGGGAGGGATGTTAATGGCTTGGGGAGTGGTGAGCTGCTGCTCCGGGGTAGGCCGTACAGCTGGGGAGTGGGGAGTTTGGGTCTGGGCAGCTGTACGGGCCAGAATACGGGGAGAGCGGCGAAGGGGGGGTGTATGGGCGTTTTTTTGGGAGGGACAGGATATGAACTATGGGAAGGGCTTGCAGTGGTCTGGGCATGGTCAGGAGTTTGGTCATGGGAAGGGGTCTGGGTCTGTGCAGGGGTCTGGCCATGGTCAGGGGTGTGTGCATGGGGAGGGGTCTGTGACTGGGCAGGGGCGGAAACCAGATGACCAGAAGTGGTGGATCCATCTGAAAATGTAAAGAAAATATATTAACATCTCATACATCCTGACATCAAATCAACGCATTTCAAATTGATTATGTTTTCAATATACTTCGAAGTGTGTTTGAATTTGTAAACAATTCTGAAATGAGGATATGGTATGTATATAGGCACTCAGATGAATATCAATGACTGTCTGTACAATTTTAACCTTATTATTGTGTTTTGGCCTGGAATATGCATGTGACATAATGATGGCATGAATTATAAAAAATTTTTTAAAAAAATACAAGCAGATTTTCATGCAGCCTGATATAGAAAGGGGGCAGTAGTGTATTTGAACAGACAAATAATATTCCTTTTTAAAGGGCAAAAGCTGTAGACTTTGAATGTCTTCAATAAAATGATTTCCAAAAAATAAACATGTTGGAAACATGATAGATATATTTCACATACCATCAGACTCCAAGGCAGCCTCTTCCTCCTCCGTCCCACATGTTACATCAATCTCTGTAAAACATAACATGTTGTGTACACGTTAAGATCAGATATTATAACATATGTTACTGTTGCTCAAATACGCACATCAATGTTGCATTAAAGATATACACACACAAAGTTATGATTTACATCATTTTGATGGAGCATACAAATGACAATAGATTTGTTATTGTCAATTAATCTGATTTTAAATGTATTGTTTGTATTAATGTTAAATTCATAAAAGCATAGTACATAGAACATTTAAGATTTCTCATGTGTGTATCACTTGATGACTGTTGTCAAAAAATCAAATGGAAACAAACATATGTTATACATCTTATGAATAACAAATGTGTAGACTAATAAAGTTGAAATTATTAATCGTTCAATATTAAAAGAAAATTAATATATAATCAGAAGAGAAATATTTTGAATTTTTATAATGTTATGCTTCATCAGAATCATGATCATAATATTGATTAGCAATACACCTTCAATTACATATAAATGAGTCAATGGACTTACCAGGAGACCGCAAAGGCGGCTCTATGTCACTGCTGGATTCCTGTGGGCTCACCACACCAACTCTCTCTATGAATGATATTGATATATATTATTAAACACATTTGGGATATCACTAAATCACATCTGTCTCGAATTTTAACATTAATCAACTTTAAAATGTGAAGAATAGAGCAGTCATTACACCAGAAAATGCTTGATTGAATTAAGGGGATTCTGTTAAAATTTCTGTATTGAACATATGTTTAATGTCAGACTACATTAGACATCAAATTCATCTCAGATGCTGCTATTGCATATCTAAATATACCCATTGATCAATGTTCTTAACCCTTTAAGGACACAGCTTTCACTTTGCTCAATTGTTTTATGACGGAATAATTCCGTCATATGTCCTTAAGAAGTTAAAAGAATACACACAAACCACATATTGAAGAGCATCTGTTGACAAATCTAAACAAACACATGTGTCACATCGAGCCATTTGGGCAATGTACAGTAATCTTGTTTAGGACACAACACATATTTATCACAATACAAAACAAAATTGATTATTACAAATATGTAATCATGGTGCTGTTAGAGTATGCAGATATCTATAAAGTAACTCCAACAGAGAATGTGAATTATATATCAATAGTTTTTAATAAAAAGAATGTAAAGATGAATGAATCTATTTTGTCTTAAAGGGACACTGACATGATTAATTTAAATAATTGATTTCTATGTTCAAACTGTTCAAAATGATTTAACATTGACTCCTATTATAATTAGAATGTTGCTCGATTTTAATCTTAAAGGCAGATAAGCAATATTGGATTCAATAAATATTGTTTGTTGAAGGTATCCACCAATCATCAATAAAAACCCAGGTTGGTCAACCAAAATTTAGATGCACATAAACGTACTTTCTTGATTTTAAAATACATTTAGCAATAGAATATGTCACATATGATGATAGTATTATATTTTTATGTTTATTAATATTGCATACTGTATCTGAATGACAATATTAATAATTGTAGCTCAGTATCCCTTTAATCAAAAATTAAATTGATTCCACAATGTTGTTGTTAATGAATTATCTACTCCATATGTTGATGTAATGAATGGTATTGAGCATGCAATTCAAATCTAATATGTTATTTAAGGATATCCGAAGAATTATTTAATTTTCATCTATTAAATAGACATTACATATAAATATTGAACAATGTGTATTTAGTATGTAATGTTCAGTCCATGTTTCTAAGACAAATGTCAATTAAAAAGAGACATACCATACTGTGACAAGCCCTGGCTTGAGGATCCAGCAGCCACATCCATATCTGTAATATATTAAATGAGGATTGCATATCATTAATACTAATCATGCCATGTTTAAAAACTTTACATTACTAACAAATCAATTGAAAAATATTAATCCTTTGGTAGTCCCATGAGTTAATTGTTTCCTCAATTAAATTAATTATAAATATATCCTGGACTCTTATTTTCAATCAGTTGTGTTGTTTACTGTATCTTTAATAATATCTGCTTGTTATTTCATAATCATCAATTGATGGCCATATGTTATAATTTATTTGTATTCTTCGTTTTTTATTAGCTATAATATTGAAAATAAGAATACTGTATTCTTCACTAATCTAAGAATTCCCATTTAATTTTGAACAACATGTATAAAGCAATGCCACTTACAGCAAAGCCATGTTAACGTGGATGAGAAATGCCATTTTCGCGATCATTGCGCAATGATTCCAAGCGGAATTACGCATCCGTCATTTCACCAACATGTATAAAGCAATGCCACTTTCCGCAAACCCATGTTAACGTGGATGAGAAATGCCATTTTCGCGATCATTGCGCAATGATTCCAAGCGGAATTACGCATCCGTCATTTCACCAACATGTATAAAGCAATGCCACTTTCCGCAAACCCATGTTAACGTGGATGAGAAATTACATTTCCGCTCTGTGACGCATATTCTGTAGAGCGCAAGAAACATCATTCCTATTTCATGTGTCAATAATCTAAAATAAGATATCTAAACATCATATGTAGTGTATGTTGTGAGATCTGTATAGGTTTAGTATCTGACTATATACACATTTTTTGATTAAATAAAAAATATATATGAAAAAGATATTATATGAAGTTGGATAATTACCTGGTTCAGATTCTCCATCTCCTCCCAGGCCACCGGACGGAGAAGCATCTGCCCTGGCCCCCGCGTCAGGACTTTCAGATCCCGCAGCTGGGAGGGAAGAAGAGGAGGCCGAGGATGGCGAGGATCTAAATCTTTTGGGGACCCGGAGATTGAGGAGCTCGCATAAAGTCACGTCATAAGGGAGTAGGTACAGTTTCCGCGGGGCCTTTCTTTGGCCCCCTCTTTTACGGGCTTGTACCCAGTCCCTTATGAGGTTGACTTTTTTCGATAAACGCAACCTCATATCTCCGAATCTCCTCATGATCTGATCCTGGGTCCTCTGGACGTCACACACCAATCTAACCGCATTGGTGATAGACTCCCAGAGGGCCTTCTTAACAGGCGCATCTGTCGAGCTCCTCTTGTTCCCAAACAGCTGGGGATAAAAGTCCTTGACGGCGTGGACCAGTGCAGCGCTCTCCTCCTTGGTGAACCTGGGAACTGACATGCCTGCTGGGTTGTATAATAATAATATATATTGCCTGCAGGCATTAGAGAACTGACAAAGATGGCAACGTGTAATGGACTTTTATATGGTGAAGTAAACATGAGATGCACCATGGGACAATTTATCTGTACATCTGATTGGATAAAAGTTTGAAATATTGTTATAATGTCTGTGAGACCATCCTGACTCAAGTTGTGTTTGTGTGATGAACTCTGATTGGCCGTTCCTTAATGTTTAATATCTTAGTAACTTCCTTACACATACCGCTTGGTGGTGCTGTTACTTCATTTTTCATGTAGACTTATTTGTAACTCATGGGCCTGTCATGCGGATATGTGTGACGCAGATTTAATATCCGTGATCCGTTAAATATTAATGATTAAATACTCTTTAAAATCTAATACTGTCACATTATTAAATGTTGTCGACATTTCTCGGTTTAATAACGGTCTGTTTCTTTAATACAAATACACATTTAATATTGTATGTCTTTATTGTTCTTTAAATAAATTTATTGTGAAGTATTGACATTGCTCTATTAAATGTCTTTATAATGCACATTGATTGTGTGCTATTGCGTGACATTAGACTAATGTTTAAAGATGCTAATCTGGTGTTTCAAGATGCGTTTCCCACGCAATATTTCTTAATGTTAAAATTCAGGTTAGAATGTCAGTAAATTTGATAATCTGTTTATAAATATTAAACTACAGCTTTGTTATTAGCAAATAAACCTCGAGCTTGTATTTGTCTGAAGTGCTCATATATGTTATTGTGCAATGGCGTCTTTAGTTTTAAAGAGACATTACAAACAAACAATTGTATCAAATGATCTGTAGAGATAGAAGATTGTTTAGACTTTAAAATGTAAATCATTTTCTCTTAGTATTTATATATCCTCAACAGAAGAAATTTAAATGCACATGGTTGAGACAATCACATAAGGCATCTCTGTGCATCCACCAATCTTCATCTACTGAGCCGATCTCGATATGCTTTTCAAGCAAAGTATGTCAAGATATCAAGATAAGTAAATACACTCTTTAAATCTCTTAAAGGGACACTGTCCAAACAAATTTAGCATTGGTGATTGAGCATGAAATGTTAATCAACTTTATTCTTTAATCAGATTATCAAATTTTAACAGTTATCTTGTTATGTTTCTTTGCAAATCAATAATGATATTTTATATTACGGACAATTGTTTTATAAAAACATGGGTTGTCCTTGACGATTGTTGCATCAATTATTCCAAACAATCAAGTTCTGTCCAGAGTACTGAAGCAAATAAATTAGCTATTTACTGCCTTATTTTTAAAGTAATGATAGCAACATCACAATGAGCATTCATAATATGAGACAAGTTTTAAAGTTGATTAAAATAGTATACTCATTCAGAATGTATAAATCAGTATTTTTTTAACTGTCTACCTTTAAGTATATTTTGAGTTCATGCCCCTTTAAAGAAACATTTCACAATAATGCTTAAAATATCATAAACCTAGGCACCTTCCTTTTGCTAAATTAGTCTAACATCTGAGTAAAGCAAATTTAGATTAACTTCTAGATTGTTTTACACACTGACTGAAATATATTTATTAAAGGAGGTCTTTTTGAGCCTTCAGCTTAGAGGGACATTAAGCTATATGTTATGTATGCATTTTGTATAATATTCTTATATTTGACCAACTTAATATGTTTTGTTATTCAATCATTATATTGTAATTATATATATTATTGGATTAAATACATCTCTACATAGGCTATTTTGATGCTGATTGTTGTTTGCATATAGATGCCTTATATAATTGACTAAGATATGTGCATTGTTGTTTTTTTTAACAAGTATATTTAAAGACTGAATGTAATTCTATAGTACTTTCTAAATATGTTTAAATTCTTGTATGATATTTTTTTAAATCTATACACAATATACTTTGTGAATGTCCCTTTAAGGACCCAAACATTTTGTATTTTGATTTAACATTGACAAAATAAACAAAAGGGGAATTTACATTCTATATAGATATTTGATGTCTAACCCAAGAGGTAAGATTGTAATAAATACATAATATTACTAAGTATAGTTAAATGACTCCACTAGAAAATTACATAGATTAACCTGGCATCCAATAACTAGCTTTGGAAAAATATCAAGTTAAATGACCTACCATTTATAAATGTAATAATTTTAAAAAATCTTCAAATAATGTTTTGAGATACCTAAGGAAGATACAAGATCTTATACAATTATTTTTACATTCAACAACACTGTCACTTTCATGTAATTGAACCACTTCACCTTATTAAAAGTTAAAATAAAAAACATTTGACTACATATCCAAAATAATTTTAATATCTACATTTTCAATAGAAAAGCATTGAAGAATCTGACTCCCCAATTATATTTTAATTTAATATTCTCTGAAGCATTTTATTTTCTAATATTAATGCATTATTTTATCTTATGCATGTGCTTGTCAAATAGCCAACTACCAGTCATGGGAGTCCAAGTTTTATTTATTTACAGATTATATTGATATTTAGTAGAATCTGTTCAAAAGAATGTATTTAATAATAAAATGTTTAGTATTAACATGTAAAAATAAATTTAATAGAAAATAATTAAATATTCCTGGAAGTCATCAGATGCCAATCTGAAATGACAAATAATAAAAATGGAACAAAGTTAATACACACGTTGTCAAATATTCATAAAATACATTTAAAATCATATGGTGTCTATGCTCTAACTTTGATCAACATTTTTTAAAGATAATTCTTAAATTGATTTAAAATAAATGAAATACATACACCATTATATTGTTGATTCAAAATTCTATTTAAATATCCAAAATTCAAATTATACATAATAATGTATATCACATTTCAACAATATATGTATGCTGAACATAAATGTAAGATTTCATGTCCATTCAAATACCTCTATATCAACTATAATATGTATTCCTTTTTCGGATTGTGATCCCTAAATATCTAATGATGAAATAAGTATGACTAATGTATGTAAGCTAACAATAATCAACATTCTTCATGTGATTCTTAACTAGCATGCACCAACCTGGATAATGCATGGTCTTTGAAAGTCAATTCAGGGGTAAACAGTTGATCTTCAATAGGTGTCTTATTCATCAGTTCATTAAATAGAGGACTGGGAAATACCATCTAAAAAAGTACAATCATCTAAGTGTCTGATTGTGATCCCTACATATCTAATTAAGAACTAAATATGACTAATGTATGTAAGCTACTAATATTCAACAGTCTTCACTAGCATGCATTGGTACACCAACCTGGACAATGCATGGTCTTTGAAAGTCAATTCAGGGGTAAACAGTTTATCTTCAATAGGTGTCTTATTCATCAGTTCATTAAATAGAGGACTGGGAAATACCATCTACAAAATAGAAAATCATCTAAGTGTCTCCAATAGGATGTCTCCACAGCCTTATTCTATCAAATAGTTTGCACTTACCATGTGAACATGTCTTTGTATGGTTTTCAAGGTCAGCAGAATTGAAAGATAATGCCAGACATGATCCCATTGGTATACTTCAATTTCAATCTTGGCTTTTTCCCCACTGTCAGTCTGGGCAATCTTCACTGTCAGGCTTCAAATTGTTCCCTTTCAGTCTTTAGATTAAGTCATCTCCCTAATGGAAGAAATATTTTCAAAAGAATTCATACAAGTGTGTGAATCAGTTCTGTACCCCTCTCCCACCCACCATTTCATAATAAATTTCTGTCACTAGCTTACTAAGCCTGTGTATGAACCTGTGTTATTTTCTATCAAGTGTGAAGATGAGTCATATTGAGCAGAACAAACCTCTGTGTGACATTGAACCATAGTCATTCTAGAGTATCCCTTTCTGATTATGTACATTTTAAGTAATATGTAAACAAATTTATATTTTTGAAAATGTATGCCATATGATGTATTTGTGTACAATTCATGCCAGCAACAGTCCATACATTTCTACTTACCATCTGATGTCCTCTTTAAAAACCAGGTGGCAAAGACTCGCTATAGGACCCAATGCCCAGAGCATCACCTATATTAATAAATAAAAAAATTATTCTAACATTTGATCAATCCTAACATGTTTGCACAATTCTCTACTTGTCATTTCCCTAGAGTTCACATCTATTGAAAATACTCCAGTGTAACTTCTATTCTTTACCGTCTAAAATGGCGGTTGATGACGTCTGCTCTGACATCAAGTCCCTCGTCCTGGAATTCCCCCTCTAGAACAGGATCATCCTCCTCATCTCTGAGGAGGTCTCTGTCCACCGGGACGGCCTGCAGCATCCCAGCCCGCTGTGCAATATTATGCAGGACGCTACAGGCTACAACGATCTTAGCCACCTTCTTTGGGTTGTACTGGAGTGCTCCTCCAGAACGGTCCAGGCACCTGAATCTCATCTTCAGGAGCCCGAACATCCTTTCAACCACCGCCCTGGTTCTCTTATGAGCCCTATTGTAGCGCTCCTCAGACACATCAGTCGGGCTACGCAAGGGGGTAATGAGCCAAGGCCGGCTCATGTACCCAGAATCACCTATAAATTTTGAACAGAACATAATTCAAACAGAATCCTTAAACTAGTATATTGTTTTATAAATATTTTTTTGTACACGATAATCCATATTAAAAGTTGTCAGAAACATCCAAAAAATAACTTTCTATATTATTCTTTATCTTCCCATTTCAGCTAAGACATGCTACATATGCGTATTTTTCATAAAACAAACCTTGTGTAAAATGCTAACTACATGTTTACATTGCATTCTCTATCTGAGCACTTAAGGTAAGACATGCTACATATCTGCATTTAAATAAAACTAGACATTAGCGGAAAGAGACAATGACAGGGTTAAATTGCATGAGATAATATCTTCCCATTTCAGCTAAGACATGCTACATATGCGTATTTTTCAGAAAACAAACCTTGTGTAAAATGCTAACTACATGTTTACATTGCATTCTCTATCTGAGCACTTAAGGTAAGACATGCTACATATCTGCATTTAAATAAAACTAGACATTAGCGGAAAGAGACAATGACAGGGTTAAATTGCATGAGATAATATCTTCCCATTTCAGCTAAGACATGCTACATATGCGTATTTTTCAGAAAACAAACCTTGTGTAAAATGCTAACTACATGTTTACATTGCATTCTCTATCTGAGCACTTAAGGTAAGACATGCTACATATCTGCATTTAAATAAAACTAGACGTTAGCGGAAAGAGACAATGACAGGGTTAAATTGCATGAGATAATATCTTCCCATTTCAGCTAAGACATGCTACATATGCGTATTTTTCAGAAAACAAACATTGTGTAAAATGCTAACTACATGGTTACATTGCATTCTCTATCTGAGCACTTAAGGTAAGACATGCTACATATCTGCATTTAAATAAAACTAGACATTAGCGGAAAGAGACAATGACAGGGTTAAATTGCATGAGATAATATCTTCCCATTTCAGCTAAGACATGCTACATATGCGTATTTTTCAGAAAACAAACATTGTGTAAAATGCTAACTACATGGTTACATTGCATTCTCTATCTGAGCACTTAAGGTAAGACATGCTACATATCTGCATTTAAATAAAAGTAAACATTAGCGTTGGTAAATAACAAATGGTTAAATTGCATCCTATAGCTGAACATGACGCTAACATTTAAAAAATACAGGGGCAATTGTCAAACTAATTAACCATGTTGTGCACAAATACTCACCAACGAGATAACCAGGGGGCATTTGTCTTTCCTCAAACTGTCTCCACAGGGACGACAGAGAGAGGATGCGGGCATCATGACAAGCCCCTCCAAAATTCGCATACACATGCATAATCCTCATCCGTGCGTCACAAACATACTGCACGTTGAGGCTATGAAAATGTTTGCGATTTCTGAAGGGCAAGTCATCAATTGGAGCACGCAGCGCAATGTGGGTACAATCAATGGCTCCCAAGACATTGGGCAATTGAGCAATATCAAAGAATTCCCGCTTCAGGCGCCTCCAATCACCATCATTCTGTGGGAATCCTATGTATTGCTTACTGATACGTACCATGGCGTCCAGAAAGTTATCAAACACCACAGAGAATGTACCTTGAGCCAGGCCATGCATGTACAGTTCTCCGGATTGAAAACTCCCGGAGGCCAGGACGTATAGACAGCTTAGCATCTTACTCATGGGGGGAACAGCAGTCCTTATTTGTATATGTGGCTCCAAATGAGGTTTAAGAAGCTCGTAAAGGCCAATGAGCTGTTCGCGATCGAGCCGATACTTATCAAAAACCTCAAAGTCGCTCATGTTTTCCAAGGTGGGTCTCACCCTGTAGACAGGAGGACCTCGAACCAGACGACCCCTTCGTCTCGGTCTGAGCCGCCGAGGCTGCCTGATTCGACCAACAGCTAGTTCGCCAATAGCAGCACCAGCAGCGTCTACCATGTCATCGTCATCCATCTTTCAAAACAGCGTAACAAGGTAAGCACTTGATCTGATGTGGATCACAAGTGATGCATTGGCCATGTTGTTTGGGGGATTTATAGTACGATTAGTCCAATGGTAGTGAGTTTGTAATGATTGCTGATTGTATTCACCTGTTTGTATGTGAGCGGCGCGAATGCTTTCACAGTGGGCGTTTTTTTGTTGTTTGCTGAAATGTTGTTTTCCCCAAATGAATCTCAATGTGAAAGTGTCAAATATCACACATACAGTGCATGTTTGTAATGTTTGATCATATGTGTAATCAATATTTCTTAAACGCGATCTTATAGTAACAAGCACACGTCCAGGCTAACATGAATGAAAGTGCATAGTTGTGTATAATGTGCATCGAATGTGATCGATCAATGTTGCTGCAATATTGTTTGTAAACGATAAAGTAGCATCTGCCATCTGTAGTATCGTATATATAAGTGATTGCCGAGCTGTCAATATTGTACTCGTCCCTTTAAAATCACAATAATAATTCCGAACTTCCCGTCTGCCATCTGTAGTATTGTATATATAAGTGATTGCCGAGCAGTCAATATTGTATGCGTCCCTTTAAAATCGCAATAATAATTCCGAACTTCCCGTCTGCCATCTGTAGTATTGTATATATAAGTGATTGCCGAGATGTGAATATTGTATGCGTCCCTTTCAAATCGCAATAATAATTCAGAACTTCCCGTCTGCCATCTGTAGTATTGTATATATAAGTGATTGCCGAGCTGTCAATATTGTATGCGTCCCATTAAAATGGCACTAATACTGAATAACTTCCGGCTGTCATCTGTAGTATTGTATATATAAGTGATTGCCGAGCTGTCAATATTGTATGCGTCCCATTCAAATGGCACTAATACTGAATAACTTCCGGCTGTCATCTGTAGTATTGTATATATAAGTGATTTCCGAGATGTGAATATTGTATGCGTCCCTTTCAAATCGCAATAATAATTCCGAACTTCCGGCTGTCATCTGTAGTATTATATATATAAGTGATTGCCGAGCAGTCAATATTGTATGCGTCCCTTTCAAATCGCACTAATACTGAATAACTTCCGGCTGTCATCTGTAGTATTATATATATAAGTGATTGCCGAGCTGTCAATATTGTATGCGTCCCTTTCAAATCGCACTAATACTGAATAACTTCCGGCTGTCATCTGTAGTATTATATATATAAGTGATTGCCGAGCTGTCAATATTGTATGCGTCCCATTCAAATCGCAATAATAATTCCGAACTTTCCGTCTGTCATCTGTAGTATTGTATATATAAGTGATTTTAGATCTGACAATATTGTATGCGTCCCATAAAAATTGCACTAATACTGAATAACTTCCGGCTGCCATCTGTAGTATTATATATATATAATTGATTTGCGATCTGACAATATTTCTTAATTGTCCCATTGAAATCTCCATAATAATGCTGTTCAAAAGTGTGGTTTATGTATATGTTGTATTGTAGTATTGAGTGTTAAAGTTCCTAAAGGGGCGGTACAGTGGTGAATCTGTGATGTGTATGGTTGAATCTTCTAATGACGTCATAATATTCTTAACCTGCCTATGTAGTTCTGAAATCCTCATTGTGTTGTTGTATTGTGCTACATTGTTATTGTGTGCTGAATAAAATATAAATGTGTGCTTTGTGGTTGCGTCATGGGTGATACGTGTTATGTACATATACGTATATATTGTGATTGTGTCCCACATATGCTGACTTCTATATAGCGGTCTGGCATTGTTGTTCCTTCCCATAAAGTGACATCTGTAATCTGGTGTAATGATGTTTTTTTTGTAGGTAATTCCTAATGGTTTATTGTGATGGAATCATGATGTTAAAAGTACAGTCAAATCCATATGTTGTGTTTTGTGATTCCTGTAGAGAATGTAATGTGTTTTTCCCCCATCATTTGAATGCACATGTATGAGTGAATGTTAAAAGTAATATATGTGCATCCATGAGTGATTATGTGTTAAGCCTATGTAAATATGCAGTTGCTGCAAGCATATGAGTTGAATAACTGAAATGCAATAATAAAGGTAAATGAGAGGTGTTTCCCATTGTGTACTGTTTGTGAATCCAGAAATGTTTAGTGAATTTTATTTTAATTTTAAATGTAATTTTATTTAAATAATAATGTGTTACTAGTGATGTGGATTTGTAGTTGATGTAATCTAAAAGTGTGAAACAATTTTATGGTGTTGTGAATATTCAATAATTAAAAACCATAAGTCCACCATAGGGAAATAGTCATTTCTTAATCTATTTGTCATAGCTGGGTCTAACGCATGAAATCATGTATTTTCTAGCGCTGGTATTTGGAGTTTTTCAGTCTACGCTATTTGCGTGCGTTAGGGTAATGAGGGTTTCGCGTGCACGAGCACGTCTTCCCAATAGAAGTCAATGGAGGCTCTAAAGATTTCTAATTTTATTTTCTAAGACTGGTTTTCCTCGTAAAGTGAGTGACGTCATGAGCTTGTGTGAAAAAGTAACTAAATCGTGTTCTTTTTGTAATAAATAAATATTTTGTGTATGTCATGTGGTGTATATTGTTTGTATGCATCGATGAGTGTATGTTTGTGATAATGTTATTAGTTAGATGTAGGTATATGAGGGTCTTTTCCCGTATGTCCATGTAAGTCAATGGGAAAATGTATTTGTGTGGAATTTTTTCAAACACCCGAGATCTCGCAACTTTAATCCTTTGTATTTTGCAGAAAAAAAATTAAATATGAAAAATAAACATAGTGTAGTGTTTGTATGAGTGTAAGTGTACTTTGTGTAATATTTGTTTTGTGATTCGTGGATGTTTTTTTTGTCGGTATATGTTTACTACTGGGTCTGAGGTGGCGGTAGAAATGTGAGCGTTAGGTGTATTTTGAGTGGCGGTAAATAAACTCGAAATACCGGAGTGCGTAAGAAACCCGCGTTAGGAGCCTCTAACGCTGGTTTTCACGGCTAACGCCGAACTCCAAATCTAGGCCTTAGTGAGCTAGAGAACATCCCTTTTAAAGAAATCAAACAAAAATTAGAACTAGCTTTTCTTAAAAAGTATATTAAAGAAAATATGGTCCCAAGGGGACTTAGGCTAAAAAAAGACTGTACCTTCGAACTTAATGAAGAACATCAAAAAGAATGGTATGATATTCTAGAAACAGCTTCCAGCAAACTTATAAATGTAATCATAAAATCTAGAGAAGCCACCACACAAGACCTAGGGATAAAAATCCAAAAGTGTAAAGAAATACTAGATAAGACAACACTGAACGATACACTAAATTCAAAACAACAAGAAATAGCTAAATAATTAGGTGATTTAAACAAAGATATTCTTCAAGTAAAATGGAGGAAATTCAACAGAGATTTAAGTGACTATAAGGGAACAGATAATCAAGATCCTGATAATAAATTGGAGAATCATAAACATCTATTCAGCAGTAGAAAACCAATGAATGATATAGAAGCATCAAACAACACAACATACCAAACTTCACGAAACGACCAAAGAGAAAGAATCACAAATAGAAACACTATGCAAAATAGGAATCCCAATGAGAGACAATATACTAACAACGATTACAATAGAAATAATAGAAACAATTTCAATAGACAACATGACACCAACAACTACTATAACAATTACAGAGATCACAAATCACATAATTTTGAATATAGAAATAACCACAAATATAGGAATCAAGGACACTGGAGATATAATTATAATCACAATAGAAATTATGATTTGAAAAATAGAGAACAAAGACATTTCTCTACACACCACAACTATAAACATTTTAATGACAATCAAAGAGACTATCAAAATCAAAACAATGATCAATATAGAAATGATGATTTTAGAAATGAAAGAGATTTCCACAAAAAATCACATAATCACAGCAATAGGCACTTTGATAAACACAGAGATATGTATAATAGACACAATGATGATAATATGCACACGAATTGGAGATACCAACACACAGAACAAAAAGATTGGGAAACACCAACTAACCACAGAGATAGGAATAACAGACACAACGAAGACAATATGCACACTAACTGGAGATATCAGCACACAGAACAAAAAGATTGGGAAACACCGACAAATCACCAGAGGAAAACACATTCACCTAGACACAAAGAATCACACAACCACCAGACTGAAAGAAATATTGAAACTAATAACATATACAGTTTATTAACCCACGAAAATGATGATCACAGAACACCAGCAGTTCCAGCAAAAACACACAGTTCAAGGTTATCTTTTTTAGAAGAGGGTCCAATCCAAACCCACGACCCCCCAAAAGGCAAAAGAAGATTAGAGGACACAGAGGAAGAGGAGGTAGAACCAAAGAAAGCCACGAAAAAATCCAAATAGAACCAAAAGGCATTTTTAATCTCAGTAAAGTAGCTCTCAACAATGAACAGAAATCTGTATTAAGTAAAGGACTATCATTTGCACCAACCAATAGAATCAACAAATTTGAGACTCTAATCCATGTCAACCAGTTCACAAGGAAACTAGCACTTAAAAAATATTTTCTAAAAAATCCTTTAGAAAGTACTATTAACTATACTTCCACATACATTCATACTAATCTCAAACAGAAATCTGATTTCAACCCCACACAAGAAAAAGGTAGTGCAATAGAAATATTCGAAAAAAAGGTAAAAGAAGATATTGAAAAAATAGACGATAAAAAAGACTTAAAAGGGAATCTAACCAAAAAAGAAAATGTAGTTTTAAAAGATCTAAAAGAGAACAAAGACATAACGATTAAACAAGCTGATAAAGGTGGGGGAGTGGTTATAATGGACACTGTACACTACCTTAATGAAGCATATAGATCATTGGGAGATGAGGCAACATATAAAAAATTGACTGGGAACCCCTTAGAATCCATGAAGAAAAACTTGGACAAAATGATACTTACAGCAAAAAACAAAGGTATTCTTAATAACCAAGAAAGTAGATTTCTAGAAATTGATCACCCAAGGACACCAGTCTTTTATTTCCTGCCCAAAATCCATAAAAGCATCACCAACCCACCAGGCAGACCAATCATCTCAGGAATTGATTCCCTAACATCTAACCTATCGCAATACACAGATTATTACCTACAGAAATATGTGAAATCTATACCATCACATCTCAAAGACACCAAACATTTTTTAAATCTAATAGAAAATTTAAAATGGGAAGATAACTACATCTTAGTCACGTGTGATGTGAGTTCTTTATACACTTGCATAGAACACCAGAAAGGTCTAGAGGCTACTCATTCCTATCTACTAAGAGATACAGAAATGTCAAAAGTACAGCAAGAATTCATATTAGACTGTATGGAGTTTATTCTTAAGAATAACTATTTTTCATTTAATGGGCATTACTATTTGCAAAAAAAGGGCACAGCCATGGGCACGAGATTCGCACCCAGTTACGCCAATTTGTTCGTAGGGCATTTTGAAGAACTTTTTTTGTCCGGAACTCCGTGGGGTTCGAATCTCGTACTCTACAACAGGTTTATTGATGATATATTCATTATCTGGAAAGGTGATGAGGAACTACTAGAACAATTCATTTCAGATTTTAACACCAATGATTTCGGATTAATATTCACATATGAATATAACAGAGTAAAAATTAATTTTCTGGATATAGAAATATCTATAATAAATAATGAAATAACCACAACCACCTTTTTTAAAAAAGTCGATGCCAACAGCTATATTGATTTTAAAAGCTGCCATCATAATAAATGGAAAAGAAACATACCAAAAGGGCAATTCTCAAGAATCAGAAGAAACTGCACACACATCGCAGATTATGACTCACAAGCAGAGATCTTGCACAACAGATTTTTAGAGAAAGGATACCACCCCAAACTGGTTAGACAAATAGACAGGAGGTCACTACTAGAAGACAGCAATATGACTAACAAGGCAGGAAAAGATCCATATGACATTCCATTTATTACATCATTTTCTAGTCAACATAAACTAATTGAGAACATTGTAAAGAAACACTGGCACATAGCCAGAAGTGACCCCATAATAGGGAAAAGACTAAAATATCGCCCTGATGTTATATTCAGAAAGGCCACTAATTTAAAGAATATCTTAGCGCCAAGCGAATTTAAATCAAAAACAGGTCCCCAGCAATACAACTTAAACAATGAAAAACTATTAGGATTTTTTCCATGTCATGTATGCAAATCATGCAAATTTAGCACCAAAACCAAAAAGGTAAAATCTAATGTAACCCAGAAAGAACTGAAGATTAATGACACCATAAGATGCACTGACACCAACATAATCTATTTAATTCAGTGCTCATGTAAACTACAGTACCTAGGTCAAACGGGAAGGAAACTGAAAGAAAGAATAAGAGAACACATCAGATGCATAGAAAAAGAAAAAGATAATACCAGACTTTATGCCCACTTTAAAGAATTCCACAAAGGTAACCCAAATGACATGAAATTTTGGGGCATTAAGAAAATAAAGACAGATGGTAGAGGCGGAAATATGGAAAAAAAGCTACTATACCATGAAGCAGAATTGATTTTCAAAATGAAAACTCTACACCCAAAAGGCCTCAATAGCGAACTAGACCTCAATGCAATTCTATAAGATAAATATCACGAAAACACGCAAAGACACCATTAAAACATATTTACTAAACATAATAAAACTACTCAAGAATATATATATATATATATATATATATATATATATTTAAAAAAAAAAAAAAAATATATATATATATATATATATAGTTTTACAGTCTAAGGACACACCACTTGAAATTTAAACTAACACATAGGCCATTTTTATAAAGATTAAGATCATAAAAACCAAGCGATCACATTAACATACCAAGTTGATTAAATACAATAGAATTCTAAAATAAAATATATATATATTTGACAAAATCACCACTTAGTTTTACAGTCTAAGGACAAACAACTTGAAATTTTAAAATTCCTACAATAATTATAAAAATTCATACAAGAAGGCTAATCTCTCATCCGATAATACTAATATCCACAAAAACTAGAAAAGTATTGGTACAACACACTCATTGGATCATACAGCTCTTTATTATATTTTTACAATACCCACCATCTGGTTATTGTAGCCCACAGATAACAAATAGAAACATTCAAACTAGAATCAAAAGATTCACTTAAATTTATATTCTCTTTTGGCCCATCTAACTTTTATTTCACTAATTTTTATTTCACTAATTTTTATTTCACAATTGGCCCCATTTTATGGTTAAAATATCCATACAACAATAAGTATAGACACGAAAACACGCAAACACACCATTAAAACATATTTACTTAACATAATAAAACTACTCAAGAAAATATATATATATATATATATATATATATATATATATATATATCATAAATAAATATATAGTTTTACAGTCTAAGGACACACCACTTGAAATTTAAACTAACACATAGGCCATTTTTTAAGATCATAAAAACCAAGCCATCACACTAACAAACCAAGTTGTTTAAATACAATAGAATTCTAAAATAAAATATATATATATTTGACAAAATTACAACTTAGTTTTACAGTCTAAGGACAAACAACTTGAAATTTTAAAATTCCTACAATAATTATAAAAATTCATACAAGAAGGCTAATCTCTCATCCGATAATACTAATATCCACAAAAACTAGAAAAGTATTGGTACAACACACTCATTGGATCATACAGCTCTTTACTATATTTTTACAATACCCACTATCTGGTTATTGTAGCCCACAGATAACAAATAGAAACATTCAAACTAGAGTCAAAAGATTCACTTAAATTTATATTCTCTTTTGGCCCATCTAACTTTTATTTCACTAAATTCTAATTTCACCATTGGCCCCGTTTTAACTATATTTTATGGTTAAAATATCCATACAACGATAAGTATAGACAAATTATTTCACTCTAATATTACGCTCTAATTACAGAAACCTTTTAAAAATATCCATGGTTTCATAAAGTGACTAAAATATACACTCTAAAAGTAATTGACATTAAGATATATAATATATTTCTCTATTTTAAAAGTAATCATATAAAATGTTTATCGCTACATAAAAACACCCAACTATATTATAATTAAGACCCAAGGATACCTATGTTATCTAATAAAACAGCATTTTATAATTGTTCCTGATTTTTTTGATTTTATGTATATCATCAATTATTGATTTATTGCTAAATTAGAGAGGCTTTAAATAGCCTTTGAATCCCCACATCTGGTATCTTGAAAAAGGCTGTCCAGCCGAAACATGTTGATACCAGAGCACACCTGCACAGGATTTGAGAAGACAAAGTGAATACCAGCTATACCCAGTTGAAATATTCAAGTTCCCACTGAGCGGCATATATTTAACCGCAAAGATCACATTGATAACTAGAAATCCTTTTTCTACTTATCCTACAAACTTTCTACTTATCCCAATAACCACATTTCAGCACCCAGATCGGTCACTGACCGACATCTAAGAAACCTGGGAACAACAGACCGGAAAGGCACGCAAAAATTCCACATCAGGAGGTTATCCAACAACCATACCATCGTGATTGGTCACTGACCGACAGACAAGCCACAGAATAGAAAAACCGGAGATACTTAAAAAACATCAGCAAACGGTTAGCCCTTAACCGCAACGAAGATCCCACCAAGAAACCCTTAAGAGCGCGATCGGTCACTGACCGACAAAGGATAAGGTAACTGAGCGGCCACGACAACTACCCAAACACTTATATAAAAGTGAATTTTCTCGCAGCAAACAGATAAGCCCACCTAATAAGAGGAAACCAAAGCGGCATTTATTTACCCGCCAGCAGCTCATATAGAACTGCCACCAGCTTGATCTTGAAACTTAAATCAAAACACTGGCATAGCGGCGTTTATTTAACCGCAATTATCTCACAAAAGTGATATCAAACAGATACACTTCAAGGTACTAATTTGTATACTTATATTATAGTGTGATAAAAATCGCACCAACATACCTCTACATTTGATATATAGTTGCCTAAGATAAGATCTCAATTGCATAGCTGAACTTGAAACAAAGTATCCTATATGAACTATACAGCAACTATTGTTTTATCCACTATAAAACTGTATCTACAAACATTCTGTTAGAAATTACAACTTGTGATAAACCCAAAACTGTATAAATTATAAGATTTCAACGTTATTATTTTAATTTAATTTATTTTTTATATATTATGTACATTTTTATACATAGAGACACCGGTGTCATTTTTTAAACTTTGAAGGAATTGTAATAATTTTTGTTTAACTGTACTTTTAGCATCACTACTATTGGGTAAATTTACCATAATCAAATAAAGGATCATATTTATTTCTTAAATAGTTTCGACATCCATTTTTTCCAAAAGAGAATATAAAATTAGGACTCATCAAAACATTAACATATATTGAGCCCACATATTATCACACATATTTACAGTAAGACACATTGGGAATAGCAACTTGTTTTGCACCACCTACTACAACTAACTATAACTCTTTAAACTTTGGGATAAAGTTTACTTCAGGTGTACTAGATTCCCCACCAGCTAGACAGTCTAAACCTACCAAACATTCATTACTAATTTAAAATCATTTGGCTGGGTCCTCTCAGTTTCCCAGCAAACTGACCATCTGCTCTCTCAGGACTGGATACACCCTTAAATCTGGAGAATGCACAAAACAAGACAAAAGATTGGATACCTTAAAAAAAAAGTTGTTTTTTTTTATTAAAAGCTCTCTACAATGAGAAAAAACACAAGCAATGCATTTCATAGCTCTAACGTCTATTTTATATGAAATTGCCATGTTAGAGCAATGGAACGTAAATTGCTTGTGAGGAACCTTTTATTTTAGTGATTAACTCCAGTTTGGGAAATAGTTGCCTTCATGTGATGGTGCCTGGAAGTATGAACTAGTGATTTTCATATATTGGAAAAACAAAATTTACACCAAAGCAAGAAGTAAAATTCTAGGTGTTGTGACTTCCTAGGTCCTGGGCTTAATCAATACCTGCTAAATCACTTGAAAAGAATGCAGCATTATCTGTAAAATGCAAACTAGAAAATATCACATGAAGATCTCTATGTAAAAAATTTAGATATTTCTTTCATGTAAGTGGCAAGAGTCCATGAGCTAATGACGTATGGGATATACATTCATACCAGGAGGGGGCAAAGTTTCCCAAACCTCAAAATGCCTATAAATACACCTCCCACCTCACTCATACCTTATTTTTACAAACTTTGCCTTCGTTTGAGGATGGTGAAGCAAGTTGTGCTTGATTTCTTCTGTGAAAGGTGCTTCTAAGCATTTTGAGCATTTGGGGGATGTGAAGGGAGTATTTGCCTAATGATGCCATGTTTTCACCTATTGGAAATCTATTCTAAGGCTCTCTGTAAATTCGGTCGTGGGGATTCATCTGCCACCTACCTTTACAGATCAACATTATACTCCTCTACCATTACCTCTGCTGATATGTTTATGGGTGTCTTCAGGTAAGTATATATTTTTTTAAAGACACTCTCAGCTATGTTTGGTAATTTATATTTTTAAAGTTTTAAATATATATTGCATATATTTGCCATGACTCAGGTCTATGTTTATTTCCCTTTTGCAGTCTAACAGTTTCAGCCTTGAACATTATGTTTGGGTAAATTTAGTACATTTTTTCTTACCTGAGGTTCCAGCTAGTTGTAACATTGGTCTTGTTTTTTTAAATTTTTGGCGCAAATTTTTTTACCGCGAAGGTTGCGTTTGTTGTGACGCGAGTCACGTCATTTCTTGTGTCTTTGTTGACGCAAATGTTTTGGCTGAGAATTCGCGCCTGTTATGACGTAAATCGTGTAATTTCCTGTTAACCTTGGCGCCAAAATTTTTTTTCTCAGCATTTGCGTCATCTTTGTAGGTGTCATTTTTGGCGCCAAAAAATTTGTTATATTAAGTCTCTCCTCCTTTGCGCTCTGATTTCATTTGTTACAGAGGGCTATGGTATTTGGGTCCTAACGCTGCTTTTTACCGCCCGCTGGTATTACGAGTCTGGCAGGTACAGGTGTACCGCTCCCTTTTTTTCCGTGACTCAAGGCTACCGCAAATCCCCTTACGTCAATTGCGTATCCTATCTTTTTAATGGGATTTGCCTAACGCTGGTATTATGAGTCTGGGAAGAAATGAGCGGTAGACCATCTCCTGTCCAGACTCCTACCGCATTTAAAAGTCAGTAGTTAAGAGTTTTATGGGCTAACGCCAGAACATAAGGCTCTTAACTAAAGTGCTAAAAAGTACACTAACACCCATAAACTACCTATGAACCCCTAAACCGAGGCCCCCCACATCGCAAACACTAAAATAAAAAATTGTATCCCCTAATCTGCCGACCGGACATCGCCGCCACCTACATTATATTTATTAACCCCTAATCTTCCGACCCCGACGTTGACGCTACTATAATAAATTTATTAACCCCTAAACCTAAGTGTAACCCTAACCCCCTAACTTAAATATAATTTAAATTTAACGAAATAAATTTTACATAATTAAATAAATTAATCCTATTTAAAACTAAATACTTACCGATACTAATACTAATACTAATAGTTACATTGTAGCTAGCTTATTATTTATTTTTATTTTACAGGCAAGTTTGTATTTATTTTAACTAGGTAGAATAGTTATTAAATAGTTATTAACTATTTAATAACTACCTAGCTAAAATAAGTACAAAATTACCTGTAAAATAAATCCTAACCTAAGTTACAATTACACCTAACACTACACTATCATTAAACTAATTACCTAAACTGCCTACAATTAATTACAATTAAATTAAATCAACTAAATTACGAAAAAACCCCACTAAATTACAGAAAATAAAAAAGAATTACAAGAATTTTAAACTAATTACACCTAATCTAATCCCCCTAATAAAATAAAAAAGCCCCCCAAAATAATAAAATTTCCCTACCCTATACTAAATTACAAATAGCCCTTTAAAGGGCCTTTTGCGGGCTTATGGTTTATTTTATCGGTAAGTATTATTTAATTATGTAAAATTAATTTAGTTTAATTTAAATTATATTTAAGTTAGGAGGGGTTAGGGTTAGACTTAGGTTTAGGGGTTAATAACTTTATTATAGTGGCAGCGACGTTGGCGACGGCAGATTAGGGGTTAATAAATTTAATATAGTTGTGGCGACGTTGGGGGGGCAGATTAGGGGTTAATAACTATAATGTAGGTGTCGGCGATGTTGGGGGCAGTAGATTAGGGGTTTATAAGTATAATGTAGGTGGCGGCGGTCTCTGTAGCGGCAGATTAGGGGTTAATAGTATAATGCAGGTGGCGAGGATAGCGGGGGCGTCAGATTAGCGGTTAATAAGTGTAAGATTAGGGGTGTTTAGACTCGGGGTTCATGTTAGGGTGTTAGGTGTAGACATATTTTTTATTTTACCATAGGAAACAATGGGGCTGCGTTAGGAGCTGAACAATGCTTTTTTGCAGGTGTTAGTTTTTTTTTCAGCCAGCTCAGCCCCATTGTTTCCTATGGGGAAATCGTGCACGAGCACGTTTTGCCAGCTTACCGCTACCGTAAGCAACGCTGGTATCGAGGTGAGATGTGGAGCTAAATTTTGCTCAACGCTCACTTTTCTGAGGCTAACGCCGGCTTAAAGAAAACTCGTAATACCAGCGTTGTTTAAATGGAGCGGTAAGAAAAAAAGGAGCGTTAGCAACGCACAGCCTTACCGACAAAACTCGTGATCTAGCTGAATGTTTCTATAGTACATATACATCTACTGTTTTACCTTCACAGTTTCATGCACATGATATTACTGTTGATATAAAGGATTATATTGCAAAAGACATAGAGAAGGCTATGACTGCTATTCCACCTTCAAATAAATATAAATGATCTCTCCTAACGTCTCATAAACCTATGATGTTTGTATTGATCTACAGCATACTGTAGTATTTCTGCTGATGTGGTTTTCTCTGACACAGAGGATCCTATTTCAGACACTGATTTTGATCAATTAAACTTTTAATTCAATGTATTCGTTATTTATGAAGGAAGTATTGTTTACTTTGAGTATTGAGGAATCTAGTCCTCTTGATAACAAGAATAGCAAATGTTTGAATTCTGTTTTTTTAAGCTTCTGAGGTAACTCTTGAAGTTTTTCTTATTCCAGATGCTATCATATGTTTAGTAAGGAATCTAAACTTAGTGCTTCTTTTTACCTTTTTTCTTAGGTTTTAAAAGCTATATCATTTACCTATGGCTAATTCAATGTTTTTAGGTAAAAGTCCCTAAAGTTGGTGCTATTTCTTCTCTTGCCGAACGTACTTCTATCCTATGGAAGATATTTCTTCTTTTAAGGATCTTTTAGATAGGAAGTTTGTTTCCTATCTTAAGAGAAGCATATTTACATATTGGCCTTGCTTTTAAACCTGCCATTTCTATGGATAATGTTGCTGCTGCTTTCAACTTATTTGGTTGGACAGTTTAGTTATCAGATCTTGATTTGTCTAAGCATTGTTCTTCTACTTCAACATGCTAATCATTTAATTTATGATGCTATATTTTATGTCATTTTAACTGATATTAAATCTTTGTTTTTAGCCATTTTTACTAAGAAAAGTTTTATGGCTTAAATCTCTGATATGGTGTTTAAATTTAGATTACTATCTTATTTTTTTAGGATAGTAATTTTTTTAAAGATTTTCTATTGTATTTTATTACCTCCTCTATTACTGGGGGAAAGGGGTCTTTTCTGCCCCAAGTTGGGAAACCTAAGGGTAATTTTTAAGCTCCAAATTGTTTTTTCATTCCCTTAAGGCCTCTGGCTCTGATTTTAGATTTTTTTTCTGAATTTGAATAATTCCAAGCCTTATAATTTAATTATTTCAGCCCCTAAGACTGCATGGATGTGTGGCCTTTTAACCAGTTCTACTGGTGTGGGGGGGGGGGGGGGCAGATTGAATTTATTTAAAAACAAATACGGCTAGATTTGGAGTTCGGCGGTAGATGGGTTGCTAACGCCACGCGTGTTTTATGTCTAACGCACGGCATTGTTTAACTCCGGTATTTAGAGTTAAAATAAGACCATCTAACGATGCTCCTAACGCGTGTATGTCACACGCGTAATACTGCCCGCGTAAGACAGTCTCCCATAGAGATCAATGGGAAAGGCAAAAAATTGCTTTTTTCACCTAACACTCGATCTCGCGAGAATACGCACAGCTCGGTCATATCACGCATACCACATCATGCACAACAATAACACGCCGCAAATGTCACAACAACAATCAATCAACAAATCACACAAGCATTACACATTCACAAGCGGGGGATGTTTTAATAAATTTTTATACGGGGAATACGCATATACTTTAAGATGCGGAAAATCGCTAAATAACAACAAGGATTAAAAATGATATACATACACTAGAAAAAAGATCGTATTCAATATCACTATATATTAGGACAAACATACATATACAACACTTCACGAAGAACACACCATCGCAAAATCACATTTAAAAAGAATACTATTGGACAATGTTAGAGAAAACGACCACTATGACATCATCGCATTCTACACATTCCACAAATACCAACTCAAAATGAGCATGCGCAAATTCACACACCTAATACACATTGCAATAATATTAATTGCTAATAAAGCACACCTGAACACTATTTACAACGCAAATAGGTACATCATTAAACATTTACACAGGGTATATAATCACCACACAAGCATGGCTTCTTTGACTGTGTTGCTGTTGGGTCTTTGGAGATTGGAGGTTTAAGAATAGAGAGTTTGCGAATTTTTGAGAGTTAGTGTTAGCGTGAGAGAGTCAGTTGGTAGTGTTAGCGTGAGAGAGTGAGTGAGTTAGTGGTAGTTAGTGGGAGTGGGAGAGAGTCTGTTAGTGGGAGCGTGAGTGAGTTAGTGGGAGTTATTAGTGAGAGTTGTTAGTGGGAGCGTCAGTTAGTGGTAGTTAGTGAGCGTTAGTGGGAGTGTTTGTTAGTGAGAATTAGAAGTAGTGTGAGTTAGCGAGCGAGTGATTTTTCTGTACACTTAACACATTTACACGCAAACACATTCAATACATACATACACTTATCAATAACACTACATACACTCCATACCCCCTACCCCCTCATACTACACTCCATACCCCATTCCTTGTAGTCCCATTCCCTTTCATCCCATTTACTCTTATCCCATACCCCATACCCATCCCATACCCATCCCCTAGTTACATTTAGTTTACATATCCTCCTTTTAGTCTTATTCTTTTCGTTTATTTAAAGACTCCTTACCCTCTTTGTTTTTTACATCCCTCTCACACTTTAAGCACCTTTTTTGTCTTTTTAGTTCTTTATTTTGACCCCCTTTAATTTCATCACACTCACTTTTTTTTTGATTATTTGGGGTTTAGTTTAGGGAAGAGATGGAGGCCAGGCAGGGGACAGGTAGAGGGGGGAGTAGAGGGAGGGGGAGAGGAACAGGGCAGGAAGGGGGGCAGGAAGCGGGGGTGGAAGCGGTGGGTGGACCCAGCCACTTGGTTCAAGATGACCAAGTGGCTGGGCCCAGTGGCGGGTCAGAGTAGGGCTTCACAGTCCGGGAAACAGAGGGCATCATCACAGGGGAAGGCCAAGGCGACTAGGGAGGCGAGGTTTTCGATGGAGGAGAAGGAGGCCCTCGTAGAGGCCTATATGGCCAGGCATAGGATGCTGCAGCACCAAAAGACCACCCCGACTGACAGGAGGAGGCTCTGGAACGAGATTAGGAATGCAGTCAATGCAGTGGGTGGCCGGAACCGCGATATGGATTCTATCAAACATCGGTACCGGGACTGTAAACTTGAACTGAAAAAAAAGTTAAGCCTGGAGGCCCGACATGCCGCAGGGACCGGTGGCGGCCCTGCCATTGAAATGGACTACTGCCGATGGGAGGAAATGTTGCGTCCCAGCATCTCCGAGGTGGAAGTAGTCGGTATCGGAGGAATCAATACCGGGAACCTGCCACTCTCATCTGACGGTAAGCTTATTGAACAATAATTTCACATACAAATGTATTTCAAGGGACACTATACGCAAACATTTACTTTCATGATTGAGGTAGCGAATACAATTTGACAAAACATTCAAATGTACTTATATTACCTAATTTGATTCATTCTTGAGATATATTTTAATGAAGAAATAGCCATGCACACGGTGAAACAATCACAGGAGGCAGCTATATTAAGCTAACAATCAGCATCTTATAAGCATATTTAGATATGCTTTTCAGCAAAGAATATCCAGAGAATTAAGCGAATTAGATAAGAAAAGTACATTCGAAAGTTGATACAAAATGTATGCTTCTAAATCATGAAAGATAAAACATTGGGTTTCATGTGTTAAGGATCAGATTAATGCTATAACGTTGTTTACACGCATTCTATTACTTTGCGGTTACATCAGTATCTAGGCTATAGGTTAGGTGTGCATTTAAACAGACTGAAAAAAAAAGCAAAAACATTCACATTGACCAGAGATATCACAAACACGGTTTAGAAAAAGCGGAAATAGTATTGATTGTTTGTTAGATTTCAAAGTGGATTAATGATTCTGCATTTGTAATTGTATCGTAAGCTAAGTCATTTAAACCTTTATTTGCAAATATGCTAATATATACATTTTTTTTTTTTTCATTTTTTTTTTATATACAGAGTCTGGGGACGAGGCAGCACAGCCTCCTGCATCTCCCCGGGATGAGAGTGGTGGTGAGGAATTTCCACTTCGGAGGGAAGAGGCCCCCCGTGACGAACAGAGCACGGGAGATGATCAAGAGGCCCCGGAAGCACAGGAGGAACCCGCGGAACCCGCGGAACCCGAGGTCCCTCAAAGACCCGCACTCCGCCGTGCACGGGCACCCCGCCGTGCACGGGTTCAACATGCACAACAAGAGGAAATAGCGGAGGTGCGGGTTCTACTGGAGTACATAGACCAGATGCGTACCTCCCGGATAGAAAATATAGAAGGACGACACAGAATACTTGATGGCCAAAATCAGATTATTCAAGGACAAAATGAAATCATCAACATACTGAATCGAATAGAAGAAGGCCAAACAAGAATATTTCATCTTCATCAACAAATGTTCACTTTTTCCGGGAGGCGCATGCTGGTCTACCTCCTGTTGCTGTGCCTCTTGTTGCTGGGCCTCTTGCTGCTGGGCCATCTCCTCCTGCCGGCCCATCTCATCCTCCTCAGCCATCTACTCCTCCTCCTCCTCAGCCATCTACTCCTCCTCCTCCTGAGCCATCTACTCATCCTCCTCAGCCATCTTCTCCTCCTTATTCATCTTCTCCTCCCCAGCCATCTACTCCTCACCTTGGTCGTCCCAGTACTCTTCCTTCCACTCCTCCCACAACAGCTCCAAGGAGGACTCTTCGGAGTCGCCAGTTGCCTCTCCCAGAGCCTCAGCCCCGTGGGAAGAGGGGAAGGAAGAGGAAGGAAGTATTTTTTTCATCTTCACTGCTTTTTTTAATTTAATGTGTAATGGATAGGTATGTGATGATGTGGTTTTCATACACTTGTGGACTACACTCTGTATATAATCGACTTCTATGGGACCGGGTCCATGGAGGCAGATTGTTTGCAGAGTGTGGGTTATAAGTGTGTGAAAACCACATCATCACATACCTATCCTTGTTCATGATATTGATTGGTTTCTGTGATGTGATGTCCAAACTGTTTCCCCAATCGCTAACTCAATTACCATAACAATTTTCCATGATGGCATATTACTGTTTGAATGCCAATAACACAGCTTAAAGGGACAGTCAGAAAATTATTGATTACAAAGAAAACACTGTATTACGCATTATAAATTTTGAAACCACAAAACATGGAGAAATACATGTGTGACTTATGTGCTTACCCTTGTATCTATGACTATGAAAAATGACCACTTATTTGTTGTTCTGACATAACAACATTTTAGATATCAATGATCAATACATGGTCAATAATATGCTGTATGAGCCCAAGGTTTTACATATACAAATGCTATCAAAATGCCCTCTAGTGCTCAAATTGTATAATGATTACAAGCACTCTTCAAGATGGAAGAAATGAGCACACCAACCTCATAAGTTTAGATAGCAAATTTAAATAAACCCAGACAAATGTTCAATTGTTGAGAAACATTTGATATCCTTGATATTACAGAATTAACTTTTAGAATGACAAACATTATATATTTTCTAAACTGTCCCTTTAACAACATTACATATGCTAACACATATTTTAAACTTGTTGGTATATCTACATGTACTTTGTCAAATAAAAAAAAATTGAAATCACATTTATATTGACGTGTTAAATAAAGTCTATTTTCTTTAAGAGACATTATTGTGTTAATATTTTATTGTAAAGACATTTTTATTTAACAATGAATATGGTTTAAAGTCCTTTTAGGAGTGGGGGGGGGTGAAAATATGCTAACAATAATATATTTGAAGATTAAACTATGTGGATCTCATACATGATACAAAAAACAACATTTGCATTCAAGGGACAGTATCCTATATTTTTAACATAACTGTATGTAATAGACACTACTACAAACAACAAGATTAACATATACTGATATCAATATTAAAAAGCTTCAAACACTTGAAAATAAAATAGGGTTAGCTATATTGAAAATATAGACGAAACCCCCATTACAACCGTAAAACAACACAATACACCATCATTAACATATGAAAAGACCCTTTACACAAACTGGAGAAAGCTGGAGAATGTACTCACATGAAACTCAGAGGCTTTGCGAGGAGTAAGAAAATTACTTACATTTTCTTAGAACAGAAGAAAAAATAAACGTATTGGTTAAACAATGGACTATCTAACTAGAGACAAAATCCAAGCTTTTGATTTATAATGTGAGTGTCTAATGAACCTTTAATAAAATATACAACGAAATTACATTTAGAAGAAGTCGGCATCATATATTTAGCATATGATAAAGATAAATGCATATTGATTACTTTATTCAAACACAATAGCGCTTATTTATTAATTAGATATATTCAACATTAAACACAACATTAATTTTTTCAGAAAAAGGAACATATTGTTGACAAACATATTAAACATGGACTGTAGAGATTTGCACTTGCCTAGAAATATCCTATGCATGAAAACATTTTTCTTTAGTTCGTTGATTCAACCAGACATACAGCAAAAGAGAATGTGGTGGTCTTTATCAGCTACGGGTCAACAATGTAACATGATGCAAATAATACATATTCGCAAGATTTTTAAAATTGGATGCAGTCACAAACGTTTTTAACGTGCACAAATATTGCGGGACTACGTAATCCAATCATACGTTTTTTTACCTTTACATGTGCCGTCTTAACATCGCGCTTCCTTGATCACGTAAGAACGCCATCCAATGAAAGGCACATTATTGATCACGTAAGAACGCCCAAAAAAAAAGGCGCATCCTTGATCGCGTCAAAACGCAATCCAATAAAAGGCATATTCCTGATCACGTAAGAACGTCAGTCAATACAAGGAATCATTGGACAGCCTGGCAGGTGACGTCTTAAGCAACATGGCGCATCCGAGATCGCTGAAAAACCGCTGACAATACAAGGACTCAGTGACAGCTTGGCATATCACTAAGAAACGTATTTATATTTTAGGAACTAGTATGTGTGTAGATTGCTATCTAGGAATGACAACAAATCCTGAATCATCTTTTCGGACTTGACTGTACCTTGAACTATAGCTATGGTGTATATCTTTAACATTTAAAAGATACACATGAGAAATACATATGCCATTGATGTTTTAAGATATGTTTGGATTGTTGTTGAATAACAATAGTTATACATGTATTGATTAAACGTGTCATTTATTCAGGTTTAATTATTGTCAGCCTACCTATAGCCATATATGGGAGGAGAAGTATTTTGTTAACATATTAGTTAACTAATATTCATCATCTAAATTATTTGCATTACACACAGAGATTTATTTGGTTACACCTTTACACTAATATAGATTTGAAAATGAAATACAGGTGCTGTCAACATTACAATAAGATTGTTTATTAATAAAATTATATGTCTTTGTTCTTGTAAAAAGGACAAAAACGCTTTACAAATGGAAATACATTCATTAACAATTGTGATCAACATCACTTAAAGGGACATTATTTTGATTTTAAAAAGAGCATACACATAGTCAATACTATTTCAATAAAATGAAGACTTTACAGGGATTATATCATTTTATCAATACTCAGATCATTTGGTAAAGGTGCATCAATTCATGCAGACTTTCTAAATACACACATGGATCTGAACATTTAAATATACATATATACACAAATACCAATCTATATATACATATATAAAGAAATTACTCTGCTAATCATAATCAGGCAATGATAGAGCTAAGAGAAAATAATATAAAGACAAATAATAAGATTACATTGGAGATGTTAATCTTAAAGTCATTTACTATTGTCTTACATATATGATTTCAGTATAACAAATATATTTGGTAGGTCCCTTTAAGGATCAACAACATAAACTAGAGCTTTCAAAAAATAACAGGAAGAATGAGGACAATTATTTGTGAAATAAAATGTATTTTATTAGTATGTAAGAAAACATACACAACGTTTATAAATAATCTTGTAAAAATAAGGAATCTATGAGCCATATGACAAGGTAACAGTGCATCACAGTCCATGAAGAGAGTTGCCAAGAGCCAGCATAGCCCCATTGGAGACATATGACAAGGTAAAAGAGTGCATCACAGTCCATGAAGAGAGTTGCCAAGAGCCAGCATAGCCCCATTGGAGACATATGACAAGGTAACACAGTGCATCACAGTCCATGAAGAGAGTTGCCAAGGGCCAGCATAGCCCCATTGGAGACATATGACAAGGTAAAAGAGTGCATCACAGTCCATGAAGAGAGTTGCCAAGAGCCAGCATAGCCCCATTGGAGACATATGACAAGGTAAAAGAGTGCATCACAGTCCATGAAGAGAGTTGCCAAGAGCCAGCATAGCCCCATTGGAGACACATGGCAAGGTAACACAGTGCATCACAGTCCATGAAGAGAGTTGCCAAGAGCCAGCATAGCCCCATTGGAGACATATGACAAGGTAACACAGTGCATCACAGTCCATGAAGAGAGTTGCCAAGAGCCAGCATAGCCCCATTGGAGACATATGACAAGGTAAAAGAGTGCATCACAGTCCATGAAGAGAGTTGCCAAGAGCCAGCATAGCCCCATTGGAGACATATGACAAGGTAACACAGTGCATCACAGTCCATGAAGAGAGTTGCCAAGGGCCAGCATAGCCCCATTGGAGACATATGACAAGGTAACACAGTGCATCACAGTCCATGAAGAGAGTTGCCAAGAGCCAGCATAGCCCCATTGGAGACACATGGCAAGGTAACACAGTGCATCACAGTCCATGAAGAGAGTTGCCAAGGGCCAGCATAGCCCCATTGGAGACATATGACAAGGTAACACAGTGCATCACAGTCCATGAAGAGAGTTGCCAAGAGCCAGCATAGCCCCATTGGAGACATATGACAAGGTAAAAGAGTGCATCACAGTCCATGAAGAGAGTTGCCAAGAGCCAGCATAGCCCCATTGGAGACATATGACAAGGTAACACAGTGCATCACAGTCCATGAAGAGAGTTGCCAAGGGCCAGCATAGCCCCATTGGAGACATATGACAAGGTAAAAGAGTGCATCACAGTCCATGAAGAGAGTTGCCAAGAGCCAGCATAGCCCCATTGGAGACATATGACAAGGTAAAAGAGTGCATCACAGTCCATGAAGAGAGTTGCCAAGAGCCAGCATAGCCCCATTGGAGACACATGGCAAGGTAACACAGTGCATCACAGTCCATGAAGAGAGTTGCCAAGAGCCAGCATAGCCCCATTGGAGACATATGACAAGGTAACACAGTGCATCACAGTCCATGAAGAGAGTTGCCAAAAGCCAGCATAGCCCCATTGGAGACATATGACAAGGTAAAAGAGTGCATCACAGTCCATGAAGAGAGTTGCCAAGAGCCAGCATAGCCCCATTGGAGACATATGACAAGGTAACACAGTGCATCACAGTCCATGAAGAGAGTTGCCAAGGGCCAGCATAGCCCCATTGGAGACATATGACAAGGTAACACAGTGCATCACAGTCCATGAAGAGAGTTGCCAAGAGCCAGCATAGCCCCATTGGAGACACATGGCAAGGTAACACAGTGCATCACAGTCCATGAAGAGAGTTGCCAAGGGCCAGCATAGCCCCATTGGAGACATATGACAAGGTAACACAGTGCATCACAGTCCATGAAGAGAGTTGCCAAGAGCCAGCATAGCCCCATTGGAGACATATGACAAGGTAAAAGAGTGCATCACAGTCCATGAAGAGAGTTGCCAAGAGCCAGCATAGCCCCATTGGAGACATATGACAAGGTAACACAGTGCATCACAGTCCATGAAGAGAGTTGCCAAGAGCCAGCATAGCCCCATTGGAGACACATGGCAAGGTAACACAGTGCATCACAGTCCATGAAGAGAGTTGCCAAGAGCCAGCATAGCCCCATTGGAGACACATGGCAAGGTAACACAGTGCATCACAGTCCATGAAGAGAGTTGCCAAGGGCCAGCATAGCCCCATTGGAGACATATGACAAGGTAACACAGTGCATCACAGTCCATGAAGAGAGTTGCCAAGAGCCAGCATAGCCCCATTGGAGACACATGGCAAGGTAACACAGTGCATCACAGTCCATGAAGAGAGTTGCCAAGAGCCAGCATAGCCCCATTGGAGACATATGACAAGGTAACACAGTGCATCACAGTCCATGAAGAGAGTTGCCAAGAGCCAGCATAGCCCCATTGGAGACATATGACAAGGTAACACAGTGCATCACAGTCCATGAAGAGAGTTGCCAAGAGCCAGCATAGCCCCATTGGAGACATATGACAAGGTAAAAGAGTGCATCACAGTCCATGAAGAGAGTTGCCAAGAGCCAGCATAGCCCCATTGGAGACATATGACAAGGTAACACAGTGCATCACAGTCCATGAAGAGAGTTGCCAAGGGCCAGCATAGCCCCATTGGAGACATATGACAAGGTAACACAGTGCATCACAGTCCATGAAGAGAGTTGCCAAGAGCCAGCATAGCCCCATTGGAGACACATGTCAAGGTAACACAGTGCATCACAGTCCATGAAGAGAGTTGCCAAGGGCCAGCATAGCCCCATTGGAGACATATGACAAGGTAACACAGTGCATCACAGTCCATGAAGAGAGTTGCCAAGAGCCAGCATAGCCCCATTGGAGACATATGACAAGGTAAAAGAGTGCATCACAGTCCATGAAGAGAGTTGCCAAGAGCCAGCATAGCCCCATTGGAGACATATGACAAGGTAACACAGTGCATCACAGTCCATGAAGAGAGTTGCCAAGAGCCAGCATAGCCCCATTGGAGACACATGGCAAGGTAACACAGTGCATCACAGTCCATGAAGAGAGTTGCCAAGGGCCAGCATAGCCCCATTGGAGACATATGACAAGGTAAAAGAGTGCATCACAGTCCATGAAGAGAGTTGCCAAGAGCCAGCATAGCCCCATTGGAGACATATGACAAGGTAAAAGAGTGCATCACAGTCCATGAAGAGAGTTGCCAAGAGCCAGCATAGCCCCATTGGAGACACATGGCAAGGTAACACAGTGCATCACAGTCCATGAAGAGAGTTGCCAAGAGCCAGCATAGCCCCATTGGATACATATGACAAGGTAACACAGTGCATCACAGTCCATGAAGAGAGTTGCCAAGAGCCAGCATAGCCCCATTGGAGACATATGACAAGGTAAAAGAGTGCATCACAGTCCATGAAGAGAGTTGCCAAGAGCCAGCATAGCCCCATTGGAGACATATGACAAGGTAACACAGTGCATCACAGTCCATGAAGAGAGTTGCCAAGGGCCAGCATAGCCCCATTGGAGACATATGACAAGGTAACACAGTGCATCACAGTCCATGAAGAGAGTTGCCAAGAGCCAGCATAGCCCCATTGGAGACACATGGCAAGGTAACACAGTGCATCACAGTCCATGAAGAGAGTTGCCAAGGGCCAGCATAGCCCCATTGGAGACATATGACAAGGTAACACAGTGCATCACAGTCCATGAAGAGAGTTGCCAAGAGCCAGCATAGCCCCATTGGAGACACATGGCAAGGTAACACAGTGCATCACAGTCCATGAAGAGAGTTGCCAAGGGCCAGCATAGCCCCATTGGAGACATATGACAAGGTAAAAGAGTGCAACAGGCACAACAATAAACAGAAAAAAAGGCCAAATGGCAACACTAACAATAAAAATTCAACATGTGGACGGAGGATTCTTATCTGCCACCATGGAGCATATCCAGATCCTCCACTTACTGGTCATCCTCTTCATTGTCCTGTGCATGTCCAGCTCCAGATTCAGGCCTTGAACGTAATCGCATAATTTCACGCAGAGTCAAGTCCTGAACCCGGAGCTGGGCCTGCATGGTGTCGTTCATCCCTCTCAGGACAGCTGCGTTCCTCAACACGGCCTGCTCTACTCTTGCTATCCCTTCTAGCATGAGCCATGCTGAGTCACAGCCTAAAATAAAATAAAATTAAATATTAAGGATAATTACACAACAGACTAAAAACTTTTCATACATACATTGTCATCATAAAGACAAATAATTATTTACATTAATTAGTTTACATTTATTCTTTACACATGAATTAGGTTATTCAGACAGACAGAAATCATTAAAGGGACATGTTACTCAAACATGTTGTCCCCTTTAATTGGTTTTAGATGATCCACTTATACAGCTTGAGTGTATCAAATCTTGTTAAAGGATTTACATTGTACTTACATCAGAAATTTAAAAATTAAATTTAGACTGTGGTAGGCACACCTATCCTTAAACATTTTTGCATTGAGGACAAGCTGTGTAAACATAGCAACCAGAAGAAATTACATTCCCACTGGGTTAGACAAGAGATAATGTATCCACATTTGTACATAAAATTTTGGATCCAAGTAGTGGTGATTGGTATATGTAGTGATATCCAATTAAAGGGACACTGAACCTAAATATTTAATGGACTCATTCAGATAGAGCATGACATGACAAATCTTTATAAATTACACATATTCATTATATGTTTTAATTCTCAAGCTATATTTTGAAAGCAAGAATGTTGCTTTTTATGGAAGCAAATATTTGTTTATCAACTTTGTTTGTGCATGCTGGTTGATGGATACATTCATCCAACAATAAAGAAATGATGGCCAGATTTATTTTATTGTTTAAACTAATTATAGTAATTACTTTTTTTACAAAAATATATCAAGAGAATGACGAATAATTAATAAGAGTATGAAATTATAAATTTGATTAACATTGCATGCTGGATTTGAATCACAATTTAACAAATTTAACTTCACTGTACCTTTAAGTATCTTATAAAGTGTATTTAGAATGATACTTACAGCTGTGCCTGGGAAGGACAATCTGACACCCAGGACAATGAAGGTTGAGACAGGGGGGAGGGATGGGATTGGCTTGGGGAGGGATGTGAATGGCTTGGGGAGGGCTGAGCTGCCGCTCCGGGGTAGGCCGTACAGCTGGGGAGTGGGGAGTTTGGGTCTGGGCAGCTGTACGGGCCAGAATACGGGGAGAGCGGCGAAGGGGGGTGTATGGGCGTTTTTTGGGATGGACAGGATATGAAATATGTGAAGGGCTGGCAGTGGTCTGGGCATGGTCATGAGTTTGGTCATGGGCAGGGGTCTGGGTCTGTGCAGGGGTGTGGCCATGGTCAGGGGTGTGTGCATGGGGAGGGGTCTGTGACTGGGCAGGGGCGGAAACCAGATGACCAGAAGTGGTGGATCCATCTGAAAATGTAAAGAAAATATATTAACATCTCATACATCCTGACATCAAATCAACGCATTTCAAATTGATTATGTTTTCAATATACTTCGAAGTGTGTTTGAATTTTTAAACAATTCTGAAATGAGGATATGGTATGTATATAGGCACTCAGATGAATATCAATGACTGTCTGTACAATTTGAACCTTATTATTGTTTTTTGGCATGGAATATGCATGTGACATAATGATGGCATGAATTAGAAATTTTTCAAAATAAATATACAAGCAGAATTTCATGCTGCCTGATATAGAAAGGGGGCAGTAGTGTATTTGAACAGACAAATAATATTCCTTTTTAAAGGGCAAAAGCTGTAGACTTTTAATGTCTTCAATAAAATGATTTCCAAAAAAAAAACATGTTGGAAACATGATAGATATATTTCACATACCATCAGACTCCAAAGCAGCCTCTTCCTCCTCCGTCCCACATGTGACAGCAATCTCTGTAAAACATAACATGTTGTGTACACGTTAAGATCAGATATTATAACATATGTTACTGTTGCTCAAATACGCACATCAATGTTGCATTAAAGATATACACACACAAAGTTATGATTTACATCATTTTGATGGAGCATACAAATGACAATAGATTTGTTATTGTCAATGAATATTAATTTTAATGTATTGTTTGTATTAATGTTAAATTCATAAAAGCATAGTACATAGAACATTTAAGATTTCTCATGTGTGTATCACTTGATGACTGTTGTCAAAAAATCTAATGGAAACAAACATATGTTATACATCTTATGAATAACAAATGTGTAGACTAATAAAGTAGAAATTATTAATCGTTCAATATGAAAAATAAATTAATATATAATCAGAAGATAAATATTTTGAATTTTTATAATGTTATGCTTCATCAGAATCATGATCATAATATTGATTAGCAATACACCTTCAATTACATATAAATGAGTCAATGGACTTACCAGGAGACCGCAAAGGCGTCTCTATGTCACTGCTGGATTCCTGTGGGCTCACCACACCAACTCTCTCTATGAATGATATAGATATATATTATTAAACACATTTGGGATATCACTAAATCACATCTGTCTAGAATTTTAACATTAATCAACTTTAAAATGTGAAGAATAGAGCAGTCATTACACCAGAAAATGCTTGATTGAATCAAGGGGATTCTGTAAAAATATCTGTATTGAACATATGTTTAATGTCAGACTACATTAGACATCAAATTCATCTCAGATGCTGCTATTGCATATCTAAATATACCCAATGATCAATGTTCTTAACCCTTTAAGGACACGCCTTTCACTTTGCTCAATTGTTTTATGACGGAATAATTCCGTCATATGTCCTTAAGAAGTTACAAGAATACACACAAACCACATATTGAGTAGCATCTGTTGACAAATCTAAACAAACACATGTGTCACATCGAGCCATTTTTGCAATGTACAGTAATCTTGTTTAGGACACAACACATATTTATCACAATACAAAACAAAATTGATTATTACAAATATGTAATCATGGTGCTGTTAGAGTATGCAGATATCTATAAAGTAACTCCAACAGAGAATGTGATTTATATATCAATAGTTTTTAATAAAAAGAATGTAAAGATGAATGAATCTATTTTGTCTTAAAGGGACACTGACATGATTAATTTAAATAATTGATTTCTATGTTCAAACTGTAAAAAATGATTTAACATTGACTCCTATTATAATTAGAATGTTGCTCGATATTAATCTTAAAGGCAGATAAGGAATATTGGATTCAATAAATATTGTTTGTTGAAGGTATCCACCAATCATCAATAAAAACCCAGGTTGGTCAACCAAAATTTAGATGCACATAAACGTACTTTCTTTATTTTACAATACATTTAGCAATAGAATATGTCACATATGATGATAGTATTATATTTTTATGTTTATTAATATTGCATACTGTATCTGAATGACAATATTAATAATTGTAGCTCAGTATCCCTTTAATGTAAAATTAAATTGATTCCACAATGTTGTTGTTAATGAATTATCTACTCCATATGTTGATGTCATGAATGGTATTGAGCATGCAATTAAAATGTAATATGTTATTTAAGGATATCCGAATAATTATTTAATTTTCATCTATTAAATAGACATTACATCTAAATATTGAACAATGTGTATTTAGTATGTAATGTTCAGTCCATGTTTCTAAGACAAATGTCAATTAAAAAGAGACATACCATACTGTGACAAGCCCTGGCTTGAGGATCCAGCAGCCACATCCATATCTGTAATATATTAAATGAGGATTGCATATCATTAATACTAATCATGCCATGTTTAAAAAATTTACATTAATAACAAATCAATTGAAAAATATTAATCCTTTGGTAGTCCCATGAGTTAATAGTTTCCTCAATTAAATTAATTAAAAATATATCCTGGACTCTTATTTTCAATCAGTTGTGTTGTTTACTGTATCTTTAAGAATATCTGCTTGTTATTACATAATCATCAATTGATAGCCATATGTTATAATTGTTTTGTATTATTGGTTTTTTATTAGCTATAATATTGAAAATAAGAATACTGTATTCTTCACTAATCTAAGAATTCCCATTTAATTTTTAACAACATGTATAAAGCAATGCCACTTTCCGCAAACCCATGTTAACGTGGATGAGAAATGCCATTTTCGCGATCATTGCGCAATGATTCCAAGCGGAATTACGCATCTGTCATTTCACCAATATGTATAAAGCAATGCCACTTTCCGCAAACCCATGTTAACGTGGATGAGAAATTACATTTCCGCTCTGTGACGCATATTCTGTAGAGCGCAAGAAACATCATTCCTATTTCATGTGTCAATAATCTAAAATCAGATATCTAAACATCATATGTAGTGTATGTTGTGAGATCTGTATAGGTTTAGTATCTGACTATATACACATTTTTTGATTATAAAATAAAAAAATATATATATTATATGAAGTTGGATAATTACCTGGTTCAGATTCTCTATCATCTCCTCACAGGCCACCGGACGGAGAAGCATCTGCCCTGTCCCCCGCGTCAGGACTTTCAGATCCCGCAGCTGGGAGGGAAGAAGAGGAGGCCGAGGATGGCGAGGATCTAAATCTTTTGGGGACCCGGAGATTGAGGAGCTCGCATAAAGTCACCTCATAAGGGAGTAGGTACAGTTTCCGCGGGGCCTCTCTTTTGCCACCTCTTTTACGGGCTTGTACCCAGTCCCTTATGAGGTTTACTTTTTTCGATAAACGCAACCTCATATCTCCGAATCTCCTCATGATCTGATCCTGGGTCCTCTGGACGTCACACACCAATCTAACCGCATTGGTGATAGACTCCCAGAGGGCCTTCTTAACGTGCGCATCTGTCAACCTCCTCTTGTTCCCAAACAGCTGGGGATAAAAGTCCTTGACGGCGTGGACCAGTGCAGCGCTCTCCTCCTTGGTGAACCTGGGAACTGACATGCCTGCCGAGTTGCGTATATATAATATATATTTAATATATAAAAACAAATACACCAGCAGGCATTAGAGAACTGACAAAGATGGCAACGTGTAATGGACTTTTATATGGTGAAGTAAACATGAGATGCACCATGGGACAATTTATCTGTACATCTGATTGGATAAAAGTTTGAAATATTGTTAGAATGTCTGTGAGACCATCCTGACTCAAGTTGTGTTTGTGTGATGAACTCTGATTGGCCGTTCCTTAATGTTTCATATCTTAGTAACTTCCTTACACATACCTCATGGTGGTGCTGTAACTTCATTTTTCATGTATACTTATTTGTAACTCATGGGCCTGTCATGCGGATATGTGTGACGCAGATTTAATATCCGTGATCCGTTAAATATTAATGATTAAATACTATTTAAAATCTAATACTGTCACATTATTAATGTTGTCGACATTTCTCGGTTTAATAACGGTCTGTTTCTTTAATACAAATACACATTTCATATTGTATGTCTTTATTGTTCTTTAAATACATTTATTGTGAAGTATTGACATTGCTCTATTAAATGTCTTTATAATGCACATTGATTGTGTGCTATTGCGTGACATTAGACTCTAATGTTTAAAGATGCTAATCTGGTGTTTCAAGATGCGTTTCCCACGCAATATTTATTAATGTTAAAATTCAGGTTAGAATGTCAGTAACTTGGATAATCTGTTTATAAATATTAAACTACAGCTTTGTTATTAGCAAATAAACCTCGAGCTTGTATTTGTCTGAAGTGCTCATATATGTTATTGTGCATTGGCGTCTTTAGTTTTAAAGAGACATTACAAACAATTGTATCAAATGATCTGTAGAGATAGAAGATTGTTTAGACTTTAAAATGTGAATCATTTTCCATTAGTATTTAGATATCCTCAACATAAGAAATTTAAATGCACATGGTTGAGACAATCACATAAGGCATCTCTGTGCATCCACCAATCTTCATCTACTGAGCCGATCTCGATATGCTTTTCAAGCAAAGTATGTCAAGATATCAAGATAAGTAAATACACTCTTTAAATCTCTTAAAGGGACACTGTCCAAACAAATTTAGCATTGGTGATTGAGCATGAAATGTTAATCAACTTTATTCTTTAATCAGATTATCAAATTTTAACAGTTATCTTGTTATGTTTCTTTGCAAATCAATAATGATATTTTATATTACGGACAATTGTTTTATAAAAACATGGGTTGTCCTTGACGATTGTTGCATCAATTATTCCAAACAATCAAGTTCTGTCCAGAGTACTGAAGCAAATAAATTAGCTATTTACTGCCTTATTTTTAAAGTAATGATAGCAACATCACAATGAGCATTCATAATATGAGACAAGTTTTAAAGTTGATTCCAATAGAATACTCATTCAGAATGTATAAATCATTAATTTTTTAACTGTCTACCTTTAAGTATATTTTGAGTTCATGTCCCTTTAAATAAACATTTCACAATAATGCTTAAAATATCATAAACCTAGGCACCTTCCTTTTGCTAAATGAGTCTAACATATGAGTAAAGCAAATTAAGATTAAATTCTAGATTGTTTTACACACTGACTGAAATATATTTATTAAATGATGTCTTTTTTAGCCTTCAGCGTAGAGGGACATTAAGCTATATGTTATGTATGCATTTTGTATAATATTCTTATATTTGAACAACTTAATATGTTTTGTTATTCAATCATTATATTGTAATTATATATATTCTTGGATTAAATACATCTCTACATAGGCTATTTTGATGCTGATTGTTGTTTGCATATAGATGCCTTATATCATTGACTAAGATATGTGCATTTTTTTTTTTAAAACAAGTATATTTAAAGACTGAATGTAATTCTATAGTACTTTCTAAATATGTTTAAATTCTTGTATGATATTTTTAAAAATCTATACAAAATATACTTTGTGATTGTCCCTTTAAGGACCCAAACATTTGGTATTTTTATTTAACATTGACAAAATAAACAAAAGGGGAATTTACATTCTATATAGATATTTGATGTCTAACCCAAGAGGTAAGATTGTAATAAATACATAATATTACTAAGTATAGTTAAATGACTCCACTAGAAAAATTACATAGATTAACCTGGCATCCAATAACTAATTTTTAAAAATTATCAAGTTAAATGACCTACCATTTATAAATGTAATAATTTAAATAATTTCTATTAATTTTTTTAGATACCTAAGGAAGATACATGATCTTATACAATTATTTTTACATTCAACAACACTGTCACTTTCATGTAATTGAACCACTTCACCTTATTATATGTTAAAAAAATAAAAATTTTACTACATATCCTAAATAATTGTAATATATACATTTTCAATATAAAAGCATTGAAGAATCTGACTCCCCAATTAATGTTATAAAATATATATTTATATTCTCGGAAGCATTTTATTTTCTAATATTAAAGCATTATTTTATCTTATGCATGTGCTTGTCAAATAGCCAACTACCAGTCATGGGAGTCCAAGTTTGATTTATTTACAGATTATATTGATATTTAGTAGAATCTGTTCAAAATAATGTATTTAATAATAAAATGTTTAGTATTAACATGTCAAAATATAATTAATAGAAAAAAATTAAATATTCCTGGAAGTCATCAGATGCCAATCTGAAATGAAAAATAATAAAAATGGAACAAAGTTAATACACACGTTGTCAAATATTCATAAAATACATTTAAAATCATATGGTGTCTATGCTCTAACTTTGATCAACATTTTTTAAAGATAATCATTAAATTGATTTAAAATTAATGAAATACATACACCATTATATTGTTGATTAAAAATTCTATTTAAATATCCAAAATTCAAATTATACATAATAATGTATATCACAATTCAACTATATATGTATGCTGAACATAAATCTAATATTTCATGTCCATTCAAATACCTCTATATCAACTATAATATGTATTCCTTTTTCTGATTGTGATCCCTAAATATCTAATGATGAAATAAGTATGACTAATGTATGTAAGCTAACAATAATCAACATTCTTCATGTGATTCTTAACTAGCATGCACCAACCTGGATAATGCATGGTCTTTGAAAGTCAATTCAGGGGTAAACAGTTGATCTTCAATAGGTGTCTTATTCATCAGTTCATTAAATAGAGGACTGGGAAATACCATCTACAAAATAGAAAATCATCTAAGTGTCTCCAATAGGATGTCTCCACAGCCTTATTCTATCAAATAGTTTTCACTTACCATGTGAACATGTCTTTGTATGGTTTTCAAGGTCAGCAGAATTGAAAGATAATGCCAGACATGATCCCATTGGTATACTTCAATTTAAATCTTGGCTTTTTCCCCACTGTCAGTCTGGGCAATCTTGACTGTCAGGCTTCAAATTGTTCCCTTTCAGTCTTTAGATTAAGTCATCTCCCTAATGTAATGAATTTAATAAAAAAAAATCATACAAGTGTGTGAATCAGTTCTGTACCCCTCTCCCACCCCCCATTTCATAATAAATATCTGTCACTAGCTTACTAAGCCTGTGTATGAACCTGTGTTATTTTCTAGCAAGTGTGAAGATGAGTCATATTGAGCATAAAAAACCTCTGTGTGACATTGAACCATAGTCATTCTAGAGTATCCCTTTCTGATTATGTACATTTTAAGTAATGTGTAAACAAAAATCTATTTCTTAAAATGTATGCCATATGATGTATTTGTGTACAAATCATGCCAGCAACAGTCCATACATTTCTACTTACCATCTGATGTCCTCTTTAAAAACCAGGTGGCAAAGACTCGCTATAGGACCCAATGCCCAGAGCATCACCTATATTATGAAAATTAAAAATTATTCTAACATTTGATCAATACTAACATGTTTGGACAATTCTCTACTTGTCATTTCCCTAGAGTTCACATCTATTGAAAATACTACACAGTCTAACTTCTATTCTTTACCGTCTAAAGTGGCGGTTGATGACGTCTGCTCTGACATCAAGTCCCTCGTCCTGGAATTCCCCCTCTAGAACAGGATCATCCTCCTCATCTCTGAGGAGGTCTCTGTCCACCGGGACGGCCTGCAGCATCCCAGCCCGCTGTGCAATATTATGCAGGACGCTACAGGCTACAACGATCTTCGCCACCTTCTTTGGGTTGTACTGGAGTGCTCCTCCAGAACGGTCCAGGCACCTGAATCTCATCTTCAGGAGCCCGAACATCCTTTCAACCACCGCCCTGGTTCTCTTATGAGCCCTATTGTAGCGCTCCTCAGACACATCAGTCGGGCTACGCAAGGGGGTAATGAGCCAAGGCCGGCTCATGTACCCAGAATCACCTATAAATTTTGAACAGAACATAATTCAAACAGAATACTTAAACTAGTATATTGTTGTATAATTTTTTTTTATTTAAAAACCATAATCCATATTAAAACTTGTCAGAAACATACCAATAAAAAAATTTCTATATTATTCTGTATCTTCCCATTTCAGCTAAGACATGCTACATATGCGTATTGTTCTGAAAACAAACCTTGTGTAAAATGCTAAATACATGGTTACATTGCATTCTCTATCTGAACACTTAAGGTAAGACATGCTACATATCTGCATTTAAATAAAAATAGACATTAGCAGAAAGAGACAATGACAGGGTTAAATTGCATGAGATAATAGCTTCCCATTTCAGCTAAGACATGCTCCATATGCGTATTGTTCTGAAAACAAACCTTGTGTAAAATGCTAACTACATGGTTACATTGCATTCTCTATCTGAACACTTAAGGTAAGACATGCTACATATCTGCATTTAAATAAAAATAGACATTAGCAGAAAGAGACAATGACAGGGTTAAATTGCATGAGATAATAGCTTCCCATTTCAGCTAAGACATGCTCCATATGCGTATTGTTCTGAAAACAAACCTTGTGTAAAATGCTAAATACATGGTTACATTGCATTCTCTATCTGAACACTTAAGGTAAGACATGCTACATATCTGCATTTAAATAAAAATAGACATTAGCGTCGGTAAATAACAAATGGTTAAATTTAATCCTATAGCTGAACATGACGCTAACAGTTAAAAAATACAGGGCCAATTGTCAACATTATTAACCATGTTGAGCACAAATACTCACCAACGAGATAACCAGGGGGCATTTGTCTTTCCTCAAACTGGCTCCACAGGGACGACAGAGAGAGGATGCGGGCATCATGACAAGCCCCTCCAAAATTCGCATACACATGCATAATCCTCATCCGTGCGTCACAAACATACTGCACGTTGAGGCTATGAAAATGTTTGCGATTTCTGAAGGGCAAGTCATCAATTGGAGCACGCAGCGCAATGTGGGTACAATCTATGGCTCCCAAGACATTGGGCAATTGAGCAATATCAAAGAATTCCCGCTTCAGGCGCCTCCAATCACCATCATTCTGTGGGAATCCTATGTATTGCTTACTGATACGTACCATGGCGTCCAGAAAGTTATCAAACACCACAGAGAATGTACCTTGAGCCAGGCCATGCATGTACAGTTCTCCGGATTGAAAACTCCCGGAGGCCAGGACGTATAGACAGCTTAGCATCTTACTCATGGGGGGAACAGCAGTCCTTATTTGTATACTTGGCTCCAAATGAGGTTTAAGAAGCTCGTAAAGGCCAATGAGCTGTTCGCGATCGAGCCGATACTTATCAAAAACCTCAAAGTCACTCATGTTTTCCAAGGTGGGTCTCACCCTGTAGACACGAGGACCTCGAACCAGACGACCCCTTCGTCTCGGTCTGAGCCGCCGAGGCTGCCTGATTCGACCAACAGCTAGTTCGCCAATAGCAGCACCAGCAGTGTCTACCATGTCATCGTCATCCATCTTTCAAAACAGCGTAACAAGGTATGCACTGATGTGGATCACAAGTGATGCTTTGGCCATGTTGTTTGGGGGATTTATAGTACGATTAGTCCAATGGTAGTGAGTTTGTAATGATTGCTAATTGTATTCACTTGTTTGTATGTGAGCGGCGCGAATGCTTTCACAGTGGGCGTTTTTTTGTTGTTTGCTGAAATGCTGTTTTCCCCCAATGAATCTCAATGTGAAAGTGTCAAATATCACACATACAGTGCATGTTTGTAATGTTTGTTCATATGCGTAATCAATATTTCTTAAACGCGATCTTATAGTAACAAGCACACGTCCAGGCTAACATGAATGAAAGTGCATAGTTGTGTATAATGTGCATCGAATGTGATCGATCAATGTTGCTGCAATATTGTTTGTAAACGATAAAGTAACATCTGCCATCTGTAGTATTGTATATATAAGTGATTGCCGAGCAGTCAATAGTGTATGCGTCCCTGTAAAATCGCAATAATAATTCAGAACTTCCCGTCTGCCATCTGTAGTATTGTATATATAAGTGATTGCCGAGCAGTCAATATTGTATGCGTCCCTTTAAAATCGCAATAATAATTCCGAACTTCCCGTCTGCCATCTGTAGTATTGAATATATAAGTGATTGCCGAGATGTGAATATTGTACGCGTCCCTTTAAAATTGCAATAATAATTCCGAACTTCCCGTCTGCCATCTGTAGTATTGTATATATAAGTGATTGCCGAGATGTGAATATTGTACGCGTCCCTTTAAAATTGCAATAATAATTCCGAACTTCCCGTCTGCCATCTGTAGTATTGTATATATAAGTGATTGCCGAGATGTCAATATTGTATGCGTCCCTTTAAAATCGCAATAATAATTCCGAACTTCCCGTCTGCCATCTGTAGTATTGTATATATAAGTGATTGCCGAGCTGTCAATATTGTATGCGTCCCATTCAAATCGACATAAAAAATCAGAACTTCCGGCTGTCATCTGTAGTATTGTATATATAAGTGATTTCCGAGCTGTCAATATTGTATGCGTCCCATTCAAATGGCACTAATACTGAAGCACTTCCGGCTGTCATCTGTAGTATTGTATATATAAGTGATTGCCGAGCTGTCAATATTGTATGCGTCCCATTCAAATCGCCATAAAAAATCAGAACTTCCGGCTGTCATCTGTAGTATTGTATATATAAGTGATTGCCGAGATGTCAATATTGTATGCGTCCCTTTAAAATCGCACTAATGCTGAATAACTTCCGGCTGTCATCTGTAGTATTGTATATATAAGTGATTTCCGAGCTGTCAATATTGTATGCGTCCCTTTAAAATCGCACTAATACTGAATAACTTCCCGTCTGCCATCTGTAGTATTATATATATAAGTGATTTCAGAGCTGTCAATATTGTATGCGTCCCTTTAAAATCGCAATAATAATTCCGAACTTCCGGCTGTCATCTGTAGTATTGTATATATAAGTGATTTTAGATCTGACAATATTGTATGCGTGCCATAAAAATGGCACTAATACTGAATAACTTCCGGCTGCCATCTGTAGTATTATATATATATATAAGTGATTTGCGATCTGACAATATTTATTAATTGTCCCATTGAAATCTCCATAATAATGCTGTTCCAAACTGTTGTTTACGTATATGTTGTATTGTAGTATTGAGTGTTAAAGTTCAGAAAGGGGCGGTACAGTGGTGAATCTGTGATGTGTATGGTTGAATCTTATAATGACGTCATGATATTATTAACCTGCCTATGTAGTTGTGAAATCCTCATTGTGTTGTTGTATTGTGCTACATTGTTATTGTGTGCTGAATAAAATCTAAATGTGTGCTTTGTGGTTGCGTGATGGGTGATGCGTGTTATGTACATATACGTATATATTGTGATTGTGTCCCACATATGCTGACTTCTATATAGCGGTCTGGCATTGTTGTTCCTTCCTATAAAGTGACATCTGTAATCTGGTGTAATGATGTATTTTTTGTATGTAATTCCTAATGGTTTATTGTGATGGAATCATGATGTTAAAAGTACAGTCAAATCCATATGTTGTGTTTTGTGATTCCTGTAGAGAATGTAATGTGTTTTTCCCCCATCATTTGAATGCACATGTATGAGTGAATGTTAAAAGTAATATATGTGCATCCATGAGTGATTATGTGTTAAGCCTATGTAAATATGCAGTTGCTGCAAGCATATGAGTTGAATAACTGAAATGCAATAATAAAGGTAAATGAGAGGTGTTTCCCATTGTGTAGTGTTTGTGAATCCAGAAATGTGTATTGAATTTTATTTTAATTTTAAATGTAATTTTATTGAAATAATAATGTGTTACTAGTGATGTGGATTTGTAGTTGATGTAATCTAAAAGTGTGAAACAAATTTATGGTGTTGTGAATATTTAATAATTAAAAACCATAAGTCCACCATAGGGAAATAGTCATTTCTTGATCTATTTATCATCGCTAGGTCTAACGCATAAAATCATGTTTTTTCTAGCGCTGGTATTTGGAGTTTTTAAGTCTACGCTATTTGCGTGCGTTAGGGAAATGAGGGTTTCGCGTGCACGAGCACGTCTTCCCAATAGAAGTCAATGGAGGCTCTAAAGATTTCTAAATTTTTTTTCTAAGACTGGTTTTCCTCGTAAAGTGAGTGACGTCATGAGCTTGTGTGAAAAAGTAACTAAATCGTGTTCTTTTTGTAATAAATAAATATTTTGTGTATGTCATGTGGTGTATATTGTTTGTATGCATCGATGAGTGTATGTTTGTGATAATGTTATTAGTTAGATGTAGGTATATGAGGGTCTTTTCCCGTATGTCCATGTAAGTCAATGGGAAAATGGATTTTTGTGGATTTATTTCAAACACCCGAGATCTCGCAACTTTAATCCTTTGTATTTTAACGAAAACAAAATAAATATGAAAAATAAAGATAGTGTAGTGTTTGTATGAGTGTAAGTGTACTTTGTGTAATATTTGTTTTGTGATTCGTGGATGTTGTTTTTGTCGGTATATGTTTACTACTGGGTCTGAGGTGGCGGTAGAAAGTTGAGCGTTAGGTGTATTTTGAGTCGCGGTAAATAAACTCTAAATACCGGAGTGCGTAAGAAACCAGCGTTAGGAGCCTCTAACGCTGGTTTTCACGGCTAACGCCGAACTCCAAATCTAGGCCATAGAAAATTGTTTTCTCAGGAGTATCGTATAGGTTTCAGAATAAAAACCTCCTATGAGAAGATTGTTTTCAATGTTATAACAAACCCTGTGAAAGCTCAGGTTTTTCTGAATTGTGTTTCAGATTTAGAGTTTTATGGGGTGATGGTTCCAGTTGCTCTGCAGGAACGGAGTTTGGGATTCTATTCAAATCTATTCATTGTCCTAAAGAAAAAATTTGTTCAGACCAATTCTGGATCTGAAATTTTTATATTGTTTTGTAAGAGTCCCAGCTTTCAAGATGGTGACTATAAGGACTATTCTGCCTTTCTGTTTAGCAAGGTTACTTCAAGTCCACTATAGTTCATTCAGACCACTATTGTTTTCTGAGATTCTCTTTTTTAGATAAGCATTACCAATTTGTTGCTCGTCCTTTTTTGGCTAGCTGCAGCTCAGAGATTCTTTTCAAAGATTCTTGGTGCCCTTCTATCTGTATTCAGAGAGCAGGGCATTGTGGTGTTTCCTTATTTGGATGATATTTGGTACTAGCTTTAATATTTTCATTCAGCAGAATCTCACTTAAAACAACTAGTGTGGTTTCCTCAAGACATTGGTTGGGGGATCAATTTACAATAGTGTTTCTTGATTTTTTAGACAAGGGTCACCTTTTTAGGTTTCCAGATCAATTTTAGTGTCTATGATTCTTTCTCTGATAGACTAGAGACGAATAAAGTTAATTTTAGTTTGTCTAAACCTCCAGTCTCTATTTTTTCCGTCAGTGGTTATGTGCATGGAAGTTTTAGGTCTCATGACTGCAGCATCTGGTGCGATCCTCTTTGCTTGTTTTCATTTGGGGCCTCTAAGCTTTGCATGTTGCACCATAGGTGCAGGGATTATTTTCAGATATCACAACTGATATACTTAAATCCCAACACTTTTTTCTCTCATTTGGTGGTTGGACTATCACCTTATTGTTTTAGGGGGCCTCATTTGTTCGTCCCTACCTGGACTGTATTTTCAACAGATGCAAATTTTTTCAGGTGGGGGAGCTGTCTGAGAGTCTCTGACAGCACTAGGGGTTTGGAAACCTCAGGAGGCGAGGTTACCAATCAATATTTTAGAACTCCATGCTATTTTCAGGGCTCTTCAGGTGTGACTTCTTTTGAAGAGAGAACTTTTACATTTGTTTTTTAAACAGACAATATCACAACAGTGGCATTTGTCAATCATCAAGGAGGGACTCGCAGTCCTTCAGTTATGGAGGAAGTATCTCAGATACTTTCTTGGACGGAATCCAACTTTTGTCTAATTTCTGCGATTCATATCTCAGGTGTAGACAATTGGGAAGGGGATTATCACAGCCGTCAGACTTTATATCTGGGGGAGTGCTTTCCATTCAGATGTGTTTTTTTCATCTTGTACAGATGTGGGGTCTTCCAGAAATAGATCTGATGGTCTCTCGTCTAAACAAGAAGTTTTCCAGATTCTTTTCCAGGTCCAAGGATCCTCAGGTGAAAATAGTGGATGCTCTAGCAGTTCTTTGGGGGGGGGGGGTTGTTTTTTTTAAAAATAACTTTATTTGTAACGAGGACAAAGGACCACCTCATATCTGACAAATAACAAAGAAAATATAATAACATAAGACTTTGTTGGTTTCACAGAGTCCATTATAACAACAAATGGTTTACAGAAGAAAAAGTGGCACGATCACCAACTTGCCATACATAGGCGAGATCCAAATTGTCCACACATTTTGTTTTGTTTTTTACAGTAAAGAAACAAAACATAACAAAACAAGAAATACATATATAAATACATTAATATTAAACATTAACTTGGACGCCTCCAGTTCGCTCCCACAGACCAGAGCCCGGGAAAATGATGAACAGGGAGGGGGCACAAGGATTAAAAAAAAAAAATTAAGTTCTTTGGTTTTTACCAACCTGCTTACATTTGTTCCGCCTCTGGTTCTTTTTCCAAGGGTGATCTTCAAGATCATAATGGAACAATTTTATTTTTTTTTAACAAAAATTTATTTTCATTTTGATTTGTGAGTGGCAAATAACAGTTGATTGTGATTTGTGACTGTCAAAGTCAAAGTTGCAGTAAACATAACATTGTATTTCAGAAATCCCTCTTACAGTGATAAATCTAGAACTAAATCAAAATCACAGACTCAGTCATGGGGGTGCACAGAAATTGTCCAGGGTAGTGGTGGGAAAAGAATACAAATGTGACAGATAAAAATAAAATTATTATAGACAAAGGGATATAAAGAGCAAAATTCCAGGTTTCAACTTCTTCCCCCCAGACATCTAAGGACTCAGTGAGAGTCCTGTTGTAACAGACAATGCTTTATTATGGAATACATTCATGAGCTCAGGGAGTTTACAGAATGTGGCATCTCAATTTGTGACTTCTGACACTTCAGGTATGTTAACTTGGTTGGATGTGAGGATGGCAACTTGCACTTTGTCTGTTTTCATGTAAAATGTTTCAGCACTGTCCAAAAGCATCTGGAACAAGGTGTCCCCCATAGTTTTCTTCACTTCTTCCTCCACAAGAGCAAAAGACATTACAAAATGCTGTAAAGTGAGGCTGGCTTGTCTCTGGCTTTTTGTGTTTTGCATGTTTCCCAAGACAAACAAGAGATGATGGATCACACGTAGCTGTATTAGCTCTTCACACAACTCTGGGAATTCCCGGGCTAACATGCCAATAGCTTTGGCGCATGCTGCTTGTTGAATATATACTGGTAAAGAGTCGGACAGTTGAGGCACAGATGGATCATCAAATACTTGTTACCCTTTATTATTCTCTTTTTTGGAGGGTCTCAAGAGAGATACTAATCCTTTCAGCAAGGCCGAGCAGACCTCAGTAGATGCAAGCTGCTTAATGACCTGGAGAGCTTCATATTGAATTTCCATATGCATTGATCGGAGTACTCCCAGAAGTGCATCAACAATACTAGGGTGAGCCGTGCTCACAAGTGCCTGCACAGCCCTGAGAGTCTGTAGGGCCAACTGTTGTACTTTGGGAGAAGAACATGGTAACTGTGTAATTAACCCTTTATATACTTGATTCTGATATTTGGGGTTTCCATAAGCCAGCAGTTCCAAAACTGCTTGTGCCTGCTCCTGAGTTTCTTCAGATTTGGACTTTGCCAGGCACTCTGCAATTGCACGCACTCCATAGCTTTCACACACCAGCTCTTTAAATTTTCTTTCATCTCCGCTCAAAATCTCAAGCAGTTTTAGCGCTTCTTTTTTGTGTTGCTCATTAAGCTGTCTTAAACCTAAAATTTCCAGTAATGTTAGGATCCCGCCAATTTCCACAAATTCAATCTTAAAGTGACTGCTGTTAGCAGCTGATAGAAAAACTGCAATTGACTGAAGTATCTCACTTAGACACATCCCAAACATATATGAAAGCCTAAGCCAGGTAGTTAATCGGGCCAAAAACAGGCTGCATCCCTGTGAAAACTCCTGCTCTTATTCATGTCCTGTCTTTCCGCTGTTCAGGGAGATAAAATTTCTCATGATGCCACTTCTTGTAGCTTTATTGTTGTTGTCCCACTCTTGGAAAAAGTCCATACGCCTTGCAATAGCCTCTTGTTCTTTGATAGAAATCATTATGGCAGTTTGGCTTGTGCTCTAATCTTCTATTCTTCAGATGACGGTAAGGAAACCCTAATCAATGGAACATTTTTTATGTGTTTCTGATAGCTCCAGCTTGGTCTCTCAGGTGTTGGTATGCAGATCTTGTCAGGATGTTCAGTTGCCAGCCTTGGCCACTTCCTTAAAGTATAATACAAAAGAAAACAGGAGTGCTATAGCTAAAGGTGGAAATACAGATGGTAATTTGATAACACCAGAAAGACAAAAACAAATAGAATATATATATATAAATGGCTATGCCAAATTTATTAAAATACTAATAATAATGATAAGCATACATAATAACCAAATTAGTAGCATAAAAACTGTCTAAAAAGTTATCTAAAAAATGGACGTCTCCATTTTAACAGAAAAAAAGAGAAAATGTTGCCACCACATAAAAACTAATTATAAAATAAGTCACTGAAAACTCGAGTTAGGTACAAAAATAGAGAGCAAATCCAGATATGTAATTATTGTTACCTAGTACCCTCCGAATGGCAGTTCCAGGATGGAGCGGCTTGTAGCCCTAGCACCTCCGTCGATGCTCACAGACGTGACCGTGTGACGTCACTTGTGTGGGAGCTGTCCCAGAGATTCAATCCTATTGGTCCATTCCGGTCCACCGGCCAAAAGGAGTGTAGATGCCAAATCTGAAGTATACAATGTATACGCTCTTAAGTGCCTGATAGCACGCAGGATACTTGCTGTGAAGAATGTATGGAGACGGCACAGATGGTAATCTAGGTCTGAAAACTGGAGCGCCGCACACTTGGTCAGCGGTCTGATAAAACAAGGAGAGCCAGGTGTAATGATTAGTAGTAGTAGCTTGTCAGGTATCCCAATTTCCTCCAACAAGAATTCAAAGAACCATGGCAGTATTGTGTCAATACAGATAAAAGTTCACAAATAGATTCTGCATAGTAGACTGCAACACATCAACGCGTTTCTCCCTTTACAGGGCTTTCTCAAGAAGTTCTTAGTTTTTATGCTACTAATTTGTTTATTATGTATGCTTATCATTATTATTAGTATTTCAATAAATTTGGCATAGCCATTTATATATATATATATATATATATATATATATATATATATATATATATATATATATATATATTCTATTTGTTTTTGTCTTTCTGGTGTTATCAAATTACCATCTGTATTTCCACCTTTAGCTATAGCGCTCTTGTTTTCTTTTGTATTATATTTGTTTTAACCTATGTGAGGGACACTTAGGTTTTTTCAGGAGTTTGGTGCTACACCCAGCGCTCATTATTACACATTTGCCACTTCCTTAAAAGCCAGACCTTCCGTTTCAGGAACTCAAATTTATAAATTTGAAGGTTTTTGGAAATTGAACGCTTAAGTGTTTAGTCATAGATGTTTCTCTGACTCAGTTATTAGCACTATGATACAGGCTCGTAAGTCTGTTTCTAGGAGATTTTATTTTGGGTTTGTAAAAACCTATATTTCATGATGTTCTACTCATGATTTTCTTTGCATTCTTTTAGAATTCCTAGGATTTTACAGTTTCTTCAGGTTGATTTGGATTAACGTTTTGTCTGCAAATTCTTTGGAAGGACAAAATTTCTGCTCTATCTTATTTCATGGAAAGATTGCTTAACTTCCTGATATTCACTGTTTTGTTCAGGTGTTGGTTCATATTAAACCTGTTTTTAAATCTATTTCTACTCCTTGGAATCTCAATTAATCAGCCTCGTTTTTTTGAGCCTATGCATTCTCTGGACATTAAATTACTTTCTTGGAAAGTGTTATTTCTTTTGGCTATCTCTTCTGCTTGAAGAGTTTCTGTATTGACTGCTCTCTCTTGTGAGTCTCTTTATCTAATTTCCATCAAGATAAAGCTGTTTTGCGGACTTACATTTTTGCCTAAAGTTGTGAATTCTAGCAACATCAATAAGGAAATTGTTGTTCCTTCTTTGTGTCCTAATCCTAAAAATACTCTTTGAAATATTATGTTGATGCTACTTAAAGGGACATGAAACCTAAAAAATTTCTTTCATAATTCAGATAGAGAATACAATTTTAAACAACTTTCCAATTTACTTATATTATTTAATTTGCTTCCTTCTCTTGTTATACTTTGCTGAAAGGTTTAGCTAGGCAAGCTCAGGAGCAGCAGATAACCTAAGCTCTAGCTGTTGATTGGTGACTGCATATATATATATATATCGATTGTGATTGGCTCACCCATGTGTTCAGTTAGAATACCTTAAGTGCATTGCTGCTCATTCAACAAATGATACCAAAAGAATGAAACAAATTAGATAATCAAAGTAAATTAGAAAGTTGTTTAAAATTGTATTCTCTATCTGAATCATGAAAGAAAAATTTTGGATTTCATGTCCCTTTAAGATTTCAGAAAGACTTCTAGTCTATTTGTTATTTTTTCTGGCTCCAAGAAACGTCAGAAAGCCTCTGTTATTTCTCTGGCTTTTTGGTTGAGACTTTTGATTCACAAAGCTTATTTGGAGGCGGGGCAGTCTCCGCCTCAGAGAATTACAGCTTATTCTACTAGATCAGTTGCCACTTCTTGGGCTCTCAAGAATGAAGCTTCAGTTGATCAAATTTGCAAAGCAGCAACTTGGTCTTCTTCGCATACTTTTACTAAATTTTACCATTTTTATGTGTTTGCTTCTTCGGAAGCAGCCTTTGTAGAAAGGTTCTTTAGGCAGTTGTCTCAGCTTGATTCTAATGCCTTTGATTTGAGGGGTTTTTAAAAATTTTAAGAAAACAATTATTTTTTGGGATTTAATTTCTCAGTGGAAATAGCTATTTTTATTTTATCCCTCCCTCTCTAGTGACTCGTGGACTTCCACATCTTGGGTATTATATCCCATACGTCACTAGCTCATGGACTCTTGCCACTTACATGAAAGAAAACATAATTTATGTAAGAACTTACCTGATAAATTAATTTCTTTCAAAGTGGTAAGAGTCCATGAGACCCACCCTATTTTTTGTGGTTATGATTTTTTTTTGTATAAAGCACATTATTTTTTTCCAGTTCCTCTTTTTATATGCTTTTTACTCCTTTTTATACACCTCACTTCTTGGCTATATGTTAAAATAAGATCTGAGTGAGGTGGGAGGTGTATTTATAGGCATTTTGAGGTTTGGGAAACTTTGCCCCCTCCTGGTAGGAATGTATATCCCATACGTCACTAGCTCATGGACTCTTGCCACTATGAAAGAAATTAATTTACCAGGTAAGTTCTTACATAAATTATGTTTTTAACTAAAAATTCCCTCAGTAGCCACATCCTATTATAAAGGGACTTTATCCCACCAGATCAGTAAAACAAAGTGTGAGCTTGGATCTGATGATGCTGATTGGCTGTTTTTTTTTTACCCTGCAGATGACAGTAGCTGAAGGATAACTGATCACAGAGCACTTACTCTGCGAAGCTGAAGACATCTTTGGGTAAAATATCTTCATTTTTTATATAGAGATGTCCGGGTCATATTTTGGAGTCGGTTTTTACAGATAATACTACATTACTTTCAGGTGATTTAGCATACGGGTAAAATGTCAATTCAACCTATTTTCTTCCACGCAAATTTATTTATTTATAAAATATTTTACCAGGAAGGATACATTGAGATTTCTCTCGTTTTCAAGTATGTCCTGGGACCACAAAACATTGCATTGATACAATAGTGTACAATAAAATACAAAAACAATAATAATACACAATATATGCAAACATTTAACATAGAACTGGTAGGAAATAACTGTTTTGAGATATGTATAGAAGGATCTCTTAAAGGATATTAGGCTTGGGGAAGTTAAAGTGTGAGGGAGGTCATTATATAACTGTGGCGCTCTGTAGGAAAAGGAAGATCGAGCTGCTTTCTTTTTGTATTGAGGCAAGCTTAATAATATGCTGTTATTGGATCGGAGGTTATAGGAGGTGGGAATAGCTGGGGAGAGCATTCTGCTCAGGTAGGGTGGGAGCTTCCCAGAAAGGCTCTTAAACACAAGGCAGGAAAGATGGAGGGTTCGCCTGGATCCCAGCGACAGCCAGTTTAGTTCTTTTAGCATGTCACAATGGTGGGTCTTATAGTTACATTGTAGCACAAAGCGGCAGAACGAGTTATACAATGTATTAAGTTTATTAAGGTGAGTTTGCGGTGCAGGTGCATATACTACGCAAATAATGTTGCTCTTAGTCCAGTCTAAGGATTAAAAATATTATGTGCAGGCATTTGATGTATACAGTTTGCTCATCACTGCAAACATGTTGTCAGGTGATTTGATTTTAGATTATCCAATACATTTCACTACATAATATATTCAGTCATTTGGATTGCGTCATCATCAATCGTAAACAATATTTTTTGTCGCTGGCCTGCAATAAAGGGACATGAAACCCAAAAATGTATTTCATGATACATAGCATACAGTATTAAATCATTTTTCAATTTACTTCTATAATCTAATTTGCTTGGTTCTCTTGGTATCCTTTGTTGAAAAGCATGCCTAGGTAGGCTGAGGAGCTGTAAGCTAGCTGCTAATTGGTAGCTCCCAGTCGAGCATTTCTTCTCCTTCAATAAATAATACCAAGAGAATGAAGCAAAATTGATATTAAAAGTAAAATGGAAAGTTGTCTAAAACTGAATGCTCCGAATCATATATATCTACATATTATTAGGTATTGCAGTGTATTGAAATCAGCAATTAATTATAAACAATTGTTCAGTATCAGTATAGAAAAAACACAACAAAATCAACAGGCACTAATGTAAATTTGCTGCACCGCATAACAAGTGTATCATAGTGCGCTGATATTCAGCATCATAATATTATACCGCATAGAACCACACCAGAAAATGTCAACTATATAGCTAGCAGGCATATTCGCATATCCCACGCGACTGGATATTTGCCAAGCGCTGATTGGCTGTTACATGCCGGTGGAGGGGTTCCTAATTTTACAATAACACGCCCATTGTAGGCGCTCTTACACATAGAAGCTGAAATTCACAGGGAATATCGGTGGAGCGCCATATACTGACAACTGAACAAACAGCATGTAACAGCCAAGCAGCGCTTTTCATATATACTGCCGCCGAGTGGGATCTGCGAAAATGTGCATCAGCCAAATGTCAAAATCATGTGACTGTATTATACCGCCCAACCATCATCATAGGCTACTGTTGTTACCATAGAGTTTAATTAGTATATAGTGACGGAGCGTTACCGGAAGTATACGTTCTATCCTCCTTGCTTCACTGTTCTGATGACTGCTGAGAGTATGGGTCTCTAGTCCTCTTCTACTTCCGGAGGCGCCATCAAGAGACACACAGACAGACATGCCGACCGGCGACTATGAGTTAGTACACTAAGAATTAAAGTATGGGAATATAGATGTGTATGGGATACTTAATGAGTTTGTTATATGGCTGTGAAAGAGTGTTTTGAAAATTGGAAGGCTGTGGGATACATCAGGACAGGAGTGTTATAAGGCAAATAATTTAGGGGGACAAAACTCCCTGAGAGATTAAATTAGTGAGGGAAGGTAGAGTGGGCAAATTTTTTTTTAATTTTATTTCTGGTTATAGGAGAGCTGGGTGTACTGACTGAGCTGGTGAGTTAAGTGGAGGGTTTCAGACTGGAGTCAAGCTATCAGACAGTTTAAAAATCCAAGTCAAAATATCAGACACTGTTTTGGAGCTATCAGACAGCTTTAAAACAGTAGTCAAGCTATCAGACACTTATTTGTTAGTACTTTCTTAAGACTATTAAAGGCTGTACCATACATATATGCTAATAAGAAATGTTTTAATGAACACCACAAGCATTTTTGTTATAAATGTCACTCAAATGTAAAAAAAAGTCATATTCCAGCATTTGTGCCACTACATTTTCACCACAGCTAGTTCAAACAATGACCCCACTAAGATATCACAAAGTATGGAAACTTTTTAGTGTGGAATTTTAAAAATATAGGGCCCCACACTTCCCTAAAATTGCAAAAATCATCACTTTCAAGCAATTTCACTTAGGGATAAAAGCAAAATCTCCCATTGTGCCACTACATTTTCACCACAGCTAGCTCACACAATGACCCCTCTACGATATCATAAATTTTGGAGAGTTTTTACTGTGGAATTTTAAAAATATTGGGCCCCAAATGTCCCTCGAATTGCATAAATAGGCCCTTTTCAGCAAATTCACTTAGGAATAAAAAAGAAATCTCCCATTGTTCCAGTAAAATTTCACCACAGCTAGCTCACACAATGACCCTCTACGATATCACAAAGTTTGGAGACTTTTTACTGTGGAATTTTAAAAATATTGGGCCCCAAATGTCCCTCAAATTGCAAAAATAGTCACTTTCCAAAAATTTCACTTTGGGATAAAAAATAAATCTCCCATTGTTCCACTAAAATTTTCACCACAGCTAGCTCACACAATGACACCTCTACAGTATCACTAAGTTTGGACCATTTTTACTGTGGAATTTTAAAAATATTGGGCCCCAAATGTCCCTTGAATTTCATAAATCGGCCCTTTTCAGCAAATTCACTTAGGAATAAAAAAGAAATCTCCCATTGTTCCACTAAAATTTCACCACAGCTAGCTCACACAATGACCCCTCTATGATATCACACATTTTGGAGAGTTTTTACTGTGGAATTTTAAAAATATAGAGCCCCAAATGTGCCTTGAATTTCATAAATCGGCCCTTTTCAGCAAATTCACTTAGAAATAAAAATGAAATCTCCCATTGTTCCACTAAAATTTCACCACAGCTAGCTCACACAATGACCCCTCTACGGTATCACTAGGTTTGGACCATTTTTACTGTGGAATTTTAAAAATATTGGGTCCCAAATGTCCCTTGAATTTCATAAATCGGCCCTTTTCAGCAAATTCACTTAGAAATAAAAATGAAATCTCCCATTGTTCCACTAAAATTTCACCACAGCTAGCTCACACAATGACCCCTCTATGATATCACTAAGTTTGGACCATTTTTACTGTGGAATTTTAAAAATATTGGGACCCATATGTCCCTCAGCAAATTCACTTAGGAATAAAAAAGAAATCTCCCATTGTTCCACTAAAATTTCACCACAGCTAGCTCACACAATGACCCCTCTACGGTATCACTAAGTTTGGACCATTTTTACTGTGGAATTTTAAAAATATAGGGCCCCAAATGTCCCTTGAATTTCATAAATCGTCCCTTTTCAGCAAATTCACTTAGGAATAAAAAAGAAATCTCCCATTGTTCCACTAAAATTTCACCACAGCTAGCTCACACAATGACCCCTCTACGGTATCACTAAGTTTGGACTATTTTTACTGTGGAATTTTAAAAATAGTGGGCACCAAATGTCCCTCAAATTGCAAAAATAGTCACTTTCCAAAAAATTCACTTTGGGATAAAAAAGAAATCTCCCATTGTTCCACTAAAATGTCACCACAGCTAGCTCACACAATGACCCCTCTAAGGTATCACTAAGTTTGGAGACTTTTTACTGTGGAATTTAAAAAATATTGGGCCCCAAATGTCCCTCGAATTGCATAAATTGGCCCTTTTCAACAACTTCACTTAGGAATAAAAAAGAAATCTCCCATTGTGCCACTAAAATTTCACCACAGCTAGCTCACACAATGACCCCTCTACAGAATCACTAAGGCCTAGATTTAGAGTTGGGCGGTAGCCGTGAAAACGAGCATTAGAGGCTCCTAACGCTGGTTTTGGCTACCGCCGGTATTTAGAGTCAGTCATTAAAGGGTCTAACGCTCACTTTCCAGCCGCGACTTTTCCATACTGCAGATCCCCTTACGTCATTTGCGTATCCTATCTTTTCAATGCGATCTTTCTAACGCCGGTATTTAGAGTCGTGGCCAATCAGATTGAGCTCGCATTCTATTGGCTGTTCCGATCAGCCAATAGAATGCAAGCTCAATCTGATTGGCTGATCGGATCAGCCAATCGGATTGAACTTGATTCTGATTGGCTGATTCAATCAGCCAATCAGAATTTTCCTACCTTAATTCCGATTGGCTGATAGAATCCTATCAGCCAATCGGAATTCGAGGGATGCCATCTTGGATGACGTCATTTAAAGGAACCGTCATTCGGCTAGTAGGCGTCGGTTGAAGAGGATGTTCCGCGTCGGCTTGGAAGAAGATGGCTCGCTCCGCTCCGGAAGAAAGAAGATTGAAGATGCGGCTTGATAGAAGACTTCATCCCGATGATGGACTTCCGACTTCAGCCCGATGATGGAGTTCTTCAGCCGCCGCTTGGATCCAGACTTCGGCCCGAGGATGGACGTCACTCTTCAGCCCCCCGCTTGGGCTTGGATCAAAACTTCGGACCCTCTTCTGGGCAGATCGGTACCCGGTGAGGTGAAGACAAGGTAGGGAGATCTTCAGGGGCTTAGTGTTAGGTTTATTTAAGGGGGGTTTGGGTTAGATTAGGGGTATGTGGGTGGTGGGTTGTAATGTTGGGGGGGGGGGGGTATTGTATGTTTTTTTTTACAGGCAAAAGAGCTGAATTCTTTGGGGCATGCCCCGCAAAGGGCCCTTTTCAGGGCTGGAAGGTAAAAGAGCTTTGTACTTTTTTATTTTAGAATAGGGTAGGGCATTTTTTTATTTTGGGGTCTTTGTTATTTTATTAGGGGGCTTAGAGTAGGTATAATTAGTTTAAAATTGTTGTAATATTTTTCTAATGTTTGTAAATATTTTTTTATTTTTTGTTCTTTAGTTAGTTTATTTAATTGTAGGTATTGTATTTAATTTATTGCTAGTGTAGTGTTACGTTTAATTGTAACTTAGGTTAGGATTTATTTTACCGGTAATTTTGTAATTATTTTAACTAGGTAGCTATTAAATAGTTCTTAACTATTTAATAGCTATTGTACCTGGTTAAAATAAATACAAAGTTGCCTGTAAAATAAATATTAATCCTAAAATAGCTACAATATAATTATAATTTATATTATAGCTATATTAGGGTTTATTTTACAGGTAAGTATTTAGATTTAAATAGGAATAATTTATTTAATAAGAGTTTATTTATTTAGATTTAAATTATATTTAACTTAGGGGGGTGTTAGTGTTAGGGTTAGACTTGGCTTTAGGGGTTAAAAAATGTATTAGAGTAGCGGTGAGCTCCGATCGGCAGATTAGGGGTTAATACTTGAAGTTAGGTGTCGGCGATGTTAGGGAGGGCAGATTAGGGGTTAATAAATATAATATAGGGGATAATGTAGGTAGCGGCGGTTTACGGAGCGGCAGATTAGGGGTTAAAAAAAATATGCAGGTGTCAGCGATAGCGGGGGCGGCAGATTAGGGGTTAATAAGTGTAAGGTTAGGGGTGTTTAGACTCGGGGTACATGTTAGAGTGTTAGGTGCAGACGTAGGAAGTGTTTCCCCATAGGAAATAATGGGGCTACGTTAAGTGCTGAACGCGGCTTTTTTGCAGGTGTTAGGTTTTTTTTTCAGCTCAAACAGCCCCATTGTTTCCTATGGGGGAATCGTGCACAAGCATGTTTTTGAAGCTGGCCGCGTCCGTAAGCACCGCTGGTATCTAGAGTTGCAGTGGCGTTAAATTATGCTCTAGGCTCCCTTTTTGGAGCCTAACGCACTGAAAACCCTGCCATTATGTGAACTCTAAATACCAGCGGTATTTAAAAGGTGTGGGGAAAAAAAAGCATGCGTTAGCTACGCGGGTCGTTACCGACAAAACTCTAAATCTAGGCGTAAGTTTGGACCATTTTTACTTGGGAATTTTAAAAATATTGGGCCCCAAACGTCCCTTGAATTTCATAAATCGGCCCTTTTCAGCAAATTCACTTAGGAATAAAAAAGAAATCTCCCATTGTTCCACTAAAATTTGTGAGCTAGCTGCTAGCTCCTAAGTGAATTTGCCTAAAAGGGCCGATTTATGAAATTCAAGGCACATTTGGGGCCCTATATTTTTAAAATTCCACAGTAAAAAGTCTCCAAACTTTGTGATATCATAGAGGGGTCATTGTGTGAGCTAGCTGTGGTGAAATTTTAGTGGAACAATGGGAAATTTCTTTTTTTTATTCCTAAGTGAATTTGCTGAAAAGTTCAGATTTTATGAAATTCAAGGGACATTTGGGGCCCAATATTTTTAAAATTCCACAGTAAAAATGGTCCAAACTTAGTGATACCGTAGGGGGGTCATTGTGTGAGCTAGCTGTGGTGAAATTTTAGTGGAACAATGGGAGATTTCTTTTTTTTATCCCAAAGTGAATTTTTTGGAAAGTGACTATTTTTGCAATTTGACAGACATTTGGGGCCCAATATTTTTAAAATTCCACAGTAAAAAAAACCCAAACTTAGTGATACCGTAGAGGGGTCATTGTGTGAGCTAGCTGTGGTGAAATTTTAGTGGAACAATTGGAGATTTCTTTTTTTATTCCTAAGTGAATTTGCTGAAAGGGGCCGATTTATGAAATTCACGGGACATTTGGGGCCCAATATTTTTAAAATTCCACAGTAAAAATGGTCCAATCTTAGTGATACCGTAGAGGGGTCATTTGTGTGAGCTAGCTGTGGTGAAATTTTAGTGGAACAATGGGAGATTTCTTTTTTATTCCTAAGTGAATTTGCTGAAAAGGGCCAATTTATGCAATTTGAGGGACATTTGGGGCCCAATGTTTTTAAAATTCCACAGTAAAAACTCTCCAAAATGTATGATATCGTAGAGGGGTCATTGTGTGAGCTAGCTGTGGTGAAAATGTAGTGGCACAATGGGAGATTTTGCTTTTATCCCTAAGTGAAATTGCTTGAAAGTGATGATTTTTGCAATTTTAGGGACGTTTGGGGCCCTATATTTTTAAAATTCCACACTAAAAAGTTTCCATACTTTGTGATATCTTAGTGGGGTCATTGTTTGAACTAGCTGTGGTGAAAATGTAGTGGCACAATGGGGAATTTTGTTTTTAACGCTTAGAGAAATGCTGGAATATGACTTTTTTTTTTACATTTGAGTGACATTTATAACAAAAATGCTTGTGGTATTCATTAAAACATTTCTTATTAGCATATATGTATGGTACAGCCTTTAATAGTCTTAAGAAAGTACTAACAAATAAGTGTCTGATAGCTTGACTACTGTTTTAAACCTGTCTGATAGCTCCAAAACAGTGTCTGATATTTTGACTTGGATTTTTAAACTGTCTGATAGCTTGACTCCAGTGGGTTTCAGAGAGATAAGAGACTTAACAGCCAAGTAGGATGTAAAATGTGACATGTAACAAGTGATAGAATGAAATGGGCAGTGTGTGATAAGGGACATCCATGGAGAGGGAAAAAGCAACACAGCTGTTCTCGGTGGTAGGTGGGTAGACTTGGTGTACGCTTTAGATGAGGAAAAACTAATAGGAGAGGAAAGACAAAACAGTATATGAAATAGAAAAATATGCTTCTTTATAAATTGACTTTATAAAATGTTAGTGTCACCTTAGCTTTGGACGACACAAATGTTTCATTAACAATCTTATGTTTGATGCTTATAATCCCCCTTTTTTTTTTTTCTGTTGGGTAGTGCAAAGCCCAGCTGGGCTGATCAGGTGGAGGAAGAGGGAGAAGATGTGGAACCATTAAGTCCAGCAGCCGTTCCCGTCCCCGTTCCCATTCCCAAAGTTGATCATTCAAATAGTAAGTATAAATATACCTACTTCAAAATTTACCAATTATTACAATGTGTGTGTATAATCTCTAGTTTGTTAAGGGACAGGAAACCCCACATTTTTCTTTAAAATTGTTTGTTCTATCCAAATCATTAAACAACTTTCCAATTTACTTATATTGTCAAATTTGCTTTATTCTCTTGTTATCTTTTTGCTGAAGAAACAGCATTGCACTACTGGCAGCTAGATGAACACATCTAGTTGAGGGTTACAACTAATGATTATTTTCATAATCGATTAATTGGCTGATTATTTTGTTATCTGATAAGTCGAAAAAATAATCAATACATTTTTACTATATTTTAAATAAAAATCCACATACTGAGTGTTACAAATATAAACTTCAGAATACAACTGTACATTAACACAACCGTTTGTCCAAAATTTAAGCAGCTGAACACATTTTTGTAATGAAGCAAAACAAAACCACAAACTGTTTGAAAAGAGGTAGAACTAGAAAGAGGTAGACTATCACTGTTTATAGCATTCTGTTATTCACTCTTTCAGAAGCTTTGCATTGAAATGCAAAAATGTCAACATGTTCACATGCTCCTGGCTGAGGCTGGCTCTCTTTTTGTAAGCTCTTTTGCCTGCAGCAGAGAATATGCCCTCAGTTGGTGTTGAGGTGCCTGAGATGCAGAAGTAGGGTTTTTTCCAATTACACCAAGCTGCGATATTTATGTTTGTTAGCTTCACCAATGCAAAGTGTTTAAAGTAATTAAAAAATATTAAAAAATAAAAAAGTCAAGTGCTAAGGACTATCAATAACAGGACAAAGCCTTCACATTTATCTATACAGTACATAAAATCGACAATACCAAGCAGTCTGCTAATAGTGCAAACATCAATTGAAATAACCCCTCACTCTAGGGCTAAGTGTAAATAACAAGCTCAACACTATATCATGCAAAGTATAGTCCCAAATCACCAGATTTAATATAAACAATCCAAATGACTCCTCCTATTATTTCTGGGTTGCACATAAGCCATGAGTAGTTGTAAACTTATACTGTCCTGAAAAAGTGAAAAGTTAACATCTTTAGATGCCCTTTAGGCTAAGGACATAACCATAAAACACAATACCATGTGCAGGAGTTCATCGAAGTGAAGCAGCTGGTGCTGTGTGCAGACCAACTAATCGCAGACAACTAATCGATAATGAGATTTGTTGACAACTATTTTAATAATCAATTATATCGATTAGTTGTTGCAGCTTTCATTTAGTTAGCCAATCACAAGAGACAAATGTCTGCAGGCACCAATCGGCAGCTAGCTCCACTAGTGTAGGATATGTGTGTATTCTTTTTTTAACAAGGGATACCAATAGAACGAAGTACAATTAAACATATAAGTGAATGTAAAAGTGTCTTAAAATTACATGCTCTATCTGACTCATGCAAGTTTAATTTTGACTTTCCTATCCCTTTTAAGATAAAAATAATAATAAAAAAAAAATTCAAAAAAAAATCATAGGTCAAAAACTTTTTGGGGTTAAACACTAAGACTTGCAGCATCGCATTTAAAAATTCCAGTTTTGTAGTTATTGCCAACCGAGAATCACATAGACAAATTTGTTTAAAGGGACAGTTCGCCCAAACATTTTTTCCCCTTTAAATTATTCCCAATGATCCATTTTACCTGCTAGAGTGTATTAAATTGGTTACAAGTAGCTACTTTACTCCTATTTCAGCATTTGAAATAGATAATGTAGCCTGTGGTATAGCCACCTATATTGAAAGTTTTGATACTGGAGTATAGGCTATTGAATAGCCTAAGTAAACACAGCCAGCAGAAGAAGTTACACTCTCAGTGGGATGCAGGATAGTTAAGTAATAAAATAATTGTCCATTGTTCTCTCTATGTATTGAGCTTTGGTGTTCCAGCCAAATAAAAGATAAGGAAGCAAGTCTGTGTACACAAAGTTATAACATAATGAGATCTGATATCACCTTTAAGTTCAACCCATTGTAATAGGCTGTGGTTTCAAAGCACAGAATCAGCTACTTCATATACACAAATAAGCATGAAAATGCAATTTCTCAAATATTTTATACTCTGCAGGTGGTATAACAAGTCATTTAAAATACTTTAATGGAAAACAATATTACAGTGTACTGTCCCTTTAAGTTGTAGGCATCTGAAAAATCTGGATTATAATGGAGCTATTAAAGGGACAAAAAAAAATCTATGATTGAGATAGAACGTGTAATATTAAACAGCTTTCCAATTTACGCGTACATATTGTCAATTTTGCTTCATTCTCTTTATATCCTTTCTTGAAGGAATGTACTACTGGGAGCTAGATGAACACATTGGTAAGTCAATAACAAGAGTCATGTGCTGCAACCAATCAGCAGCTAGCTCCCAGCTCTTGAGCCTGCCTAGTTATGGCTTTTCAACATAGGATAGCAAGAGAATTAAGTAAATTAGACGATATAAGTAAATTGGAATGTTGTTTGTAATTGTATTCTCTGATTCATGACGTAAAGATTTTGGGCTTCATGTCCCTTTAAACTTAAACTTTGGCTGCTAACACATCCAGCCACTAATAAAACACTTCTAAATAGTTGTAAACACACTGACTGATGTGAACTTTTACAGTTGTCTTGGACACCCCCCGGGAAGTTATCAATGGAAACATCAAAACCGTGACAGAATACAAGTTGGATGAAAACGACAAGAAGATAAAGGTATAACAGTTTAAAACCATATCATGTTGGAATATTTATAAGTGAAAACCTAAAACTGAAAATTTTACTTTAAATAAATTAAAATGGTATTAATTATACTAAAGAATATAACATATTTTAGTTGCAGATGCCACAACCACTGAACACACAGGAGAGTTTCTGTGTTTATAATCTTCTTACTAGCCAGAATGAATATACTAATTAATTGGGTGTTGATCACTTTCCTCATTTAAAGGGACACTCAAGTTAAATTAAATTTTCATGATTGAGATACAGCATGTAATTTTAAACAACTTTCCAATTTACTTCCATTAAAAAAAATGTGCACAGTCTTTTATATTTACAATTTTTGAATCGCCAGATCCTACTGAGCATGTGCAAGAACTCAGACTATACGTATATGCATTTGTGATTGGCTGATTGCTATCACATGGTACAAGGGGAGTGGAAATATACTTAACTTTTAAATTTGTTATAAAAAAATCTACTATTCATTTGAAGTTCAGACTAAGTGCTATTGCATTGTCTTGTTATCTTGCATTTGTTGATTATGCAAATCTAATGTGTTGACTGGTCCTTTAATACTAAAATACAGAGTGTAGAATAGCTAGTTGTTGAACAGCTTGACAAATGGGGTAAAAAAAATAAATGCTAATGTTTCTATTCAAATGGGAGTCAATCACTAGTCGCAAGTACAGCAGCAGGTCTTGTTACCTTTCAGAAATACTACCTATATGTTGGAAGAACAACTTGAGGGTAACAGACTATAAGCTAACCGTAATAAAAAAAACATCTTAATGTTTATGTCCTCAGAGAGTAATAGGAATGCAGCTTACTGAGGGTTTAAAGTGAATGTAAACTTAAAGGGCCATAATACCCAAATGTTTAAACACGTGAAACTGATGCAGTATAGCTGTAAAAAGCTGACTAGAAAATATCACCTGAACATCTCTATGTAAAAAAGAAAGATATTTTACCTCAAAAGTTGCTCAGTAGCCACATCCCATTGTAAAGGACTTCTAAGCAACAAATCAGTATGTCTGTCCCGGGACAGCGGAAGGAGCGAGCTTACGTGTGCACTCATCTTATTTCCCTATTCAGTGTAAGGAAGCTTACAATGAAATCTCATGAGATCGCAGTAAAGAGTTCATGACCTCAGCACTGTTGATGCCGATTGGCTGCTGTTCATTTCTTCATTTTTATATATTTATTTTTTTTACCTGCAACTGGGCTGCAGCTGAGTATAACTTTTTACACAGAACTTACTCTGCTGAGCTGAGGAAATTGTGAGGTAAATTATCTTCCTTTTTTACATAGAGATGCTCAGGTGATATTTTCCTGTCAGCTTTTTACAGTTATGCTGCATCCGTTTCAAGTGATTTAGCAAATGAGTATTATGTCCCTTTAACAAGCCGTGAAAACGGCATTCTATAGACTTTTTTTTAAAAAAAAAATTAGCATAAGTTTAATTCATTAAATTGTTTAAATTTATGTATTTTCTTAAATTTGTATCTTTTAACTGCACCGCCGTTAAATAAGCCAATAAGCGCAGCTCTCCCCTCCGCCATACTGTCTAATTGATTGACAGATGACGATGCTTCAAACAACTAATCATGGTTTCTCCCTGGGCTGTGATGTTTATGCAAAGGGTCTGAACGCCCCGGGGGGGAAACCATGATAAGTTGTTTGAAGCTTCGTCATCTGTCAATCAATTAGACAGTATGGTTGACGGGAGAGCTGCGCTTATTGGTGGTGCAGTTAAAAGATAAAAATGTAAGAAAATACATAAATTTAAACAATTTCATGAATTAAACTTATGCTAATTTTTAAAATTCTATAGAATGCCATTTTCATGACTTGTTAAGTTTACATTCTCTTTAAGCTCTATGTACTATATCAGTGTCATTCACAACATTGTTGTCTTATTTATAAACACCCTCCAAGCTCTTGTCTCAGTAAAGGCTATGAAGATAACAAACCATTTTCAAATGATCGTCTGGGGTTGTCATGTTCCTTGTTCATAGAATTGCCTGGTATTTTGGGGCTGGACTGACCTTACTTGGCGGGATCAGACTGCTCTACTTCAGGAAAGTTCTCCTCTGTGAAAAGCACAATTGGGCTCAAAGAGGATGCTTTTGTAGTACTAAACCTGTTCGAATACACGTCACTTCAGTAATCTTGTGATTACAATTTATTTTTAGGGCACATCTTCTCTGGTTAGGCTACCCAAGGAATAATGGAATAGTTTCACAGTGTGACTTTTTTTTTTTTTTTTTTTTCCTCTTGCACTAGCATTTACCTCCAGCCTCCCCAAATATTTGGGGATATGAATCCCCCCAAAAAATATATTTTGCTGTACCTGGCAGGAAATAGTGCTGCCATCTACCAAGAGAACAAAGAAAAATTGATAATAGAAGTAAATTTAGAAAGTTGTTTAAAATGTTCTGCTCTATCTGTATCATGAAATAAAAAAAAAATAGGATTTCATATCCCTTTAAGGTGAATTACTGCTCATGGCAAGCACAATCATTTTCACAATAGTAGTGAGGATACTCTGCAGTTTAGGTACAGACTTCGTAATATCTTATAGGTACTAGGCTACATTTCAGCCCCTTTGAACTTGAGCCTATAAGAATGTGTCACTTAAATATATATTTACATATACACTTGCATAAGCTTATATTTGCATTTATTTTTTTTTTTTTAAAGTTTATTTACAACCAGTACCAAGTACACACAATACAATATAGTATCCATTACTCACCACGCAGGGTGAGAGAATATCAAATCAATTCTTACATAAAGATAAAGCAAAACAATTCCACGTTGTATACTACAAAAAGAGAGAGGAAAAAATATCAATAAGTTCATAAGTCAACCGACATTAATCTCAGTGCGCCTAGGTACAAGAGATTTTACTATTTTATAACTTAGTTATAAAGAACTAAGTAACAGAAGAAAAAAAAAAGAGAGAAAAAGGACCCCCTCCTCTCCACCTACTATTGAATTTAACCTCCTCTATTTGTCTAATTGGGCAGCTCTCCTCTAAGACGGGCTTCTTGTACATAGCTTGAGTTTCGAAACGGAAAAATATATTGTTTCTGAATACCTACTGGTAAACTTTGGATTAACGCACCACATTTATTAAAAAATCTCCTTATCTCTTGTTCAGAGTCAATGGAAGTGTTGTTCGATAACTAATTTCGTATGTATGTTATTAATTGGGATTGCATTTAGTTACTAATTATTAAACAGACCAAAATTAATTTCTGTTCTATGTCTTTAAAATAGAATTTCTGTTTTATACTTTATAATTAAATGAGGATCTGTTAAAAAAAAAAAAAAAATTACAAATATATTTAAAAAAAGTTAAAAACCAGGTTAGCACCCAGGTGGGAAATGGCTTAGCAGCCAAAAGGTTAAGGGAAGAATGGAAGGATTATACTTACTGCATACATGTGCACCTACTGAAATTAGCTTTTATCCATACATATGTACAGTTAGAGCTAAATTAGTAAAATAATAAAATGGAAGCAAAAGGATCAAACTGTCAGTGTATTCGGACTCTTGACCATATATTATTTTTTTTTATTTTTTTTTAAATGAGAGTACATAACTGATATATAAAGTTAACATAAATTTTAAAAAAGATGAACACATATGTTAATATAAGTAGGCTGCTGTTAGGCCTATTGTCTGGTGATGTGTTTTATGTTTCTTTTTTGTATACATAATTTTAAATGAGACCCAAAGCAGCGTATATAACCTTCTAAAATTATATAATAGGCAAAGACATATGTATTATGGGCCTATTTATTTATATGTCGGTCCCAATTATTCAGATTTTAGGGAGTAAACTGGAAAACTTGATAGTAAAGATAACAGTGGCATAAATTTAGAGTAGCTGGTATTAGAAATCAATAGACACCTAAAATTAATGCATGAATTCCATTTTCCATTGCATTAAAAAAAATTAAAATATTTAAGACTCTATTATTAGGGCTTGCAGGTAAAGTATTATAAAGAACTCAGGGTAGCATATTAGGCTTTGTAACAATCTGTAACAGACACTTTAATATTTACACTAACATCATGCCCATGCCACCCCCTTTTTTTTTTTCTCTCTAGATTATTCGCACATTTAAAGTTGAAACCGTCAAAGCTTCTAAAGTTGTTGCTCGAAGAAAGGTAAGTGGACAAATGAAATGGCAAGAACAAAGAAAGCAAGCTGTCTGACATCCTATAAAATATTTATGCTGTACTTCTAATTTTTTTTTTTTTTTTTTTTAAGAATTGGAAGAAGATTGGCAATTCTGAATTTGATCCTCCTGGCCCTAATGT